>NC_079321.1:65119094-65757665 GCF_029931775.1 Euleptes europaea | reverse complement strand
GGCCCCGCCTCCACTGAGAGGGCTGGCGCGGTGCTAAAGCAGGCCCCGGCCAGAGCCCTTTTATACACTTGGGAGGGCGGAGCCAGGGGTGGGATTGGGCGGAGCTTTAGAGCCCAGTCCCTATAAAAAGCCAGAAGAGTGCTGAGGCCAGGGCGGAAGGCTGCAGGTCAGGCTGGTTCCAGGATGAAAGGCCTGGAACCCTGGCATCCTCTGAGGGAGAGGGCAGCTCAGACTCCCCCTCAGAGTGGTCTGAGGCCGAAGAGGCTCCTCTGGCCAGGCCTCTTGGGGATCCAGAGAAAAGGAGTGCGCTCTCTGAGGTGGCGACCCACATCTCCATTGGAAACAGTGGCAAATGGATGGGGCACCCTCTTTTGGGGCCCATAAAATTGGACCCCCTGACATAGTCTTTACAAAACTTGGGGGTTCTTGTAAAGAGAGTCACCTGAAGCAAATTTGGTATCCATACCAAATGGACCCGGAAAAGCCAAAACAATTCAGCTTTTTCACATTTGCCTTTTTGGCTTCATTGAATTGGTGCCTCTTTTTTCGGTTTGGCATATCCAAATGCAGACCCCTAATCGTAAATGAAAAGAAACTATTAGGACTCACCTCCATTGCGAGCCACTGTTCTGAGTGGACAAAAGCCGATGACTGTGGATTCCAGGATTCCGTAGCATCCAGATGCTCAAGTAATCCACCCTTCCATCTAATTTCTTTGGGAAAGAGTGGTACATTAACTTTATTTCACTTGCAGCCTTATAGCAGCGTCCAGATGGAAATAGCTGCAGTAGCTGGAGTGCATCTCTAGTGTTCAATTACAGAGGCTGGGGCAGTGAGAGGCTACTTGAGGAAAGAATGCACATGAGAATACCGTAGTCTCCATTTTGACACTATGCCCCTACATGTGCTCATTCTTGGTCCTGGCCTGCCTTATGGCACGTTGAATGAGAATACTTGCTGTTTGAGAAACACACATCCTAGAACCTTCAGGGTGGAAATATATGTTACCGTGGCAAACTGTAGATAAGAGGCTACTGTTAGGACCGAAAACAGAGAAACAGTGGTTTCCAATTGGCAAAGGTGTCAGACAAGGACGTATTTCATCTCCCTGCCTGTTCAATCTATATGAAGAATATATCATAAGGAAAGCTGGATCAGATTTAGTTGAAGGTGGAGTGAAAATTGGTGAAAGGAACATTAACAATTTGAGATATGCCAATGACACCACATTACTGGCAGAAGATAGTGAAACGACTACAGTACTGACAAAGGTTAAAGCAGAAACTGCCAAAGCAAGACTACAGCTGAACATCAAGAAAAGTAATGACTGCTGAGGAATTACACAACTTTAAGGATGACAATGAAGAAACTGAAATTGTTAAAAGATTTTCTTTTAATTGGCTCCATCATCAATGAAAAGGGAGACTGCAAACAAGAAATCAGAAGAAGATTGAGACTGGGAGGGGCAACCATGGAAAAGCTAGTAAAGATCCTTAAGAGTAAGGATGTGTGGCTGATGACCAAGGTCAAGAAAATTCATATTATAGTATTCTCCATCATTATATATAGATGTGAAAGCTGGACAATGAAGAAAGCTGACAGGAGGAAAGTTGACTCATTTGAAATGTGGTGTTGGAGGAGTTTTACAGATACCATAGACTGCCAAAAAGACAAATAAGTGGGTTCTTGATCAAATAAAGCCTGAACTCTCCCTAGAAGCTAAAATGAACAAACTGAATCTATCATGCTTTGGTCATATTGTGAGAAGACAAGAGTCACTGGAAAATACAATAATGCTAGGAAAGGTTGAAGGCAGTAGGAAAAGAGTAGGAAACAATAGCTTTAATAGCACCCCTTAGGAGTATATGAATTTTATTTCTCCAATATGTCCCTGTTCTAAAATCTGATTATAGTCCTGGGTGCTTCTCTGCATCCTGTGGTGCCTTTTCTGCATGCCCCATTCTTCTTGGACCCCAGATGTGCACATTCGGTAGCTTTTCCTACCATCACCTGGGGGAATTCTTAGGATATTTAGACAGACTGCCACAGGTCAGTCAGTTCTTCACTCCTTGAACAGGAGGCAGTTGTGTGTTTGAGTGAAAAGAGGGCAGGATTTCCCACTCCTCTTCTTGGCTATACATGTGCTTAAAGTGGCTACTCATGGAGAAGATAACCCAGATAGGTTTTTTTTCAAAGCCAAAAGTAGAACTTTAAGAGGTTTAATTCTGTTCACACACACACAAAAAAAGATACTGGGTGAAATCTAAATGGGTAAAACTAGAGCTGATATTGTATCGAAATAAAACTTGATGATGATGATGGGTAAAACTACAGAACGGATGTTTGTAAAGTGCTATCAAGTTGTATCTGACTTATGGTGACCCCAGCAAGAGGCTTTCAAAGCAAGTGAGAAGCAGAGGTGGTTTGCCATTGCCTTCCTCTGCAGAGTCTTCCTGGGTGGACTCTCTTCCGAGTTCCAACCCTGCTTAGTGTCCAAGATCTTTAAAGACTGGGCTATGCTATGCTGCCTTCCTTCCCCAAGCTACAAAATCCTGAAAACTAAAGGAAAAGTTTCTTGCTAGCTAAATGCACAATCTTCAGAACATCTCCTCACCTTGGGAAATGGATCGGGGTAATTAGGACCGTCAGCCTTTTATTGAATTCTTTTTGCTTGCTTTAGCTCTACCATGAGACTTTACAGGAAAGCAAGAAAAAGACAGGTCCCTGCCCCAAGGATCTTACAATATAAAATCTGCCTCAGCGGGCAACGGAACAAGAAAAGAACGGTAGACATGAGGGTAAGCAAGAGAAGAATATGTGTTTGTTTTAACTTCATTTACTTTGGCTTAGTTTCATCAGGGAAGGGGGACTAAGGGATAGTGTCAAAGGCTTACTGGAAAAGGTGCATTTTGTCACTTCATGCTGGTATTGTGGGAAGGAGTTCTAGGCGTAAAAGGCACATGAGACCACGGGAGGGGTAAGAGTGTAGGAACTTGAGTGAAGGGTTATGAGTTGGACATGAGGTTAGAAATGAAAAGTCTGTGTTGGAGCTGATTGCAGGATGGAAGACAGAATAGAGGTTTAAGTGGGGGCATCACATTGGTCTTTTATGCTTTGGAAATTTGTGTTCGGTTTGCCGCTCTCCAGACGCAGTTTTCTGTTCTGAAGTTACAAACGTCTATGCGTTTGGAAAAGCAACAAACTGAACACAATGAAGAAATAACCAGCAAAAATGTGGTCCCTTTGAGTCACTCCCCCCTGAAAATGCAACTTTCTAATTGGCTGTCTGCCCCTCCTGAGGAGGAGGAGGAAGAAGGAGGGTTGGTTTTTATATGACAACTTTCTCTACCACTTAAGAAAGAATCAAACCGGCTTATAGTCAGCTTCCCTTCCCCTTCACACAACAGACACCCTGTGAGGTAGGTGGGGCTGAGAGAGTGTGACTAGCCCAAGGTCACCCAGCTGGCTTCCTGTGTAGGAGTGGGGAAACAAACCCAGTCCCCCAGATTAGCCTCCGCCGCTCATGTGGAGGAGTGGGGAATCAAACCCGGTTCTCCAGATCAGAGTCCGCTGCTCCAAACCACCGCTCTTGACCACTACACCACGCTGGCTCTTCAGAGGAGGAGGCGGTGCTCAAGATGGAGGCCAGAGCCGGGCCTGCCGGCAGCAGCGGCAACCTGTCCTCACCGCTGCCGTCGCCTCACGCTAGCAATGGGCCGCCACCCCTCCTCCTCCTCTGCTTGCCTGCTTCAACTATGGGCCTCTGCTGGTGCTCCTACTGCCTCTCCCGCCACCCCCTCTTCCTCTGCAGGCCTCAGTGGGGCCCTTGCACAACCGTGGTGGTGGCGGCAGGAACCCACAGTCTGCAGCTGCTTCTGCTGCATTGGTATCGGCCAACCCGGCCTCGGTGGCCCCCCCAGGCACAGCCCTCTCCTCCATCAGCTTGTCGCTGCCAGGCCGGGAGCTGGTGTACAACTAGCACGTGACCAAGCCGATGATGCAGGAGAGCTTCGCTTTCCTCTTCAACATCGAGGTGCTGAACGATGTCCATCCCCCTCCACACCTGTGATCATTGCAAGGCCTGTGTGCGTTTGTGTGCTTCGAAAACACTTTCTTCCACGCTCTTTGTCTCCCCCTGCCGCTGTCGCCTTGTTCAGGGTCGCTCTATGCAAGCCCTCCAAAACTGCTTCTTTATTATGTGATCTTGCCATTCTCCAGATGGCCACCCCCATGCCTTTTTTGAGCGTCGCCATTCTCCAGATCCCCACCCCTATGCCTTTTTTGTTTTGTTTCAGGGAATCACTTCATCGATAAAATGATGAATGCACAAATAGAAATGAGGAGCGAGTGAGAGAAAGACCCGGCGCTCCTTTGCACTGCCACCCCTCCTTCTGGTTACTTGGTTGTAAATTGCCAAAAGAGGGGTGGGGGTCTTTCTCTTACCCACTCATATCTGGTTGTGTATTCATCGATCTATTGGTGGATTCGCGGAAATAAAACAAAAAAAGGCATGGGGATCTGGAGAATTGGCGATCCTCACGCTGTTGCAGAAATAAGTGCCCATTCTCCAGTCCCTGTTGTCATTTGAGCTGGCTTCTGGGAGCTTCAGCGGGCTTCATGGGAGGGCTTTCAGGAAGGCTGGCTGGGGGAGAAGTGGGAGGGGACGGGAAATGAGGAGGGTGGTGGTGTGGGGGGTGGTGTGGAAAGGAAAACGCAACATTACAATTATTCACTCAATTTCCTTCGCTTTGGGACCATGGCTAACTTTAAATTCGTGCTAAAAGAGGTTCCAGGAGCCGCGCAGTGACCCCTGAAGGATGGGAAAACCATGAAGGACTCAAAAGAAGACTCAGTTCTGCAGGGGTTGCGCAGCTAAGAACCAAGCATAAATGACCATTGTCAGTACAATCAGGTGTATTATTTTGGTGGCCGGGTGCTGGAGGCAAGGTGGGAGGAACAATTAGTTTATTAAACTTTTTTGAAGCAATTCATTCTTTAAAATGTTTGAATATTTACATAGTTCCTAAATCTTCATCTTTTGGGGATGAAGCTTTCTGTGGCTAAAAAAACCCCAAATATATACTTTTAAAAACAACTACTACTAAGTATTAGAAGGAAAATTCTTCTTTCATGTGTTCTTTTAAAAATTCCTTTTAAAGGAACACACAGAAAAGCTCAAAAATGAAAAAAGAATGCCTTTACATTTCAGTCCCACCTTCTGAATATGCCTTCATCAACTAAAGTTGGCTCACATAAATATTAACTAAAGCTATATTGGTGTTCCAATTAAAAACCAATTAATGCTGTATCTTAAAAATAATATTTATAATCTCCTAAAAAAAGTTTTCTCATTGGACAGAACCTGTGTGATGTGGAAATGGCCTAAGAAGATGCCTAAACCTTATAAAATATGCAAAACAAAATCATGAGATTAACTGGATTTCTGTACAGTTTCCAGATGTTCAGTGTCAGCTGGATCCACTCAGAAAGGTCTTTAATTTCAAAAGCCTATAGAAGTTTCCAAATTGTTAGTTTTTAGCTTGCCAGCACGCTGGTGAGCCTCAAGATTTTAAAAATTGTGGGTATGTTTTCAAGCAGTTGAGCTTGAGAGTGGCTATTGTTGTGATATGGTATAAATAAGATGTTCATGGTAGTGCTCTCCAGGGTCTCCTGAAAGGCTCCAAAGTAGACTTTAAAATCTGGCAACTGAGTGGATGGCATACTTTGGGGGTTGGAGACTTAAGTCTCCAAGCCCCTGATTTCACTAATTAATAATTGGAAACATCTGGTTCATTTGGGTAAGCGTTCTGTGATAAGCTCCTAATTAGCCAAACGGCCTGCTCAAAGTCAAGTGCCGCTAATTCCAAACGTGTTCTGCCTTTGAGCAAATGTTTGTATAGAGCAAAAGAAATTGAAAGGGGGTGGTGGTTTAACTACTTTGTCTTTAATGGAACACTGTTGTTGGTGTCCAGCTCCAGCAGTCCCAAGGATCTGGCCAACTAGAGTAGTGTCAAAATCCGGATTTGAAGAGTGTGCTTTACAGCCCAGGATCCCTGATGTCAGTTGCCAGAGACTGGAGGCTTGGCAAGGGTGGAAGGTCAGGCTTTATACCAGTCTTTATACCAGGCTAGAGGTTTCATAATGCCTGCCAGTCGTAGGAGCTGCACATCCTGTTCCCTTAGATGCTTGACGAAGTGCTAAAATTTCAGCATGCAGAGTCCTAAGCGTGGTTCCAGATACAGACGATTAACTTCCTGGTTCAAGTCCCTGACACTTTGTACTGTTGAAATTTAGATTGTAAGTTCTGTGGGGGCAAGGACCTCTATCTTCAACCTGCAATGTACCTTCCATAACTGCAGCCTCATATACATAATTAAGAATCAAATAATGCTAAGCATTGAGTATGTTTCTAATGGCCTGTTATGTATAAATTATTTATTTATATTTAAATTGGTAATATTCCATAACTTGAAGGCTTGGAGTGGATAATCATACTTACAAACATTTCATTAAAGACTACAGTGCACAATAAATTAAAATAGGGGGGGAAACCCAGCCCTTAAAAGACCTTCTCCTCATCCAATTCTTTGCCATTAAATTATTGTCTGAAAAGGTTTTGCATTGCTGCATGGAGATTTGGGCTTAGACAATTTGCATATGGCATTATTATGCCATTGTTATATAAGTGAATATTTCTCTTCAGAATTAATGTGTTTAGTTATTAAAATGTTATTCTCGCATGAGAACATCTAATAGTAGTGGAACAGAAAACCTTTGCCCAAGTCCAGAGAAGAAGATCTTTATGGGGAAGCCAGCTTCTGCATGCACATCTCTTTGTAGCTCAGGAGCTGTAAGTATAAGTGTGATGCACATCTGAATGAATATTCAAATATATTCCAGGATAAGATGCTGACTATCCACACTGCATTGCTTTCAGCAGAGTACATCTGAATACAAAATCGTATCCACATTCTGGACCAATGTGTCAGGTAAATAACATTTTTGCATAAGGCCTGATCTAAATGTGACACTGGCAGGCATGCAAAACTAACTTGTGTGATGTTGTGTGTCCCGGTATCTCATTTAAACTGGGTCTTTAACCATTATGCATACAAAAATTAGCAAAGATCCATAGCCCAGGGAGGTGCTGTTGTTAGCCAAATTGCTCGGTTATGAATATTTACATGGGGGAATTAGCAAATCAATAACTGGCACTGGGCATAACCGCAGGATCTAAACCTGTGTCTACGGGAGTCCGTTTCCGAGGTTCAAAGAATAAGGCAGAAGCAATAATTTTCTTTAGAAAGTTTACTTAATAATATGCGCACAAGCAATCCAATAACACGTACACAACACACAATCAGAGCCTAGGAAGTACAGGTTGTAGGATAGAGACGTTCGCCAATGTGGCAGTTTCCCTTTGAAGAGGGGCAAAACTACACCTGATCCAGAAGCGGACGTCCAGGGTTCCGTGCGGCTAGAATGCAAGAAAAGCGGGGGAAGGGGATTCCCGGGGCTCGGCCAGCGAGGCGGGAGGGTGTTGTGGCTGGGCTGTGCAAAACCCACACCAACAGAGCGACAGCAAGTATGAGAGGGGAAAAGGAAGGTAGCTTATGGCTGAGAGCGACCCCATGTCTGGTTGTTCCTTGCGAAATGGCTTCTGCTGGACACTTGAACGGGGGCACAGGAAAATGGATTCCCTCTGGTTCACTCGGAGGGGCCGTCCTGCCCGTGGTTCCTTCATGCCTGTTTTGCGGGACGGTGCGGGAGCCCTTTCCATAGTGTTTGGGGCTTGCTGCACGTCTGGGACGGTGGCGACACGTCGCTTCTGGGGCTGCCATGTATACAGTCCGGGAGATTGCAAGCATGGGGTAACACTGTGTGTGTGTATGCTAATGTTGCACATATAGCAGTTTATCTCATCCTCCTCACCCCCATGCACTTTGTAGGTCCCCACCAAATACCGATTCTTGCTGGCTTGAGTGCCTCAAAGCAAGCAGTAAAGATCAACTGCAGCTGGCCTTACATGGAGCTACTACAGCTGTTATCCACTCCAATCCTGAGGCTCCAGTGCCAGTAAGATAAGAACCATAAGCTCTTCACGAGCAATAGAACAAATAAATAAAAACAGTCCAGTACAGCACAAATTTGCTTTCCTAATAAAAACAAAGCAAGAAATCATCTAGGGAAGAAGAAAATACTTCAAAACTAAGCCAAGTCCCAAAATACGTCCACCAGGCATGGCTGCCGGAAGCTCTCACACATATAGCAGCTGGGGGCCCAGTTTAAATGAGATGCTGGGGGAGTGCAGTGTTACATAGGTACATTTTTTCTTGCCTTCTAATGTCATGGTTAAATGAGGCCTTAGACTAAGGCGCTTAAGACACCTTTATTAACTATAATAGGGTTTCCTGTACTTTAAAATATGAGTCATATTTTTTTTAAAGTTAAACATAGATTTACTTGGAGCCAAAGTAGATGTGCCAGAGATATTTTTATTTATTATATCATGTATAGTCCACCTTTCTCCCTTGGACTCAAGGCGAATTACACAGAATCAGTCAATACAATCAACAGGATGGGTTATTCAATAAACAATACAATAGGATTAGGGTTGTAGAACCAATCAGAAATCTAAGAACTGAAGCTAAGCATAAGTCTTAACATGACACATTAATGATACAAAAACTACATAGTATGCGCCTAGTTTCAGTAAACTAAACACAGTGGCACAGACCACAGACCACATTGGGTCCAGTGTATTTTTTCACTTATCTAAGTCACTTTGTGAATCATTTAGTACAGTGCAACTCTATTGCCTGCATAGAAAAAGCCCTCTTGAATAATTCAGTTTTGCATAGTTTACAGAAAGCCTTCCAGGCCTCCTCAGGCAGGCCATTCCACAAGGTGGGGTCCACAGTGGAGAAAGCACGTATATGGGCTGTGGTTGATTTTGCCCATTTGCAGGTTGCCACCTGCAGAAGATCTTGCTCAGATGAGTGAAGCTGTCGTGGCAGTGCATGAGGGAAAAGGTGGTCTCACAGATAAGGGTCCAAGGCCATGAAGGGCTTTGTGTGTGATGGCCAATACTTCAAATTGAGCCCGGTAACTGATGGGCAGCCAGTGGTGTGACCGTAGAATGGGAGTGATATGCCTGCTCCCTGTAGCTCCCAATAATAGCCAAGCAGTGGCATTCTGCACCAACTGGAGTTTCTGAATTGATTTTGAGGGGAAACCAATGTACAGTGCATTGCAGTAGTCTAGTCTTAATGTCACCAGGGCATGGATCCAGGTGGCCAGATCAACCATATCAAAGTAAGGGGCCCTCTTATGGGCTAGGCTGGGTTGGTAAAAAGCCTTTTTTGCAACTGAATTAACTTTCTTCTTTAGCAATAACATTGGGTCCAGTATAGCCTCAGTGTATTTTTTCACATGAAAATTAGGAGGGGTGTGTTTGGGGGGTTATTTTTCCCAAAAAGGGAGCAGGTGGATGTCTTGAAGCCTAATGTTGCTGCTTCTCCCACCTTACCTTTCTGCACTGCATTGCTTGAAACATTTTTCTTTTATCCTGGCTCACTCGAAGCTGAGCTGGAAGAAAAGCATTCAGAGCAAAGGAGTGCAGGGAGACTAGGTGGGGACAGGGGTAGGTTTATCCCCCCTTACCTGTGCACTCCAGAACACCCCCCCCACACACACACCACCCCTGCTTTATGTGAATAAATACATGTGAATGCTCCTGTAATGTCTAGTTTAGCCCTAAGGTGAAACAGGATGGTGCACATCAAAAAACAAATTGGTATTTTTCAGATGTGGGTATATTGGAGCTGAAAAATATCAGTATTATTGATATCTCTGAATTCCAATACTGGTTTGGTATTCGGATTTGGGTTTTATTTGTTCTGTTTTGTTTTATTTTTTTTAAACGTTTTCACAATGTTACAGCTCTGGAGCCTCCTTTGTTTTTGACATTTGCTCTGGAAGTGCTTTGAGTGTTGTCCCCCCCCCCCCGCTTCCTTCTTCATGCAAGCTTGTTTATGTATGCAGTTGGAAAGGAGGGTTTGGCACCTTAGCTGATTTTGGGCTCAAGGCTTTTGTGGGTCAGCTTCAAGTGTCACAACCAGATTTTGCGACAACACACTTGTTTTTCATAGTGCTGTCATTCCCTGTGCGATGGGTTCCGTATGTGGTCTGGGTGCATAACTGCATGAAATTGAATACTGATAGTGAGAGTATTATTCAAGGGACTGGCACAAAGGAGGCTTTGTGCTGTGTATACATGCTGTCAAAGAAAGCTTTTAAAAAATGCTCTCTGAGATAAATGTATTTGAAGTCTAAAAATAGAGCAAAAGCATTTTGCAGGGCTGGAGAAAATTGTTGACTCTGTGCAAGTCTTTCCCCTACAAGCTTTTCACTTAACTGAGTGGGAGGTTTACTCTTGGGCAATTGCTTCCTCAAAAACAGCAGGTAATCTTGCTTCCCGCATAGACCCTGCGACATTAAGCCAACTGACTTACAGGTTCTTAGGAGCAGACTTTACAGCTTAAAAAGGTTCTGTTTCTTCATAACCAGACACAGTACAAAAATTTATACTTTGCTCCTAAAAACGTTTTCCTGCAAGAAGCTGCCTCTAAGCTGTGCTTCGTGGACACCTTGGGCTAATCTTATTTTTTTAAAATCCCTATCATTCTAGCTTTATCACAGTGTCTAGCGAAAAGCATTTTCTATAATACTGCCACTTCTCAGAGACCCAAAGACATTTAATGGATGCAGCAAATATGAAGTTATAATAATAATTTATGTTGTTTGGGTATGATATAAGGCTATCCACTTGTATGCTTTGTACTTCTTTAAAAGACCATTTTTCTCCCTCAGATGTTTTTCAGCTTGATTCAGTCACAGATATCAGGCAGTAGAAAGGCAAAATCTATACTGGTAAAATGAGGAAAAGAGCCGTACATAATCAGAGTCTCTTTACTTACTTTTTTTAAAATGATAGAAAATTGACCATAAAAGTCAATCAAAAGTCAAAGCACAGGGAATATTTTGAATTGCATTATCAATACATTTGTATCCAGGATAGAGTGCATATTAACAATTAATGGTTTTTCATACCATACTTTCTGCAAATGTAACATTGTTTCAGCCCAACTGGAAACAAACATTTACTGTTTAAATTAAATTTTTATTTTTCAAATGGATAAAACAAAACATACACATCAAATTCTTAATTGTACTGGAACTTACTTTATAATTTCAATTCGGTTATGCCTTCTTTGATTATATTTGCATGTCTGACAATGCATTTCTTACTTAAATTCGTACATTCTATTATTTTTATTGGCTAATAACTATATAATAAAAAAATACTTTCCATTATTCATAGAACTCAAAGGTTGATCTGTTATGCAGTAATGACTAACTTAGCCATGAACATTTCCGTTGCCTATAGAGGGTAATGCAGTCCCTATGATGACGCATGGGACCAGCTTTAAGACCACCCCCAAGCCCTAATTAAAGGGACACTCTGGCTTTTTGTGCTAAAATTGGTTCTAAAACAAGTCCCAAAGGGCCATTGTCCCCTGCTGCCTCAGTGCATGTGCGTCCTTTGTGACACATGACAGTATTTGTGTCGGGGGGGGGGGTGGGGGAGAACAGGGGAAGGGGAAGATAAGGAGGTGGAGTTGAGAGTGAACTTTTACATGGGCTTCGAAGGGCCATAGGAGCAACCCTAGACAATTAGTTCTGGCTTAATGTTTTCTTGGACATCTACAGTAGTAAATGTGGACAAAAGGACCATCCTTGTTATAAAATGCTGACCTCACTAACAAAAAATTCTGGCAACAAGCAGGAGTTTTTAAAAAAGTTTTAAAAATTTTATTTTAACAAACATAAACATATTGAATCATATATACAATATAATGTTACACGTGGCGCAACTCGATTGTCAACTTCTTTGAATTACTCTTTGTTTTTCACATATTCTTCCATATCTGTTAACACATTTATTACTTGCTTGTTAAACATATTTTACCTAAATCTCTTTCATACTATCTCAGTTTAATTCAATTCTGTTCCAAATTTCTAGCTATATAACTGAAAAAACTTCCAACTTTTTCAGAATTCTGAAATTGACCTATTATGTATAAAAGATATCAATTCTGCCATAGTCGCATACTATGTTAATTTATTAATCCATTCATCTAAATCTTGATATTTCTCTGCTTTCCATTTTGCTGCTTATGTCACTCTTGCCACCATCAACATGTACTTAAATAGTTCATTCTATATTGTTGAAATACTACTTGGTAAAATATGTAATAACATATTTTTGGATCCATCTCAAACACAATTTTAAAAATCTTTTGCATTTCATGTATAATTATCCAGTATTTTCTTGCTTTCTTACATGCCCACCACATATGATCAAATGTTGCATGTGTATTATGACATTTCCCATTAAAGTCTTCATTGGCTTATACTATATCTTTAGGTGTGTGTACCCATCTAAAAACATTTTATACCAGTTCTCTCTTAATACTTGACATTCAATAAACTTGATTTATTTAGGCCAAAGATTCTCCCACTGACTCATGTGTATACTTCCTCCAAAGTTTTGCATCCATTTATCATACAGTCTTTGACTTGCTCTGTTTCAGTATTGTGTTGTAATAACAGTCTATAAATTTTCCTTAATAAATGTCTTCTCCCATAATTAATTGTTCAAAATTCATCTTCTTTCTTAATTATCCCCCTTCTTTTTTATTTGTTCTCTCAATTTAGAAGTCATTTGATGATATACGGTAACAACCACGGGATGTTCTTTCCTTCTTCTTTAATTGTTTCCCAAGTTTTTATATTCCCCTGCTTATCCATCAGGTTCTCAAGCAGGAGTTGAGAAACCAGCCAGTTGGCAGGCCTAACAATTAAGGTAAATAAAGGGTTCTCTGGAAATTTTAGTGGCAATAGCTGCCACGCTGTCGCTGTAATCCTAAAACAATTTTTCTGTGAGTAAGCATCATTGAATAAAATGGGATTGATGCTTGGATAGACCTACTAAAGATTGCTCCCTGTGTCTGGGTGGTAATTTAAATGTGAGATATCCCATCTCTGTCTGACATTTTCACTGCTTGTGGATGTTTGGGCTTACATAAATAAACTTAAGCAAATATGCACCCAGATGCTGAGTTTATAATGAACACAGATGAGAGCTCTCCATTCCAAAAAGAGAGAAAATAGCAATTTAGTAAATCAAAAACTGGAAATGAGAGCCAGGAAGCCACTTGTTTCCATGGCTCTTAAATATTTTTCAAAAAATTTATTGATGTTCCTTAGCACAAATGGGCTGTGTTCATCTTGGCTAAATTTCCAGAAAGTTATTTGAGAATTATTTCTGTTTTGTGCTCTTATAAACTGATTGTGAAAGAGCAGAGATTGTGTTTTCTTTCGTTCTTTGTCCATGTGCCTCAAAAGAAGTCATGTTGCCAGCGGGCAGGGAATTGCAACTAATTTGCATGACAATTGCTGGCAGTTATTGAGTGGTGCTGTTAAAAAAGAAAATACCTCAGGGCAGACACTTATTCACATTTAGTGACATCGGATGATGGAATGTTTCTACCTTTCTACCCAATGGAGACCCAAGCAGTTTACAGCATTCTCCTTACCTCCATTTTATCCTTACAACAACCCTGTGAGGCAGGTTAGATTGTGAGTGTGTAACTGGTCCAAGTTCACCCAGCAAGCTTCCATGGCAAAGTGGGAATTTGAACCTGGGTCTCCCGGATGCTAGGGAAATTCTCTTGCCACTGTATAGAAAATGAGTCATTATTGAACAGGCTGTAATAAGTCTTGTTTTTCCTGGGGGTTCCTGAATCTTGTTGGGTATGCTTCATTTCAGCTGTTGACTTCAGTGAGACTGAACACAAAATTGCAGGGGGAGATATTAGACATTGTATATAACTCGGTCTTCACCCCAGAGCCAGATTGACCAATGCTCAGATGATGAAGGATATTTCTTAACAATGCTCAAGGTGAGGGAGGCTAGGACCCAATATACCTCTGTGCCCTTGGGGAGAAAGCAAAATGTTCCTTCCTGCAAAGGGTAGCAGAGTTAGGAGCCCAGCAGCTGCTGCCCTTCAGGTTCAGGGGATAAACCTAGCTTATCAAACCTTCAGACGAAAGAAGGAGTGGGGAGGACAAAGAAAGTATGCAAAATTATGGTAAGGAGAAGATTGGGAAGTGGCAGCCCTGATATGGGGTTGGTGGGCAGTAGACTGCTATCCTCTGAGCAGTAGCCTGCTTTTCTGTAAAGACCTGCAAGGGAGTAAGGCCCTTGGCAAGAAGAAGAATGCATTGGAGCAAAGGATCATTGTTTTAGTAAGCCTTTCCCTTTGACAGAGGCTTGGGTTCTCTTTTTCTCACACCAAGGACCCAGAGCCTCTGGTTACGGAAACAGGGCCTTTGAATTCCTGATTATTATTTCAGTGTTGTATTTTTTGGAAGGGGACAAACAAGACCACATTAATTATGCAGCTTATTTAAATGGCACATATGCTCAAAGAGAAAGTGGTCTCCAGAGGAATATCAATGCAAATTACTGTCTAATTATTCGAACAGTGTGTTTTTGCAACGTCATGGGAACATATTCACATTGCTTTGACTCTATATTTCTCATTGCTGTCTTTGTTCTTTGACCTCGCAGTCCTCAGCTTCTCATGCCTATTTTTCATAGTTTTGTCTGTGCAGACTCATGGTTTTGTCAATGACATTATGATTCTGTCTGCTTATGATGATGTCACTGATGCCTGTAAACAAAAGCCACATGGGTTGCCATCGTCAGCTGGATTCAGTAGTGCGCAAATGAGGCTGAGACAGCAAAGAGAGAAACTTGGGAACAAGAAAGAGCAGCAGCAGCAACCAGGGAAACAAAAGCACTGGAAAAGAGAGCACTGGAAATCAAACACATGTTCAGTTTATTTGATAGTCTGCTAAGCTGGGTTGATTGTGCCATATTTGAAATTAATATTGAAATTGGAGAGCATTGATCAGTCCCAGTATTGACACCTCTGCAGATATTGCCTCCAAAATATTACAAGGTATTTCTTGTAATTTTTGCATAGGTAAAGCAAATGTTGAAACAATTACAAATTAGCGCAGGAAAGACGTGATAGAATAGCCCAAATGGTGTTCTCTTAAATGAAGAGAGTATCCAGATATTTTCAGACGGGGAAAATTGTTTTATCAGTCACATTTAAGGCAGATTTTGCTGCAGCTGGCTGATAAGCACAAAAAACCTTGTACAAGTTGTCTTCTCGCATGAGCAGCATGAGATTTGACATTTCAGAAGACTGAACAGCCAATTCTGTGGCTAACTACTGAGACATTCTTCTGGGAGTCTCTGCATCGAACAGTATTTGACGTGTGAAAAATCAAATGGAAAACCCATAAAATATCTGCATAGATTCTGATAAATTCTGCAAGGTGGTGTGCTGTCAGACAGTGGCAGTAGTATTATTAAATTTTGGGTTTCAATTATACATGTCCTATGGCAGCAATCCAGAATTAGTTAAGCATGTACGCACCCTTCTGTGTCCATGGACTTAGATTGGTTTAACTGCTTAGGACTGTACTAAGTTGCAAAAAAATCAGTGGCCTTTAAGTATATCACTCTATATGTATCATGCTTTTTTTATTTATATAGGATGTGTATGCCTGCTTCTAATTATACTGTTCTGCAAAATATATGGAACTTCTGTGGCAATCAGTGTAAGCAAGATGTGTCTTTCTTCCTGTTTAAAAGGCGTACTTTGAACCTATCGCCACAATTTTTATATCACCACCCACTAAAAAATGTCTCATCTATGCTAATTGGGCCAATCACACAAAGTTGGAGGTTCCAAGCCCAGCATCCTCCTACAATGGAGGCAGCCATTTTTGAATGGGTATTCCCTGCAGACACAAAGGTGATGCATCCTGGGTTCATCTGCAGCACCTCCTACTCCAGTGAGATAGAGGGAATGAATTTTACTTTGGGGAAGAGATGCTTTAGAGAAAAAGAAAATTAAGACCAGGAAACCTGTTGACTGATACCATAGTGCTTATGGGTACTATGTTAGGGATCGCTAGATTAGAAGGACATCAATGTGGAGAAGACACACTGAGGATTCCTGGCATGGATGAGGGAAACTTATAATGCAGCTTAGCCTGGTAGATGTCAGAGGAGGAGAGGATGAAGTTATAATGGGCAGAATGAGGCAACTGATTTTGGTACTGCTTTTGTTTTTGAAGGCTGACGCTGCTTCAAGGCTAACACCGCCTGACTGTGTGGCTGCTTGCTCTCCTCCACAGAGGTGTAAAATTTGCAGCAGTTTTTAAGCCATGGGGGAAAAAAACCTTTCCCTCCAGTTTTTTTCTGGGGGGAAATGGAAATTTGGGGGGAAATTGAAATATATGCAATACTTACTGTGCTATCAAACCCGAACTAATTTTACTGCTTTAACAACACCGGTAGATGCATAATTTGTAACTTACTTAGCCTATAAAATTGCAATATTTGACATATTTATGGAATTTAAAAGTTATAAATGCTTTAGTTTTGTACAAGCAAAATTGCATATATATCCAATACTTGAGAGAAAACTGCAAGCTGATTCACTCTATACTATCTTAGCACATGTACCATAATTGTTGCTATCTTGTTAGAGAGACGTCAGTTCTTAATGGAACTTTAAGAGTTTTCCTCTGAGGCTTTGGTGCAGTTTCAGCCCCACCTCCTTCTGATCTTTTTCCCCCCTCCAGCAAGGCAGGGCAATAAGCTACTTGTTATTCAATCTGTTGGTAAACGTTTCACAGTATTATGAGGAAGAGTTAAACAAGTCAACCACAAGTTAGGTCAAAAGAAGGTTGAAAAGCAATGGAAGCCCTACATGCTCCCCTCATGAAGATTAGTATCTTTCTAGGTGCAGAAATGCACCTCCAATTTAAGAGCTGCACATATCTACAGTCCACCGGGAAAATATTTCATATTTGCAACACTCCCCGAAATTTCCAATTTTCCTGTCAGAAAAAAGCCCCCTTCCCTAAACATCCCCCTTTTTATGAACTATCCTATTTCTACTCCTCAACTTGTTTGTTGATAAACAAATATTTTAAACATGTCTCTAGTATTGTTTCCTCAAAATGACACTGCAGTGAGCTTCTGCTCAGGAAAGAGCAAGCATATGTAAAAATATACCCTTGTTAAGGAATATAATATAATATAATAGCCTAACTAAACTGAGAATTTAATTGAGGTTTGCTGGGAGAGGGTTGTGATTGTTGTGCCAGGGCCGGTGATTAAGGTTGATTGCTGCCTGAAAGCTTGATTGTTCCCTTGTTAAGTGGGGCTGTTGTGATTGGAGCTTGTGTCTGAGAGGTGGGGGCTGTGTGCATTTAAATTCCAAGGCTCCTGCTCGCCAGAGGCCTGTGGATCGTGACTGGGGATCTGTAGGTGAGTATAAAATCTTTTTATCTTAGCAGAGTAACTCTCTCCATCTGGTTGGAGTACTGAGCAGCTTGAATATCTATGTGAATTAGGAGCAGATAGCTGCAGGGCAAGGAACTTCGGCACTCAGTTCTTATTTGGTACAGGAAGAGTGCAAGAGAGTAAAGGGCAGGGTTACAACACCAAAGAATAATACAATAATAAATTAATTAATAAAATACCAGTTATGAAGGTAGAAAGCCGGCAGGGATCGGGGGGCTATCCAGTGTGCTGCATGGAGTGTCACATGTATGATTATCTGCCTGCTGGACAGAAGTCGTGGGTGTGCGCTCGGTGCAGGGAGCTCCTGGTTCTCAGGAAGCGAGTTCACTTCCTCGAGGCCAAGGTAGCTCAACTGGAGGAGCTGAGGCAGGCAGAGAGAGAGGTGACTAAGGACTCCGGGGATGAAATAGTCACATCCCAGTCCCAAAGTGACGGCAACCTGCCAGTCACGGATGATGGAGCCCTTGGGGAAAGAGGCCATCTCACTGAGGTAGGGGAATGTGGTACCTAAGAAGGGACCTCTTCCTTGGTGGATGAACAGATATCCTCTCGTACCAAGGATATGCCTCAGAGGCGAGGGGGGCTTCTTGTAGAGGGGGATTCAATCCTTAGGAAAGTAGATAGCTGGGTTTCTAGTGGATGCATGGACCGCATGGTGACTTGCCTGCCTAGTGCGAAGGTTGCGGATGTTACCCGTCATATAGGTAGTCTGGTAGGTAGTGCTGGGGAGGAGCCAGTGGTTGTGGTGCATATTGGCACCAACGACATGGGGAAATGTAGTCCGGAGGTCTTGGAATCCAAATTTAGGTTGCTAGGCAGGAGACTAAAAGCCAGGACCTCCAAGGTAGCTTTCTCAGAAATGCTACCTGTTCACGTGCAGGACCAGCTAGGCAAGCACAGTTGGTGAGTCTCAATGCGTGGATGAGACGGTGGTGCAGGGAAGAGGGCTTTAGGTTTGTAAGGAACTGGGCAACATTTTGGGACAAGCCAGGCCTATACAAAAGGGATGGGCTCCACTTGAACCAGGATGGAACCAGACTGCTGGCGCGTAATATAAAAAAGGTGGCAGAGCAGCTTTTAAACTGAACCTGGGGGGAAAGCCGACAGGAGCTAAGAAGCATCTGGTTTGGGCAAACTCAGTGCACATGGACAAAGGAAAATTGCTTCAGATTTCCCACATGGGAATTACTTGGACATGAAAGGGAATGGGGGAATTAGAGTGCATGGTTTTAAGGGAAAACATAGATATAGTGAGCATTACAGAAACCTGGTGGAGGGTAGAAAACCAGTGGGATACAGTCATCCCTGGTTACAAACTGTATAGAAATGACAGGGAAGGGCGTATTGGAGGGGGTGTTGCTATGTATATCAAGGAAGGCATAGTGTCTAATAAGCTAGAGACCATAAAAAGGGCAGACTCGTCCACAGAATCCTTATGGGTAACGATTCCGGGCCCCAAAGGAGATTTAGTACTGGGGACGTTCTATCGGCCCCCTGACCAAATGGCTCAGGGTGATCTTGAGATGGAGAATGAAATTAGGGAAGCATGTAAAGGTAATGAAATAGTAATAATGGGAGACTTCAACTTCTCTCATATTGATTGGATAAATGTATGCTCCAGTCAAGCCAAAGAGATAAAATTTTTAGACATCCTAAATGACTGTGCCCTCGAAGAGTTGGTCATAGACCCAACCAGAAGGGAGGCGATCCTGGATTTAGTACTCTGTGGTGCTGCCAGTGATTTAGTGCGAGATGTGAATGTAGTTGAGCCAGTTGGCAATAGTGATCACAATGGCATCAAATTTAATTTATATGCAAATGGGAAAGTGACTGGGAAATCTCACACCATTACCTTTGACTTTAAAAGAGGGAACTTCTCTAAAATGAGAAAACTGGTAAAGAGGAAGTTGAAAGGAACAGTTAGGAGGGTTAAATCTCTTGAAAAGGCTTGGGGGTTACTCAAGTCCACATTACTAGAGGCTCAGCTAGCTTGTATACCGCAGGCCAGGAAAGGTAGTAATAAGTCCAAGAGGTCACCACCATGACTAACGGGTAAGGTGAAGGAAGCAATTAGAGAAACAAAGTCTTCCTTCAGAGACTGGAAGGTTTGCCCAAACGAGGCGAACAGAAGCAAACACAAACTTGCACAAAGAAAGTGCAAGCAGATGATTAGAGATGCAAAAAAAGATTTTGAGGGGCATATTGCTAAACACATCAAAACAAACACTAAGAAATTCTTTTAAGTATATTAGGAGTAGGAAACCAGCTAGGGAAGCGGTTAGACCATTGGATGACAATGGGAGTAAAGGAACTCTAAGGGAGGATAAAGCGATGGCTGAAAAACTAAATGAATTCTTCTCATGTCTTCACTGTTGAAGATACAGGGCAGATTCCATCTCCTGAACAGAGATTTTGGAGAGGGGAAAATGAGGAACTGAGGCAAATAGTGGTAACAAGGCAGGAAGTCCTAGGACATCTAGACAAACTGCAAACTAACAAGTCACAGGGACCAGACGGTATTCATCCTAGAGTTCTTCAAGAACTCAAATGGGAAATTGCTGAACTTCAAATAAAGATATGCTAGAAGATATGTCCCTTCGATCAGCCTCTGTACCAGAGGACTGGAGAATGGCCAGTGTAACACCCATTTATAAAAAAGGTTCCAGGGGGGACCCAGGAAATTACAGGCCAGTTAGTTTAACGTCTGTTCCGGGTAAATTAGTGGAAAGCATTATTAAAGATAGAATTGTCAAGCATATAGAAGGGCAAGGTCTGCTGGGCAAAACCCAACATGGTTCGGTAAGGGTAGGTCCTGTCTCACTAACCTATTAGAGTGTTTTGAAAGCGTCAGTAAGCATGTGGACAGGAATGAGCCTGTGGATATTGTGTATTTGGATTTCCAAAAAGCTTTTGACAAAGTCCCCCACCAAAGACTGCTAAGCAAACTTCATTGTCATGGGATAAGAGGACAAGTCCTCTTATTGATTGAGAGCTGGCTGAAAAATAGGAAGCAGAGAGTAGGAATCAATGGTCACTTCTCACAATGGCGGGATGTGAGCAGTGGGGTGCCTCAGGGATCTGTGTTGGGACCAGTGCTTTTCAACCTGTTCATCAATGACCTGGAGTTGGGGTTAAACTGTGAAGTAGCCAAGTTTGCAGTTGACACCAAATTATTTAGGGTGGTTAAAACAAAATCGGACTGTGAAGAGCTCCAGAAGGATCTCTAAATACTGGAAGAATGGGCATTAAAATGGCAAATGAGATTCAGTGTGAGTAAGTGTAAAGTGATGCATATTGGGGCAAAAAATCCCAACTTCACGTATACACTGATGGGATCTGTGCTGGCAGCGACAGACCAAGAAAGGGATCTTGTGGTGGTAGTGGATAGCTCAATGAAGATGTCATCTTGGTGTGTGGCTGCTGTAAGAAAGGCAAATTTCATGCTGGCCATAATTAGACGAGGAACAGAGAATAAAACTGCTGCTGTCATACTGCCCTTGTACGAATCTATGGTGAGACCACACTTGGAATACTGTGTACAGTTCTGGTCACCACACCTAAAAAAGGATATTACCGAGCTTGAGAAGGTGCAGAAAAGAGCAACCAAAATGATTAGGGGACTAGAGCAACTGTCCTATGGGGAGCGGTTAAGACGCTTAGGGCTGTTTAGCTTGGAAAGAAGGCGGCTGAGGGGAGACATGATAGAGGTCTATAAAATTATGCATGGTTTGGAGAGAGTGGACAGGGAGAAGTTTTTCTCCCTCTCCCATAATACTAGAACACGGGGTCATCTGCTAAAGCTGGAGGGTGAGAAATTCAAAACAGATAAAAGGAAGTATTTTTTCACACAACGCATAGTTAAATTGTGGAACTCCCTGCCCCAGAATGTGGTGATGGCTGCCAACTTGGAGGGCTTTAAGAGGGGAGTGGACATGTTCATGGAGGAGAGGGGTATTCATGGCTGTTAGTTAGAATGGATACTAGTCATGCTGCATACCTATTCTCTCTAGTATCAGAGGAGCATGCTTATTATTTTCGGTGGAACACAGGCAGGATGGTGCTGCTGCACTCGTCTTGTTAGTGGCTTCCTAGAGGCACCTGGTTGGCCACTGTGTGAACAGACTGCTGGACTTGATGGACCTTGGTCTGATCCAGCAGGGCCTTTCTTATGTTCTTACTGTATATACTCGCGTATAAGCAGAGTTTTTCAGCCCAAAAAAAGGGCTGAAAAAGCCCAACTCGGCTTATACGCGGGTCAATACGGTAGGTGGAGGGGGGGGACTTTTCGCCGCTGCCTGCCCGCGCGCCTTCCCTGCTGCCTGGGAGTGGCCTGCGGGGCCTCCTGCGCTCAGGGAGGGGGCCGCCGCCTGCCTGCGCGCCTTCCGTGCGGCGGTTTCTTTCCCCCCCACCCCACCCCATCCCAGCGCGCCTTCTGCGTGGCGGCAGCTGTTTCTCCCCCCTCACACACCGCACTGTCCCACCTTTCCCCGCGGCCCCGTCTGGCTGGCCAGCCTGGGGGCCAGGGCCGGTCCTCCCGCTCGCCAGCTGATCAGCGGGCCTGCTGCGCATCGCCTCTCCCGGTGAGTAGGGGCTCTTCCCCCTCCCCCCGTAGGATGGCGCTGGGGTCGGGGTGGGTCTTGAGGGCCTGGGAGCCCGGGCAGGAGGGCGACCCGGGGCAGGGGCGAGATCGTCCTCCTTTTTTAAATGGCAGCCGCCGTGTTAGAGTGCTGCAGTATTGACCCTCGGCTTATACTCAGGTCAATACAGGTTTCCCTTTTCTGAGGCAAAATTTGGTGCCTTGGCTTATACTCGGGTCGGCTTATGCTCTAATATATACTGGTATATTGGTTCATTTTGTTGCAGAACCTGTAGGTTCTAGAACTACATAAAAAAATCAATGCAGCTTTGGGTGTGCTGCAATTTTTTTCTTTGTGTACTGCTACAAATATATTTCAAAATAAACTGAACACAATGGCGTTAGGTGTCCTTGGTTTGCGCCTGGGAAAACACTGGCAGGGCTCATTCTGATCTATTGCCTTTTAATTTCCACCCTTCCAGTCCTCACAAACGCTGCTTAACTAGAGGAACATTTGATTGATTTGGAAAGTCTCTGTGCTTCTCCCTCCAAATGGATTCACATAATTCCACAGCTCCACTTAGAAATGAAGTAGCAGTGACAGATGCTGCAAGTTGGTACTTTAGCTCATTTTTGAAGGGCATTCAAGTTCATTCATTGACCAGTAATGGAAAGTGAAGAGAATCCAAAAGAGCAGTTCAAGTGATGGAAAATATAAGTCTGCTTTCTGGCTGTGAATGAAAAACTTTCCAAAATGTTCTTTTCATCATCACAGTCCCCCTCCCCCCCAAGCTCAATGAACATGACTCATATAGTGATAAAGTTTATTGTCTGCGGCCGAAGGCCATCACAATCCACCATACAAAACATTAAAATAACAGAAAATATCATAAATGTGACTCATGCATGTCCATTCACACCGATGGAGCTTTTCTGACTCCCACTCCTGTTTGCCTCTGAACTTTTGCCTCTGCCCTTTCCCTGTGCTCACCATCTATCCTTGCAACTCTTCCTTTTCTTGGGGATGCTTTCTCGCAGTGTTCACTAGAGTTTTTCTATGGTCATTTATGCATGGGAGTTTTTTTACCTGAGGTTCGTTGCTGGCTGGACTCATGCTTTTCTGTTGGGAATCTACGCACCGGCCGTCTCCCAAGCTCAAATCAAGTCCCGCCTCCTTAAATGCTGCTCTGTAATTGGCTTACTTTGCAGTGCTCACCGTGAGACAAGATTTCCTCCCCCCAAAACCCAACTGCCACATAAAAAAGCATTTGAAGAACAAAAAAACAGAAAACAGAGCAATCTGAAAGAAGGGGAGGGGGAAAAATCCAACCCTCATTTTTAAAAAGCCTTTCTTTTGCTCAGAAAGAACTCAGAGGTAGCAGGAAGCACTTGAATACCTGTCTCTTTACACACTGCTTTGTGATTGGCTGTGAGAGAAACCAATCTTCTATGTTTCCCCTGCTTTCCATCTGCATGCACAGGGGACCTTTACCTTTTTTAAGGACCCTAGTACATGCAGAAATCTTCCAGTGGATCTGAGCCAGTGAATTCAATACAACATCTTCAGCGCCTCTTCTGACACAGAGCTCTGTGGAACTCAAAGGCAGTGACGTGCCATGGCTGCCATTTTATTTACTTTTTTCAGCATGGCTTTGAATGTTGCACATAATGGAAGATGAGAGGAAATGAGATTTTCTACCTTAAATGTCACGTTTCTTTTTCCCTTGCCCCTACTCTCTGACTAACAAAAGAATTTGAGACTTTTTCTGTAGCATTCCAACATGAAAGGATCATATGTATCTTGAAGAGGTTTGACCACAAATGACCAAGAGAAAGATGAGCACTATTACCTCCAATCAGGAAGGAATGGATTATTGAACAAGCTGAAACTGTTTTGAATATTCCAGTAGTGAGGGAATTATCTGGTTTTTAGAATTGCCAACCTCCAGGTGGGGCCTGGAGATCTCCTGGATTTACAACTGATCTTCAGGCTACAGAGATTAGTTTCCCTGGAGAAAATGGCTGCGCTGGAGTGTGGCTTCTAAGGCAGTGGTTCTCAACCTGGGGGTCGGGACCCCCAAGGGGGTCGCGAAGTGTTTTCTGGGGGGTCGCTGCCACTGTCCTGGGACAGCCCACATCCCGGGCTGTCCAGGACTAACCCAGACGCCCTGTAACCCTGATCCGTCCGCGAGGGCAGGGAAGACCCCAAGCAGAGAGATGAGGAACTGGCCGACCGACAGCCAGAAGGAGCCGGGCTGCAGAGACGCGGCGGCGTGCTGCCGCACACCAGCTGTAGCCCCGCTGCCCAGCTGAGAGGTGGGCGGGCCAGCCCTGGGCGCGATCGCACCTGCACCGGGCGGATGATGCGGCAGGATGTATGGGAAGCCGAGGAAGCTCCCCTGGCTTGGCCAGTTCAGGTCTCGGAGGAGAAGAGGGCGGTCCCCCTTGAGGCCGCTACAGCCACGTTGTTTTTACTTTTAGCAGCGCTTGGGTGGGGCGGGAGCTTCAGCCTGGAATCCAAGTGTGCATTTCTGTAGTGTGGCTTTGCTTTTCTGCCCTGAGTCATCAGTTCCGCTCTGGCAAGGCCAAGGGGGAGAGAGTCGAGGTGCATGCGCAGTTCGGGATTTCCCCCTCGAGCGCGCAGGTTCGGGGAGGCGCAGAAGGAGCAGTGACTGGCGGAGGGGAGAAAAAGGCACAAAAAGTCAGAGCAGGATAAGCGGCCCTCGGTTCTTTCCTGGCCCTTCGCTCTCGTGAGGTGATTAAACAGAGCTCCGCTTTGAGGGATAACTGCAGTTCTGTGCACAAGCAGTGTCCCAGTCACAAGAGAGGGGGTTTCCTCGCGAGAGCCCCGGCCTGCTTGGAAGAGTTTTTGGGGAGAGAGGGGAGGACAAGGAACGCAGTGCATGCTCAGAGGCACTCTTTCCTCCGTGCCAGGAAAGGTTGCCACGCCACACAGTCACAGCCGCTGCGCAACAGGCGGTACTACTGTTTGCTTGTTTGTTTTAAACTTTAAAATTTAAAGCAATTATATATATGGATACCCTGGACTGCCAAAAAAAACCAAATGTGTTTTCTTTATCCTATTAAAAATGCCATTTATGCAAATTTATGCAAATGTCACGAGGGTCGCAGGTTACTTGGCAATTGTAAAAGGGGGTCGTGACTCGAAAAAGGTTGAGAACCACTGTTCTAAGGCATTATACTCTGCTGAGGTCCCTCCCCTCCCCAAACCCCGCCCTTCCCAGGCTCCATCCTCAAATCCCCAGGAATTTCCTAACTTGGAGTGGGCAACCATACTAGTTTTGAGAGAACATAATGTTTTCTGTATATCTGGGGGGAAGGGAAACGGCTATTTACATTTCTAACATGGCCACCAAGGCCGACGACACAAAGGAAAGGGACTGCTGGCGCGGGGGGGGGGGAGATATGGTTCCTTTTGGTAGTAAGGTCTTTCCTTCCGTCCTGCTGTTTGTGAGAAAAAAAACTGTTTGCCAAGCTGACAGGATCTCCAAGGTTTTGAGACGACGGGCTTTGACAGGCGTCGCACAGATCACAAGAGCATGAACTGAGACTAGCTTTCCCCAGAGATAAAAATGAGAGCCGTCAGTTCTGTGGGCCACAATGCTTCCTCTTTCAGGACACCTCAGTATGGTCTTCCAAAGAATGAGAGATCTTTTCTCTGCAGATGCAGAATATTTTATAAAGTTTGACTTGCAAATGGTTTTATATCTGCTAATATGCCCTTTTCCGTTTCTCATGAGCTCTGTGGTCACTGCAATCCATGCCCTGTCAGTGGAAGACTGCTTCAGACATTATGGGTAGCTGAAATTTTGTTCTGAAATCACATGCAGACAGCTTTAATGTTCAGGATCAGGTGTACACATTTCCTTGTGCACACGTACCCAGTTCAGATATGTATAATCCTTGTCTGTCTGTCTGTTTAGTACATTTTAATTCTGCCCTTCCATCACAGAGCTCAGAGTGGCATACATGGTTCTCCCTTTCCCATTTTATCCTTACAACAATCCTGCGAGGTAGGTGAGGCAGTGAGTGTGTGACTGATCCAAGGTCCCCAAGCAAATTTCAAGGCAGCATAGGAGCTGGCAAGAACAGGTGAAGGACAGGTGTGTCCCACTGACTGGGAAAGACAATAGAATTTGCCAAGTGACCTTTGCTTTGCCCCCACCCCCAATAGTGGAATTCAATGCTTCATGTTTTAGGAATGGCTTTTACTTTTTTCAAAAACTGCAAGTAGCTTTATTCTTGCTTGTGCTGATTTGTTTTCCTTTTGGTATTCCAGACTATACGATGGCACATAGACTTGCAGCCCTGGGCAAGTCCAGTTCCTTCTTTGAATAATGAAGCCCTAAGGCTCTTGAAGTATATCAGCACCACCCAGGTGAGTTTTCATCTTTTCTCTTGTAGGAAATCATAGGCCATCGGTTAGTTCTCAGGAAAAAAAATTGGTTTTGTGAATGTATTACAAGTGGGCATGGTATATAATTTATTTTTGTGATTTTTGTACTTAACACATACAAATTCAGAGTAAAATTCTGATTCATATCAAAACAGAAACTCTAAAGAGATGCTCCTCCATCAAGGAGTTGATCACAAATTCCATAATTGCCACAAAAACGTAGAACTTTTGATGTGCCTTGTCCACACAATTTCTGCAATATTGTTTGTGTCGTTTTACTCAAAACTTCATCAATGGTCTTTTATGCATGGGGGTTTAACCTTGGGCTCACCCCTCTCTTGACCCACACTTTTCTGATCCGAATTCTCAGAATCCTATGCATGGTGGTTGTTTGCCACGAAAAAATCCCTGGAGTATCAGGAGTACTGCAGAATCACCAGCAAAAATCCAGAAGTGTCTGAGTCCCTGCCCCTTGAAAACGCTGCTTTGTAATTGGCTGCAGTGTTTATTATTAGAAAAAGTCACCACTACCACCACCCCACCAGCTCCCCTCTGCCCCCGGTAAGTGGCCATTTTACAACCCAAGTGCCACCAGAAAACAAAACAAAACAAAAAAGTCAGCATTGCAGCCCAGGGCTCAGCTACCCTTTCCTTGCAATCATGGAGCACACAGGGGAGAGAAAGCTAAACTAAGCCCTGGACAGCAGCCTGGCACTTGGCTTCCCCTCCTCCGTAAGCAGAGATTGTGGGAAGCGCCGGGCTGAGCTACCCGTCCCCTGCAATCAGCAGGGACTGGAGAGGTAAGCAGCCCTCCACCGGTTGTTTTCTTTTGATATGATCATTTATTGTTAAATTGGTAAGAATATAAATAAAAATGAAGAGAGAGGCAGCCGAGGCTAAGATCCAATGCTGCCCCCCCCCCTGCATTTGTGTGATGGGTTACCCACCGGGTGTGTGTGTGTGTGAGAGAGAGCGCTGGACCTTAGCCTCGGCTGCCTCTCTCTTCATTTTTATTTATATTTTTAACAATTTAACGACACATTATCATATCAAAAGAAAAAAATGGTGGAGGGTGGCCAGAGAATTAAGCAGCAACATGGCTGCTTACCTCTCCAGTATCAATGGTTTCCTAGGCTTTGTGGAGGGGATGGCTGAAGGCTGGCTGGAGGGGGAGTGGGAAGAGGAAACATGAGAACAAGGGCAAGTGGGGGTGTGGGTAGAGAGACCCATAGTTTGGCTTATGCACACTAATGGTGACAATTTGACCCGGGTTGATCTCAGAGAGGAACTAAGAATCGTGTTAAAAGAGCATCGGGAAGACCCAGAGAGAATGCGGGGTGGGCGCGCGGTCAACTCTGAGGGATGGAAAACTCATGCATAACTCCAAGGAACAACTGATTCAGTCCGAACGTGAGTCAAAGTACCCATGCATGAAAGAGCAATGTTTGTTTATTCATTACAGTTTCCTCCCATACTTTCTCTAAGGAGCTCAGAGTGGTATTCAGTGTCATGTGTCAGCCTGCAGAGACCTCCTCTGACAAAGGGGAAATAGAAACTAGAACAGAGGGACATCCTCAGGCAGAAGTTCCACAGGAACAACCACAGGGCCTACAGCCTGCCAGAATAGAGGATCAGCCAAAGTCAGGAGATGACTCACCATGCCTGCAGCCTGCCAGTTCAAGGACTGCAGTTGGACCTGACACCTTGCAACATGCAGTGTCTCCAGAGGCCTCGCCAAGGCCACTGGAGTAGAGAAGAAGACAGGTTTGTCTGGCAATATAGCAGAGACGGCAGAGTGCTAGACTGAAGGCTTTACAGAGGAACCTCCTCAGTAGCAGTGATGAGGAAGAGCAGGGCTGAAGCACCACCTGTGAATTCAGCCTAATCAGCCTCAGCTGGCTCTGCTACAGCAGCAGGAGAAGGGATTTAAGCCATCAGTTAGGCTTGGCTGTTGTGCAAGCAACTTGTCACCAACTTCCTTGTGTACCGGCCTTGTTTCCCTGCTATACCTTGGATTCCTGGTATCCTGACTTCTTGGACTGACTTTGACTAACGCCTTGGACTTCCCTTGCCTGTACTGAGATCTTGGACTCTGCCTGAACTGTGAATGACCTTGGACTATTCCCCAGACTACGCTTCCAGCCCTTGCTCCTTGCCTGTATCACAACAGTGACTCAGGTTAAGATTGTGAAATTTTTCCTGTTCCAAAGTCACCCAGTAAATTTATAAATGAATTAGGATTTAAAATCAGATACAAATCTGACAGTTTGTGAAGTTAGGGCAAAAAACCCCTTTTCATATGACACCCAAGGGTGAATGGGGATGTCAGTGAAGCTCTGAAAAAGAACCTACATGCATATAGATCTTCATCTGAATGTGCAGAAGGCAAGTTCAGTAGGCTCAACCCTACTCCCCACTCCATAATTAGGGACAGTCTTAGCTATGGGGTAACCAGAGCAGCTGTGCTAGAAGACCCTGGATTGCCCAGCTGCTGCGCTGCTGCTCACCTCTCTGCCATCTCTGGAGTAGCAATGCCTGGTGGTGGCTTCTGGGCAGTGGCTGGGACAATGATTTATTTAAAACATTTATTTAAAATGTTTATTAGCCACCCTCCTATCTTATGGAATTCAAGGCGGCTTACCATATAAACTGCCTCCTGAAGATTGAAAGTGAGAAGGCCAGGCACACCTGGGGAGGTTGTTCCATAATTGTGGGACTACCACTGAAAAGGCATTTTTGGTTGCTCTTTTCTCAAGCTCTACAATATCTTTTTTTAGGTGCGGTGACCAGAACTTTACACAGTATTCCAAGTGTGGTCTCACCATAGATTTGTACAAGGGCAGTATGATAGCAGCAGTTTTATTCTCTACTCCTTGCCTAATTATGGCCAGCATGGAATCTTCTGAGGAGTGAGGAGATCCTGGGGCAAAAGCCGATGGATATGCAAAAAGCTTGTTGAGATTTGCTACATACTTCATTCTACAGTTACTGCTGCTTTTGTTTGGTCATTTGGACACATTAAACACAGCTCTTCAAATCTACAGTTCCATCAAGCAGAGCTTCTTCTTGCTTCTGCACTAATCATACCAATACATGCCAACTATTGGGGTGGGGAGGTGAAGGGAAATTGGGAAGGATAGGTGGGATATAGCAGGAGAGGATGCTTGTGGGAGCAGCAGAAGGGGTAATAGGGGATCAGGAGAATATTTGATTTTACTGTAATTAAAAAAATGTAAATTAACAGTTTGCATTGTTAATTAAATGTTAAAGTTGTATTTCAGTTGTCTGAAGATCATTTGTTGAAGCACCCCTAAATTTCTGGTGAGCCCCTCCCTAAATCCTCCATAGCCCTGCCTCCATAGATAGTGGCAATGGAGGCCCCTCCCTGTGATGTCACTGACTCCTTCCTATGATGTCATAGCAATGCCTCTGGCCCAGCCCCAGCCCCCCCTGGGAAATTGGAAAGTCTACGCCCCTGTTGTCAGGCATAGGCATTTTGGGCAGGAGATAGTTGAGGCTATTGTGTTGTGTCCATATAGATCTGTTCCTGTATGTGTGTGGGTTGAGGTATTCTAAGCTAATGCCATGGCCTATTTTAATTCACAGAACAAGAATAAGAAACCCTAATTTTTGTTTATAGCTTCATAAAGGTTGAGGAGGAGAATGAGCGAAGCCAGCTTTTGTTTCCATTTCCATGTCGTGGGAAATTAAAAACTGAAGAGTGAGAAGCAGCCTTAGCAGCATTCAGCTGCTCCATTGCTGATCCCCTCCAAATAAAGCTTAATCTTCACTAATGATGTTTGTTTGGTTTGCTTATTAGAAAGGATTAGGAAGTGACTGCATGAGCTAAGGATGATTTCTGATTTTAATTTTAGCTCCCCTATTCAGCTGCTCCATGTCACGTTGGTAGTGCTCCTGTAGTTTTTCCTGCTCCTGGAATGTCTGCTTGGGAATCCCTGTGAGGTGGTGTGTTTGACTTAATTCATACCTTGCACTATTGACATTTGGTAACTGGGTAAAGAACTCAGTTTAAGAGAGAACTTGAGAACCTCAGCTTCCTTCCTTCTAACAGCCCACTCCTGAGCTGAGGCGTACGGGGACGGCGGGGAAGAGGCGCCGTGGCGCCTCTTCCTAAGCCGTTTCCCCGACACCATTAAACAAAAAAAAAGCCGTTTCGCGGCTTTTTTGTTTTGTTTTGTTTAACTGGGGCTTTTCGCCCCATTGAAAATAGCAGGTGCAGCAATGCTGTTCTGGCCACCGGTGCAAGTGGCTGAAAGGGGATAGGGAGCCGACTAGCCGCCGGCTCCTCCCCCCGCCCAGCCCCCGGAATGCCCCTCTGCGCCGGCGCGGCCTCTCCACGCCATTGCCGGCACCACGGAGAGGGGGGAGGCGCAGTCCCGCAGCACTCTCTCACCAGTGGGACTGGCCTCGCCACCAGCGTAAGTACGTGTAAATGCGAGATTACACGTACTTATGCTGGCGGCAAGGTCATGCCACCTCCTATAGACTTTCGGCCCAGTTCTCAGGAATGGGCTCTAAATTTCCAGACTTTATCTGTGGAGGGAAGGCAGGAGAGAGAAAAGTCACTGGCCTTTCAAAATGGTTGAGGGAGGCCTCGCTGTCTGGCTGTTGCCTCTGGCTTAGTAATGTTTGACAGCTTTTGAAAGAATACAGAACAAAGAGCAGTCAACAACAACAACAACAACAAAACACCCCTGTTTATCAAAGGTTTTGGGCGGAGTGAGTGTATACATCACAGGCGTATATCTTACTTTCAAATAATAGTCAGTTCCATGCAAAACCCATGGTGTGCCTCAGCTTAAATATGTAAGGAAAATGCCCTGTGAGAGAAGCCAGCTGAAAAGGGCTGTGCAGGACATTTTTGTTGGGAACAAAATTAATTATGGGGGGTAGGGGAAGCAGATGTCATAGATATAGATTTTTTTTAAACCTTCAAGTCACAGTTGTCTTATGGTGACCTCGTAAGGTTGTCAAGGCAAGAGACGTTCAGAGGTGGTTTGCCATTGCCTGCCTCCGCGCCACACCCCTGGTATTCCTTGGGAGTCTATCATCCAAATACTGGCCAGGGTGAAGGCTGAGAGTATGTGACTAGCCCAAGATCACCAAGCAAGTGTCCATGGCAAAGTGGTGATTCGAACATCGGTTTCCCAGATACTAGTCCGACAGCTTAACCAGTACACCATGCTGGCTCTCTTTTAGATATAGATAGATAATGTTTATTCATATTCCAGAATTTGGCTTTTCTTGATACAGAAGTTGAAGTACCATGATGCAAAACTTGGACTCTGGATCCCAGAATATAAGCAAAATTGCCTGAAACCAGAGGAAATGTCAGATTGATCCTGTCACTTGTTTCTATGGGTTTTACCCTATAGAAGAACAAAATTCTGGTGTGGAAGTCTCATCCCAAGAGTAATTTTTAAATTATATAATAGTGAATACAAAGAAAACAGAAAAAAGCACAGAAATATATAGAATACATAACTGTCCATACAATTTGTTACTTAATACTTTAAAAGACAATCCAATATAATATAATATATCAAACTGGGATTGCTACCATGTACACTATTATTCCAACATACTACTATAATGCTGCTAAACATATACCAGTAGTTATACTTGCCTATTCAACTAAATATCTACCTCCCCCTTCCCAAGAGTAATTTTGTGTAATCTGTGCCTTTCTGGGTAGTAATTAATGTTACTGTTTTGAGTTTTTCTGCGGCAAACAGTCCTGTTGTGAATCCTAACTGAGATTACTGCATGAATGTTTTACTTCATTTAGGATGTGTGTTTCTAGTTAGCACAGTTTAAGCATATATTTAGTTTTTATGTTATTTGGTGGGCTTTATATAAGCATATCATCTTCTCAAAATGAATGAATGGATTTAAGCATACATCTAAGTATTTAAATTGGAATTTAAATCCCAAAGCAGAGAGAGAAGAAATCTCCTACCTGTACATTGTTTGGACTATTGCTTTGCAATCCTATGAATTGAATCAATGGATTTCATACCTATAGCCCAAAGAGTTGAAAATTATTATTTTATTATTTTAAAAATTATAGTAGTTGCATAACAGAATAACTTAAAAGTATGTTTATTGAGAGAATGGGGTATAAATATTTTAAATAAGACAAAATGCATTAAGTAGAATATGGAGAAACAGAATGGTTTCCAATTGGCAAAGGTGTCAGACAAAGAAGTATTTAATCTCCCTGTCTGTTCAATCTATATGCAAAATATATCATAAAGAAAGCTGGATTAGATTTAGAAGAAGGTGGAATGAAAATTGGTGGAAGGAACATTAACAATTTGAGATATGCAGAGGACACCACATTACTGGCAGAAAACAAATAGTGAAGACTTGAAACGACTACTGATGAAGGTTAAAGCGGAAAGCAGCAAATTAGGACTGTAGTTGAACATCAAGAAGACAAAAGTACTGACTACTGGGAAATTACACAGCTTTAAGACTGATGATGAAGAAATTGAAATGGTTATAGATTTTCTATTTCTTGGCTCCATCATCAACCAAAAGGGATGCTGCAACCAAGAAATCAGAAGAAGACTCAGACTAGGCAGGGCAGCAGTGAAGGAGTTAGAAAAGATTCTTACATGTAAGGATATGTCACTGGCAACCAAGATCAAGATAATTCATGCCATAGTATTTGCCATTACTGTGTATGGGTGTGAAAGTTGGACAGTGAAGAAAGCTGACAGGAAGAATGTTGATTCATTTGAAATGTGATGTTGGAGGAGTTTTACAGATACCATCGACTGCCAAAAAGACAAATAAGTGGGTTCTAGATCAAGTCAAGCCTGAATGCTGCCTAGAAAATTAAATAACTAAGCTGAGGCTGTTATACTTTGGTCACATTATGAGAAGACCAGAGTCACTGGAAAAGACAATAACACTAGAAAAAGTGAAGGCAGTAGGAAAAGAGAAAGATCCAACATGAGATGGATTGACTCCACAAAGGAAGCCACGGCTCTCAGTTTGCAAGATGTGAGCAAGGCTGTTAACGACAGGACATTTTGAAGGACATCAATTCATGGAGTCACCATAAGTTGAAAGTGACTTGATGGAACTTAACACACACACACACAAACACAGAGAAACGTTTTAGCTAGATTCAATGTACTACCCGCAGCTATTCTAAAAAGCCCAACTCCGAGAATGTTTGTGGATGTGGAATTGGTTCTATCGAAACCATGGAGCATGTCTTATTTTATTGTAGAAGATATAAGCAGTAAAGAACATAGCTGATTAACCCGTTAATTCCTGATAAGAGACATGTCTATAGCTGATAAGCTACAATTTCTGCTGGGAGGTTATGATCCTGCTACCACAGTTCCAGTAATGAAATTTATGCTGGGTTTATTTGAATTTAAGAGATATGAGGAAAATTTAAAGAAGATATATATGATCAAATAAATTATATAAAATTAAATATTTTTAAAAAATTCTGCCTCGCTGTACCATCAAAAGAAGGAAGGAGAATCAAATGCAAAATCCATTCCAAGGCTTGAAAGACAAATGCATTGCCTTTTATACTCTAAGGACCTGCTCTCGGATAAATGCCTTCAATGCATAATATTTGCTGGTGTTCAGCTATTTGCTTTCCCTGTTTGTTCTACTCATCTGTCTGATTTCTTTCCGTCCAGCACATTCTTCCCTTAGCAAAGCAAAACGAACAACTAGCAGCTCACCAATCACATAATGGCTAACCCATTTCCTCCCCATCCCCTTTTCTCCCTGCTCAAAGAAAACATAAGATGTATGGAAAGATTATAACATAGGTTAAAATTAATTCTTTTTGTTTGAACAGATGTCATGCAATCATATGAACACAAAAGACCTGCCAGAAACCCCTGATAGCCTAAGGAGGCCATGGTCAGTCTGCCTGGATGACAGATTAAATTTGGTTCATCAAATGAAAAGCAAGCAGTGCCGTTTATATTCACTGGGGTAAGTGTCTCCTTTGGGGGGAAAAGAGATTATTTCAAGTGCAACAACCATGAATGTTCTACTCTTAAAGCAGTCTGTTAAAAATAGTTTCTGCTACTGATCTCATTTGCCTGTTTCCAAGAGAAACTTATAAATCTTTTCTCTGTCATCCATTGACATTATGTAGAAGAAGAAGAATAGTTGGTTTTTATATGCTGACTTTCTCTACCACTTAAGGGAGTCTCAGACCGGCTTACTATCACCTTCCCTTCCCCTCCCCACAACAGACACCCTGTGAGGTAGGTGAGGCTGAGAGAGCTCTAAGAGAGCTGTGACTTGCCCAAAGTAACCCAGCTGTGTGTAGGAGTGGGGAAACAAATCCAATTCACCAGATTAGCCTCCGCTGCTCATGTGGAGGAGAGGGGAATCAAACCCGGTTCTCCAGATCAAACTCCACCGCTCCAAACCATCACTCTTAACCACTATACCACGCTGGCTCTCTAGAGTGATTTAGCCTACATTTTTGGAAGATCTGCAAGTTTATATTGTATTCAGTAGTGTTGAATCCCCCCCATTAGTGAAAATCCATTATACCAGAAGAAATCATTGAGTGTTTGACTATACCTCTGATTTTTGAAAAACCAGGGATCTTCTGAAAATTCTCCAAATGAATATCCTCTGTGTTCAAATGCAGGAAGCAGACTGTGAGACAGAAGTATACACTAACTTGGCTCCATAGGATTGACGACTGCAACTATTTCGGCAACTTTGACATTCTTTTTTGGCACTGCCATGATTGACAGAAATCCCTTTGCTCTCTTATAACCAGATGTACTTGAACTTACGGTTCACTCAAGACTTCCTCTGCTCATAGTAGGCAGTCATTGGGTTGGGTTTTGTCAAAAAGATCCATGTGTGCAAGAGAAGGTGTGATTTTCACCAATTCCCTCCTCTTGTGGCAGCCCTCCATCTCACCGCTAAAGCAGCTCCTGGCCCTCATCTCCCTAGGAGAGGCATTTTGGATGGCATTTTGGGCTGCACCAGCATGGGTGAGGTAGCAAAGTTGCATCTCTGTGCATGGAAGTCATTCCATGCATGGATGTTTTAGATGGGATCCAGGCCATTATCCTGAAACAGTCTTGTAGAAGTGTTGAGTCCAAAAGGGGGCACTCAGCTAGCCTGAGTCATCCTGCTTGCTGTCCAAGTCTGGGGATTAGGATGCCGGCGCGGTCTTTGACAGCGTTGGGACATACTTGACTTCAAGAATTCACTAGGATATGATGGGGTGATAACATAGAAAATGATTAATCTAATTCTTGGAGGATAGGACTATCAGTCATAAATTAAGCCTTCATGTTCAGAGGCAGTATATCTCTACATAAAAATTATACGGCAGGCATCTCCAACAGATGGCTTGTGATCTACTGGTAGCCTGCTGGCTGTTCCAAAGTAGCATGTGCTAGAGGCCCCAGGAAAAGATTACAAAAAGATCTTCTCTAGGCTTTTTTTTTAAACATAGCTTTTATTTCATAGGATTTTATCTGTGCTGATCAGCTGATAACTGCATTTCTGGTGCTCTTTTCAGTCCATGTTTTGGTTCTAGGACAGAACAAAACTTGGTAATATGCTGGGGTGGGGGGAATAGTTCAGGATATTTTTTATTAGTCAGAAGTAGCTTTCATTAAAGAAAAGGTTAGTGACCCCTGTTCCAGGGACAGGTAATAAGGGAGTGTAGTTGCGTTAATGAACTTTCCATGGCCTTCACTGGCCATTGGCGGAAACAGAACACTGGAGTATTTGGTCTGATCCAGGAGGGGTGTTCTCATGCTTGTTTCTGTGGTATATTTACTGTTGCTTTTAACTGCTTATGTTGGATAATAAATGAACTTCTTTTTGAAAGAATCCATAAGGACACAATTTTAGACATCAGATGACCTTACATAAATTACCAACAAAGAATAAGTAAACCAACAAACTAATTTCTGGGTCAACTTCACAAGAGCAGCACTGATTCAGTTATCTGTCTTCTATTAACAGTCCTACTTCCAGAATATATATTAATATTTTGGCAGTGCAGATTTCTAAAAGGGACAGAAGGAAAATAAGAAACTCCAGCCAGGGTTTGGATAAGTGTATGTGTGGTTGTAATTATTGAGAATTACATAGCAATCAGCTCTAGCTCCTTTTGACTCCAACCCAATTACATTCTTTCAGAGACATTGGCACTTAACCCTGCTTTAAGATGCTCACTGGTGTGTGATTGCACAGAAAAGCAATTTTGTTCCGCGTAAGAAAAATCTCCTTGAAATATGCTTCTTATCTAATGTTTTTATTTATGAAAGAGGAAATGGAGACCAGCTGGGCTCTTCCCAGAGGACAACTGCTGAGAGAACAAATGTTTCAGAGTATAAAAAAGACAGCTCTACAATTAATCTGTATTGTATGAAATGTTGAAAGAAACGTCGTTATTGCTTGCGTACTTGTAAGGACTGTGGTAAGAAGGAGAATGCATTTCATATGACCGTAGTGGATGCTGCCCCCCTTTTAGATTAATCCCACCTGTTGGGATTCATATGTTATAACTTGATTTAGGAAAGATAGTGCTGCTCTGTGATAGCCCGTTGCATATTGCATTAATGTAGCGAATTATAATTTTTGAACTGGCTTATTATAAAATCGTTAGTGCATTTATAAAATAGGTTGTTGCTCCATCTGAGGCAATGGGGGTTACCGCACTTGTATTCCCAGCGATGTATTAAGAGTTTGAAAATGTTATAAAAAATACTGTTCGCACTTTGTTTGGCCCCTTTAGCTGTGAAGATGTCTTCCAGCCATTTATAAGCCGTGGTATCCAAAAACCCTTTTAAAGCGATGTTTTTTATAACATTTTCAAACTCTTAATACGTCACTGGGAATACAAAGTGCGGTGTAACCCAGAATGTGTAAGCTAAAAAAAGGTTACTTCAAAAAAAATATGCTCATATAAAAAGACACCCTGTTAAGCAGAACTTCTGCCTGAAATGTTGGTTACTATTAGAGTTATGCATAATCTTTTCCCCTGACATTTTGTGGTTGGCTCAGCCTCCTGCAGCAGCCATTTTATGGTTGGCCCCACCTAGGGTTGCCAACCTCCAGGTACTAGCTGGAGATCTCCTGCTATTACAACTGATCTCCAGCCGATAGAGTTCAGTTCACCTGGAGAAAATGGCCGCTTTGGCAATTGGACTCTATGGCATTGAAGTCCCTCCCCTCCCCAAACCCCTCCCTAAAAACCTCCCTCCGGTGGCAAAGAGGGACCTGGCAGCCCTAGCTCTGCCTCCTGCAGCAGCAATTTTGAGGTTTCACTCACCATCCTGTGTCTGAATTCCAAAGGCACACAGGCTCAAAACAGTTGGGGACCCCCATTCTAATATATTTGCAGGCAATGTTAAGCATTGTGAAATTTATTTTAAAATTATTGAAATTAATACACATAGTGGAACACTTTCCCTTTCCCTCTAAATATAGAAAAATTCACGAACAGTGGAACTCTCCTTTTTTTTCTAGATTTCCCCCCCATAAGAGCTGAAAATCAGAGCAGCATAATAAGCAGTGTTCGAAGCAAGGAAGGGTCTTGTTTGGAAACCTTCAGCAATATTGCATATCCTGTGTTTCCAGGGCACCAGAGACTTGCTAGATTGCCTGTCTGAGTTAACGAGAAGGAGTCTAATTGATACGCTGAAAATGGGAGCCATGACAAAACGTAGCAATAGCTGAATAAGATATGAATTTATATAATTGAGCTTGCCATATTTGTAATATTTTGTAATTTTGTAAGATTCATTACCATTTGCAGTTGCTCGATATTACAAAATATTATTTCTAATGTTATTTCTAATGTTTTGTAATATTGCATGGTTTGTTTTTCGCAGAGAATTGTGTTTTCAGTAAAAGAAAAAGAAAAGAAACCTACCTCGGCTTCACTGTTCCTGTTGGCAAAGGAGGTTATGGAACTCTAGACTTAGTGACTTTGGATACAGAATTTTATTTGGTTAATATAACAGATGAGGGATATGATTGGTCAGGAAAGTAGAGGTGGCTGTTAGAATGGCTGTTAAAGCAGTCAGTTAGGAGCTGTTGGTTAGAGATCCCAAGGGACAACAGGGAAGGCTGGGGAAAAAACACGCTTCCTGAACACTAGAATCTACCGTAGTAAAAGTTGTCACAATAGCAGAGGTAAGAACATAAGACCATAAGAGGAGTCCTACTGAATCAGACTAGTGCTAGTCCAACATCCTGTTTAAGAGCATAAGAACATAAGAAAGGCCCTGCTGGATCAGACCAAGGCCCATCAAGTCCAGCAGTCTGTTCACACAGTGGCCAACCAGGTGCCTCTAGGAAGCCACAAACAAGACGGCTGCAGCAGCACCATCCTGCCTGTGTTCCACCGCAACCAAAATAATAGGCCTGCTCTGATCCTGGAGATAATAGGTATGCATCCTGACTAGTATCCATTCTAACTAATAGCCATGAATACCCATTTCCTCCATGAATATGTCCACTCCCTGCTTAACGCCCTCCAAGCGGGCAGCCATCACCACATCCAGGGGCAGGAAGTTCGACAATTTAACTGCGTTGTGTAAAAAAATACTTCCTTTTATCTGTTTTGAATCTCTCACCCTCCAGCTTTAGCAGATGACCCCATGTTCTAGTATTATGGGAGAGGGAGAAAAGCTTCTCCCTGTCCACTCCAAACCATGCATAATTTTATAGACCTCTATCATGTCTCCCCTCAGCCGCCTTCTTTCCAAGCTAAACAGCCCTAAGCGTCTTAACCGCTCCCCATAGGACAGTTGCTCTAGTCCCCTAATCATTTTGGTTGCTCTTTTCTGCACCTTCTCAAGCTCTGTAATATCCTTTTTTAGGTGCGGTGACCAGAACTGTACACAGTATTCCAAGTGTGGTCTCACCATAGATTCGTACAAGGGCAGTATGATATCAGCAGTTTTATTCTCCGTTCCTCGTCTAATTATGGCCAGCATGAAATCTGCCTTTCTTACAGCAGCCACACACCGGGTTGACATCTTCATTGAGCTATCCACTACCACCCCAAGATCCCTTTCTTGGTCTGTCGCTGCCAGCACAGATCCCATCAGTGTATATGTGAAGTTGGGATTTTTTGCCCCAATATGCATCACTTTACACCTACTCACATTGAATCTCATTTGCCATTTTAATGCCCATTCTTCCAGTATGTAGAAATCCTTCTGGAGCTCTTCACAGTCCGATTTTGTTTTAACCATCCTAAATAATTTGGTGTCATCTGCAAACTTGGCTACTTCGCTGTTTAACCCCAACTCCAGGTCACTGATGAACAGGTTGAAAAGCACTGGTCCCAACACAGATCCCTGAGGCACCCCACTACTCACATCCCGCCATTGTGAGAACTGACCATTGATTCCTACTCTCTGCTTCCTATTTTTCAGCCAGCTCTCAATCCATAAGAAGACTTGTCCTCTTATCCCGTGACTATGAAGTTTGCTTAGCAGTCTTTGGTGGAGGACTTTGTCAAGAGCTTTTTGGAAATCCAAGTACACAATATAAACAGGCTCATTCCTGTCCACATGCTTATTGACTCTTTCAAAAAACTCTAATAGATTAGTGAGACAGGACCTACCCTTACAAAAGCCATGTTGGGTTTTGCCCAGCAGACCTTGCCCTTCTATATGCTTGACAATTCTATCTTTAATAATGCTTTCCACTAATTTACCTGGAACAGACGTTAAGCTAACTGGCCTGTAATTTCCTGGGTCCCCCCTGGAACCTTTTTTTATAAATGGGTGTTACACTGGCCATTCTCCAGTCCTCTGGTACAGAGGCTGATCGAAGGGACATATCTTCTAACATATCTTTGTTTGAAGTTCAGCAATTTCCCATTTGAGTTCTTGAAGAACTCTAGGATGAATACCATCTGGTCCCTGTGACTTGTTAGTTTGCAGTTTGTCTAGATGTTCTAGGACTTCCTGCCTTGTTACCACTATTTGCCTCAGTTCCTCATTTTCCCCTCTCCAAAATCTCTGTTCAGGAGAAGGAATCTGCCCTGTATCTTCAACAGTGAAGACAGATGAGAAGAATTCATTTAGGTTTTCAGCCATCGCTTTATCCTCCCTTTGAGTTCCTTTACTCCCATTGTCATCCAATGGTCCAACCACTTCCCTAGCTGGTTTCCTACTCCTAATATACTTAAAGAATTTCTTAGTGTTTGTTTTGATGTGTTTAGCAATATGCCCCTCAAAATCTTTTTTGCATCTCTAATCATCTGCTTGCATTTCCTTTGTGCCAGTTTGTGTTTGCTTCTGTTCGCCTCATTCGGACAAACCTTCCAGTCTCTGAAGGAAGACTTTTTTTCTCTAATTGCTTCCTTCACCTTACCCGTTAGCCATGGTGGTGACCTCTTGGACTTATTAGTACCTTTCCTGGCCTGCGGTATACAAGCTAGCTGAGCCTCTAGTAATGTGGACTTGAGTAACCCCCAAGCCTTTTCAAGAGATTTAACCCTCCTAACTGTTCCTTTCAACTTCCTCTTTACCAGTTTTCTCATTTTAGAGAAGTTCCCTCTTTTAAAGTCAAAGGTAATGGTGTGAGATTTCCCAGTCACTTTCCCATTTGCATATAAATTAAATTTGATGCCATTGTGATCACTATTGCCAACTGGCTCAACTACATCCACATCCCGCACTAAATCACTGGCAGCACCACAGAGTACTAAATCCAGGATCACCTCCTTTCTGGTTGGGTCTATGACCAACTCTTCGAGGGCACAGTCATTTAGGATGTCTAAAAATTTTATCTCTTTGGCTTGACTGGAGCATACATTTACCCAATCAATATGAGGGAAGTTGAAGTCTCCCATTATTACTACTTCATTACCTTTACATGCTTCCCTAATTTCATTCTCCATCTCAAGATCACCCTGAGCCATTTGATCAGGGGGCCGATAGAATGTCCCCAGTACTAAATCTCCTTTGGGGCCTGGAATTGTCACCCATAAGGATTCTGTGGATGAGTCTGCCCTTTTTATGGTCTCTAGCTTATTAGACACTATGCCTTCCTTGATATACATAGCAACACCCCCTCCAATACGCCCATCCCTGTCATTTCTATACAGTTTGTAACCAGGGATGACTGTATCCCACTGGTTCTCTCCCCTCCACCAGGTTTCTGTAATGCTCACTATATCTATGTTTTCTCTTAAAACCATGCACTCTAATTCCCCCATTTTTGCTTGGAGGCTTCTAGCATTATTATAGAAACACCTCCACACTGTTTCTCTCTTTCGACTTGCCTGGCATGTGCCTTTGGGCATCTTTAAGTGGCTATCCATCATTTTTTTCCATTCCCTTTCATGTCTAAGTAATTCCTCTGTGGGCAATCTGAAGCAATTTTCCCTTTGTCCGTGTACACTAAGTTTGCCCGAACCGGATGCTTCTCAGCTCCTGTCGGCTTTCCCCCCAGGTTCAGTTTAAAAGCTGCTCTGCCACCTTTTTTATATTACGTGCCAGCAGTCTGGTTCCATCCTGGTTCACACATAGGGTTGCCAGGTGGGTGATATTGGCAGGCAATTGGAAGGGACCACCAGGGTCATCTAGTCCAACCCCCTGCACAATGCAGGAAACTCACAACTACCTCTCCCCCACACCCCCAGTGACCCCTACTCCATGCCCAGAAGATGGCCAAGATGCCCTCCCTCTCATCATCTGCTTAAGGTCATAGAATCAGCATTGCTGACAGATGGCCATCTAACCTCTTCTTAAAAACCTTCAGGGAAGGAGAGCTTACCACCTCCCGAGGAAGCCTGTTCCACTGAGGAACTGCTCTGTTAGAAAATTCTTCCTAATGTCTAGATGGAAACTCTTCTGATTTAATTTCAACTTGTCGGTTCTGGTCCGACCTTCTGGAGCAACAGAAAACAACTCGGCACCCTCCTCTATATGACAGCCCTTCAAGTATTTGAAGATGGTTATCATCATATCCCCTCTCAGTCTTCTCCTCTTCAGGCTAAACATACCCAGCTCCTTCAACCTTTCCTCATAGGTCTCCAGACCCCTCACCATATTTGTTGCCGTTCTCTGGACACATTCCAGCTTGTCTACATGTTTCTTAAATTGTAGTGGCCAAAACTGAACACAGTACTCTGTTGCGCACAGCTTGTCTGGACTTCAGGAGTTTATCTGGTAGCAACTTCACACCACGCAGTTCTGCTATGTACAGTTTATTTACAATATATACACAGAGTCCTTTAGCTGTTATCATTCACAGCTCTGAGCAACAAAGTGCTTCGCCAGCACGTATATTCCAGGCAAGAAGAAACTTACATTCAATACACAGACTTATATACACATTCATGACCAATCACAGTTCACCTGAGATGAGTCATTCTGGAAATCCCCATTCCTGGCTGTACTAACTGGATCAGACCAGCATACTCACATGACTTAGCTGTCACTCTGATCAGTATGATCTGTTTAGCAAACTGCAGACTAGCCAGAACTTAGACATATGTTGACATACTCTAGGTGAGGTCTAACCAGAGCAGAGTAAAGTGATACCATCACTTCGCATGATCTGGACACTAAGCGATACCATCACTTTGCATATGATCTAGACGCTATACCTCTGTTGATACAGCCTAAAAAATTCCTTGGGGGGAAAATAAATTATTTGGTGGGTCTTTCTGGATTTTTTTTTCTTCGACCTTTCTATCTCCAGTGATGTATCTTTCAGAGTAGGTCACCACAGCTCACACACCACAGACAGAACTTCTTTTTCACTGCGTCCAGTAATTTTCAGGTGGAGTCAGTTTACATGTTCAGCAATGAGCCATTGGACGGTGAGAAATCAAGCAGGGAACATGCACATATGAACTACCTTTTGGGACACATTATATGGTTGTTGCACTGCCATTTGCAATTGTTCAAGCCATGTTCAGCAATTTTGTGGCTGCATGGTCAATAAGGACTGAGTGGTGAGAAGGACACATGGGAATGCAGTTGCACAGCTGTTCTGTCTTGTGCCATCTTCTACTTGGATATGCTTCATCCGCTTAAGCAATGGTTTGGAGCGGTGGAGTCTGATCCGGAGAACCGGGTTTGATTCCCCACTCCTCCACATGAGCGGCGGAGGCTAATTTGGTCAACTGGATTTGTTTCCCCACTCCTACACAGGAAGCTAGTTGGGTGACCTTGGGCTAGTCACACTCTTTCAGCCCCACCTACTTCACAGGGTGTCTGTTGTGGGGAGGGGAAGGTGATTGTAAGCCTTAAGTGGTAGAAAAAGTCAGCATATAAAAACCAACTCCTCCACTTCCTCTTCTTCCTCCTCCTCCTCCAGAATTTGCTGTCTGAGGCAGGAATTCAATTTTGCTCTTATCTTAACCATAGTGCTTTATTTCTCCCAGAGAAGTCAATGGAAGCCATTCATTTTTGGGGGGAGAAAGTAAATGTAATACAATCTGTTGTCTAATGACAATTAAACAGATGCAAACTGTTGTATCTGTGGCCACTTTTCTTGTAATTTGGTTTCTATTTGAAAATAATAGTACTTTCCCTGACTGTTTTGGCAAGACTGGGCGATGATGATAACCAGTTTGAGCTGAGCATGGCCAACAGTGGATGTGAGGTGCATCGCTTTGACCCTAGCATCAGATCAGCACATATTCAAGAGGGACATCTCTGGTACCATCGCCTATCCATCGACTGGCGGGATCCTAATCCAGCGATTGCTGCTCATAGGCTTCATGCCAACACCAAGAAACTTGGCACCATATTGAATGACTTTGGACACCACAAGGTAAGAATGTGTCCCATCTTCATATGGCTTTGAGGGGCACTTGGACAGACATAGCCATTGTCTTCATACTACTTGTCCCTAGAACTAGTATTTTGACTACTGTGTGCAGCTACATCCCATTTATACAAGTGGCCCAGAGAAAATCTGAATAGTCAGAAATTTAGATAATTGGGAATGGTTTTCTAATGCTGACAAAACATTATGGTAGCATGGTGGATACACAGAATCAGACACAGGTAGGGTTGCCAACCTCCAGGTACTAGCTGGAGATCTCCTGCTATTACAACTGATCTCCAGCTGATAGAGATCAGTTCACCTGGAGAAAATGGCTGCTTTGGCAATTGGACTCTATGGCATGGAAGTCCCTCCCCAAACCCCGCCCTCCTCAGGCTCCACCCCAAAAACCTCCTGCTGGTAGCTAAGAGGGACCCGGCAATGCTAGACACAGACCACCAATAGGTGGATGTAGGTGATTGCCCAGGGCACCAGAGGGCACCAGGGGGCTCCAAAAGAAGCTTGCAGGTAGCAAACGGCAACCCTGAGCAGTGCTCCTTGGCTACCTGGGTGGTCTTGCTCACCTTTCCCCACCCTGCCCCCTAAGGTGGAAGATCAGGCGACCAACAGGCTCCATTCTCTTCTTCCTTTGTGGCAGCTCGAGGGTCAGAGTGCTCGTGGGCCAGTGGCAGCTTGGAGTGTGCCCGGGCCAGAGGGGGGGTGGGGGTAAGCTGGCTGGCAGGGTGGTGATCGCAGACCAACAGGTGGCCTAAGGTTCCAGAAGCCCTTAGGCTGGCCCTGTACAGCATATTTGCATAGTCATGGTATAAATAATCCAAATCATGCTATGGATGTTTACATTTCTAGCTGCAGAGAGGAAAATGAAAAATAGGAATCAGTAATTATTAAAAACAAATTTCCCTTAACCACTCTTAACCCGACTTGTTCTCCTTTCACACTCTCTCACAGTGTTTGCTTCTTTAATTTTTTATTAGCTGTTAAGGTTTAGCAGTGACCCAGACTTAGGACAGTGATCTTAAATTCAGAATTTATACAGTGAGGAAAAAATTTCAACTATAGTTGGAAATGAAGAGATGGTAAGAGGATTGTTTATGTTCGCAAGACTACTATTTTCCCCCCTTGGTAGCAAAAGCATCCTGTTTTGAAATGGGCTGCACACTATATATTCTGGGCTTGCCTAACCTCCTTTTATGGTGTTGCAAAGGCAGTAGTATGCACCAGCTAACTTTTGCCAACGCATACTTCAGGAAGTTAATGACTGCTAGCAGACTTCCATGTAAGTGCCGCCCTCAAGACTGTTGCAGGGATGAATTAAACTGCTAATACATCTTGATGTCCGCATCTAGTGCCACATTTTTTGCTCCTTTTAAAGATATAGGGATAATTATCTGAGACGACCACTTTCTAGGCTTGTAAAGCCAAGCCATGAAATGTAAAATATTACTGTAAAGCAAAAATGTGCTATTGGGAGGGATTGTTCCATTATCTTGACTGTTTTATAATTATAAATGTGTCTTGTGGCCAAGAAATATTATTATTTATATTTTATTATTTACGTCACTTTATACCCTGCCTTTCTCCCCAAGGAGAACTCAAAGCGGCTTACATCATTCACCTCCATTTTATCCTTACAATAACCCTGTGAGGTAGGTTAGATTAAGAGTGGGAGTTGCTGGAGTACACCGTTACTAATAGATAGGAGGGGAGTTGTTACATCCTCTGCCAGTAATTTCAGGAACTTTTACTTTAAACATTTTAAGTTATTTATTAAAACATTTATACCCTGCCTTTCCTCGTGGTTCCCCCTGCTTCCACTTGTTGATTTTCCTGCTATGCGTTCATTTAGTCCACTTTCAAAGCTGCAGGTTATAGGCAGAAGCATGGTTATTCTCCCCCCCACAAAAAAGCCTTGCACACTCACCAGTGCTTCCTCTACTCTTAAATTAGATAGGGATAGGATGTATCACTGCTGCCATCTTGATTTAGATTGTTCCAGAATTAAGGAAAATTTAAGAAAATTAAAGATGATTCTTGGTGTCTCATTCCCAACTTCTTGACTTCACCTGCAGTTCCGGGGAGGTACATTAGCTTGTTCTTCCACTTCAACCTTAATGACTTTCCCAAGGAACAACACTGCTTTGGGAAATATTATAATAAAGCAACATGTACCAATGCATGTTTACCTGAGAAACTGAGCCAGCTCTATTTCTGATCTTTTTGCTCAAAACCAGCAACTGTTTATTTTATTTACTTCAATTGAACCCCACCTTTCTCCCCAATGGGGATCCAAAGCAGCTTACATCATTCTCATCTCCTCCATTTTATCGTCACCACAACCCTGTGAGGTAGGTTCGGCTGAGAGTGTGTGACTGGCCCGAGGTCACCTGGCAAGCTTCCACGTTAGAGAATGGGATTTGAACCTGGGTCTGTCAGATACGACTCTGTTACTCAAACTATTATACTACACTGGCTCATAATAGAACAGGTCATTGGAAAAAGCATGTATGGTTGTTGTGTGGGTGGGGATATTTGGATTTTCCTGCCCATTTCTTGACGTTGTCTCCATGGCAGCCATTTCCTTCCCCTGTCACCAGGGGTTCTTTTAGTTTGTTTTAAATGGCACCAGAATATATCAATATCTTATAGTAACAATATGTGTAACAGGTTCTCCGAATTCTCAGCTTTCATTTTTTTAAAGTAAATCTCTAGCTCCTTCCATTGTGAAGGTATAAGGGGAAAGGCATATCTCTGCAATGGAAGGGGCTTGACCTTCCATTATAAAAAAATGGAAGCAGGTATTTCAGAGAACCTGTTTACACAAACTGTTACAATGGTATGTTGATATAATTATATTCTGGTGTTGATTTTTTTAAATTGCTGAAACCTCAGTGGCCCAGTGGAGGGGGGGCTGCTGTTGAGAGCATGGGGCAGGGAAACTGCAGGGAAAACCTGCCATGTGGTGGCCCCATTTATCAGCCATTGCACGAGCAACGAAAAACCACACAAGCCCACCTTCATGTGGAAACCATCTAGGTCTCAGGGTTTTGATTCCCCTTCCCATTTTTCTTGAATTAATTTTCACCCGCTCAACATTCCCTGCCTCTTGGGTAATATTGAGTCCTCATTATACTGTTTTGGGTTTCCTCTGTTCTTCTGTCAACCTGTGGAGTCCCCTGAGTATGCGAGGCCTGGTTTTGCTGCCTTCGTGATTGGCATGGTGGCTAACTACTTTCCTATCATATTGTAATAATGCAACAAAAATAGAGCAATATCCCTCCGAGTGCCAGATGCTGAGAATGAACAGGAGAGGGCCATAACCTCCATGCTCTGCTTGTGAGCACCCAGAGGCATTTGGCCAGTACTGGTGGAAACAGGACCCACGCCTTCAGGACCTGGGCCCTGAACCTCAAGTGCATTTCTTACGTTTTCATGTTCTTAAATGCCCTCTAAACACAGAACCATGCAGATGAGAAGTAGCCAAGTTCCACCGCCCGATATCCATGTGCGTTTGCTGTTGATGATGTTGTGAGGCATGGGATTGTGTTTAAATTTCGCCCTGGGAAAACTGAAAACCATTTTGCTTTACATTCATTTTAATTTCTTGTTTACAGGAAATGTGAATGAAACAGATCTTTCAGTTTGCATAGCTTTCTTTGTTTTTGAAGGAGGCCGGGGGAAATTAAGGTTCCCAGTACCTCTGGCGTGTTTATTGAAGAGAGATGCCAATGAGCTGCTATTCATTAAGAACGTATCAGAGTAAATACAGAGTGTTTTCATTCTCCTGCATGGGCATCACATTGTCCATGATTGCAAAACTAGGCCAGCGCTTTCCAATTATTTTAGATTAGCGGTCCCTTCTCCCCTGTGGTCTTTTTTCACTTATCAAACTTTCTCCTACTTTCCTAGAAACTGTTACAGTCCAAACCTTTCTCTTTGGAAAAAGTTAAATGTGATCCATGAATTAAAAGAGCATTTGTCATAAAAATGCCTGCATTTGTCTTATGAGCTTTTCCTGTATTCCTCCCCATCCAAATTCCTTTACGCAGCCAAACAGACTAAGAGCATAATTGAGAATACTTTAGATCAAAAGTGCAGCATATATTTCTGAGGAACATTGAAGAATTTTTGCATTTGATTTTTTTACTTCCATTTTCACATCTGTATACGTTTTACCAGTGAACTCAGCTAACCATTTGTTTTTTTTTAAACTTTCTTTTGGGGCTGATTCTCACAGGCATATTTATTACTCATTATCTGCAAAATCAAGCAATGACGTAGATGTATGGATGTAGATAGACAGATTTTTCACATTACACCCAGTGTCAACATAAACACCATATTTTTCAACAGGAAGAACATTTCTAGAAGGCTTGACAGATTTGGCTGGGAGTCATTAATTGATGTGATTAGTATGCATGTGTGAATCAAATCTAATGCATAGTATTCCCTGAACTTCACAGGGCAGCATTTGTTCTGAGTTTTAAGCAGATTTGTGGAATTCCCATAATCATAGCATTCAGCACCATCTAAGAAGGGAACTGTGCCAGCCATAATCCATATCTCATGCTTGTGTATGTGTGAGAGATCCCCCTCTCTGAGTTTGCTTCTCCAAATCAGTTGCTCAGACGTTGATACAGAAACAATAGATTTATTGAAGCCTTCAGGAGATGAGACAGGCACAGGTAGAAAGTTGCAAGTGAGGGGCTATACGGGTTTACAGAATATATTGACTCCAGGGCACTGGGGCACTGGGGTTCACACTTATTGTTATGGGAAGTTACAAGCTTGGCATAATACAAAACATCAGACGGATCCCAGGAAGTCTGGTGCGGCTATCACACTTCCAAGGCCGCACCGGCCTGAGGGAGTACTGGCAGGAAGAACAGCGGGGGGGAAGATACATGGGCCATCAGGCCTGGCGCCTGAGACCAGAAGGTGTGAACTGCTTTTACGAGTTCACTGATAACACCGCAGGTGATGGAAAGCAGAGACACAAAGACAGAGACCCTCACATTCTGCCCCCCTTAAGGCCCCCCTCCGAGAGGACGAGGCTTATCGGGATAAGCGAGGTGGAATTCTCGGACCAAGCGAGGAGCTGCCATGTGGGGTGCGGCCACCCATTCGTCATGAGCGGAGCCAAGGTTTTTCCAGCGAACAAAGTAAAACAGTTTCCCTTTCTTCCATTTGGAATCTAAAACCTTGGATATTTCCAAATGGGTATCCCCTCCTACTACGGTAGGAATCTCATGAGCGGGAGGGGGGTGGAACTGGGGAGCTGCTACATAAGGTTTGAGGAGGCTTATATGGAAGACTGGATGAACTCCCTTGAGAGTCTTAGGGAGACTCAGTTCCACGGTAACCTCGTTGATTACTCTGGTAATGGGGAAAGGTCCTACATAACGGTCGCTCAGTTTTTTGCAGGGGCGAAGAGAGCGGAGGTTTTTGGTGGACAGATAGACTTGCTCCCCCACCTTGAGTTCCCATCCCGGAGACCGGTGTTTGTCTGCTTGTTCCTTGTACTTGCTTTTTGCCCTTTCCAGATTTTTGAGCAACCATGGCCAGGTGGATTTAACCACCTGAATCCACTCCTGAAGATCAGGGGTAGACTGGAGCTCTGGCGAGACGGGGGCAGAACCGAAAGGGCCAAAATCCGTCCCGTATATAACTTGGAAGGGACTAAAGCCGGTAGAGGAATGAGGCGCATTGTTGTACGCATATTCGGCAAATGGCAGCAGGTCGACCCAGTCGTCCTGGTGGAAATTTACATAGCAACGCAAATAACATTCTACTACCGCATTTACTCGTTCCGTTTGACCATCCGTTTGGGGGTGATAGGCGGAAGAAAGGCCCTGTTCCTCCACTCCCATTAACTTTAGGAAAGCCCGCCAGAATTTGGCAACAAACTGGACCCCCCGGTCGGAGAGGACCTTCCTCGGGATCGAGTGTAGCCTGAGGACGTGCGTGATGAACAGTTTAGCTAAGCCCTGGGCTGAAGGAAGACCTGCACATGGAACGAAATGAACCTGTTTGGAAAAGAGGTCTGTGATAACCCAGAGAACCGTTTTCCCCCGACTTGGAGGTAGGTCGGTGATAAAATCCATGGCGATGACTTCCCAGGGACGGGAGGGGTTCTCAAGCGGTTTGAGAAGCCCCGGGGGTTTTCCCATCCGTTTCTTGGCTGTGGCGCAGGTGGGGCAGCTGCGCACATACAACTCTACATCAGATCTCATACCGGGCCACCAGAATTGCCTTCGAACCAGGTGAAGCGTTTTTATGAAACCAAAATGACCCGCTAGCCTGGCCCCATGTACAAGTCCCAATACTTCTTTGCGAAGGGAAGATGGGACATATAGTTTCCCCCCTTGCACCCACCAAGTGTTGGTTCGTTCCAAGCCAGTGGGGAGGAGATGGTGCTCCTCCTCCTGTAAGGAGGCGTCCCGGAGTCGCTGTTGGAATGCTTCCGGGATACCTTTGAGCGTAGGGGGGGTCTCCGGTTGGCGGGCTTGGGATCGGGTGGTGACGGCCAAGCCAGGGACTTCCCCTCGCTGTTCGGGAGTGAACAGGGAGTCGACGGGGCGATCGAAATCGTTGCGATACTGGGGAAGTCGTGACAAAGCATCAGCTAGGGCATTTTCTTTGCCAGGGACATGTTTGAGGGTGAACCGGAATTTTGCAAAAAATTGGGCCCACCGAATTTGTTTGGCATTGAGTTTTCTAGCTCCCTTGAGAGCCTCAAGATTCTTGTGATCTGTGCACACTTCGAACGGCAGTTCGGCCCCCTCCAAGAAGTGTCTCCATATGGTAAGGGCATGTTTGACCGCTGCTGCCTCCTTCTCCCAAATGGCCCAGTTGATTTCGGACTGGGAAAACTTCTTGGAGAAGTAGGCGCATGGCCTCAACCGTCCCCCCTCATCCCTCTGCAATAGGGCCCCGCCCATGGCTACATCCGAGGCATCCACCTGCACCACGAAGGGCTTGGTGCAATCCGGGTGAGCCAAAACGGGTTCGGATGAAAAAAGTAGCTTTAAACGTTCAAAAGCTTGCTGGCACTGGGGAGACCATTGCAGACGGGCTGAGGGGAGTGCGGCGCTAGCCCCCCTGTCCTTGGTACGCAACAGGGCAGTGAGGGGAAGCGCAACTTGGGCAAAGTTGGGAATGAAATTCCGGTAAAAGTTGGCAAACCCCAAAAACTGTTGAAGTTGGCGGCGGGTAGTGGGGGTTTCCCAGTCCCGCACCGCCTGGACCTTGGCGGGGTCCATTTCCAACCCTTGGTGGGAAATCACATACCCCAGAAATGTAATAGAAGGTTGGTGGAATTCACATTTGGACACCTTAGCATACAGTTTGTGCTCCCGCAGCCGCTGGAGCACTTCTCGCACTAGGCGCACATGTTCTTCCATGGTCTCAGAGTAAATAAGAATGTCATCGAGAAATACCACCACCCCCCGAAACAGTAAATCATGCAAAACTTCATTAATTAATTGCATAAAGACACTCGGAGCCCCCGAAAGTCCGAACGGCATGACCAGGTACTCAAACATCCCAAAACAACTGGAAAAGGCCGTTTTGGGTTCGTCTCCTTCTTTGATGCGAATGCGGTGGTAGGCTTCTACCAAGTCCAGTTTGGTGAAGATTCGGCCCTCCTTTAATTGTGCTAGAAGGTCAGGAATAAGAGGGAGGGGGTAAGCATTAGACTGGGTGACTGCGTTCAGTCTGCGAAAGTCAATACACAGTCTTAAATCTCCCGTCTTTTTCTTTACAAAGAAAGCTGGGGCTGAATAAGGAGCCTTGGAGGGGCGTATGAAACCCCTCGCCAGATTGACATCCAGATAGTCTCGCAATACAGTCTTTTCACTAGGGCTCATGGGGTAAATCTTTCCCTTAGACAGTTTGCCTTCCCCTACAATCTCGATGGCACAGTCCGTTTCTCTGTGGGGAGGCAGTTCGTCGCACTCTCTAACATCGAAAACATCAGTAAACTGCGAGTACTCAGAGGGTAATTGAGGAGAGACTGGGGCGGGGGACCCTACCAGTGCGGCGGCTGGAGTTCTGAGTACCCGTTCCTTGTCATGCAACCCACAGGGGTTTTCGGGGAAGGAAAGCACCCGTTTAACCCAATCAATGGAGGGATTGTGTCCCCTTAACCAGTTCATCCCTAACACCACAGGGGTTACAATAGGGGCGATGGTGAAATACAACCGTTCCCAATGTTCCCCCACGGACATAATCACGGCTGCAGTTCTGTGGGTCACAGGGCCCCGTTTAAAGTCACTCCCGTCCATTTGGGAAAAACGGAGGGGTCCCGGAAGCCGCTTGCGCCGGACACCCAACTTCTTGGCAGTTTCCTCATTTATCATGGTGCGGGCACACCCCGAGTCGACCAACGCGGGGACCTCTAACGGGGGACCCCCTTTGGGTAGGGACAGATGAACACGCACAAATACATTGTCCTCTTGGGCGCTTACCATCGGTGGAGCTCCTTGCACAACGATAGGGACGGTCTGCTGCGGAGCCCCCTCTACAGCAGACCGACGGCGTTTTTTGCCGGCTGTTCCCACTCTTCCTCCTCGCTGGAAGAGGGGGACGGGGTGGTGGCTTCCGGGGAGCCGTCCGAATCAAAGACGGTATTTGTAATCCGGGACCCCGATGGGACCGTAGAGTCGGATGCCCCATCCTGGGGGCGCGCGTGGAGAGCGGAGGGTGCGCCGGAGCGCCGGCTCAGTGGTCCACTTCTGCGGCGAGGCTGGCTGTCGGCGGCCGGTTTCGTCGGCTCGGCCTGGGTTTGGCGGGGGGGGGTCGGACGGCCTGAGCGAGAGGGGCATTGCGATGCAAAGTGACCCTTTCCCCCGCAGATCAGGCAGACGCCGGCCTCGAACCGCTTGCGGCGTTCCGCGGCCGAGAGACCCCCGCCACCCCCTTGCCGGAGTTCCCGGCCACGGTCACCTCGGGGCCTGGGGTCTCGCCCAAGCCGTTGCTTGGACAAGTTCAGGAGTTGTTTGCGATTCTCGATGTCAGCAGCATGGCGAACCCAACCTTCCACATCCGGGGGGTTCCCTTGCATGAAGGCCCAATGTTGGAGGTCTGGGTTGAGACCCTCCCTGAAACATTGTACCAAGGTAGCTTCACTCCAGTCCAGAATTCGGCTAGCCAGTGACTGGAACTCACTTGCATACTGCGCCACCGACTTAGTCCCTTGGCGCAGTTGCATCAGGGAGGCTTTAGCCCGCTCACCCAGAGTCGGGTCCTCAAAACGGTTTCGGAGTGCTACCATGAACTCGTCCAGGGTTCGCAGCACCGGCGAGCGGAGTTCATACTGCAACACCATCCAGGCAGCCGCCTCCCCTTGCAGTAAGGAAGCCACGTACTGCACCCGGGACTCCTCAGAAACGAAGGTTCGGCCTTGTTCCCGCATAAAAATGTCTACTTGGACCATAAAAAAGGTCAACTGGTCTCCCGACCCGTCATACGTGACTTTCAGGTCCCGACGGGCCGGGGGGGCAGGGGTTGCGGGCGGAACTACCGGCGCCCCGTCTGGGGGAGCACCGGCTGGAGGTTGCAACTTCAGCGCATCTAGGGTCGTGGCCATCTCACCCATTACGCGTTGCATGCTCTCCATCTGCTCCTGCATAGCCCGGCGGTCTTCCTGCCACTGCTTTCGTTCTTCCTCCATGAGGGCCTCTTTGCGGGCCGGGTCCCCTTCGAGTCCCGTGCTGGGGAAGGCCAACCGGCGATCCTTCGCCGCAGTCCGCGAGAGCGACCAGCCCTTGGGAGAGTCCAGCCAATAAGTAAGCCCCCGGGGACGTTCGTCCCGATCTTGGTCGGGGGCGCGACCCTTCGGTTTCTTTGGCTTGGCTCCCTCCTCCTTCGGGTCCGGCTTCTCCGGCTCGTCCGGTTCCTTGGGGGCATCGGGGTTAGGGGTGGTGTCCTCGTCGGCTGACATTCTGTCCAAAGCGGTACAGCTGCAGTCCGAGAGGCAAGGACTTGCAACTTAATGTGAGAGATCCCCCTCTCTGAGTTTGCTTCTCCAAATCAGTTGCTCAGACGTTGATACAGAAACAATAGATTTATTGAAGCCTTCAGGAGATGAGACAGGCACAGGTAGAAAGTTGCAAGTGAGGGGCTATACGGGTTTACAGAATATATTGACTCCAGGGCACTGGGGCACTGGGGTTCACACTTATTGTTATGGGAAGTTACAAGCTTGGCATAATACAAAACATCAGACGGATCCCAGGAAGTCTGGTGCGGCTATCACACTTCCAAGGCCGCACCGGCCTGAGGGAGTACTGGCAGGAAGAACAGCGGGGGGGAAGATACATGGGCCATCAGGCCTGGCGCCTGAGACCAGAAGGTGTGAACTGCTTTTACGAGTTCACTGATAACACCGCAGGTGATGGAAAGCAGAGACACAAAGACAGAGACCCTCACAGTATGACACTCTGATGCGTTGTTCTGACCAGTTAATGGATGCTTTTTGAGAGGATTCTAAAGCTTGGCCAGGGAAGCATGACAGCAGCAGTCTATAGGGAAGGATTCACTTTTTTGGGGGGCTGTAATAGTAGTTTATTGTATAAGACCATGTGTGTGTGTGTAAAGTGCCGTCAAGTTGTAGCCGACTTATGGTGACCCCTTTTTGGGGTTTTCATGGCAACAGACTAACAGAGGTGGTTTGCCAGTGCCTTCCTCTGCACAGCACCCCTGGTATTCCTTGGTGGTCTCCCATCCAAATACTAACCAGGGCTGACCCTGCTTAGCTTCTGAGATCTGACGAGATCAGGCTAGCCTGGGTCATCCAGGTCAGGGCTGTAAGACCATAGGCCATTATAATTTAAAAAAAAATATAACAATATCGTTCCCAGGATTGAAACGTCTAAGCATTTACAACAAGTTCAAGCTTATCTTGATTCATTTTTCTCACTTGTATCGAACAGCTTTGGACTTTCTGAAGACTTTTTCTTTTGGGGGGGTAATGTGACAACTATGTGGATTTAGGCTTCTCCACTTTCCATAAACTGGATTGTAGCCTGCCTAAAGAGGCACAAATTAGTTGTAGAAATAGGAAGGCTATAAATACAAAAACTAAATGAAGAAGCTTGCAAGTGGAATGGTATTTTTCACAATAGTGCTAGCCTTTTGGAAGTAGTTGGATAGGTCGAAGGCAATGGAAAGTCAAAAAAGTAGGAGCAGTTGAAGAACTTAAACTGAGAAAAGGAATTGGATGATTTTCTCAGAAATCCCAATTTGAGGAAATTCTGAGAAAAAAATGCTTGGCCTGAAAGGAGAGAATTGTTAATGTGAGCAATGGAATCATGCAAATGTTGCCAGCTCCTGATTATTTCTAGAACATCTGTTTCCTCTCAGGACAGCTGCCATGTCTGCTCTGCCAATTTGAGATCATTTGCCTCTTTGGTCACCTCCTCCTAGAAATTTTTTTCTCTTCCAAAACCATGCGATGGAGAGAAAAATCTTGAATGGCTTAGTCATCTGAAGCTTGGAGTATGTATCGGATGACTTCATTTGTGTATTGGAGTACCGTAGCTGCCTTCTGCTCTGGTATTCTCTGTTTTCTTTTCCCAGTGATGTGTTTGTGACTTGCATTATCTAAAAATTGCTGGTCATGACAGCAATTTATAGCATAGGAGGCTGTTTCATTCTCCATAAATCCCTATGTGCCTTTGGGCCATGGCTTTTGAGAGGTAGCATGGGATTACAAAATAATGAAGATACATTTAACTAGAATCCCTCTACAATAATTTATTATTCTTTAAGATTTTTTTCCCTTTTAGCTTGGCTGTATTTTGTATTCTTGTTCTGTATGACTCAGATCAGCCTGGTTCAGATATAGGTGTGCACTTAAGAAGACCTAGGCATTTAGTTAGTTTTCCTGTTGTTTTGGATGACTCTGGTCAGGTCTGATTCAGGTGTAGGTGTGCACTTAAGAAACCCTAGGCATCTTGTTCGCTTTCCTGTACCAGATCATTTAACTCCTAGCCAGAGGTATACCTCAGTAACACTATAGGTTCATTCTGGGATTAGTATATAAGTAAATACTATTAGAGAATCTCTGCTTCCATTCTAAGTTTGTTTATTAAAGCATAATTTTTACATTCTTAACACAGAGTAAATCCACAAAGCGTTATACCATCAATCCATCATTGTTACATAGACAATTAAAGGAGAGCAATTACATGAATCTATGATAGTTTCTTACCCCGGAAGTACGCGGGTCACAGGCAAGGAACGCCTTTTGAGAAGAAGCTCTTGATCCCCCACTTAGAGGATTTTAAAATAATCTCCTAACAATAACTATGTATTCCACTTGATAAGGGTGCACATTCTTGGCTAACTCGTTATCATATAGCTCCAAACCCCATACCAGGTTATTTTTACTTAAAATAACTTCTTAGAATATGTACACAATGTTTTTTTATTTTATTTTATTAGAAAAAACCCAATGACAATAACAACAACTAAAAAAAAGCAGAATTACTGACAGTCTTTGTAATTTAAAATACTATACATATACATATATACATACATACATACATACATAATAAAATCAGATCAAGTCTCCCATGCTACAGCTTATTTCTATGTCTTCATATTCATCATTACGTCCTGACTGAGCGCAACACATTCCTCTTTCCCGCCCTTATTTATGAAATTCTCTATTTTACTTATTGTATGTGACCATACCACATCCAATCTTATTGTATCTCTGTTTTTCTGATATGCTGTTAGCTTAATTAAAACATATATTTCTTTAACTTTAACCAGCCATTCCTCTCTATCTTTGGAGTTGATTTTTGTTTCCAGTGACTGGCAAAGTTTGTTCTAGCCACAGTTATCTTATGTTACACCAAACAAAGTTGATCTTTAGCTAGATTAGGTACCAGATTTAACAAGAATATCTTGGGTTTACATGGAATATCAACCTTCATTCCAACCGTTAGACATTTCACTATTTCAGACCAAAATGATATAGCTCTCTCACATTTCCACCACATGTGTATAAAATCTGCTTGTTTTCTATCACAGTACCAACAGCTGTCGTTTTCTGATTTATGGATTTTACTTAGTCTAAGTGGGGTTATATACCACATATATACCATCTTTATTAGATTTTCTCTCATTTGCATACTGACTGTAAAATCTAATCCCTTTGTGAAAATTTGTTCCCATTCTTGGTCACTTAACGCTCTAAGTAAGTGTTCCATTTATCCCAATATCCCGTTGTTTGATTTACTTTATCTTTAAGTATAATTGTATATTTTTTTGAAGTTGGCGTTTTGTCTTGTAACATCAGCTTCTCAAACTCTGATTTATCTCTAATTTCGGATATGTAATTTTCTTTTAGGTTATTCCAATATTTTTTTATTTGTAAATATTCTAAAAATGTAATATTAATTTCTTTTTTAATCCATAATTTTACATAAAGGTTCTAAATTATTATTTCTAATCCAATCATTACATTCATTCTGTTTATCTTTATTCTATGTGGTAATTGGAATTCTGGGTTCTCAGCTAAAATATTCCATAAAAAGGTAGACACTGGGGAAATATCTGGAGCTAGTTTCTCTCTTAGCGCATCCCATTGCTTTAGAATGGTATTAATGCAATTATTATCTTTGTTGTAGAAATTTTTCCTATAAGTTTTTTTTAACCCAAAGCCATCTATTTAGAGGGAATTTAACAATGTCCTGCTCAATTATGATATATGGTTCCTTTTCATCATTTACTACCCATGATTTTAACCACTTTATCCTAGCCACCTGATAATACATTAATAAATTTGGCATACCTATCCCTCCTTAGCCTTTAATCTCACATAGGTTATTGTTTCTAAATCTATTCTTTTTTTTTTTTTTTTTTTTTTTGCCAGATGAATCTATTACAGATCTTTTGCCATTCTTCAATCATTTTTTTCGGTATGTCTACAAATAAATTATTAAAAATAAAATTCAATTTTGGCAAGATTATCATTTTAATTAGGTTGTCTCGGCCTAAGAGAGAAAAATTCAAAGGGAGCCATTTCTGAAAACAATCCTTCAGTTCTTCGCTATTTTTCTGCAGTTTAAATTTAAACATTTAGTTCTATCTTTACTTAACCATATTCCTAAATATTTAACATTATCAGCTTCTCTTAGATCTTCTGTCCATAATTGTTTCTCCTTTTTGTTATCGATAGTTTAAAAAAGAGCTTCAGATTTATTTGCATTTTACTTGTATCCAGATATATTACTGAATTCTGCGATCACTTTTCTAACCTCTAATACAGATTTATCTGCTTCAGAGAATATGTACACAATGTTAATTCATTCTTGCTACTTTTTATCTTAAATGTATTTTAAAATAGTGATTACAGGTTTTTCGTACTTACGAGTGTCTTTTGGTCCTCAACGGGTGCATGCTCTGTCTTTGAACTATATCTTTGCTTCTTTGAAGCTGGGCGGTCTTCCCATTCTCAATTGCTGTCTGCACCTGGGCCTAAACAAATAGTATCTATTGATATGGGTTAGATCAGTGGTTCCCAACCTTTTTTTGACCAAGGACCACTAGGACTTTTTTGTTCGGTGCAGGGACCCCAAGGTTCAAAATAAAAATTCAGAGAATTTGAAAATAAACTTTAATCATAACTGTTAGTTAAACATTAAACTTGGAATAATATTTGAATATATATATTTTATAATAGAGAATTTTTAATTGAAAATATTAATTTATTATGGGTTTATAACTTTGTTTCGTGGACCTTAATTTAGTTCTTGCGGACCCCTGGGGGTCCACGGACCCCCGGTTGGGAACCAGTCATGGATTGTAGCTGCCTGTGTACTTTGCCCCATCCATCTTTGAAGTCTGCACTGCATTTTAACCATGCCCCCTTGCCTTGATTCCTCATTAGTAGCCTTGTATGCCCAGGAGGCAGCCAGCTTCTTACTTTGTCTAACTTTTGCTCCTAATAAAGTCTAAACTGCTTCAGAGCCTTTGCCTGATGGTTTTTGCTTGAAGGATGCTAAGGACAAGTCTCTGAGTCTGACAGGGTTGGATCCAAATGTGCCTTTCAGCACGCAATGTCTTCCACTTGCAGAAGAAAGGTTTTACACCTTGTCCTAGTTTTACACAGTCTGAGAAAAAGGATACTGAATCCAAAATGTTCTATCCCTTGCAAAAGATGTTGCACCATGTTTTGCTGTTGCAAAAAGCATGAGATCAGCTGTAGAACCTACTTATTACAGATCTGTGTGAACTCTTATACGACCTCTGGTGTGTTTGTTCAACAGCCCTAGTGACTATTTTTCTTTTCTCAGAGTTCTTGGGATCCATCCTAGTGTGTGATAAAAAAGTTGTATCTATGTGCTAAGCAGTCTAAAGTGAGTATGACAGGAAAGCTGAATTCTGATGGCAGTCTACATTATATTTCTATTTTACTCTGCTTCTGCATTTTATAGGGGAGGGCAAAGAACTATGTAGAGCACTGAAAATCTATCCTCTGACCACTGGAAATCCTGTTATTTCTTTCATGTACTGACAGCGATGCTTCTGCATCTGAGGTTAGTTACCAGGTATTATACATGTTTCTAAGCCTCAAGGATTGGGAAAGTGCAAAAGCTGGGAGCCCATCCTCATGGTGCGGTAGGTGCAGCTCATGTTCATGGCAAGCTTCTGCAGCCAAGGTAGTCATGTATCAGCATGTGCTTAGCTGTATGTGCATTGGCCTTTATTATCCTGTTGCAAAGAAGGCCATGAAGCTGGGATTCTAGGCAGATTATGAGAATGGACCCTGTGATACCCAATGTGTTGAATTCTGTCTTTAATACCAATTTCAGTTCTTGTACAGAATAAGCATTATCATTGAATATATCCATCTTCTTTGTTGTAGGACTAATTTGTAGTAGTGTAAATATTTTCAGTCTATCTAGATCTCTTCATCAGGCAGAATGACAAAGTATTCCAAGTTCTGGGATGTGAGAAGAAGGGATGAATGTGTAGGAATGTGCAGGTGGATATTTACAAATAGAGATTTCACTCAAACACCTATTTGTACATAAATGCTCAGCATCTGAATGGACTTATTTCTGGTATTTGGGATTGGTCAGAAACCTTCTCATCTGACAATCTGACACCTCACTGTCTGATCTAATTTTCCAATCAGCAGGAGGGGCAGCAAGTGGAGAGGGAATCTGCGGATATGTGCCTGACAGGATCAGTTAGCTTATCATCCTTCCAAATAAGATTGTCCCAAGTGGTGTTTCTGTGCACAGTATACATCTCACTGGCTTTAGGAGGACTTTTTGTTCATATACAAGCATGGATCTTAATCTCTGGTTCAGAGTCTGCAGCTTGTTAGGTTTTCCTTGCACATGCTTTAAGGGGGTAGAACAGCCTCGAGCTGCATTTCATCACCCCCTCTGATGATAGGAAGCCCACCTGCAGCAGTAAGAGGCAAAGGCTGCAGAGATAGGTGGGGAATAAAGGCAGAATCCTTGGGTCTCCTGTCCTTACAATAGGGAGTCCTTCTGCATTGTAGTTGGGGAGGGGGGCAGAGCTAAGAGCTTAATGCTTCCCAACTACAATAGTTAAGAACACACACACATACTTTGAAGACACACACACAGTTTAAAGACACAAGAAATGTCAGTGTTGATATCCTTTGTAAGAAAGAACTGGTGAATGTGTTTATCTTATTAAAAATCACTGCAGACATGGAATAATCTGACATGCATCGGTTTTCTCACTCATGTAAAATAGTTTTGATAGATCTTAGTATTTTGATAGATCTTAGGTGTTCAAACTGTTCCATATGTTAATACATTGGCTGGGTATCTCCCCCAAGTGTAAACTGTGCCTGCTAGATGAAAATGCTGCTCTCTACCTGCCCTTCAGGTCAATTTCTGGAGGAATCTAGAGGGCCTAGTTGATAGCCCAGGGTGGGTATCACAAGGATATGCTGAATGAAAAAAGAGTCTTTATTTGTTCACAAGTTAAATAGGTGGTTGGCAGCATGTGGGGATTCCTGTCAAGAGAAGCATGGGGGTGCTGGGGAGGGTTTGAGAAATACTGCCTTAAAGTAAGTGGGCTATTGGATGAACTGAGGGTTGGACAAAGTATTCCATTGCTCATGCCCTTGAGTACCACGCAGAAAAGTGTTCCGGCAGGGCAAAGTTTGGCTTTATTAGAACAACTGTAATCAAACTTTCATGCACTGCACTCCCCCAGGGTCACATTGCCTACAGGCCAACAGAAGGTTAGAATGTGTCCCAATGCACTGAGTAGGAGCAAGAAGAAACTATTTGATGTTGGCTGACTAGCTGGTGAATTGGGCTTCCAGAGCGACAGCGGATTGGGGGCATGAACTGATGTTGCTGTCATCTCATCACTGTTTGCTGGATCATTCTTGCTTCCGTGTAATACCTAATTCGATGTTTCTGGTTGCAAATCAATACACAACATACATTTCCATTGTTCCTGAGGAAGCTGGCCTTGTGAAAGGTGCCTTTAACTTCCCATTGCTCAGTGAAGGAGATGGGAAACTGTCTTAATACCAGTGATAATATTGGGCAATCAAACACAAATAAAGCTTGTTGAGTACACACATTAACATTATACAGAGTTTTTAAAATTTTATTTAAATATTTGCTTTGTGTTAAAAAACAATTTTGCTCCTATTCTAATTAGCCCCAGGTAAGCACATTCCCTATACGTTTGTAATGTCTAAACCTTGTTTTGTACAGAGAGAGCGAAAAAGACTGCTTAAGACCAGTGCAGCATAAATAGGCTGCAAATATTTGTTCAAGAAGAAGACAAACAAGGGTCCATTGTAAATCATCGGAGTATGTGTGTGTGTGTGCACGCATAAACATCCTGTGGGCTGGGGAATCCAGCGGTGTCTGGGGCATAAGATCAAAAAGGGGAAGAAAAAATGGGGTTTTTCTTTTCTCTTGGACAGGGTGACAGTAGAACATTCATTAGATTAAATTAAGGTGTGACGGCATGATATTGGCCTTTTGGACTGGTGGACATATTGGGATGGTTTTATGATATAAAATCAGTTGCCTTATGGAACACTGGGACATTTGGGAGTGAGCTGTAAACCCCCGTGTGAGGCAGGTATAAACTCCAGTGTGTACTTGTGCATTTTAAGGGGGGGAAATGGCATGGAGGGAATAGGGTAAATGCTCCTGTTCCTTTTTTTTTTTTTTTTAGAGCCAGTGTGGTATAGTGGTTAGGAGTGGTGGACTCTAATCTGGAGAACCGGGCTTGATTCCCCACTCCTCCACATGAGTGGTGGACATTAATCTGGTGAACTGGGTTGGTTTCCCCACTCCTACTCATGAAGCTAGTGGGGTGACCTTGGGCTAGTCACAGCTCTCTTAGAGCTCTCTCAGCCCCACCTACCTCACAGGGTGTCTGTTGTGGGGAGAGGAAGGGAAGGACATTGTAGGCCTGTTTGATTCTCCTAAAAGGTAGAGAAAATCGGCATATAAAAACCAGCTCTTCTTCTTCTGTACATCAGCCCAGATCCAGATAGGCTTGATACACTGAGAGCATAAAGGTGGGCTGGTGGTGCACCTGTGCCACAGGGTGCAAGCATCACTAGTTGGAGACCTAAGTCCATTGTGCAGAAGGGAAAGAAATTACAAACATCCCTCCACAAAGCCTCAAAGAGAGCACACCAGAGTCTCTAGCAACCTGGCTACACCCACCAGTCAAGAAACAGCATGCTGGTGAAACCCCATGAGTGACATACACATCCAGCCCTTGAACTCCAGCTCCGCCCCCCCCCCCCACTTGCTGTAGGCAATCTGCATGGCTTGTCAGATACCAGCAGTGATGTGGAATGAATGAAGCGGCAACTTCAGTGGCAGTGGGATGCACTCTGGTCACTGTAGCCCCTGATTGGCTGCAGATTTTGTTGTCATTCCAAACTATGCTAGTGCTTGGCAGCAGGGAGCAGCGTGGGAGTTGCTTAAAATTTCTAATTGCATTAGCCCCTATGGGCTATGCCAGGGTTTTTGGTAGCATAACTTTACACTGACATCTGATTTATGCCCAGGTCTGGAGGGGCTTAGGAAGCTAACTAAGACCAGCCGCACCAACTGCACTCCTCTGACAACTCACAATTCTGTGCCAGTGTAGCAGTTGTAGTTCAGTGCCTGTGCCCCAACATGTGTGTGTGTGTGCCGGCCAACATGACTCAGAGATAGAGTGTGTAAATCCAGGATATGTTAATGTGGGGCTTCATTGTTATCCTGAGTCCTGGCTTGTGGCTTGACATTGTGCTGTCATTTACTTAATTTATTAATTTAAACTGAATTGGATACCAAGTGTTCATGTGGGCTCTGTATTGGAGGCTAGGTGACCAATTCACTGAGATTCTACTCACATAGACAGGCTACATCTGTCCAGTGTAGCATTATATGAATAAACAATGGTTGCACTTGGGAAACCTAAAACCACAACCTCATTAGTGACAGTAATAATGTTTCATCCTGGGACATATTATGTAACTGAGGTTGCAATCAGATGTACATTTACTTTGAAATAAATTCCTTTGAGCTCAGTCAGATTTACCTTTGAGTAAGCAGCCATAGAATTGGGCTATGACAAGCCTCCATACTGTTGGAAAGATGACAATCATGTGGAAGTGGAAATGTCTAATCCTGAATTCCTACACAAAGGCAGCATCTGAGCTCAGAGTTTTAGTTGAAGAGGAGTGGGTGAAAGAGCCAAAGGTCGATATGATACTGTACAATATCATCCAACTATACCTAAGCTGGTCTGTATAATGCTGTATGCTTTTAAAATAAACTTTATCTAATTTTTCCTGGTGGTTTCTTAATTGTTTAATTCGTAGAAAAAGTTATCATTTGTATAGAAGAAGAAAAATTGGTTTTTATATGCCGACTTCCTCTACCACTTAAGGGAGACTCAATGAGTCCCATGGCGCAGAGTGTTAAGCTGCAGTACTGCAGTCAAAAGCTCTGCTCACGACCTGAGTTTGATCCCAATGGAAGTCGGTTTCAGGTAGCCGGCTCAAGGTTGACTCAGCCTTCCATCCTTCCGAGGTCAGTGAAATGAGTACCCAGCTTGCTGGGGGTAAACGGAAGATGACTGGGGAAGGCACTGGCAAACCACCCCACAAACAAAGTCTACCTTGGAAACGTCGGGATGTGACGTCACCCCATGGGTCAGGAATGACCTGGTGCTTGCACAGGGGACCTTTACCTTTTTTACTAAGGGAGACTCAAACCAGCTTACAATCACCTTCCCTTCCCCTCCTCACAACTGACACCCTGTGAGGTAGGTGGGGCTGAGAGAGCTCTAACAGAGCTGTGACTCACCCAAGGTCACCCAGCTGGCTTCGTGTGTAGGAGTGGGGAAACAAATCCAGTTCACCAGATTAGCCTCCGCCACTCATGTGGAGGAGTGGGGGAATGAAACCCGGTTCTCCAGATTAGAGTCTACTTCTCTTAACCACTACACCACGCTGGGGATAGTGCTATGAAATCACAAACACTTCAAACTTAACAAACATATAAAATGTAGAAACGTGCTTTTGTAAGCACTTGTCACCGTAGTACTCCTTAAAGCAACATCCGCAGACAGGTAGTCCAAAAAAAAGGGTTGACTTTATTAGAAAACATACAGGTATTCAGAGTTTGCAGAAGTAAAAAGGCAGGAATGGGGGGGCAAGGATATACAGCAGAATATAAGGAGGAATAGTGGTCATATAGGTCATATCAGATAGTACAGGTTGACATAGCAACCCCGGGCTAACGGTGCCAGGCTCCCTTGGGCATCAAAGGCTGGAGAGGAATGCAACGGTTAGATAAACAATCCTTGAGCAAAGCATCTGCGAGGAGACGGCTCTTGACGGTGTGCAACTGATATCAGCATCCACCATCAGGAGTCTGGGTGTGATCCCGGATGCCTCCTTGTCTATGGAGGCCCAGGTCACAGCCGTAGTCAAGGCGGCCTTTTCCCCCTCTACCCCGGACTTGGCAGCTGGCGCCCTATCTCTCCTGCCCTGACCTAACCACGGTGATCCATGTGACGGTCACCTCTAGGCTAGACTACTGTAACTCACTCTATGTAGGGCTGCCCTCAAGACTGATTCGGCGGAGACCAGCATCCGTCCCTCCTGGATGGTGCGAGTGGGACAGCCGGTGGCAGCCGTCCCACTTATGCCAGCACAGCCCCTTTTTAGCCTCCAAAGGACTTTCATCCTTGGAGGTCAGGAATGGGCTGTAAGTGTGTACATTTGTCAGAGAGAAGTAAAAATCTGACCTGTTTGCAGTTTTTCAGTTTTTTCTGTTAAAATCCATGATCCAAACTTTGTTGTAAGTACTGATCTAGGATGGGCGATGCCACAGTGAAATCTGATATTGCAAAGGTATCTGATGCTCATTGTCAATGACCTTCTGCTTGGAAAAACCCACTGCTGTGAGACATTATCTCCCTCTCTCATAATACTAGAACGCGGGATCATCTGCTGAAGCTGAAGGGTGAGAGATTCAAAACAGATAAATGGAAGTATTTCTTCACACAAAGCATAGTTGAACTGTGGAACTCCCTGCCCCAGGATGTGGTAATGGCTGCCAATTCAGAAGTCTTTAAGAGGGGAATTTACAATTTCAATGAGAATAGGGATATCTGTGGTTATTAGTCATAATGCATATGTATTCTGTCCAGAATCAGAGGAGCGTGCCTGTTATATTAGGTGCTGTGGAACACAGGCAGGATAATGCTGCTACAGTCGTCTTGTTTGTGGCCTTCCTAGAGGCACCTGGTTGGCCACTGTAGACATGTTCATGAAGGAGAGGGCTATCCATGGCTACTAGTCTAAATGAATGATAGTCATGATGCATACCTATTCTCTCTAGCATCAGAGGAGCATGCCTATTATATTAGGTGCCATGGAACACAGGCAGAATGGTGCTGCTACAGTCGTCTGGTTTGTGGGCTTCCTGGAGGCACCTGGTTGTCCACTGTGAGAACAGACTGCTGGACTTGATGGGCCTGGGTCTGATCCAGCATGTCCTTTTTTATGTTCTTATAATTGTGTATGCTGTGGCATTACCTGATGTTAGATAAAGAAGATGTTTCTATAAATGGATAAACCAATGGAGCTATCTCCACTGAGCAGTGTTGCACCCTGACATTAGTTTAGGTGCAGAGTTCTGAAATGCTCTCTAGTTTTTTGGTGTTTGTGTGTATATAGGGTGGCTGCAGTGTCAGTTTCATACTATCTCTTATGTCAGACCCTTATCTTGTTCCTCACGCTGTTTCCGACAGCATTTTGGGAAGCAGAGGGAGAAGGGAAGCATGAAACTCCTGTTCCACTGTTGGAATTGTATTCAGTTAGCAGGAACTGAACTGTGAATCCATGATAGAGGGTGCATACTTTTGTCTATTATAGAGTAGTCAGGTATTATTGAAGCGTGGTGTACAAACATGATGAAAATATGTTTTAAAGTGAGTACCCACACGGTATTCCATCTGCACCTGTGTGTAAATAGAAAAGACTGAACAGAATGACCAAGGGAGGTGAATACTATTCATTGTGGTGTGTTATAGAATGAAGTAGAGTTTAGCATTGTAAGACTCTTTCCACTTTTAAAAAAGTAAACTTCTAGGATGACAGCTGGCTTTCAGCTCATGCAGTAAAAACAAGAAATGTTGGGCAGAGTTGCCAGTGGGAGGAAGATGGGAGTTAATGGTTCCATTTCTTTTTCTTTTGGAAACTATTTTGTATTTTTCCCTTGTGGTGGTGTTTCTTTTCCATTCTTCTGTCTCAAGTGTTAGCTTTTATTCTACTCATGCCTCCCAAACCCCACATTCTTTGAAAAAGCTAACCATGAAACAGTTTAAAAATGCATAGACATGTGTAATATCATTGTCTTTTTGCCGAATTCAGGTTTCCATGTTTCAGGCCCAGGCATATTTTACATGATGGAAATTCAGGCGACTAGCAGTTATTGTTCACAATTCAAACCATTCCTAATGGTATACAATGGTCTAGGAACCTAGAGCTGAAGCACATGAACATTGTCTGACTTAGCCTGATCCCCCCACTTTAATAATGATAATATGAATATAATTGTGATGCAGAGGGGTCAGGAACATATGAGAGTAGATAAGCTTGTAATTGAAAGACCAACGATAACCTTTTCTGTATTTATGAGTAATGTCTAGTGCCAACAACCCATCACACCCTTGTAAGATTGGGAGAGTGCCCTGGTAAACAATCAATCCATATGGTGAAGTCTACTACTAGGCTTGCCAATTGCCCAGTGGGGGCAGGCAATTGCCCACCAACCCACTGTGCTGCCCGCTGACCAGCTGAGGGTTGGCGGGCAAAAGACAGCCAGGGGGAGGCACGCGACATGCGCTCAACCCATGTGACACACCGACATTACTTCTGGGTTTACCTGGAAGTGACGTGGACACTCTAGCAACCTCCACTGAAACTCTATGAAAACCATAGAGTTTTGGCAGAGATTGCTAGAGCGCCCGCATCACTTCCGGGTAAACCCAGAAGTGACATTGGGTAAACCCAGAATTGACATTGGCATGTCATGTGGGGCGCATGTCATGTGTCCCTAGCCATGCTCTAGCAAAGCTCCCACCAGTGGAGCAAAGGGACCTGGCAACCCTATCTACTGCACAGAGACAGCCCTTTAGCACATGGCATGGTTTCAAGCTGTTTCCACAAAAGTGGTTGCGTTGTGTGCACTGGCTGTAATTGAATTATTAGAGGCAGACTTAACAGCTATTTAAGAGTTAAGAGGAGGACATGAAACAAAATCATGCAAATGCTGTGCAAAAAAACTGAGCTGGCAAAACTGAAAGATTATCACCATATGGGGTGTTACGATGAGCACATGCTTTTCTTTGTCATCCAGGATGGGCTCTTTCTTCCTTTTTGGAAAGGCATAAATAGACAGCTGTGGATCTGGATGAAGATAGCAAACTTCTGACATGAATGCTAATTAGCACCCACACTTGCCTTTGTACAGTCTCAAGGAAATTGCTGCAAAACCACTCCTAGAAAAGTATTAATAGAGATTTTCCATGGCTGTGTTATGTGGTGACAGAACCTACAGTAGCTACCCGGTAGTAATGAATCTACTTCAAGGAGCCAGCGTGGTGTAGAAGTTAGAGTGTTAGTCTGATCAGGGAGACCCAGGTTTGAATCCTCACTCTGACTTGAGTGCTTGCTGGGTGGCTTTGGGCCAGTCACATAGACTCAAGCTAACCTACCTCACAGGGGGTAGCCATGTTAATCTGTCGGTAGCAGTAGACTAGAGCCAGAGTCCAGTAGCACCTAAAGACTAATAAAATTTCTGGCAGAGTATGAGCTTTCGTGAGCTACAGCTAACCTAAAACAACTTCTCACCCGCAATGATAAACTACTTAACAGTAGAATGGACTCCATTACCAACTCTGGGGCTGTACCAGCCTATATACCTCCTAATTCCATGTTTTCCACCCATCTATTGTGATTGCCCTAAGGTACTCAGGAGAGGGGCAGTTGTATCCCAAGGGGTATTGCTGGGAAGCACCACATTTCCTATGTAGTTGGGCTAGGGTTGCCAGCTCTGGGTTGGGAAATACCAGGAGATTTTGGGGGCAGAGCCTGAGGAGGGTGGGGTTTGGAGAGGGGAGGGAGGGACTTCAATGCCATAGAGTCCAATTGGCATAGCGAGCATTTTCTCCAGGGGAACTGATCTCTATCGGTTGGAGATCAGTTGTAACAGCAGGAGATTTCCAGCCACCACCTGGAGGTTGTGCAAATCCCTAAGGAAAAAAATCTCAGTACGCAGAATCGCCTCTAACAGTCTCACCAAGTGGCCCAACTCTGCTGCTCTTTTCCTTCTATAACACAAGAATATAATATTGGTTTACATTGTTACAGCCTGCGTATTTATCATCCTGTGTTTTTATCAAATTTTAACAGATTGACGTCCTCAAAGCAGATATGGAAAGTGCAGAGTGGAAAATTTTGGAAAATCTTATCCTGGAGGATGTTGTGCCGCAAATTGGACAACTGGTGTTTGAGATCCATGTTCATTGGCCTGGATTTGAGGTCAGCGGTAATGACAGCACTGTGGTTCGGTACTGGTACAGTCTTCTCAAAGAGTTAGAACTGAAGGACTTCAGGCTTTTTCACACTTACAAAGACTTATCGAAGCCACAAATATTTCTAAAAAGGGAGGCCTTCAATGCAAGTAGCTGCTATACTCTGAGCTGGGTGAATACAAGATGGAAATAGAAAGTCTCCGCTGTGGAAGAGAAATGTGAATCATCACCTTCAGCAGTGTTTTTGAAGATGACTTTGGGGGCCTTGACAAAAGTTACTGAACTTGCAAAGACGCAAACTGTAATGTATAATAATAACAACCGGTGTGCATCCAACCGCACAGTTCTGAAGATCTGAGGGCGCTTGTGTCTTCAGAAGAGGTGGTGATGGTTTCCGTTGATTCATCTCCCCACTGCAGACTCCCCACTTTGCCTTTCATATTATTCCTGACTGTCTACTGACCCTCCCCCGCCCCACCTAGAACAAAGTTTGAGGGGAGGGTGTGGTGGGGTTCAGTGGACTGCAGTTGGAGGCGGAAGCAGTAAGGTTCTGTGAATTGTTGGGTATATGCCAGGAATATTTCCTTATTTTCTCAGTACTGTTCCCCAAACTGGAAAGGCATAGTTTCTGTATCTTGGAAGAAGTAGTTCAAGTTTAAAATAGTTTGTTTGCTTCAACTGTACACATGGCTGCAGATCAGTCCATGCCAGACGAATGAGAGAAGTAGGCAACTCTGTTCTGTCATAATTGCATTGATTAAGAAGTTTGTATGCATGAAAGGGCACTGTATTCTCATTGGCAGACAAGATGTGCTTTTAGCACAAACTAGCTTAAAATGTTAATCCCCCCCCCTCTCTTCATTTGGGCTAGAGGAAGGGGAGGCTGAGTTTCTCAGTGTTCTGACCTACAAGGGGCACTTTGTTATGTTCTGTCTTCTAGTACGTCTTCCCCCCTACACACACACTTAAATATCCTGCTTTATTTTCTGGCAGTCATTTTCTTAAATAATTCCCCTTTTTTCTTTACGTCTTTCTTGTCTGGTTACTGTAGTATATGGCTCCTTCTCAACATGCTTAATTTTAGCAGTTTGCATCAAATTAGGCAACTTTTGCTTGCAGTCAGTGGCAATAAACAATAAGAAGAGCTCTGCTGGATCAGTCAGAGGGTTCATCTAGCCCAGCGTCCTGTTTGCCAGAGTGACCGACCAGTTGCTTCCAGGAAGTCCACAAACGGGTCATGAAAGCGACAGCAAGCAACTGTCTTGCACCCAGTGGAGGACTGCTGCTGAGGATGAAGGTTTTATTGAGTCATTTTAGACCTGCCCTCCTCAAAAGCTTTTCCTCATGTTTAAAATTGCCAATATGGACAATGTATAATACAGATTACTGAAGCCCTGGCATGTGTCTATTTTGCAAATGCAGCCAGCTTGAAAATGTCCCTTTTCTCCCCCTGCACACTTTGCCTCCTGGTATTATGAGGAACGATATCCTTCTGGGGCCTTCTTTTCTCATATCTGTCATTCTGGAAGATGAGTTTTTATTCCACAGCTTCTTTCTGTATGTGATAAGGAAACAAATGTAGCCTTCTAATTGCCTTTGTTATCACTGACAACAATGTCCAACATACAGAAAACAACTGATCTAATTCCAAAATTGCATTATCCATTTAAACTGAAAATGGTAAAGTAACCGCCTACTCTTGAAGATTCCTACCATAGCTCACAATTAAGCCTTTCCAGCTATATACTAGATCCTAAAAATCCAGTGCTTGTGCAGTTAATGCAAAGTGTATTTTAAATATGCAAGAAGATACTTGTGAATTATATTATAAATAAAATCTAGTTCCATCAAAGACAGAAGGGAATATGATCAAATGTAAAGCATGATTGAAAATTCTGTGCTGCATATGGATGGTTTTGTGCCTGCAGAATGCTGGCTGTCTTCCTGGCTGTTAGAGTTGGCACCAAACAAAATGACAAATTACCGGTATAGTAGGCTCAGGATATAGAGAAACTTTAAACAGTAATGGAGATGATGCTAAAAAAAAAAGGCAGCTCTATATCAGTTCCAAGTTGTAGATTCATTATGGGCTTTTTTTGTGATCTCTTCCATGTCACAGCTGGTACAGGTGCACAAATTCAGTTCTAATAGCGTATGTGATGAGAAATAAACAGCAACCAGGCGCAATCATTCAGTGGGCAACTGCATTATCCAGGTCAGAAGTACCTTATTTAAAAAATTTGGGGAGGGAGAAGATAAATGTACTCATTTTCATACATGATCATAAGCCCACTTTTCCCTAAGTGAGCAAGGACAACCCAATACATACAGAAAAAAGAAATGGTTCTATAATGAAGGCTTGAAAAATGATATAAATAGCACTATAGTAAGCTGTGGGAATGACGGCATGGCAGCTTGTTAACCTGTACCTTCCTGCATGCACACGTGACCAAATGTCTTTATATATGGATGATACAGCAGCCCTTGCTGGTGCATATAAGTTTCATTCTGTCTGTATTCCCTCCTGCCACTAGACTAGATCTTGCTTTACATTCTATATCATTGTATTGCTCTAGCAAATATACTTTGGCTTTCACTTGATTTCTTCTTCTGTTTCCCTAACTCCCCTCCCTCTCCTTGAAAGACAGAAATAGACAGAATGCTGCTGGCGTCACCTTTCAGTTGGAGACCAAAGTGTAAGTATTCATTTTATTCATGCTTCTATGCATTTTCCCCCATTTCTCCTCTTATGCATGGGTTCTATATTGCATTTCTCCCAGACTTGAAACAACAGAAAGATTTTGACTCTTCAGGGAACCAGGGCATATAAAAGGCCAAGGTAAAAACAAAAAGAGATTTGTGCTGTGCCCACATCTACATTTAATGTGTGGTATAGCCATGAAGGAGCTAGAAAATATTTTGAAGTGTAAGGATGGCCACCCAGACTAGATTAATTCATGCCATCGTATTCCCTATTACTATGTATGGGTGTGAAAGCTGGACAGTGAAGAAAGCTGATAGGAAGAAAATAGATTCCTTTGAAATGTGGTGTTGGAGGAGAGTGTTACGGATTCCGTGGACTGCCAAAAAAACAAATCAGTGGGTTATAGATCAAATCAAACCTGAACTGACCCTAGAAGCTAAAATGACTAAACTGCGGCTATCGTATTTTGGTCACGTCATGAGACGACAAGAGTCACTGGAAAAGACAGTCATGCTAGGAAAAGTTGAGGGCAACAGGAAAACAGGAAGACCCAACAAGAGATGGATTGACTCAATAAAGGAAGCCACAGCCTTCAATTTGCAAGATCTGGTCAAGGCTGTCAAAGACAGGACATTTTGGAGGACTTTCATTCATGGGGTCGCCATGAGTCGGAAGCGACTTGACGGCACTTAACACACACACATAGCTTGTTGTAGCTGACATCTTACTGTCCATTTCTGCTGTTGCTTTTAAGGCTGACTTGAGATGCTTTTTGTTCCACCCGAAGAGAATCCTGTGGCAACTTAGACAGATTTATTGTTGCATCTGCTTGAGCTCACTGCTTCAGATTGTTTTTCATTAACAAAGAGCCATATGCTTTGTTTGCAATAGGGCTGAACATTGTTCTTTACTTGGTGCCGATGTGTTTGTATATGAAACAGGAAGACATAGGCGAGTTGGGCAGAGAGAGAGATGCTCCTTTTCACATTCCAGCAAAAGTAGGTGGTTATTCTTTCACAGACAAGGCTGTTATTAACAGAAGAAAGAAAAAATATATTTCTGCCCTGAGCCTTTTAAGACCACAGAGGCCACCTAGCTAAGTAAAATGCAAAACTAAATCTATCCTTAATTGCACATTTAGTTTCTGTGCCGTCTATGTTTGTTTGCAAGTTTCTGGAAGTTCTAGGCTGAGTGCAGTGAACAGGGCTATACGTTGTATAGCACAGCACTGGTTTTAAGCATCTGAGCTCAGAAAGGCAAGCTGAAAAGAGTCTGGCTTATACAAGTTCCAAGATTCATTTTAAATGTTGCTGGGTGTATGGAAAGTAGGGCTCTGAGCTCATATTTAAAGGGTTTTTGTCTACTGGCCTCTGGGCATGTAGCATTTGTAGCCTAGCATTCCATGGCCCTGATGGAAGTGGCACCTGTCCGCAAATGGTACACCTTTAGCTGGGACCTTGCACTTTCATGGTGGGCCATGCTAGTTTAATCCTGGCCACTAAGATTAAGTTAATTCATGCCATCGTATTCCCTGTTACTATATATGCGTGTGAAAGCTGGACATTGAAGAAAGCTGATAGGAAGAAGGTAGATTCCTTTGAAACGTGGTGTTGGAGGAGAGTGTTACGGATGCCATGGACTGCCCCCCCCCCAAAAAAAACAAATCAGTGGGTTATAGATCAAATCAACCCTGAACTGACTCTAGAAGCTAAAATGACTAAACTGAGGCTATCGTATTTTGGTCACATTGTGAGAAGACAGGAGTCACTGGAAAAGACAGTCATGCTAGGAAAAGTTGAGGGCAGCAGGAAAAGAGGAAGATCCAACAAGAGATGAATTGACTCAATAAAAGAAGCCACAGCTCTCAGTTTGCAAGATCTGAGCAAGGCTGTCAAAGATAGGACATTTTGGAGGACATTGATTCATAGGGTCGCCATGAGTCGGAAGCGACTTGACAGCACTTAACACACAACACTCATGTTAGTTTAAGTCAACTTTAAGGCAACAGCCCTCAATACTTGCAAGTAAAATTCTTTGGCAACCAGTGAGATTGCCAAGTATATTTCTTGGGCTTCTTTAAGGGTACATTGGTTAATGGAACATATGAGAGAATTTCAGAAGAAAATCACCTTGTGTTTCATAGATTACTGCAAATCTTTTGACTGTGTGGATCATGAAAAGCTATGGCTGATTTTTAAAGAAAATGGGTGTGCCACAGCATCTGATTGTTTTGATGCACAACCTGTACTCTGGACAAGAGACTACTGTTAAGACAGAATAGGGATAAACAGAATGGTATCCAATAGGCAAAAGTGTCAGAAAGGATGTATTTTATCTCCCTATCTCTTCAGTCTGTATGCAGAACATTAACAATTTGAGATATCCCAATGATACTACATTACTGGCAAAAAATAGTGAAGATTTGAAACGACTACTGCTGAAAGTTAAAGGAGAAAGTGCCAAAGCAGGACTACAGTTGAACATCAAGAAGACAAAAGTAATGACTGCTGGGGAATTACTCCTTTAAGGTGGACAATGACAAAATTGAAATTGTTCAAGACTTTCTATTCCTTGGCTCCATCGTCAACCAAAAGGGAGACTGCAACCAAGAAATCAGGAGATTGAGACTGGGAAGGACAGCCATGAAGGAGCTAGAAAAGATTCTGAAGTGTAAGGCAACCAAGATCAAGTTAATTCATGCCATAGTATTCCCTGTTAATTTTTGTGGCCTCTGTGCAGTTTCACATGGGACTGCATTTGCGCAAGCTAGCTGCGGAATTACCAGAATAGGCCTTATAGGTACCAACTCTACCACTAGTCCCAGCAAGGGCAGCAAAAAACGTATTTCCCCCAGCAACAGGGTAAACATTACCAACCCAAGTCAAGGGGGAGAAAGGGTACACGCTCCCCTGACTGCTCCTCTTCAAAACAATCTATGGCATGACTGCCAACCGGGAAGGGACTGTTAATTTTTTCGAGAGGTTGCATTGGTTCTATGTTTATTGGTGTTGTGTTACTAGTGATAGTTGGGTTCTAACAATAATGAAATCTGGTTATTTTCTGGAGTTTTGCTTTACTCCACTGTTCTCCACTGCCAGGTTCTGGTCCAGACCCTCCACAATTGATGGATGAAGTTGTTGGCCTTCTGGCTAAAGAGGCTATCACAGAGGTGCCTCTTTCAGAGGGTGATCATAGGTTTTATTCATGTTACTTTTTGGTTGACAAAAAGGATGGGGTGAAGCATCCTATTTTAGACCTATGGGTGCTCAACCAATACCTCTGTGTATGCCCTTTTCTAATGTTATCTCTACAAGAAATACTTCCACTGTTATATGAGGATGTGTGGTTCGCTGTCCTTCATTTAAAGGATGCGTATTTCCATGTGGCAATACACCTTCAATGCAGGAAGTTCTTGAGATTCTTTTGTGCCAGACGGCACTACCAGTACACGGTGTTACCCTTCGGTCTTTCTACCATATCCAGAGGTGTACAGAAAATGTGTAGCGGCAGTTGTAGCTCATTCAACATTAAAAGAATGTACAATATTTCCACACCTAGATGATTGGCTTCTAGTAGACAACTCTTTCCAGTCGTTATCTGAACACATTGATTTGGTACTCAACACTTTGGGCTCTCTAGGACTGGTTGTTAACCATGAAAATCCAGATTGGTGACCACTCAGACAGTTAATTTCATTGGGGCAGTGCTGGACTCTACAGCTGGCAAGACCTATCTTCCCATGTCCAGGTTTGTTGCAATAAAGAAGCTGGTCTTAGAACTATCTGCCTGTAGATATCAACCAGCTGTCAGAATTCAGAAATAGCTCGGCCTAATGGTGTTCACCACAGCTGTGGTCCCATATGTGAGGCTAGGCCTCAGACCCCTTCAAAACTGGTTTATCCATAGGATCTGAGTTAATGTGGACCCACACTGTGGACCCACAGTGGTTTAAACTCTCCATCCCACGTTCAGTTCTGCCCCTCCATCACGTGTCTGATTGGGCAGGAAGCTGTTGGTTCTGGGCGCATGACAGAGGGGAGGGGGAGTGTCCCTGGACTTCGAACTCTTCTATAAGCTTTCAAGTAGAATTCCATGCTGGCCTGCCAAGTGCAATCCCATGTGTGCCTGCACAGAGGACCACTTGATGAACAACAGTTACAGGTAAGTGCAGCACTGTTTTAGTATGTGAAAGTTGGACAGTGAAGAAAGCTGACAGAAGAAAGTAGATTCCTTTGATATGCGGTGTTGGAGGAAAGTTTCATGGATACCATAGACTTCCAAAAAGACAAATCAGTGGGTTCTAGATAAAATCAAGCCTGAACAATTCCTAGAAAGCCAGTGTGGTGTAGTGGTTAAGAGCGGTGGCTTGGAGCGGCGGACTCTGATCTGGAAATCGGGTTTGATTCCCCACTCCTCCACGTGAGCAGAGGATGCTAATCTGGTGAACTGGATTTGTTTCCCCGCTCCTACACATGAAGCCAGCTGCATGACCTTGGGCTAATCACACTCTCTGAGCCCCACCTCTCTCATAGGGTTTCTGTTGTGGGGAAGAGTAGGTGATTGTAAATCAGTTTGATTCTTCCTTAAGTGGTGGAGTAAGTCGGCATATAAAAACCAGTTCTTCTTCCAGAAGCTAAAATGACTAAACTGAGGCTATCATACTTTGGTCACATTATGAGAAGACAAGAGTCACTGGAAAAGACAATAATGCTAGGAAAAGTTGAAGGCAGCAGGAAAAGAGGAAGACCCAGTATGAGACGGATTGACTCTGTAAAGGAAGCCATGGCCCTCAGTTTGCAAGACTTGAGCAAGGCTGTTAATGATAGGACATTGATTCATAGGATCGCCATGAGTCAGAAGCGACTTGATGGCACTTAACTCACACAAAGCAGCTCATCATCTCAGGGACTGAACTACTGGGGGGGTGGATGCCCAGTGTTTGAAACATCAGGCTTAAGACAATTTAGATGACTACAAGGAACCATCTCCATCCAGGCTACTATAAACACTTGGAGGCTCAGGCAGACCAGTTTCTCCTCACCACCTCTGTATTCCTTTTTTCTTTAATACATGTCCAATTGCCTTTGGTGTTTTGTGATTCCTGCAAAGCAATGACTATGTGCAGTGCATGTTGTGACTTTTTTGTGCAATTTACAAACTATCCAAATTAGAACACCCCCCCAAGTATGCAAAAAAGATTACTTATACAAACAGCATTTATTGCATACAGCCAAACGCCTTTACCACCAAACATAAAACATAAACTGTAAATCATATTGCTAAAACTACCAGATCTAAAAATACTCAAGTTAAAAATTTCTCCCTTCAGATACAGCTTTTGCTCATATTTTCTTAGCCGCCACAGTAAACAATGCAAAACCTGTACCTTGTATGGTTCCTGTTTCACCATCTTACTCATCGGCATGGGACTAAATTCCCCATTATAAGAAAAGCTGATGAATGTGGCACCAGCCTTCACTGCTGAGGAAAATCTTAACTTTAGGATAAATCTATGATGTGTTTTATAACATGCATGTGAATGGAAATATTTCCTACAAGAAAGGCATCACAAAACAGTTTCAGTTGGCGGAGGGATCTTGCCCACTCATTCTTCATGGAAAGATTCTAGGAGGTGGTCCCATGGGAATTATCTTGCAGAATGCTTAAGAATGCTTTTCTCAGGCCAAGTAACAACTTACACAGGTTGAGTATCCCTCATCTGGAATGCTTGGGACCAGAAGTGTTCTGTATTTCGGATCTTCCCGTATTTTGGAATATTTGCATATACATAATGAGATATCATGGGAATGGGACCCAAGTCTAAACATGAAATTCATTTATGTTTTATATACACTTTATACACATAGCCTGAATGTAATTTCAAACAATATTTTAAATAATTTTATGTGCATTGAACCATCAGAAAGCAGGGTGTAACTATCTCACCAGAATATCTGTAATCAGCTGTTAAAACGAGCAACAACAAACTAACAACAGCAGGTTTTCAGTCTCCACCTATGATGCTGTGTACACTGTATTTTATTTTTTGGGGTGAGAAGAAACATCAGAAGCAGTTAAGGGACCAGGAAGTGGGTCCTTTAGGGATGAGGAGGCATTCTGCTGGATGGCTTTTTAAAATGTTTCATCCAGAGGCATCTGCCTCATTCACAACGCTTTTTGTCTTAGAAGTCTGGTTTTCGGGTTATTTATGGTTTTTGGATGACCAGTTAAGGGCTGCTCAACCTGCAAATAACACTGCTGTGCACCTGGGGATTTGGGATACTAGTATGCAACTGATACCCCCCCAAAAATCTTGGGTACTAGGTGCCCTGAGTAGGCACCAGAAAACAGTAACAGGCCAGATGAGAGTAAGAAAACCATCTAAATTCAGGTAAGATATTAATGGTGGAAAGTGAACTTTCATGTAGGTGATTTGCCTTTCCTGGATGGGATCATACTGCAGCTTTATGAATCAGATCAACAAATTATGTACATGATGTTATCTCTATCTACTTTTGAGACTAGCTAGTGTTTGGATAGTAAAAGAAACAGCAAATTTTCTGTATGAGCAGGTTTGTTTGTTACTCAGCTAGGGCGTAGTTATGGGGAGTTGAGAAAGGGTTATCTCACCTTAAAGTGGTTCAAGACCAAGCATAACATACCAGTGATGTTAAAAAGGTATGAGGTAGAGCAAAAAGGAGAACTTCAATAATAGAGTTGGAACTAATGCAGAGAGAGTTTAGAAATGAACAAAAATTAAAATTAAATCAGTCATGAAAAGCTACATTTCTGCATAGGAGACTCTCAATCCCAACATTTTCAATACTTCAAATGTAAATAAATGTCAACTTTAAATGTGTTTTGCACAGTATTTTACATGGACTGAATGTAGACAAGAATTTAGCAACCTGGTCCAGAAAAGGGCTTCCAGGTGCTCATTTGTTTAAGGAGGAATGATGCGAATTGGGATACTCGTCTCTGCGAAGATGTAAACTCACCAAATTAGCTGCCTTCAATTAAACCTGGGGTGGGGAACGTCAGGCCCGGGGACCATTTAAGGCCCGCAAAATCATTTGGTCTGGCCCTTCATGGGTCCTGGCAGATCTCTAGCTTAGAAGGATCTAAGACTGGCTATCTGCCCCCTCTCTTGGACAGGAACAGCCTCAATTCAAGGCGGATATTTGTTTTGCTGAGAAAAGGAACCTTTTCCCCCCTTGCAGAAGAGTTGTTAGCTATGGAGCTGCTAGGACCACCCAAGAAACTGTGTTAACCCTTTCCCACCCGGGCCGTGGAGAAACGTGGAGGCAGGGCTGGGGGCGGAAGTGGCGACAATGGTGGGGTTAAAAGGGGCAGGCCCAGAATGCGTGCGCGGGGGGGGGGGTTCTTAGCCAGTGTGTCCTCATTTCATCCCTGCAGGCGGAGGTAGCAGCAGCTAGTTGTAGAATCTGGCCCCGACCATGTGGAGCAGGAGCAACTCCGGCATGTGGCTGGATGGCTATGCCCGGCTGGTGCAACAGACCATCCTGTGCCACCAGGTGGGCGAGTGCACCACTGGTTGGATGCCTGCCTGCGCGCGGGGGGTGTCATCTGGGGCAGCTGCCTGCTTGGAGCTTGGTTGGCTAATTTTTAAGTTGATAATTTTGTATGGCCCGCGAATGACGTTATAAATAGCCAAATGGCCCTTGGCGGAAAAAAGGTTCCCCACTGCTGAATTAAATGCACACCCCCATGTACTTTTTAGCACAATTAGACATGCATAGCACCACTTTTACACAAGGCTAGAGCCTTTAGGTGATTAGGGTGATCGTGTTTTCATACTCCTCAATGTTTTTTAAGCATTTTTCTCTGAAAGCTGCTCATGAACAGTATTTTCTTTTTTGTGGAAAGAGATTTATTCCAAAGGTGTAACAGCCAAGAATTCCATGTGGGTTTGTAAAATTTCTGGAAATTTTGAAGTTATGAGAAAAGTTTTCCTCCAGAAAAAAACTGAAATATATTCAAAACTGACTTTCCCATGAAACCAAAATTGCTTTTACTGATTTAACATGAAATACATTACTTTTAACTTAGCATACACAAATTGTATTATTTGTCACATTTGTGGAATGTAAAAGTATAAATGTGTAAGAAAAATTACAAATACATTTAATACTTGAGAAAGAGTTCCAAACTGCTGCATCCTATGCTACCATAGCACATGTATCTTTAACTCTGGTGAAAATAATAAAAGTTGAAGCTAGAAAACCAATTCTGTAGTAAACAAAAGAAAGTGTATTATTGGGACAGAAACTCTCATAGGCACAATTGGTATCTCTGGCAGCATGTTTGGATATTACTCTAAACTTCAAGGATAATACATTATTAAACAGTTCAGTGTTTTCAATGGTATAAACACATTATAGCAAATGAACTGTTGCCCCAAATATTTATATTCTTAAAAATATTGTATATGTCTACGGTAAGTTTTTCCAGCGGTCCCCCAAATATCCTTTTTCATTGGAAAAACTGGAAAAGTCCTGAGACTTTTTCATGTTATTGTACACTAGAAATGAGTGAAGTGCTTTGTAAGCCAAGGTTTTTCTCACTGGAAAGAAAAGATTTCCACCGGTTTCCCCCCCACTGCTACCCCAAATTGCCCCATTTTTCCCATTGGAAAAGCTGAATAGTCCTCAGACTTCTCGCACTATGCATTTTGAATGTGAAAAACCTTGCCTTAATAAGCATTTCACTTATTCCGAGTTTCTTTTCAGAGTTCCCCCAAATTTTCCACTTTTTATAATCAGAATTTTTTTTCAAAGAGTCCTGGGGTGGGGAATCCTGATTTTTTGCAGGTCCTCACATCTCTAGTGTAAAGTATCATATGAAGAAGTGATGACTTCATCCCCCATAGATGTCTGTTTATTCCATGAATGTGCCTAATTTAAATAAAGTTTATAATACCATTTGAAATGAGAATTGGTGTTAAGGAAAGTAAATTGATTCTTTGTCCACTAGCAAGTTATAAGCTTAGAAGGGGGAAAAACACTTGTGACGTATTCCCAGTTTTACAGTGTATATTTCATATTTGTAGCTAGATGTTACATGATTCACTCAGCAGATCTTCTTCCCTAGACTAACCCACTGAATTCTGGACCAAATTTCTACTACTTGAAAAGTGGCCATTCGGAGGAAACTGTGTACAGTTTAGTGGCATAGATGAGTCCCTGCCCCCCACACCAGTGTTTGGCTTTGCACATAATGTGCAAAGCATACTGAAAAATAAGTTGCTGACAGTACATACCATTAAGCTTGAAATACCGAGAAATGATTTCAAAGTGTCAGAATAAATGTTTTTAAGAAATGAGAGTGACTGAACAAAATGTGTCTTGCATTGACTGTGGGCGGCAACAAGTCTGAAATGCTATTTAAATCAAATTGAGGCAGCAGCTGTGAATTACAGGAGAATCATCATGGATTTGTGATCTTAAAGGCAGATGTGAAGAACCCTGCTAAACTTTCCTCCCTCCATTATTGATGGAAGAATTTTCAAAGGTTTCTTATCATCCGTTTTAAATTACTCCAATTTTGTATTGGGTAATCCCAGTGTGAAGAAAAAAATTACCAGTGTTGTTAAGGTCTGATGAAAGAGTGTATGCAGTTGTGTGATAAACTGCAGGAATGCATTCTGAAGTTTGTCTATGTTTTCACCTCTTGCCACACTCTGACAAACCATGCATTAGCATAAAAAGTTATGCACAGCAGGATGGATGTGTTTCTTTTCTGTGGTGGGAATGCACTAGGAAGCAGTGGTTTCCTGGGACGTGTCCCAGAACCAGAAAACAGCAGGCTGTTTTGTATGTTTACTCCAAAGTATTAATCTTCACATGAGGAAAAAAAATAGCATGGAAGCAATTCTAGCTTATTGCAGACACTGCCCACTTGCAATGTTAAAACATGTTCATTACAAGAGGAATTCTTTCATAATATTTTAATATTATAAAGGAAAGGAAAGAAATTCACACTCTGACACTGCGGCAAACTACAACCTAATACTAAATAAAAATTTAATAAAAACAGACAGGACAATGCTAGGGATGCTGTGTTAAATTGAAATATGTCTTTTTATATAAAACATTTATTAAAAATAATTTCTGTAAAAAGAAAGATGGAGACATATATACAGTATTTCAGCACACAACATTTCTATAAAATAAAAATAGATATTAAAGTGCCCGTTTATTTACAAAGATGTGGGTGGACAAGGGATAAAGCTGCTGCTGCTTCCAATTACATCTTTGAGGTACATTTACAAAAAGCTGCAATTCACTAACAGCGGCTTCTACACAAACCTGGCTGGATAAATGGGGGTGGGGGAGTTGCAGTGCAACAGTATGGGGAGGTTTATATGTCAAGAGGGTTATGCACAATGTTCTTTGGATTTCTTTATTATAAAAAGCAAACAGAGGAATAAGAATGGCTATAAAAGAGAACCCTATATCATCAAGAAATCTGAAAAGCAGGTTTTGAGACAGGTACACTCCCCCCTCCCCAAACACACCTGTGCAGAGGAATCTTCTTGTGTACCAGAATAGTAGGGGATGGAGTCCTAGGCTGAGTTCCACTTCAAAAGAGGAAGGTTGAGGGAGGGGGTTCAAGGGCACTACAACAGGTAGTTGTCCTGTATCAATGTTTCATTGGATAATGACCCCCCCATCAAAGTAGAGCTGCTGGATTTAGGGGAAAATTTCCCCACATGCAGAATCTGAAGATGTGAAACTGCACAAAGTATGCATATCTCTGTGTGCATTTTAACACAACTACTATTTTCAATTAAATACAGCAACAATTTTGGGTATATGTAATGTAATTTCAGCGACACCTTATGTACTTGGAAAATTGCAGAATACTGCCAAGTAATATTTATAAACAGGTACATTACTATGTAATGCTGATATGAAAAACCCTACACTTACAAACTGTGCACTTACAGAACAGGGCAAAGGGTGCTGTGTCTTTATTTTAGCTTCTTTAAACAATCCTAGAGAAGTATCCCAGTTTAATTCCATGTTAAACAGCTAAACATTATCCAGAAACTCCCACTTCAGTCCATTTCATGCGGCCTTTTTCAGTTCCTTACAGGACATAATCCTCACTAGGGAAACCTTTTGACCAAATCTTGGTTGGAGCATTTCCAAAACGGCATGCGCACAATTTAGCACAGAGCTTTCAGTCCCATAGTTTAATGAGGCCATCCCACCCACATGTGATCACCTTGGATGTTTCGTGTGGATGCCACACTGTGCCAATGCAGACTTTGTCGTGGGCTTTTAACCTACTATAGAGTTTTGTCGTTTTCCAGTCCCAGATGTTGAGTTTTCCATCTGCATCTCCCGATATCACATAGCTGTACAAAAAAAAAGAAAAAAGTAAGCAATATTTTAAAATATTATTTTAGGGAGTAAAGGGCTATAAAACCAAAAGTAAGTATATTTTAACATAAAAAGCAGAAGAAAACAAATTGAATATTAGAAACAGTGCACAGGTTCCCATGATCCATCAGGACCTTTCTTGCATTCTCCCTCCTGCCCAGAAGTCCACTACTGCAAAAGCCCATTTTCAGTAAAAGCATATTTTCCATAAGCACGTGGGTCAGAATGCTTCAAGTAGGGAGGGGAAGTGAACAGAAATCACCTGTCAGTACTATTCCACTGATGGAAGAAGAGACCTGTTTTGCCCCCTTCCTCCTCTCCACTGTAGCCTCTTAACCCAAGAGGCTATAAGTTCATGCCAGTCCTGCAGCCTCAGGAATAAATTTTCCTGGGATCAGAAAGGGTTTTTGGGCTGAAGGGAAGTTCTGTGATCCCTGCATCCAAGCAATTCCACCCCATTTACTTTCTGATCTACATAGTCTGTTACACAGTTCTGGTAGTACATTATGTTAATCCAATAGCCTCAATCCATTCGTAGTGTGCTCTCTGAGACAAGATATGCGCATGACCTGATTGCTGATGTTGGGAACTGTTTGGAAAGCATGGGATATCTGAGCTCTGCCTCTGCAGCCCCCATCCCTGTCCCATGGGCAGGAAGTCCAACTCACTCCCAAAGTGAATAGTTCTGCTGAAGAAAAACCTGACCAGTATACAAACTGGCCAGTTTACAGAGAAATCCCCCCCACCCCCGTAATAGAGTACAATGCTTGATCTGAAAACCAGAATGGGAATGGTGAACTTTTACATACTAAGCTTACGAACTATAAGAAACATACCTCATGTCAGGTGAAAAATCAACTTGACAAGCATAGCCTGCCACCATATGCCCCTTGAAAATTTTCTTTTTATTTAGTCGGAATCTGTTCTGAGCTCCAAAAATCAAAATCTGATTGTCCATCGATTGACATGCCAACCATTTTCCTGTTAAAGATATCAATGCAGAGGTCAGCTTCCTTAAAATAAGTTCCTGCACTAGATTTTTACAACTCTGACTCATTAATTATTAGAATCACTACAGATTTTCACCATATCCTGAATAGTTAAATGTACACCCCCTAAAAGATGTCAAATGCAGCAAAATGTATGAACTCTGCTGACCCAATCCCATATCACTTAAGCTACTAGGTTTTCTAGCATTGCTGGTTCAACTTTAATGCTGAAACCAATTCTAACCACATAAAAGCTAGATCCATTAACTGCAGAGGTGAGTAACACTGAAAATGCATGTGCCAAAGAACCTACCAAACAGAAGGAAATCAGAGTTAACAAAAGGAAGGAGGAGGGGGTGGTGAGGAAGGTTAATGATGGATTCAAGATTGGTAACATGAAGAGAGGATGAGGGATGCTAACACAGAGAAAGATGCTGTGATGGGACTGACTGACAAGAAGGCAGATAAGGACAACATTTTACTGTATATTACAACTAGAGTGCTGTTCCCTCTACTCAAAAACATATACCAACTGTACATTTGCACCCCTCTAAAAAAATTCTAGCATCCAAAGTGGCTGTTTATAATTTCTTCCTGAAGACTAATGTTTTCATCAAGGACAACAGCTCATAAACACTTAAGAAGAAAAGCACAAACATACAAAAGAAATTACATGGGGGGCTCAGATTTCGGCTGGCTTTGGCAGACAACCAAAGTGTGTGCTTGACCTTGGAGGAATGGCAGCATTTTTCATGTGACATCCTATTAATCTTTGAAAGTGCTCCAAACACCTCCAAAGCCAAACATGGGTAGGGGGGCAAGGATTCATCTATGCCACTTTGAACCTGCTGGAGGTTTGGTGCGATGCCAGGGAAATTCCCTATTCTTCTCCTGGTGCTTACTTTGACTTTGCACTGAGTTTCTAAGATATCTTGCAATTTTACAAGTCTCAGTCAGTGAGAATTCAGAAGATCCCCTCTTCCCTGGGCTCTGGACAAGGGCAGGGGCTAATATATTTTAAAATGTCCTTTCCAATAGCAAGCATATGTGTATTATAGTATGTGTACTTGGTAAAGACTCACTTCACTGGCAGTATGCTGAAACATAAGCTATCCAGCTATATTTACACTCTGAATATGGAGCATCCAAATGTAAAATATAAAGCATTAAGGACTTAAATAATATTTCAGAGAAAGAATGGCCTAGCAAGATACATGTCCTAGCTTACCATTTGGAGACAAAGTCACTGCTGGCATGGAGTGCATACTTGGTTCTGCTATGTACTTGAAATCTACTGGAATGTCCCTGTAAAAGAAGACACGTAGATGAACGACAAATGCTGCCAACACTATTGAACTGTGTAAATTTCCCACTGTTAAAGGACTGATGGTAGAAAGCACCATGTCTAGATGACAGACCTTCTGCATAGGAACCCATTAGTATTTAACTTGGTCATAGATAACAAGCATTTCTTTTCACCTCTCCCCCTGCCTCGTGCTCCAATATAAAGAACAATGGTATAGACAGCCCTGAACATGGTTATATGCCACTGTCATGTCCATGAATGGATTTTTAACCAGCCCTCAACTACTTCAGAAGTCCTAACAAACAGGTACAAGCAGAACATGATAATCAATTTCAGAACAATGCTGAACAGGGCTGTAAAACCTTCACTATATTTTTATGCTGCATGTAAGTCACAGCTGGCTCCCGGGGGAGGCAGAACTGAGTGAACTGGATCCAGGGACGATGGGTGCACTCTGGCCCCTTCCTGTCCTCCCTCTGATGACCCCCTTTGATGACAAACTGAAGAAAAAGAACTCTCAGCTGCAGTGAGATCCAGGGACAGTGGAAGACGCCCAGCTGGAAGTTAACCGGTGCTCTAAATAAAGGCACATGCCCCAGATCCATTTGTCTTTCTGTATCTATTATTCTTTGTTTTACTGCTTGCCTAGCAGCTACATAACCCAGTGCCAATAGATTTTGAGGTGAGAGACCCAGAACTTTAAATTTGCTTCTAACTGCAATGAGCCAACTAGATGTAATCTTGTACTCTAAAATCAATGGGAGCAATCCACAGGGTAGGAGATTCAGTTTAACACAGCTGTGAGTAGATGAACAGTGCAATCCTGTGCAGTTACTCCAGCCTAAACACACTGAAATCAACAGACTGGAGTAACCATATAAGAGTGAGATCAGATGCCTCAACAGCGTCCATTTTTCTGCAGCGAGAAGAGCCTCACATGCAAAGTTCTTTGCTGCCTGCTCCAACCAGCCTTTTGGCTCGTGCTGACTTCTTCCCTGGTTGCCCTCTCACAACCCTTAATTGGCAAAGGATCTCCTGCATCATCCACCTAGCCTCCTCATCTGGAAATCTCACTATCACCTCCGAAAGAGGCTCTCTAGCTCCATTAACAAAATCCGGGAGTTCCCAAAACCAAACCACATAATGTCAGACTCAGGAAAAGTTCTTCTGATACGTGTGTACCAGCATTTTTTCATTGTTGTAGCACCATTTTCTTATTCCTCTGCATCATCTAGTTTCAAAGTGCATGGGACAAAATAAAATCTGATAGTGATGCATACATGAGAAATGGCTCTCAGTGTATTGTGTCCTGACATTTTCAGGAAAAGGTGAAATTCAAAGCAATTTTGTTGCTGCTTTTTGAAGATCAATACAGGTATCACACAGGGATTATTCAATACAGCTCTGATTCAGGCTCTGTTCACTTGTTACTTTCTATGGGAGGGAAAAATCTCAACTCAGCCTCAGTCTTGGGTGTACAAAGCTCTGTCTCCCTACAGCAAGTGATAACTGTATCATTGTTCAGCTCACTTATGTGATCAAGAAGGTAACATTCAAAATTTTTAAAAATACAGCCAGATTTGCTTATGACTTTCACCCTACTGTAAGGGTAGGATTTGCATCCCCAAGTCTCAAACTGAGTTCAGGTTTCTTCCTGGAAACAGGGTAGGATCTCAGCCTGGGGAGTGCAGTAGGCCACTCTAAGTAAAAATATTAAAGATACGTTTCATATTCATTGTATTATAAACTGCAAGACTGAAAATATAAAGGTTTTCTCCAGACATTACAGAGAGCCAGCGTGGTGTAGGGGTTAAGAGCGGTGGACTCTGAACCGGTGAACTAGGTTGTTTTCCCCACTCCTACACATGAAGCCTGCTGGGTAACCTTGGGCTAGTCACAGTTCTCTCTGACCTCTCTCAGCCCCACCTGCCTCATAAGGTCTGATGTGAGGAGGGGAAGGGAAGGCGACCACAGATTCCAGGCTTCAATTTCTGTCTGTGAAAAGCAGGGGGAGGGGGCTGAGCCCTTTCCAGGCCTATCTTGGCCTTTGAGGGAGAACTCAAAGGAGGAGTGGCAACCCTAAGGGGAACTGATCTCTGTTGCTGGGAGATCCGTTATGATTCTGGGAGCGCTGCTGCTGTTGGCGGGCGGGGGTGGGGGGGAGGAAGCAGGTGGGCATCTGGGAATGCTGCCGCCACCATTGCTGCTGTGGGAGGGGGAGAAGAAGCAGGTGGGGGGCCAGTGATGGGGGGGGCAAAAAAACAAAGTGATGGGGGGCAGAAAGAGAGAAAGTGATAGGCATGGAGGAGAGAGAGAGTAAGAAAAGGGGTGGCAAGAGGGAGAAAGGGTGAGATGCTGAGAGAAGTGGGGGGAGAGGGGAAGAAGCAAAGGTGGGGGGAGTGGGGCAGCTGCTGCTGCAAGTTTCTTGCGGGTCTCCACTTGTCTAATATAATCATTTAAATGTTGCAAAATAGCATACCTACAACCAGAATCATGGTTAACACAAGAAAAAGAAACCTAGAGAGAGGAAGACTGGCCCCAAGTAGAAGGGATCTTAAATGATTTCAGCGTGCTCAAATACCTCTGCAAAGCACAGATTAAAAGACTTGCTATTGGAGTTCTCATTCATTCTGTGATACTGCTCAAGGCATTCATTTTGGTTGACTAATGCTTTAGAGATTCTCGATGATTGTGATTGCTGGCACAGAATATTGGCTTGATGTTCTTACCAGTTTCAGTGGGTGGCATTGAAGGCTTAACAATGCAGAAAGCATTCATTATGCAGCTACATTAACCGCTATAATATTTACATATATAAAATTAACATCAAATTGGATGGAGTGTAAATGCTTTTATGAAGGTTAATTGCGGCTTAATTTTGTTCATATAACCGTGCAATCATATAAATCCAAGGTAATCAAACTCTATTTCCAATTGTTTTAGCCTGCTTTAAGACTTGAAACTTGAAAAATTACTCCAGTTTTAAAATGTCAAGAATCTGCAATGTTTACAATACCGTTTGCTTATTATGGCAAAAAAAAAAAAAATCAATTATTTTCATTCTGTACTTTATAACTAGTCTCCATAGAGTATATTTTTAAGCAGAATTCTACCAGCCCTTAGCAAACACAGGCATGAATTTCTTTTATAGGCTATAACACATACGGGAAAAAGTCCCCCCCCCCCCATTAAACTGCATCAGTAGCATGCTCAACTGATGCCTTTCCCAGTTACAAAAACATCATGTCTTTCTGATTTATAGCACTCTCTTTCCAAGAACATCATTCCAATGATGTCACAATGACTAATTATTGTAAATTGCATGTCTGTTTACTCCTCATCCTACAGCAAGAGCTCACATGTTAAACAGAGGTCATTAACTGGGATAATGAGCCAGCAGGTGGTGCTCTTTCCTCGTGTCAATAGCCAAACAAGACAGTAACTTAATGCAATGGTTCAATTTTTTCCCAAGAGATCTGACCCCCAGAAATGTTATCGACGTTCCTGTTTCTGCCCTGCAAATGAAAGCAACTTGGCCTTTTTGTGTCTTGGCACTCACTGTTGACTGATCCCATTGTTTGGACCTAATTTGACACTGGAACACGTACTCCATACTTTTCGCCACCTCTGAACACCAGAACTCGTGCCAGATTTCATCTTAGGGCTTACACAGAGGTGATGGTTTAGGGAGTGAGCAGCGGCACTGCAAGCCCCCTTTCTCTCCCTTCTGCAGCCGGGCATGACACATAGGATGACTGTTAACCCTGGTTATAAGCTTACTCCAACCAAAACCACCTAACATCAAATACAAGCCCAATCAGGGTACAAGGCTGAGTACGTATGTGGATGTGGTTGAACGTGTGCAGGGAAGGGGAGGATAGAATGTGATCTAGTCACTCTTAAACTGAATGCTTAGCTGCTACATCTGCACTAGCTTTGAAGACACAAAAGGCAAGTAATCACTGTATGCACATTTGTTTGACAAACTCACAAGACAGCAGTCTAAACCAAATGTATATCTATATGGCATCATGAACATAGCAAGGGGGAGAAAGTGAATAAAAGAGCAATACATTCCACTACCCCAATTAAAATTAGGCAATTTTATCCATCCACCTATCCAATCTTAGGCACAGAGCTCCACTTACCATTCCCAAACTCTTAAACTCTTGTCATCAGATGTACTGACAAATCGTCTGTTCTCATCCACAAACACAATGGTGTTGACAGCTCCTAAATGCCTATCATACTCCTGTACGATTTCTCCACTTCGAACATCCCACTGTAAGATAAGCAGAACAATATAAATCTGGATATTCCTCACACAGCAATATGCAACTGACATAGAATCATAGAGTGGGAAGGGTCCACCAGGGTCATCTAGTCCAACTCCCTGCACAATGCAGGAAATTCACAACTACCTCCCGCCCTCACAACCCCAGGAACCCCTAATCCATGCCCAGAAGATGGCAAAAAACAAACCCCTTCAGGATCCCTGGCCAATCTGGCCTGGAGGAAAATTGCTTCCTGACCCCAAAGTGGCGATGGGCATTACCCTGGGCATGTAAGAAAGGGCCACGAGAGCCAAAAACTGACGCAACCCTTCTTGCCCTTCTCATGCATAGCTTTCTAATTTTTTTTGCCATAGAAGAACAATTATTTGAGCCCAGATTTCTAGTGCTAGAGGAAACAGCCTACGATTATTTTAAATGTCACGAAGGCATTCTAGTACAATGGCAAAATAATTTATTTTTCATTAAACAAAATTACATAAAGATGATGAAATGTCTGACTTACCTGAACTATTTTCTTATCTGACATCCCTGCCACAAAAAGGTTTTGCTTATCTTCATCCGGATTGAACTTGACACAATAAGGAACCTTTCTGTTGGTGAACCTTGAAATACACTGTCCTAAAGAAAAAGACAAATAACAAACTGGGACACTTTTCAACACATCCGAACACTCTATGGCCCTTAGATTACAAACTGGTCTTACATTACTTACAAATCTAGCCCGGCTAGCAGCCTTTAGATTTAGAATCCAACTTTTGTTCATCAGTTATCAATTTTCCTTACAGCCTAATGACTGATCTTTATACTCCAACTTGGCTTAACCCAATAGATGAGAAATTGACCACTTTTGGTCCCCTTTAAAAAATCATGGAGTTAAGTAAAGCTAGGTTAGCGTTAATGACCACATAAAGAATATTGATTTCTAAGAAACACTGTCTAAAGATCCCGGTGTGTGCTCTCCCCTTCTATTTAACTTAGCTCCAATGATCCCACATCAACATGCAAGTTACTCATCTATATTAGGAGTTCCAAGATATTGCCATGTGCTTATGCTGGCTAGATTTAACGTGCTTCTATCTGCACTCGTCAAGAAGATACAAAAATATTCCATCTAATAGTAGATTTTGTCCTTGCTCTGTTAACCTGACTGAGACATTGGGTCACATACTTTTCTACTGTAGATTCTATGTACAGGCACGCTTGGATTTACTGGAACCTGTGTTGGCTGATATAAAAACCTGTTATCTGAGCAGACGACTTTCAAAGTCTTATTGGCAGGGGTTGATCAAAATCTACTGATCTGTGGCAAAGTACTCTGGAATGAAAATATAGGCTAAGATAAAGTCCAGTGTATAATTTACTCAGATGCTAACCTTTAAGCTCATACCCTATCAGAAAATATTTTTGTTAGTCTTTAAGGTGCTACTGGACTCTTGCCCTTTTCTACTAACCTTTAAACTGTTAGATATATTAGGATGAATGATGTATGGTGAGAGTCTATGTAGATAATTTTATATTAGTATTTATATCTGTTTTACTCTTCTTCACAATGGCCTGTGGGCTGTAATAAAGACTGCGTGACATTCAACACATTTAGCTCTGCAGAGCTGTTCAAGCTTACTTTCTATGATGGAAACTGCCCTGAGGATTTATGGAATTATGTGACAAGATAAAAACTCACAAATACAAAGTATCTACTCACAAAAAAAAGCTTTTTTCATTATTTTGAGACATTTTGGGGGAGTCTGTGGCCACATACAAACACCGCAAGTTTAACCTATGGTTATTGAACTACCAACTGAAACCAACTAGTCTGCTTGGAATGTATGACGCTTCTGCTCCCAGTCAGACAGGAGAGTTTTTCCATTTTGGTTTTTAATGCTCTGCAACCCCAGTAGTGACCTTTAAATTGCTTGGAGAATGAACGGTCACTCCTGAGATCTTCTGCTCACCCATGATCTACAGGGTAAGATTTTGCAATTCCACAGCTATAGTTTTTGCCATTTACAAAATGAAGGTACATTTACCTGTTTCAGTATCCCAGAGTTTAAGATACCGGTCATATGCAGCACTGAGAAACTGGCTCCCAGCATTATTGAAGCATATATCTCGAACAGCTTTACTGTGTCCTACAGAATGAAACAGAAGTATGAGAAGAAAAGTGGAAGCACCTTGTCTGTGGCCTGTAATATAAAGCCCAAGGCACATTTTGGAGAGGAGAAATGAGGGATGGATTAATGGAGAGCAGGAACAGTTTGTTTAATGCTGAGAGCACAGTTTCCAACCCAGCACTGGCAGCATCACAGGTATCACCTTTTTGCACAAGAAGCTCTTGATTCAGCAGTGGATGTGCTTATGGAGGCTAAAAAAATTCTCATTACAGGAAGCTGTAAAAATATGACTGTGAAGAAATGCTACAGAAGTTCTATTTTGAGCAGCAATTTTTCCGCTCTGCAGGTTCTTTGTGTCCTAGAAACCTGAGGTGAAAGGCCACTTCCACAACTGCTTAATGTGCATTCATTTAGTCTACAGTTGAAGAAGGGCTTCCACTTCAAAAGGAGGCACTACTGCCGGGGGGAGGGGGAAGAGGGTGGCACCAAGGACAGCAAAATAGTTCACACATCTAAAAATATCACATTACCACCTTTAAATGCCCTTGGTTATAAGGAAGAAAATCTGACTTTTTATTATTTCTCAGAGCTTTCATGAAGAGATTTTTCCACAGAAGAAATTCAACAGCACGAAACATAGTGTTTGAAGGGTTGCTGGTGCTTCACAATAACCCCTAGCTTGGAAAATGTTTCAAGGAGTTTCAGATCAGTCAAGAAAATAAAGAAGCTGAGTAGGATTGCCAAGCATCTCCTTAGACAATGTTCTAGCATTAAACTTCTACATTCTGTGGAGGAAGAAAAACCTATGGCTAAATGGTAGAACCTCCCCCCACTGACACTCAGACAACATTTGTTGCTATGAATCCCCCCTCCCATTGCTTCAGTTCTATTCTTATTTCAATGCAATAAAATTATGCACTATAGTTAGTCAATACAATTAAGAACGATATTACTGTTGTATAGTCAGTCACCACTTACAGTAGATATGCTATCACCAATAGCAACTGTACTAAAATTTTAACAACTTACTTAATTTGGGTATGGAATCTGAATAACTATATGATACATTCACAGAATATTCTGATGTACAGTTCCAAAGCCTGAGATAAATTATGTAACCTATGAGTGAAATACAGCTCTCATTTAAACACATTTTTATTGCACTTTTCCTCCTCAGATACAAGGGTGCTTAACAGCGTACTGCACTGTACCAATTCTGTCTGAATTTCATAGGCACACAGGGCTTTCAGCTACCATCAGTCCTTACTCTAAGATGTACTCTAGATGATTCACTTGAGGCACAAATTTAAGTTTGCGCCCATCATTAAATGAGGTCACTCAACTAACATTTGAAGCAAAGAAAATTTCCTTCTATTTAAGGTTATTAGAAGATATTACCGATGAATGTTCGTAAGCATCTTCGTTCACCATATACTTCCCAGAGCTGAGAAAAAAACAAAAATGATTAGCAACAAGCCTTTATTTAAATGTGTAATTGTACAAACAATTTACGGGATTAATTCCAAACAAAAATATATTCAGAAGCAGATGTTTACCACATAGTTTCCAATCCATGTTCATCTCAGCAGCATTAAAAGCTAACAAAGAACTAAACCACCTTACTCTCCCCACCTAAATGCAGAAGGACGACACATCAATATATGGAAAGGCAATAGCTATAAGACTCACTCAGTTCATAAATTTTAAGAAATCAGGATTGAGTTCTCAGTGTATCAGAAGCTGTGGGATGCACAATGTTATACTACGAGACTTTATTTATTACTTCATTTATACCCCCACCTTTCTCCCCAGTGGGGACCCAATGCAGCTTACATTATCCTCTTTGTTGTCGTTGTTTTTGCTGTCAAGTCACAGCTGATTTATGGCGATCCTGTAGGGTTTTCAAGGCAAGAGATGTTCAGAGGTGGTTTGCCATTACCTGCCTCTGTGTGGGCTGAAAGAGTTCTGAGGGAATTGTGACTGGCACAAGGTCACCCAGCAGGCTTCGTGTGGAGAAATGGGGAATTGAACCTGGTTCTCCAGATTAGAGTCTGCCGCTCTTAACCACTACACCACATTGGCTCTCTTCACATTATTCTCTACTCCCCCATTTTATTCTCACAACAACTCTGTGAGTTAGGTTAGGCTGAGAATGTGTGATTAGCCCTAGGTTATCCAGCAAGCTTTCGTGGCAGAATGGGGATTTGAATCTGTGTCTCCGAGACCTTAGTCTGACACTCTAACCGCTATACAACACTGGCTCTCAAGGAGAAAGGTGACAAATTCACACAAGAGTAGTGCTTTAGAAGTGTATCTTGGGAGTTCTGCATAAACGACAGAAATGCAGTAGAGTATACAGCAATGGAAATGCTGCTGCCATTTCTTCTTCTGCCTATCTCCCATCATCCTCCACTGCATGCAATCTCAGATAATGGCCACACAGTCTGAGGATCCTAGTACCAAGTATTTAAAAACAATTAAGTATGGGCTGGTCAAGACATCTTACCAACTAACCCCACCCTTTTAAAGTCAAAGGTAATTGTGTGAGATTTCCCAGTCACTTTCCCACTTGCTTATAAATTAAATCTGATGCCATTGTGATCACTATTGCCAACTGGCTCAACTACATCCACATCCCGCACTAAATCACTGGCAGCACCACAGAGTATTAAATCCAGGATCGCCTCCCCTCTGGTTGGGTCTATGACCAACTGTTCGAGGGCACAGTCATTTAGGATGTCTAAAAATTTTATCTCTTTGGCTTGACTGGAGCATACATTTATCCAATCAAGATGAGGGAAGTTGAAGTCTCTCATTATTACTACTTCATTACCTTTACATGCTTCCCTAATTTCATTCTCCATCTCAAGATCACCCTGAGCCATTTGGTCAGGAGGCCGATAGAACATCCCCAGTACTAAATCTCCTTTGGGGCCCGGAATCGTCACCCATAAGGATTCTGTGGACGAGTCTGCCCTTTTTATGGTCTCTATCTTATTAGACACTATGCCTTCCTTGATATACATAGCAGCACCCCCTCCAATACACCCTTCCCTGTCATTTCTATAGTTTGTAACCAGGGATGACTGTATCCCACTGGTTCTCTCCCCTCCACCAGGTTTCTGTAATGCTCACTATATCTATGTTTTTATACACTTGGGCTAGGAGCACAAAATGAAGCAGGAGAGTGACTCTATGAAGATAACATGTTGTTCATTGTGAACACATTTCAGGCAACTGAACAGACAATTGTTTACATCTGGTCATCACTAGATGGCCAATAAAGAAATCAAATAGATTACATTATCAGAAGCAGAAGATGGAGAAATTCTATTCTGTCTGCTAAAACAAGACCAGGAGCTGATTGCGGTACAGACCATGAATTGTTAATCTCAAAAATTGGAATAAAGCTGGGGGGAAAACACCAAAACATTCATAATGCCAAAATACAATCTAAACAGCATTCCTCAAGAGTTTAAAGACCACGTAAAGAACAGATTGATACTACTAAGTTGACATGAACGGGAAGCATGCGCAAGTTGGAAGCAACTTGACGGCACTTACACACACGTTTCATAACAAACACCAAAATATGAGTTGTGAAAATGAGATGCTTTCCAGGATAACCCTATACATCATTCCAGCACAACACAAAGCCAACAATTGAACTTGTCTCAAAATAAAGGAGTTAAAGGAGAGAGTATACCCAAAAATTATTGTGGCATCTGTAAGCAGTGACTGTAATACGTCACAGGAGTTTACCTTCATTTTGCAGTCCATCGAACAAGACAGCAACAGGTGGCCCGAAAGAGGAAACAGCCTGACAGCACTGACACCCTTTTAAAAAAAAGTGAAACAGAATGGAGTGACTATGACATTTCCATTTCCCAACGGGTTTCTATAAAGTTCTATAAAAGAATTCTATCATTTGTGGATGCCTGCCAATTCAGCTGAAAATTAATCCTGGGTGCGCAACCACAATTGCTATAAGCTCAGTTCACATATGGCAATTGCTGATACTATTGCAACTATAAAGAAGAATACAACAAACTGTGTTGCACCTGCCTAGGGAGAACAGCATGTGGATTAAGAATGACTATATGATCATCATTTTAAAGGGCTGAACTCTATTCCTTGCTAGTGTTCTGATACTGCGTTTGCTTTCATCCTGCTTTTTAAGAACAAGCTGGTTAAGAACAGGAGTTAGTTACAGGATAATTTGCTTCACGGAACATCCAGGAACAGCTGGAGATACTACCAAGCAGGTATCCCAAATCTAACCGAACAAAAACCACCCCCAGAACTCTATAACTTTGTCTGTGGCTTTAGGTTAGCTCAATTCTGTTAACAGACTGAAGGTAATATTATATGAAATATTATATGAAAGCACACTTGACAATGGATCCAAATTGACCAGTATAACAACAAGTGTTGAGGAATATTGGTTCCTGGAAAAATATGACAGTGTCTTGGCAGTCACCACAGAATTTCTCAGAGTCCCCTGAGAAAGTCTCAAAGAAATATTTACAATTTAAAGCATTGCAAAAATAGACTTATGAGTCTATAAATCATATAGTGAGTGCTTCCAAAGCAAAACACATTACTCTGTGAAAGAATGATGAGACACATGTAATGTTCACTAGTTCAATTCCCTAACAGGAACTCTTGATAGTGATTTATAGCCCATACATAAAATACCTCAGGATTAAATACCAGGTGATTCTACTGGTGGTGCCATGAGTTGAAATGCTGATTAGATGAGGTGCAAACAACTTAAAACCCAGTGAAGGACTTTTTTTGTTTACTTAAGTCATACAATGGAAAAAGGAATGATGCCCTACATAGGCTGTGAAACTAAATATTTAAAGTTCTGAATATAGCAAAAGGTTTTCACACATTATTAACAGACTCACACCAATGTGTGGCTAATGGCACCAGGACAGCTATGATTGTGTAGCTACCCTGAGGACTGTTCCAGTAAATAAAAAAGGAGGAATAATAAATTCTAACTTCAGAAATCTTATGATAGAATGAAAAGCTAAGCTAACACCACAGACTGTTGTGTATGGATTGCCCTTCTATACTGGGTTTCTGGACCAATGCCAATGGCTTTGAGAGCAGCTTATATTGATAAATATTTAGAACTGGAGCAGAGATAAGGTAGAAATAGGGGCTAAAACTTGTTCAAAGTACCTGTTCTCATTTAGAAAACTTAATCAGATGGGGAAGCTTTAGAAACCGTAATATTGCACAATGTCATGCAACACAGTTCCTAATACCACTCACACAGAAATCCCAATACCAATTAAATGACCCATCAGCTCAAATGTAATGTCATACAAATGAAAACACACAGTCCTGAGTATGTCTCACCCAGTAATTAAAGCGGTAGATGCAATGATGAAATTTGTACAAGGACATGTGCTGAAACACTAGAAAGTTTTGGAGGGGCTGGATCCATTGTTATAATGAAAGAATCAAGTTAGGCAGAGTACACACCATACACAAAGCAGGGAAAACTTAGTTTTAACCATATGTTACCTTTGTATGCCCAGACCACACATGGATCTGTTTCTTAGGAAGGTAACATTTCTCAGGGGGCACAGCTGAACGCAGGTTAACTCCAACATCCTGAGGGACATGAAGGTAGGACCTCCCTTGGTAGTCATACATCTCTTTGACTGAGAAAGAAGTCAGACAAAAAATGTAAAATTCTGTAAGATTTTCTCTAAAATACAACCCAATGTAAATATTAGACCATCTACCTTCTAAACACATCTCATTACTAGCGTATTAAACTCTGACTGGCTTTTTGCCCCCATCCTCCACAGGCCAAATATGGCTGAGGCTGTGTGCTCATGCATAAAACATCCAACTCTGTAGCAAGAAGTCTGACATTAACTGTGCAATCCTGAAGGGCCCCCCCAAAGCGCCATAGGCCCTGGTGTGACTCCACACCGGGGTCCAGGCCACTTTGTACCATGATAAGTGGTATGGACGCTATCCTAGGGGCACTTATGCTGGCTCCAGGGAGTGACGCAGCAGCACAGACCTCAGCCACCAGCGCTGCCACGCCAGCAATGAAATCCCGGAAGTTTCCATGCCAGTGTTGGGGGGGCATTCACAGGAGCGGAGCAGACGTTAGTCAGCTCCCAAACCCCTTCCAGCCTGGGAATGACCCTCCAAGCTGCAGTGTTGCCCTGTGTAGCTCTATGGAGAAGTTTCATGGGTTTCTATTTTTTTAATTCCTTTATTTTGGGTATTTTCCAGTGAGGAAGGCTCTGAGGAGGCGGCACAGCTGCGTCACTCCCAGCCACAACCTATCTACCGCCCCTTCAGAAATGGATGGCCCATCTGGCTTTGATTTTGATTGCAATGAAAAACAAAAAAGTTGCATGCTAGTGAGACTCTTTGCAATGAGAGTATGCATGTGTCTCTAAGGATGAAAAATCCTGTCTAATGGCAAAACTAACACCACAAACTACACTTAACTCAAAGTTTTATTTGTAATTGGAGGGGTATTAAAATTAATTAATACTCCCTGGAGTATGAAAATTAAACAGTCCCACTGAATGTATGAATCTCACGACAATGCTAGACCAACATGGTAAAGTGAAAAGAGACAGAGAAGCATGACACAGAAAAAAATCCAAAGATGTTTGGGCAGGGAACAGCAACACAGCTCTTCTTCCTGATGGCTGAACTGCATTGAAATCATAAGATGCCTACAATTTCAAGCTTTTATAGAGGCAACAATTTTTTTTGCTACAAACCTTTACTGTTGGAAATCAGAAGAGAATTATTTATATAAGAAGGTGATCAAGAAGTGCATGGAAGTAAAAATCTGAGATGTTTAGTTTTATGTGATAGAAATGACTAACCAAAGGAGGCTGCCAAATTAAAATACTAGGAAATGACATTTGTAACGAATACACAAGAAAATGATATTTCCACAGTGTTCCCAATAGTACAATCTGCCTACCCTCTAAATTTAACTGCATCTTCAAATTCTTTCCTGTGTTACCAGAAACAACAAACCAGGCGGTTTCTCTGTCTTCCTTTTTGTCATCTTTCTACATGGTATTCTGTAAGACGTTCTGGCACAGTACAAAAGCCAAAATACACAATATTTTTCCTAAATGATCAAACATTTGAAAATAGATCAAGAAAGTGTAACTGGACTGCTGAAGATGGCACTTACCATGCAGAATAGTCTTTTCTTCTCCAGGTTTATCATCTTCATGCTTGCCTTTCTTCTGTCTCTTTGCTGTTATTTCATCTAGTTCCCTCTGTTCTTCCTAAGTAGCCAAATTTTTAAGTTTTACTATTTTTGTTCTACAGAGAAATCTAAAGTGGCATGCTTCACTGAACTAGCTTCTTAAAATAATACTTTTGTTATCTTTAGAAAAGGTTCTTTAAAACAATTTAACACAAAATACCGTGGCAAACTATTAAGTCACCTTTTCACAAAGTAAGTCCCACAGATCACAGAGAAAGCTAAATGCATATCAAAAGCCAGAAAATTAATTTATCAATACACATAGAACATCCAATTATCCATCATTGCTTGTTTATCATAGAGTTGGTAAAAGGCTGCCTTGGCTTTGGCTGTGACCTGTACCTCCATTGATAAGGAGGCATCCAGAATCACACCCAGCCTCTCGACCTTGGGCGAAGGTGTCAATTGCACGCCATCAAGAGCCGGGAGCTAGCGTACCACCTTCAATCCACCCCGACCCATCCACAGGACCTCCGCCTTCAATGGATTTCGTTTCAGTCGGCTCTGTTTCAACCATTTCATCACAGCCTCCAAGCACCTGGCCATTGTGTCCAGGCTGGTATCCAGCTGGCCGTCCACATCAACAGGTAAAACTGGGTAACGTCAGCATACTGGTTACAGCCCAGCCCAAAACTCCGGACTAGCTGGGCAAGGGGGTGCATACAGATTTTAAACATAGGGCAGAGGATCACTCCATGCGGAACCTCACACCAAAGGGCTCTGCAGTGATACCTTCTCCCCAAGCGCTACCCTCTGTCCCCAACCATGGAGAAAGGACACAGCCACTGAAGCACTGTACCCCAGATCCCAATGTAATATTATTATCATTGTGTCTCAATGTGTGTGCCGGTGTTTTTTTTTTTAAATTGCAAACCATTTTTTGATTTTCTAAATATGTATTCTGCTCCTTTGGAGCTTTGGCAAAAGTCTGAAAACACATATTTTAATAAATAAAAATTATGTACATCTGATTTAGCAAAGCTTTCTTCAGTAAAGTCAGCACTATGGTGCTTATTTAATTTTTTTCCCATGCAGCTGGAAGCGTCCTATCAGATCTTTTATTGTATCCCAAACAAGAGTTTTAACATTTTGTTTTTGGAACATTACAGTCTTGAGTGACATAGAGGGGAAAAAAACTTTCACCCTGAGACATTTCTTGAGAAAGCTTAGTGAAAGATTGATAGCACTATTTGTTACTATGTCCTCTATGGAAGGAGATCAAAATATTGCAAGGAAAAGACTGCCGATGGGTTCAATAATAAGACGGATTTTTTTGTTTACTGATAGTGATAAATCCGTTACTGAAAAATTTGTCTCTCTTGCTTAGGCTGCTGTAAGACAGTGTGAAAAATCTGCACCTGAGCACATCACAGGATGTTTCTAGGAGAGCTGATGCCTTATTGATTTTATGTCCCTCCTTTTATGGATCTGACCTTAAAAAAATTGAGGCTTGTCTCCAATCATGTAGTTCCTTCAACAGAATGGCCTCTCCCTTCACTGATGAGAAGGGTGGGGATTTCTGCAGATTCTCCCTATCCACTGTAGACTCTACGCTGTTCCTGAGTGCCCACTTAACCACAAGGGACAAAATTTCAGCAGGGCAATAGGAGGGGAAAGCCCTGTGCTGCAGAGTCTAAAGATGATCGAATACATATCAGTATGATTTATGTTTTATACTTTTCTTTTATGGTTGAAATGTATTCCATTTTGTTATGACTTGGGCCTGAGACAAATAATCTAGTTCTGAGGATGAAGCTTTCTCACTGTATCACTTGCACCCTGCCACTTATGAGGTTGGGGGACCCTCCAAGGCAACAATCAATGTAGCTTAAGGGGCTGTAGCCGGAAGGAAAATTCAGAAACCTCTGAAGATTTAAGGGCCTCTTTGGATCCTACCCTGTGTGTGCTTAAAGAATTATCAGTATTGCTACAACTACACGTATAAGGAAAATAAACAAACAAGCGATGCTCACTTCTGAAGGTTTGGCAACATCCTTTTCATCAATGTACTTTGCCCACGGTCCCAAGAAACCGTCAATATTAGATGCATCATTCTCTTTGAATTTCTTCCTTTTTTCTGTTTTCTTCTGTCCTGTTTCAAACACTGTTAGACCTACGAGCAATGAAAGAAAGTTATACTTGCAGGCATATTTTTACTTTAAGAATCTCACTTATTTCCCTTTTAAAAATACTCGTAAATATCCAAAAAGGACACAATTTCCGTAATCACAATGCTTCTTTATTTAATCTTCAATAATAACATTCCAGCCTTAAACCGCTTGATGGCTCTGGGGCTGTCAGAAGGCTGTGAAAGCTGGTAAGGAATTTATGAAGTCTGGAGAATCTTTCCCCCCATGGACAGATACATGCCCCTATATATCTTTTCCAACAAGGAGCTCTCAGAGCTGAACGAATGGTAGGTTTCGAAATCATCAGCCCATAGATCAATCAGCTCCCTCTGCTCCATTGGCACATTTGGACAGTCAGCAGCCTAGAGATCTGTCCTTTCCTTCTGCATTCTCCAACAAAGGAACTGAGCCCAAGTCGAGAATTCCAAACAATTAGCAGATGTTACTAACATAGCCACAGGGATACAACACAACTAAACAAGACTGCAGAAAAAAAGGGAAAGAGGCACGGACCTGAAGTAAAGGCAGATGAGCAGAAGTACTGCAGAAGTACTGCAGATGAGCAGTAACAAGATGTAAAAATCCAAACACATGGAGAGAGCAAGGAAACAGGGGTTAAGGGGGAGACAGACAGTGAACTCAGCTGGACAGCACAAATAGGTCACCCTGGATGAAACCAATCTCCATTTACATCTGGTGGGCTTCTTGCTAGATGCAGGAGTTTTCCCTGATGTTTTGTTGCCAAATCTCAACTCTTAAGCCACCATTTCTCACAACACGTTTATCTCCAAGGCTCTTCCTCACTGAACAGCAGTGAGGCATAAATGCAAAACTTTTGACAGAAAGTTTTGACAGAACAGACTCTTTTGTTGCTCTATTATGATTTAAAGGCTACAAGCACCAACTGGATTTTGAAATAAAACAGATCCCTAGATATTATGTAGAAAAATGGCAGCCACAGTTTCCACCATCCAAACTGTAAATGGGAAGTGCGTGGGAGAAGTAGGGTACACCTTCACTTTCTAATATGTGAAGCAATTTCATGGAGAGTTTTTTCTGTTGGGAGTTATTCCCTTGCCACTCTTTTGAACAGTGAAGCTTCAGGCAATTCTTGCCCACTTCTGGCGGCAGGTTCTACCCATGCCAATGCAGACAACAATGATCCCTCTCAGAGTACAGCCACAGCATCCACAGAGCTACAGTAGTGGTTATTATTTTGCAGCCTTAGACGTAGTCCGATGGTAACAGTTGTTAAGTCCCTGACTGCTTAAGCACAGCAAGCTCAGGCTTATATTAAAAATAAAATTTATATTTTATGTGACATTTTTCTTGATTTAGAAACTTAACATTTTAAATACAACAATGTAGACGATAATTTAAACAACATACTCTGATTTCCTACCTTGGTTCTTTTCAGCTTCCTCAACAGATCCAATATATTTGGTAGAAACATCATAATTATCTACTGAGGGATCTAGAGCATATCCTGGAGAAGAAAGACAATGCCACAAATTAATATTAAGATTCTTCCTTTACAGATTATTTTTATTTCTAGTCATCTCTTGGGGGAAACGGGGACAGTAGTATGGGATGTTGCAATAAGGGGGAAGGGAAATTGGCAGAAACCATTGTTTTATTTATTTATTTAATTTTCCATTTGTGAGACAGCTTGCACAAAAGAACAAGGGGCAATTTCTGCCAATTCTGTGGTCAGTCTACTGAAGTTAGTCAGCAAATATATTGATTGTGTTTTAGAATGACTGTCCCTGCCCTGACTGATACTGAAATCAATGCTGTTAATACACACTTTTCACGTTTAGTAGTTTAACAAGACAAGCTAACAAATTTAATTATTGTTGACAAGAGCAAGGGTACATGGAAAGAATAGTGCCATTTTAATAAAACAGCTTATTTTTTATGCTAGTTCTTAGAATCTCTTCCTGGAGTAATGTATTTGCACTATTCTGGGCACTATAACAGTCATTTATTTCTAAGTGATAGGTTTTAAAAAGCGCATGACTATCTCTATTTTACATCCTTCACTCATAAAGTGTTCTGGGATCTCAAGGACATAACCATGGTGACTGAATACTTGAGATGAAAATCTAAGCATAGTAACCATTTGATGACTGAAGAAAATGTACTCTACAAAGGAATAAAGTACTTCCTTACAAGTGAGAAAATTTGACAAAGGTTGTATCATAGCTGATCAGTCCACCTCATCAAGGGCTAGCCTAAATGGAAGGGGCTGCCTTTGAAAACCACCTGGAAAGCACAACTGGCTCAGAATGCAGCAGCCATGGTCTGATTAAACCCTGTTTTAATGTGATGTCTGACTGCATCTCCCCCTAACAAACTGTGGTGGTTTGTTGGTAAGTGCTCAAATGGGATTCTAAATCATGGTTTTTACTAACTGGGCTTGTTGTGAAAGCTGAAGTTCCAATCTGTTCCATAGTACCGCTCCTCTCAGTCTCCTTCTTACAGAAAAGAAAGCACATTCCCTCTTGCCTTCTCTCTACACACTTGTACCCCTATCAGTGATGACTCATCAAGCAGAATTGGGTTTCAGAGACATCGGCCTCCTCAGGAAGAACTTCAAAGATAGCAACATGGCAAAGCAATGTGTGTGTGTGTGTGTGTGTGTGTGTGTAAACATTTGTTTTATTTGAATTTAAAGTCTAGCTATTCATTGATGCAGCTCAACAAACAAGGAGGGGGGGGTGGACCTGATGATCCCTACGAAAGGGCTACGCAGTTTACCAGTACTGACCAACAGCAATCAGGGTTCACACAACAGTGAGGCTTTGTTAGCAGCCTGGCAAAGCAAGGGAGATGGGCAGCATCAGAGGGCTTTGCGTGAAGGTGGGAAAGAAGATTATCTGAGAGAACTGTAGCCTATTACATAGTTTGCAAACTCAACAGGGTTTCTGCAACAAGCTATGGTTTAAACAAATAATAGTTTACTGTAACATCAAAATGTAACCCTGTGCTTCTGGGACTAATTCAAACTGCTGGTTTTAACTCTGAAAACTCTCAACAGTCTGGGTTCAGATTACAGGAATGCTTTATGGAGATATCTGCACCTTGAAGTCTTTCTTAAAGATCCCTAGAAATGTGGGGTGGAACATTTTCCAGCGCTTTGTTTTTCTGTGGCAAATTTTCTATTTCTGAAGATTCATTGTTTCATAAAAATAACAAGAAATGGATGCCACTACCAATACAATATTAGGCGAGCATGGCAATTGCAAAGTTGTAATTAATGTTTTTCAGGGGATTATCATTGTGACTGAATGTTTTATTGATATGTAAATGGGGGAGGGGAAAATAAAACCACAAATAGGCACAATCTCAAATTTTTAAAAATCAAATTAAGAATTCACCTGATTGGCTGTTCAGGTCAAATCAAAGCCAAAGCTAAAGCTAATATTCTAATTTAGGTGTCTCCTCACATGGTGGAAGGTTTATTTGATTTATTAATTATCATTTATCTTTCTATTATCATTTACCTTTCTAATGTGGACATAAGGCGGACGTACAACAGAGCTATTCAATAAATCAATATGTCAATTACAAAATATGATAACATTTGAATTATAATGATATCTGACTATAACAACAAAGATTCTTAGTAAAACAAAGCTATTCAGCCAATCAGCAAGTGGATTACAAACAATGATTACATTTGAGTCTAACAGCAAAGATTCCTAGTAATACAATATAAGGCAGTGGGGCTGGGATTGAAGAACTGAAGAAAAAACATATTATCCCTAATAGAGGTCATCTCCTCAGCTGATCCATAACATCACAAGTCTACTCTTCTACAAGAATGCCCTGCTGAACAATTCTGTTTTTCACATTTTGTGAAACAACAGAAGCCCGGGGGCTTTCTGTATAGCCTCAAACAGACTGTTACATAATGCAGGAGCTGCTAAAGAGAATGCACATGGACAGGCAGTTTGCCATTTTACCAGTTTGTAGGGTAGCACCTTTGCTCTGAGCAAGGCTGTCAAAGATAGGACATTTTGGAGGACTTTCATTCATAGGGTCGGCTTGAGTCGGAAGCGACTTGACGGCACTTAACACACACACACACACACACACCTTTGCTCTGATGAGTGAAGCTGTCACAGCAGAACATAGCAGAAGAAAACAGCCCTGTAAGAATATGGGCCCAATGAAGAGTTTTATAAATGTTAATTAGAAGAACTGAGCCCAGTAATAGATTGATAACTATGGAATGTCTGCAAAGTGGGAGTGACATGTGGATTACACTTAGCACCTGAAAGCAGACGGGCTGCAGTGTTCTATACCAAATGGAGATTTCAAGTTGTCTTTAAGAGCAGACCCATGTAGAGTGCATTACAGTAGCCTAGCCTCAAGGTAAACACAGAATGGATCCACGTGGCCAGGGCAGCTGATTCAAGGCAGGGTCATCTTCCTAGCTAAGTGAACTCGGAGGAACGCCCCCCCTTTTTTGCGATTGCACCACCTTGCTTCTCTAACAATAAAATTGGATCCAGGATCACCCCATGGCTCTTAACTGAGTCAGGCACATCACTCAGCTCTCTGTTTCAAAAGAGCCTGACTTATTTTCAATTAATAGATATCAAATCCAAGAAGGGGTTGAGATCCTTTTCTCATGTTCATCATACCTGTTCTAGGATCAATGTATTTCAGATCTCAAGAATATCAGAAAAAAGAATTAATGATACAGCAGTGGGTAGTTTCATATATGCAGACCACGGCCCAATTTATCTAAACATCTGATACAACAGTCCCTCAAGAAGACCTAGCATTTAAGTAATGAGCTAATAAATAACTCGAAAACTAAGGAGAAATTAAATAAACATCTTGAGACAGAGGAAGGCCGTTTACCTCATTTTGTAATAAAACCAGGTCCGGCTGCTCTTCCTTTCGACCAGGAAAACATTCTGGGTCACCGGTTTCCCACTGGTCGTTTTAAAAAATCCCTTTTAGCTGTCCCAAGAACACCCTCCCCCCAGTTACTACTGCTGACAAGAGAAGGTGGGGGGGGGGGGCGCAGGGCTGGCTGCCTCACCTAACTGGACAGCAATGAAGGAGATGGTTTTGTGCTGTAATTTGCGTTCTGTCATTTGGGCCTCGTGGTAGTAATTAAAATCTAGTTCTCTCTCTCTCTCTCTCACACACACACACACAAAAGAAGACCTAGCATCTAAGTAATGAGCTAATAAATAACTCGAAAACTAAGGAGAAATTAAATAAACATCTTGAGAAATTCTTCAAAATAAATATTCAAGCCAAGAATTCATATCTGGGAAGCAGTGAATAGTCATTTTAGGGGGATTGCCACCTTCATACCTTAATAAAATAACAGAGAAAGAGAAGAACGACTCTCTCCAAAAATACTTAGCTTGGAAAGACTATGTAAGAATAATCTGCCAGAATCCCTCCTGAAAGAGCTCATTTTCTGCATGGGTTTCTCCCTGTTGGTTCTGGCCCCATACTGCTTTGGTTTATCCCCTGCATGCATTTTTATGCCTTTAGTTTTCACTCTGGATTTTTTTGTTTTTTCTCTTTTTCTAGTCTTCTTGAGACCACTTTTACCCCAATGTTTTTCTAGAAGCCAGTTTTGAATTGGCTTTGTCCTCGTGTATGTTTTGATCATTTTTTTCCAGCCAACTCTAACCCACTGCTCAATGATTGGACTGTCATGGTCAAACCATTCCCTCTTCCCCCCACCCTGAAGATGGTTTTTTTTAAAAACAGCAATAAAATCATTATATATTGCTGGAGTGTTGTAACAACAGACTTAGGAGGTTCTCTGAACTTCCAGCTTTCATTAAAAAAAAAGTTAGTATCTAGCTCAGGGGTGTCAAACAATGCCCAAGGGTCAGATCCGGCCCCTTGAGACCTCTTAACCAACCCAAGAACCAGTTGAGGCAGTCACACACCCCTCCTCAATCTGGGCTGGCGAAGCATGGCCCAGCCTAACCTAGTGACATTTATGTCATATCCAGCCCTCATAACAATTGAGTTTGACACCCCTGATCTAGCTCCTTCCCCTTGGAAGATATACCTTTACCCTTATATCTCTGCAAGGGAAAGAACATTTTATTTTAGATTAAAGCTGGAAATTCAGAGAACCTCCTAAGCCTATTATTACATATTGCTATAACACTCCAGCAAAGATATTGATGTTTTAGTGCCATTTAAAAAAGGGGGGGTGTTGTGATGCCACTGATGATGACAGCACCCTCCCTTAAAAATTCTCATTACTGGACATGTGGAAGGAAATAAACTTACTCTACAACTGTGAAAATGCAGAGGGAGGGCAGATGTACAGAACAACCGTGCCCAAACCAATTCCAACGCATGTGGATCAACTCCCAAGAAAATCAGGAGTAACTCAAGCAAGCAGAAAAGCCCCAAGTCAAAAAAACAAACTTGAACAAATTGTCTGTATGCCTCTTTATTTTAAAAACAAACAAAGATTCTTTGAATGTGGGGATAAAGTTGGCAGATTATTAGCCTCACAATTAAGAAAAAAACAAGCAAAAGAAAAAACTGTGGGCATAAAAATGAAAAATTGGTTAATACCTTCAAATATTAGTTCGATCACTAATGCGTTAACTGAATATTATCAAACAGTATATAAAACTAACAACCCAAACATAGCTGAGGTTATGAACTTTTTAAGCAAATCTAAAATCCTACATTAACAGATGATGATTAAAAGAAAATGCATGAAAGGATAACTTTGCAAGCAGCAGCAATGGCCATTCAGAACCTTAAACTGAATACAGGACCCGGACCCAAGGTTTCAAGCCTGCGTTTTATAAGAGCTGCCTGCACATTATACAGGGGGTATCCCTGCTTCATGCAAATGATATTTTTTTTAATCCAAACATCTCCCTAAAACATGAGCAGAGAGTATTGTTTGACTCCTAAGTGCTCAAAAGATCCTAACACTTAGTGAGCTTGTGCCACCCCATCACTCTACTGAATCTCATTTACAAAATACTGACATTCATACTAGCCAACTGTCTGAAGGGTATAATTAGTAAATTTATATCATCTGACAGAGTGCTTCATGGTCGATCTCTTGCCAGCTTGGGGGGGGGGTTGCCTATTGCCTCTATTTTTATTTTTGGAAAAGGCTTTTTTCACCTCTGTGGCAGCTGGGAAGCCTCAGAGGAGGTGGCGCAGTTGCGCTGCTCCCGGCTGCCATGGATCTGCCCCCTTTCAGGATTGGGCTGCCTGTCAGCTTTTCTGTTTCTGAATGGAAACCCATGTGATAGAGTGAAACACAGATTTTTGCTAGAATCTCTAGTGGCCTTTGGTTGTGCAGATAACTTTTTAAGATGGGCAAATCTGATATACTCACAATCTTTTGCTAAAGTCAGCATAAATGGTGTCTGTCTCCTCAAATAGACATCAGAAAAGGTGTTCTTCAAGGATACCCTCTTCTGCTCTTCTTGTCACAATCTCTTTGGAATCATTAGCATTTATGGTGAGGAAGGAGATGAAAATTCAGGGAGTTAAAGTGAATTTATCCCACTACAAAATTGGTCTGTATGTTGATGACATTGTTATCTTTTTATCAGGTATCGAACAACCTTGTCAAGAATTAGAGACCCTTGTTATGTAATATGGCGGAGTCCCAGGGTACAAACTGAATGCAGATAAAACTGAGGTAATCTGTTTCAATACAGGCTTGAGTGAATACAAAGAGGATAACTGGATTTTGGGTATGAAGAAAATGAATCATACCAAGTATTTGGTTAAGAATATTAAAGGTCTTTATAAAATTAATTATAATCCATTAATAGCTGAACTAAAAATAAATTTCATACTCTGGGAACCCCTAAACCTATCCTTTCTAGAATGCGTGAACATAAACATCTTCTCAGGTTAAACATCCTTTTTTGCAAGTCACCAGCTGAAATTCCTGATAAAGTGTTAAAAGACTGGCAATAACTATTAAATACTTTTACCTGGGATAAAATGAGACCTAGGATCTGAGGGAGCAGTACTGATGATAAAAAGTTACTGGGGATACCTAACCTCAAAATATTCCACCAGACTGTCAGAATAGGCTAACTGAAAGAATGGATATTAATTAAGGAATATCAACTTGTATTGACAAATATTTCATAAAAGTTCCCAAGAAAATATGGCCCTGGGTGAAGAAAATAAATAGCAAATATTACTGCAATAATGATAATGTGACAACAAATGCTATACTTTAAGATACGTCTGGGACCAGCTGAAGAATAAATGTCACCCAGAACCTCCCCCTTAGCATCTGTTGTTAGAAACATGATGAGCTGGGCCCAAAATTTTCTCCCTTGAAAAAGTGGGAGATATTTGGGCTCAGCGAATACAGAAATTTGATAATAATTAAGTAGTGTCATATAATGATATAAAAGATTGCAATGATCCTAACATCACAATATTTGACTTCTTGCAAATCAAGGGTTATTTGTGTGGAATGATAAAAGAGGAACTTTGTTCTGAGACTAGTATCAAAACTTGAGAGCCTGTTATTAATGTAATTATGGAACTAATTTTACAGTTTGTCACTCCTTTAGAGAAAACTTCACGAAAATGATTTATCGGTTGAATTTAACTCCTTTAGCGTTGGCAAAGATCTACAGTACTGTGCGTAGTACATGCTGTTTTTATGGAGTAGATAAGGCTGACTTCTTCCATATGTGGTGGCACGCAAATGTACCTCCAGTTATTGGAAACAAGTGGTGAGGACTGTGACAGCTGGGTTAGGAAAACAGATTTCCCCACAAACCAGAGACATTACTGCTGAATTATGTACCTGACCTCCCTAGAGATCTTCAAATGGTTGCCTTACATACTATTACTATGGCCAGATTGGTCTTTGCCGGGAAACTGAAACACAAAAAAAATATGCTCAAGATTCAAGATTGGCAGTTGAAAGTAAAAGAGTCCCATGTTTTAGGGAAATTAACAGCATACAAAAAAACAACTCCTCTCCAAAAAACCCAGTGATGTATCCAGATTGGACTAATTATGGTTTGGAGTTGTACATAGGATGGAGCTGGCAACAGAATAGTTAGAAATAGAATCAGGATCGCTGTTGATATTCTTGTTTTTTATGTTCACGGGGCAGTATGTAATGGGTAAATCTTCTGAATATACTTATTAGTTTCTTTTCTGCCTCTTTGGGGTTGTAGTTTAATACATCCTAATTTTAAAAAATCGGGGAAAAGTGGGGAGACTCATGTCCTTTAGGGCCTCTGCCTTTCAATCAACATTATCTCACCAGGATTCAATTTGAGCATGCTTACTTTAGCCATTCAACTACAACACTTGGTTCAAAGATTCTATAACGTCACCAAGCAATTTGGATTAATAAATGTAGAGTTCAGCATCGTCAACATATTGATGGCACCCTAATCCAAACCATGAATGATGTCTCCCAAGGGCTTCACATAGAGATTGAACAGCATGGGGGACAAAATTAAACTCAGTGGAACCCCACAAGTCAGGTCCCACACTATGGAACCTTACAGCAACCTTGTGAGTTCTGTCCATAAAGACTGACTGAATCCAATTCAAAGCACATCCTTAATCTCTACTTCTATGTCCAAATATCTCAACAGGGTGACATGGTCCACAGTCTCAGAGTCAGTGCATGTTGTGCCAGGGGTTTTCCACACATCTCTGTACCCTCTTGTGGAAAACAGGGTTGCATTTACCCATAACTGTTTTTCATCAAATATCTTCTGTGCATGCACATTGGGACTTCACATGAGCAGGCCAGCCACGGACAAGAACTTCCTAGCTTGCACAACATGGTGCAGTGGTTAAGAGTGGTGGACTCAAATCTGGGGAACCAGGTTTGTTTCCCCACCCCTACACATGAAGCCTGCTGGGTGACCTTGAGGTAGTCTTCTCTCTGAACTCTCTCAGCCCCACCTACTTCACAAGGTGTCTGCTGTTGGGAGAGGAAGGGAAGGCAATTGTAAGACACTTTGAGACTCCTTAAAGGTAGTGGGGAATAAAAACCAAGTCTTCTTCAGCGTGGTGTAGTGGTTAAGAGTGGTGGTTTAGAGAGGTGGAGTCTGATCTGAAGTACCGGGTTTGATTCCCCATTCCTCCACATGAGTGGCGGACACTGATCTGGTGAACTGGATTTGTTTCCCCCCTCCTGCACATGAAGCCAGCTGGGTTACCTTGGGCTAGTCACACACACTCAGCCCCACCTACCCCACATGGTGTCTGCTGTGGGGAGGGGAGGTAGTTGTAAGCCGGTTTGATTCTTCCTTAAGCAATAAAGTTGGCATATAAAAACCAACTCTTCTTCTTCTATCAACTGGAAAGGTGCTCCTCACTCTCAGCACATAAGGCAATGTTTTCCCACCAAAACCATTACACATCATGAGGGAGGAGCTCCATTTCCCCTTAGTTCTCCTGAGCCATAAAAGACTCCAGTAAAACACCCTTAAAAGAGCTCATAGTGGGACAAGGAGAAAGGAATGCATGCCTGCAGAGAAGACACTCAATTAACAACAGTTACAGGTAAGTGCAACCCTGTTTTTTTGGTCCTCTGTGCAGTCCCACATTGGGAGAATAACAAGCTACTCACCAATGATGGTGGGAGTGAGCCTCAGTCAATACAGCCTTCCCAACCGCTGACTGTCTCCTGGAATTTGTGTCTACAACATAGTGATGGTTGAAGGTGTCAGAGAAAGACAACATAGCAGCTATGCAAACATCTGGCAACAGAATACCACATAGCTGAAGAAGCTTGTGCTCTAGTTGAGAGGGCCCAAACGGACAATGGACAAGGAACTCTTGCCTCAAGTACTTACAAAAATAGTTCACATTCAAATTCAAAAACCTTTATTGGCATAACAAATCGTACAAGGTATTCCAGAATTTGGCAAATGATAAAACATCAATATCGCAATCTGTAGCAATAGATATGAATAAAATGAGGTATGCCGGAGTACAGTGAATATAAGGTATATATAGAAAACTAGTGTCTACAAGTAACCGGAATAGCAGCTATTATATTTTTTGTTTGATTTTTATCATTAGAGCTTGCTTCAAAAACATGGCTACTATTTCTGTAGTTTCTGGATCATACCCATTCAGTAAAAGTCTGAACAAAGAGTGGGGGGAAGAGTTCCTATCAAAAATTGATGGCATTAAAAATTTAGTACGTAGGTCCGCTAGCATTTCACATTCCAATAAAATATGATAAATGGAGTCTATCTGATTCAAGCCACAGCCACAAATTCTCTTTTCCAAAGGGGTACCATTAAATCTCCCGAATAAAACTGCCGATGGAAAGGCGTTTAGTCTAGCTAGCATACAGGCCCTGCAGAGGGGAGGATCACTTAGAAAGTAGAAGTAATCCTGGAGGAGTCCAAAATTGGCAGAAAGACCCAATTTGGATAAAGAACAAGATAAAGGAGTTGCAGGCAGGATTGTTTGTCTTTCATGGTCAAGTAGTCTTTGCTAAATAACTCCGAAAATGGTTTGGCTGTCCAGCATCAATAAGTTGTCTATATCTAATCCCAAGGTTTTCAGTTTGTGTGGGATAAGCGTGAACCAGTCTGTATCTGCAGCTTCTTTTAATAAAAAGGGAGTAAGATGATTTTCATTTGGAGAAAAATGAATCTTAATCCAGTATTTAAAAGTTGAGAGCCAAGCTTTGGTCTCTAAAATCATCATTCCAGTTTCACTAAGGATAGATTGGAATGGGACGCAACTAGGAAGTCCTAGTATTTGGCGGAGGAAGGAAGTCTGTACAGCTTCCAAATTTTTATTCAATGCTTCTACCCAGACAGGAATTCCATACAGTAGTTGTGCCAAAATCTTAACTGTAAAAACATGAATAGCTGCAGGTACATATTGGTTCCCTTTTAAGTAAAAAAATCGTTTAATCTGTGATGCTGAATATTTAGCTAAGTTGATGACATTATTTCTGTGATTTGTCCAAGTTAAATTGTAGTTAAAAGTGAGACCCAAATATTTAAAAGTCTTGACCTGCTCTATTGGGACATTGTCGATGGACCATTTTGAAAGATGCCAGCTTTTGGTGAAAACTAGAATTTTGGTTTTGGCATAATTAATTTGCAATTTGTTATGTTTACAATAATCGGCGAACAGTTGTAGATGTCTTAATAAGCCGACCCTTGTAAAAGATAAAATAGTGGCGTCATCGGCGTAAAGTAACAGTGGAATTTTCAGGTTTCCAATCTTAGGGGAATGACCATCAATTGAGTTAAAAATCTTTGGAAGATCAGCTAAAAATAGACTAAAAAGATGCGGGGCTAAAACGCAGCCTTGTTTCACTCCTTTTGAGTTAGGAATTTTGGGTGTTAAGTGGCCTTCATCCGAGAATTTGACCTGGCAAAAGGTACCTCTGTGTGGAGTTGTTTAATGAGATATAAAAGGCAGGGTCTATGTTCAGGGACTCTAATTTGTTCCAGAGAAGGTTCCAATCAATTGAATCAAAAGCTCCTTTTAAATCTATAAAGGCATCATATAACTTTTTTGTGCCCGATTTCATATATTTTTTTGCTAGACAAGATAAAAGGAGACAGTGGTCCACTGTGGAACATCCTTTTATAAATCCAATTTGTTCAGGGCCAATGATTTTATTATCCTGTGTCCATTTAACTAGTCGTTGTTCTAGATATTTAGCATAGATTTTAGATATAATGTTCAAGAGGCTGATTGGGCGATAATTTTCGGGACAGTCTAATCCTCCTTTTTTATAGATTGGTATTATTGCACTTAGCCAATCTTCAGGAATAGAGCCAGAATTCTTGATGGTAGTAAATAGCTTTGCTAGTGGATCTGTCCACCAGTCTGCATTTTTTTTAAAGAGTTCTGGAGGCAGCGCGTCCAAACCTGGAGACTTCCCAGATTTTAATTTCAAAATTATATCTTTTAAATCCACTGATCTCACTGGTTCCCATGAAGGGTAAAGAGAGTCAGTAAGGGCAGCTGGGATTATATTGGTTTGTGGAGGGCAATCATTATCCGCATAGATGGAAGCAAAGTAATCCATCCAGGTTTGGGGTTACAAAAATAGTTTAATGTTCGTAAATAGAAAAATAAAGCACTCCCTCAAATCTAAGATGTGTAGAGAGAATTCTGCCTTTAAGCAAGTATTGGGGAAGAGGCAACAAGATTGGGAGAGGTAAAAACATGAAACAATCTTGGAGAGGAATTGAAGGTTAGGCCTTAACATCACTTTATCAGGGAAGAATTGTGTGAAGGGGGGTCTGCCCACAAGGCTGCCAGTTCCCCCAACCTCCTAACAGAGGTGATATAACTAAGGAAACATATCTTTAAAGACGGCACAGAAAAGAAGCAGGTCTCCAGTGGTCCAGAGTAAGCATTAGTTGTATCAGAACGAAACACTGACTCCATTTGGGAATGATAGGGTGTCTTAGGCGGATATAAAGAAGCCCTTCAAAAACTCTTTGGAAACATGGTGTGTGTGGGGGAAACGTGCGGCCATCTACAAGGTCACAAGACGCCAAGATGGCTACACCTTTAACAAAGACAGTGCAAAACCTGACTTACTGAGAGAATAGAGATAATCTAAAAGCAGCAGCAAAAGCCAGGTTAACGAACAACCCTTTGTAAGTAACTAGGAGGAAAACCTGTCCCACTTACGAGTGGACTGTTTCTGTGCATTTGGAAGCACTATTTGGGTTTCTTCAGAGAAATTCCATCTGGTGGATTTAGTAGCCACGCAGTGAGTCGAAGCCTGGGGTCACTGTGATGCAGAACTGACCCTCTGTGGAGAAGGCTGGTGGCCAATGGGAAGTGGATGTACCTTCCCTTCACTATTTCCTTCAGTGAGGAAAACCAAAATGGCCAAGGCCTGAAGGGAGTAATCAGAATGCAATGTGCCCCCTGAGCTCTGATCCTTCACAGAACTTTTACAATTAATGGGGTAGTGGGGGAAGGCATAAAATAAGCTTCATCTCCAGGGGATTTTGAAGGAGTTCCCAACAGAATCGTGATCACCCCACACTTGGAACAAAAAAACTGCGGCTTTGGTATTGTGGCTGGTGGCAAATAAATCCATCTGCGGGAAACTCTACAGAAGAAAAATTGGGAGAATGCATTTGTCTGTCAGGTACCATTCATGATGTAGCAGACCCATTTTGCTGAAAGAGTCTGCTCTTGAGTTGTTCATGCCAGCATTATGTATGGCCAGCAATGTTATGTTGTGATGCGCTGCCCAAATCCAAATTGCAGTTGCCTCTGCACAGAGGGACAGCAAAATGGTTCCCTCTTTCTTGTTGAGGTAGAACAAGGCAGTGATATTGTTTGTCTGCACCTGAATGATTTCGATGCATAGTAAATCTGCAAAAGAAACAAGGGTGTAACAAACTGCTCAAAGGTCAAGAATGTTAATGTGTAAAACAGGCTCAGTTGGGGACCATGTGCATTAGAACCAATGCATTAGAACAATGGGCACTCCAATCTAGACAAAAAGTGTCAGTGGCAACAGTAAGGTTGGGAACCCCAGAAGGGAACCCCTTCAGTAAATTAGGATCAGAGGTCCACCAAGCCAACGATGAGGGAACCAATCATGGCACAAAAAAAGTATTCAAATGAGAGTGAATGCAAGGGTTCATAACTCGGAGGAACCAATTTTGGAGGGGCCTCGTGTAGCCTAGCTGTAAGAACAACAGCAACAGTAGACAGCATGAGGCCTAACAGTCTTTGGATTTGGAAAAACAGAGCAGGGTCTATTGGATTAAAAGCTAGAGATCAGAAGATGCAAAGACCTGAACTGATCAGGTGGGGGAGAAGCTGTGGCAATCATGGAGTCCAAGATGGCTCTGATGAATTGAATGCATTGGGAGGGATTGCTTAAATTTGTTCCAATTAACTGCCAGGCCCAATTTAGTTGAAGTTAGGATCTTAACTCTGCTTCTGATGAAACAACCAATAACCAGTCATCCAGGTATGGAAAGACTGTAAAGTCCTTTGACCATAAAAAGCAACCATCATAGCCCTGCACTTAGTGATTATACAAGGGGCAGTCATCAACCCAAAGGACAACACCATATACTGGAAGCAGGTACTGCACACATGAATAGAGATACCTCATGTGACTTGGGTGAGTGGAAATGAGGAAAAGTAAGCATCCTTTAAATCCACAACAACCAACATGAATTTAATAGTAACATTTGTAACACAGAAAGAAGGGAAATCATATGAAATCAGTATGTCAATGGTTGTCATGGCCCAGGCTTCAACAGGCAAAACTTCATCAGAGGAAGAGCCTGAGCAGGGAGAAATAACGGGCATTGCACCTCAGAGAGCTGAGAATGCAGGGCAGGGCGAAGGACAACAGGTAGGAGTAAACACCAGCCCCGCTGAGGAGTTGGAAGTAAACACAGAATCACCTCCTTCGGCACAACCAGATGCAGCTGTAACTCCACAGAAGCAGGACCCACCCAGCTCGCCTGAAGCCACTCAACAACAGCACAGGCAAAAAGGAAGAATGGAGTTGCAAAGTAAAAGGAGAAGTGCGCATCTACAGGAACTAAGGAGACGGCTCCAAGACTGTGAGTTGTCTGAGGATGAGAACTAAGGCAAAGAGAAACAGCTTAAACCCAGGCTTGGAACAGACAGACGTTGCGAAAGCAATTGTTGCAAAAGGATCTCTGACTTTTGTTGCTGACGCTCCTGGACTTTGATAAACGGACTTCTGACCCTTGGACCGGACTTTTGACTTCCCCTCTGCACGCTGACTTTATTTTGGTTTCTAGCTCCTGGCGGGACTCCCCCGGATTCCTGCATTCCTGAGATAACAGCCTGCTCTCAAGACCAGTAGCCGGCAGTAACCCGAGACGACCTGGCCTAGCACAATGGTTTTCAGTGCCTTTTGGGATTTTCCCTTACATGGAAACAACGTAAGGGAAGTGCATGCTATACTGTCTTCAATTTTTTACAAGTATTATTCCAATAAAAAAGATTTCCACATAAATTGTTGGATCCAGACTAAACTGGCCATTTCCACCAATTCCTTCTTCCACTGAAGACACCCCCATGTTATTCCTCAGAGTTTCCTATCTCCCAGGCGCAGCATTTTGTAGAGATCAGCAGGCAGCAGTGGGAGGGTGGAAGCAGAGAAGTTCCATTCTGTTGATGGAAAATTTAGTCTTGATCCAGGATATGGGGGGGAGGTGTACACCCACCAAGGACATTTAACTTGCTTCTTCCCCGACAGCATTTTTGAATCAGACTAAAGGAAACTTTGAATTTGTACATGTTGTTGCTCTTTTCTGCTTACATTTCTGCTTTACATGGCACATTATTTTGCTTATCTGCCATGTAATGGTTAATTTTGGATCCTCTTGTTTTATGTAACTGCATAGGTTACTTACTTAATACAATCTGCTGTATGTTTATTTGCCTTGTGTACTTGGAAAAAACAAAGGTAGGATATAAATGCTTTAATAAATAAGCAACATCACTTTGGGGCTAAGGGACTAGGATGCATGACTGCAGGCTCTCCCTTCCCCAGATCTCTCTCTATCAGATATTAATACTCAAGTAGTGATATCCAACTGTCATACGTAGCAAAAAACCTGGAGATATTAAGATTTCTCAGAGCTGAGACAGTCAGTACAAGGCTTTCTACTGAATCAGCATTTGTTGTCTAATGCAGAACTCATTTTCACCCTTTAGTCTCACAAATACACAGCTACATCCTCAAATGCCCAAGTGCATCATATTTTGCTGATGCCAACTTTGGTATTTTTTGGCCTTCAATAATGGCAATAACCAGAATAAGCTGAACTAGATTCTAAGGGTAGAAGAATATTCTACAATCTTTTTTAAAACTGACAGTTAACTGATGTATCATTTTTGAATACATTCTTTCAATTCTAGCTACTTGCTTTCCTAAACTTCTTTACAATACTTTCACTCTCAAATAACTGATGTTCAATTCTTTAATAATACCTTAGGAGAAACTAACGTGATTTCTGCAGCACATATGCTAATGTAGGACTATGATCTGGGAGATGCAGGTTCAAATCCCTACTCTGCCATGGAAGCTTGCTGGGTGACCATAGGCCAGTCACACACTCTCACACACTCAGTCACAACCTACCTCACAGGGTTGTTGTGAAGATAAAATAGAGGAGAGGAGAACAATGTACATAAGATACTGTACCCTAGTGGGTACATGAGAATAGCTTTGTAATTTATTAGTTCTAATTATGTTAATTCAGGGCAGGCAAATGAATTTTTTGTCAGTCATCAGAAGCAACAGCCATTTCAAAGAGTTAGGAAAACCAAAAGCATTTATTAGTGGGTACCAATACATCAATGTGACAGTTATGAGTCATAGATAATTCTAGAATTTATCATCTCCATTTATATTATTGGATAGGAGAAACTCTCAAAAAGCTTTCAGCCGATGTGAACAGATTTAATAGAGTTCCCAGACTTTTTTTTTACAGCTGAATGTAGAAGACAGTTCTTAAAACCTAAACAGCCCATGACAGATAAAACTGTGTTCCTATTCACAGAAAATGAGAATTGCACACCCACAACAACTTGAACAGGGGACATAACATTCTTGTCTCACAACGGATGCTTATTTTCTGCCCCTAAGCATTTTCACAGAAAAATATAGCATCAGAAAATTTTCTAGAATATTTTCCACATCATATGACTGCTGGACAGGAGGGTTTTCATTATCTATTTGCAAGACTACTGCAAATGCCATACGATTATTAGAAGTTTACTAAAGCGGTATCTATTGAAGTATGTGGAGTGCTCTGAAACCTAGTTTTACTTCAAGTGAGGTCTTTGCACGGTGAAACTGAGCCAATTTTCCAGTAGACTCAATTTCCCAGATTCTCTTTAAATAAGGCAGAAATGCCAATTTGGATGCATGTCAGAATCAATACAGCAGCTTATTTGTCCTCCTGCTGTATTGATGCTGTCTCCGGGACTATTTGTTTTGATGTTGCTCTCTCAAACCAAATGATCATGAATGGAGCCACTGGGTGAGATTTAATCTTCAGGGGGAGCAGTGTTTTCTATAGCCAAGCTGCATTTGGTTCAACATCTTTTCTTTAAAAAAAAGGCTCTGAACAATTCTTACTTTATACTGAGAATGTGAAAGAGATTCCTATCTTCCTTACTTTCAAACACAGCTGTAAGGAAAACCTGCTGTTTTAAGCTAGACATTCTCTTGTGTGATATCTCCCAACTTAAAGCCCTCTACTTATTTCTTTCCCTCCGTATACCCAAACTGGTTCAACATAAATAGGAACATCTAAAATTCACCCGCCTTACCAATCAAAATGTATACCTGAATAATATTGACAAATATTTTCTAAATTTAGGTGATCAATGAAAAGACTACCTAACTGCACTGTCCTCCCTTCCCCAACCTCTCCACAGCAACTACTACAACGAGGAAACAAAGCATTTCTTTTGGAACATTGCAAGCAAAAAGCAAGTTCTCTAAAAGCACAAGCCAAACACAAAGGTTTTCACAAAATAGTACAGTAAATACCATGTAGTCCACACAGGCATGAAGATACTTTTGTTTCAAATGACAGCCAGTTTATAAGGCTATCACTGTAACTATGTGTAAGCAAAGAATCACTCTACTGAATGTAGCAGGAGTGACCCTCAGTGTGGAGGATGCAGGTGCTATGCCACCCACTGAGGTGTTTTCTTGTGACCCCTTCCTTCAGTCTTGAGGATAAAATCAGTGACCTGCATTTTCCAGAAAAAGATTAATTGGAATATTTTCTGATGCCCAAAGTAGAACATTATCAGATTTAGTCTATTTATTTTTACTTATATTTAGTAAACCATTTTTTAAAAAAAGTTTCACATGTTAATTTTATGCCCCAGTAGCAACAAATATCTGAACTGAAATACTTGATTAGGAGAAGAAATAAATCAGGTACAGTTTAAGTGTTATATTCAAAACAAGTCCCACCATGTAAGAAGAGACACCTAAAGAAGAATTTTAGCTTTGATTTTACCTTCACAACATAATAATTTTGATTATTATTGTACATATTTGTTGTTTCCCAACACACATTTACAAATCAACATACATGTTCTCTCTCATACGATTCCTAGGAATAATACCTGTAAAATATTAATTATATCTTTTAAACTATCAAGCTTGCCTAATACTGTATTGCAATGGCATCAATTCATTGTTATTGATTATCAAACCATGAATCTTTGAAAATAAAGAACTTTTCACAGAAAAGTGCAGTACTGGAAAATTTCTGACATTTCCCGCACTCCATATCTTTATATAAGATTTAGAGAATCCTGAATGGAATAGAAAAGAACAGGAAGCTTCCAGTGTCTCCTGACTGACTAAGCTCATCCTGGACAGGCTAGGTCACAGCCACGTGTCTTCTGCTTGGCTATAGACGCAGAGTATCTTATGTTTCTGGGCTTGGCAGTCTCTCACTGTAGCACCCACAGAGCAAACCCTCCTTCTTCTTTGGAAATGGAAATGAAACAATGTCTTTTCCCTAAAGCAAAAAAGTCCTAAGAGCACGAGGGACTTCAGAAGGCACTATGTAGCAGCACTGTCTCTGTTATGACAAGTCACTTGCCTTAGAAGCTCCCGTTTTATGATTAGGTGCCAGAGGGGCCGGGCCACTGGCGAGGGGGACATTCTCCCCTTTTCTCAGATTTCCAAAAGTGCCTGCAGATGCAGCAGCAGGATACGGCCATCCTTCAACTGGTCTTGAATGGAATTATTCTACTCAAGCAAATCTTCAAGCATGCTACTGGAGGAGTAATATAAAGGAAAAGGTAAAGGTCCCCTGTTCAAGCACTGGGTCATTCCTGATCCATAGGGTGACGTCACATCCTGACGTTTCCTAGGCAGACTTTGTTTACGGGGTGGTTTGCCAGTGCCTTCCCCAGTTATCTTCCCTTTACCCCCAGAAAGCTGGGTACTCATTTTACCGACCTCGGAAAGATGAAAGGCTGAGTCAACCTTGAGCCGGCTACCTGAAACTGATTCCCGTCGGGACTGAACTCAGGTAGTGAGCAGAGCTTGGACTGCAGTACTGCAGCTTACCCCTCTGTGCCACAGCGCTCATATACAGATTCAAAAATGCACAGTGGGAGGGGGGGTCTTTGTTTCCCCCCAGTTTTCTTCTAGTTAACTTCTCTGAATATGTTCTGTGTTGTTATGTTAATAATAGTATAACCAGCAACTAGCATTGCAACAGTTCTCCACAAAGACAGGCCTGGAAGACGGCCCATGGTCTGATGAACTACACTTATTATTTCCTGCCTGTCTCTTGCTGCTAACATAACAGTGTGTTTTTATTAGTCTGAAGCAATCTGAACAATGGAACCTCTGTCTTATATTAGCAACATTTTAGGCATGAAATGCATTCCCGCAAAGAAGACTGAAGTTTTGGTGACAAAGATGAGCTTTCACTGTCTACAACTCATGGCTTAGAAAAAAATGTACTGTGGGAACACAGGGGAAAACTCCCTGTAACTCCTTCTCTTCAAGTACGGTGATGGAAGAAGAAATCAAAGTATTTGACTTTGAAAAAGGAGTCACTGTTCACACTCAAATTTACTTTGCTTCCAGAACAATATGAAACTTTTTCCATAAAAGTGAATGATTACCAAGGCAATGGTACATAAAAATATGTTCTTCTGAGACTGTGGTGGCAAAAAAATCACTTTGTAACCTGCTCTGTCCACAATAGCGTAGAATCCAACCAGGAAAACACAGACTGTAGGAAATACTGAAAATTGCATAATTTATCACCTCTCTCTCTGTGCTTCCATTTATGACCATTTCAGCTATCATGTCTGAGTAGATGTTAGAAATGAGAAGATTTGCAATTGATTTATCATATTTGTCAAGCTAATGGGGGGAGTTGTACTTGAAGTATGCCAGAAAGAAAGGACACACTCTTCGGTTTTTTAATCTCACAGTCTTTTCTTTTCTTGAATATCTGTTTCCTCCCTTTCTTGCCATGAAGGGCCTACTATACACAACCACTTAAAAATCAATACTATAAGCACGCAGAAAAATACAGGGAATCTTTAAAGATGTGAACCTTTAAAAGAATGCTTAATACGTCATAGAACAGATGTACTTGTCTTCACTAGCTCTAGAGTTTTGCAAACCCTATATACCCACTCTTTAAAAGAACATTTTTAGCTACATAATAACCTTTAGAGCTAAAAAGAATAGTGATACAATGGTTACTACTCTCTCCAAACTACTCTTTCTGATCTAAGCTCTCTATGATCTAAGCACTTAAGATTCTCAGAAATGAATACAAAAATGGGGAAGTGTAGCTACAAGCATAACACACTCTGCATGCTTCAGTTCTACCACTTGAATTAACTGCAGGTATAACTCTACCTTTGTCAGCAGGGTGGTTCTGGTTCTACATTAAATTAGCCCAGTTAACAACGCTCCTGGATAATCCAACAGTTTCCATGGAAACTACTGTGAAAAGAGGCAGTGCTGATGGTTCTGGGACTCAGAGCAACTTCTCCTCCTGAACAGGAATAGCTGGGCAGAATGTCTAACAAATGCAACATTCACGGTATTCATTTATTTACTGTTGGAAAATAAGAGGGTGGCTACACCGGGTCTCTGCATGAAACATGCATTGGGGAGAGGAAACTCAATCTTAATGCAACTGTGAGCTCAGTCCCTTTCTAGTTACACCAAGTGATGGCCAGAAACAATACAGCCTAAGAGCTTTGCTATACGTATAACTATCATTCATCTATATCTATAATTTAACTAATTTGGTCCCATCCTCTCCACTATATCAGAACAGTTGCTACATTCTTTAACATAGATTCAGCATACAGTAAACTAAAAAAATGCTTCTTTTGTCCACTGGTACACAAGATTTGCTAGCAGCATTGTATGTATATTTAATTCTTACCTCCCAGAGCTCATGTAATTAAAATTCACATTTCATGGGGTACAGAAAGTACAAGAGTGACCAAATCATGTAAAGCCTCCTGGAGAGATGGTAATTTAGAGCCGCATGCTTTGCCTTTCCTTTCCATTCAGTGGTATATGAATGAGGCATGCACTGTCTCTGGATCTCATGCCTGAAATCAAAGGCTCCAAGCTGCAATTAACTGTGTGCAGATCCACGGACTTGAATAGGCTGTGGCATGGGTATACAGCTCTCTTAATCCAATTCTGCTTTTGAAGAGCAAACATTTAAGAAAAATAATATTTAAATCTTACTATTTTATAACCACAAATTCTAGGGAAATAATGCAAAATCTGAGACTGAAGAATCAGCAGCTATCAGAGTATATCAAACATGGGCAATTGGAGCAGATCAATTCAGCCAAAGGGTTAAACATGAAGATGTATCTTACCATAGGTTGCAAATGTTCTTCTTTGTTGTTCAAACATGAAATCATTAATGTGTGCTGGTTCTGTATATCCAGAAAGCATATTCCTAGGTGCAGCCATCTGCTGAGTCCTAAAAGGATTCACTGGCCCAAACTGTATTAAAAAATGATGATAATTGCACAGGACCATCATTAAGGACCTCTTTACATTTGATTTTACTAGCAGATCCATGTATATACCACAAAAGCAAAAGACTGCACACACATCTCTTTTATTGCATTGTACTAAAACCTGATGATCTTCACACATGATGGTGGTACTTTTATAATGCATCCATGTAAGCAAAATGTCATTTACGAAGCAATTTGGTAGATATCTATTACATAATCTGCAACAGAAGGGAAACTGTTTAAAGGAGGAAAGCTTGCTTTTCTTCCAGTATTTCTTCTGTGCATGAATGTGTTAACAACAGGTGGTTCCAAAACACATGTATGGATTGCACTGCAATACTAAAGCGTTTTACATGTAATATTTGTCATGTTGGAAGCTTTCTGCCCACACAGAAATGGTTTGGTCGTTACATCTGCTTCTATTTTGTTATTAGTTAGATACTTACAGCCCACTTTTCTCCTCAATGGGGACCCAAAGTGGCTCACAACATTGCTCTCCCCTTCATTTTATCCTCACAACAGCCACCTTGGAAGGTAGGTCAGATGGAGAAAGAGTACTGCCCAAGGTCACCCTGCAAACTTCCACAGCTAAGCTTTGAAGCTGGTTATAAACCTGGCCAAAGCTAATGAAGGTTCATGTTAACAATACTGCACACATAATGTTATACCATGGTAAATGGGTGGGAGGGATTCTGAGCAAGAGAAGGGAGAATAAAAAGTGTGATTGCATTTAACCATGGTTAGGTGATAAAGAATTGTTGTATCTGGATGGGACCTCAGTATTCTAGAAGGAAGTATGTGGCTGATGAAACAGATTCTGAAATGTGTCCAGGAACTATTACAATTTTACAATAAAGCTGCAAAAAATTCCAAAGGGAAAACAAAATGGGAATAGTTCCAAGTTGCTGACCACAAGAAAGGAGTATGCTGCTCATAAATTATCTACCATCACTGATATGAGATACACGTATGCAGCACTACAACCCACAGAGAACCAACATTATCAGCATGGAATGAATCCTCAACAGATTTTGTTAGAAAACTATGCTGCACCACAACTATTATACTTAATGAGGTTTCTGTCATGCATTATGGCTCCTCCCAGCTCTCCAGAGACATTTGATACACAACCTCACATTTCTATTTACCAAAGCATTCCCCTGCTCTTTCATCATTTACTACAAGACTAGCCTCCACAAATAGTATTAATATTTCTAAGTTGTGTCTGAAATAGAAAGACACAGAAAATTTGCACATGCTTTACAATCAATTAAATTAGTTTTGTCCAAGGGTATAAAGACCATTATTACTTATTAGCTGTACCTCAGAAATGAAAAATAACTTCCAGCTTTGGACAGCCATTATTTTAAGACTTTGACATCTGCATGTATTAAAGCTAAGTATATTTCATTTTCATACTAGTTGCTTGTTCCCAGAGGGTTTTCCCGCACGAGGAATACCAGTTTCAATATTAAATTGGCTTTTACAGTCCAGTCATTTGACAACTTTGTACAGCAGAGATCATCCAAGCTTTTTCTTCCTTACATTTTGGCCTCTTTTACTATGTGATCCTTCTTACAGCTTATTGCTTTCTAGGATTTGTGAATTACAAAAAGCAAAAGAATGGTTTCTGTTTAATCAGGTGTTGGTCATATGCAAATAAACATGGTTAATGTAAAAAATAAAGGCATCTCCCCAATAGTGCAAGCTCAGACAAAACAAACAATGTGCATAACCTTAATAAACAGACTTCACATGCTGGTTATCTATGTACATCAAAATTCATTTTAGAGCTCACAAGTGACAGTGAGTGAGATGTGTGTTACCTCATTGTGTATTAAATGTTTTCAGGCATGGAGATGCACTTATGTAATTCCAGACCTGCGTGCCATTAAATGCATGAAATGGCCAATGAAACAGTATTTTCCTGCTCTGCTCATGGCTGCCTACTATGGATTATGCCATAAATCCTTCAGAATATCACTTTGGTTTCCTACAAGCAGGCAAACTTTGTATTGAAAAAAAGGTAGCTTGTAGTACACCCACCAACTGTGTAATTCCGTAAATGCAGAGGAAGGAAACCCACAACCCCAGCTATGAGATTATAAACCATGCCTTTGATTCATAATGACTACTATCTCCCCATCCAAAAAAGCCATTCCCAATACTTTCACCACATCTGGAGCTTCATGTTGAGAATGCATATGATTTACACTTAAATAATATACCCAGGGTTAACCCCACAAGCGCTGAGCAGCCTCATTATGCCAAAGGGGGCAAAAACGATAAATTAATGATCACTGGGCCATCCCACGTTGAGTAGTACTTGAAACCTGAATTTCATGTTAGGACAACTCACTGTCCTGCTCTTAATGCTAATCACAGCTTTGTTACAAGAACAAGGTATTTTAATTCCACAGTTCATGCCTTATTTTATTGAAAGTGTAATGTCTGTTTCATTACAACTTTTAATGTGACATGGAGTACCCTGCAGAGGTACAAAATATGATATAAATGGGAACAATTTACCCAGTTTTGCTTAGTTTCAGATCAATATTTATGTAAACAGCTGAAGAATTCAAGCTTCATTTATATTTAACCATAATAGGTGTCACATTGTTCTTTAAAGATTTATTTTCATATACAATTTAATAATTTACACGGTGTTCCTTTCAGAAGTTGCTTTGAACAACACTGTAACAAATGACTAGGTTAAAACACACTATTTTATTTACCTCAGGTGCAAACATGGTATCGTATGTTGGGTTATACTGAACTTCCTTGGTAGCTGGATCAAGATGAACTCCTGTCTCCACATCTTCCTAGAAAATTTAACAGAATTTTAATGAAAATCTTTCTTCTGATAGCACACTTTATGCACTAAGCTGATTACAGTTTATGCACTAAACTGATTACAGTAATGTCAAATTTTACTTTTTTTTAATCCCACATTTTTACTTTTTGCTATGAACAAAAAGTGATAATTACTTTAGATTTTTTAGATATGGGGCAATCCTTACTCTGAGACTGCTTCAACTAGACAAACTTTGTATGACATTATGGTAAAGTTAAGCAGACCCAAAAGAAAAGAATACACTTTTTAATGCCTGGGGTACCCACCCCTTTCTGGTAGTACCACTGTTGTTCATAGTACCCATTTAGTGCTCATATACAAAACGAGACCTGCAGGAAGCTGTCCTCTGGACAAGACCTTAAAAATACTTCTCATTGCCAAGTTAGACAACTGTAATGTACTCTATATGGGGATGTGTGGGCTGAACACGAAGAAAGTTTGGAAGTTTTAGTTAGTCCAAACCTGCAATAGCATGTTCGCTACCAGGTGTGAACTACAGGCAACACATTATAACAACACTGAAAGCTCTTTGTTGGTTACCTGATAGCTTCTGGGTCCAATTCAAAGTTCTGTTTTTTTACCTTTAAAGCTCTCTCGGCCTGGGACTAGGGTATCTGAAGGACTAACTTCTCTCATATGTACTTGCTTGGAGATTATGTTTACCTTCACAGAACTTGCTTCATTTACGCCCTCCCCCCTTCAGAAGTAAGGCTGGTGGCCATGAAAGATCCTGGACTATAGAATACACTCCCCCTTCTCCTTTGCCAGGCATAGATGCTAGCCATTTTCCAGCACTGGGTTATACTTTTTTTTTTATTCTAGAAACCTTTATTAGGGGTTATATCAGGAGTACCCAACATGGCACCCTGGCATCTGCTGACACCTTTTCTGGCACCCAAAGGTTTTTAGGAAGTCGGTGGGGCCAGGTAGGGCTTTTACTGTATAGATTTTTTTTAAATGTTGCTTTGGCAGCAGCTGCTACCACAGAACATGGATTTACCTTGTGTTACTCAAGTTAAGCAGTTGTAATAATTTTGTGGCTGGCTCCACCTCCTGTGGCAGCCATTTTGTAGTAGCCATTTTGTTGCTGCACCCACCATGCCATGTCAAATTTCAAATGTGCCTGCAGGCTCAAAAAGGTTGAGAACCCCTGGGTTATATTATCTGTTATTAACTGTAGTTCCCCCACACACATGGTAGCATCATCACTTTATGGATTCTCCCCCCCGCCCAATATTTTTTTAGTGCTGTTGCTTATTTAAGATTGGTTTTTGTGTAAGTTTTTGGATTTTAACTGTTTCTACATTGTATTTATCTATTATTAAAAGAAGAAGAGTTGGTTTTTATATGCCAACTTTCTCTACCATTTAAGGAAGAATCAAACCGGCTTACAATCACCTTCCCTTCCTCTCCACACAACAGACACCCTGTGAGGTAGGTGGGGCTGTGACTAGCCCAAGGTCACCCAGCTGGCTTCATGTGTAGGAGTGGGGAAACAAATCCAGTTCACCAGATTAGCCTCCGCCACTCATGTGGAGGAGTGGGGAATCAAACCCGGTACTCCAGATCAGTCCACTGCTCCAAACCACCGCTCTTAACCACTACACTAGCTATTTAATAAATAAACTGACAGTAGAAGATAGCAGATATCATCATGGGTATAGCTAATTCTGTCGCGCACAGCTTGTCTGGACTTCAGGAGTTTACCTGGTAGCAACTTCACACCACGCAGTTCTGCTATGTACAGTTTAGTTACAATATTTACACAGAGTCCTTTGGCTGTTAACATTCACAGCTCTGAGCAACAGCATGCTCCGCCAGCATATATATTTCAGGCAATAGGTAACTTACATTCACTATACAGACTTATATACACATTCATGACCAATCACAGTTCACCTGAGATGAGTCATTCTGGAAATCCCCATTCCTGGCTGTACAAACTGGATCAGACCAGCCTCATCACATGACTTAGCTGTCACTCTGATCAGTATGATCTGTTTAGCAAACTGCAGACTAGGCATAACTTTGACATATGTTGACAAATTCCTATAGGTTTACTGCTAGCTACTATTGCTATTCCACTGTTGAATAAAAGAGCCTGATAACCACTTTAATTCCACACTGCAATGTTCCTTCCTCATCAACCAGTTCCAAAATGGATGCTTGACATAGAGGTATTTTCCCAAACTGACAAGACTTATCAGCATGAAAAGCCTGAATCCTATAGCCTTTCTCAGTCTGTATAATTTTCTTCTGCTAACCATGGGGAAACGCACTGAAGTGCCACGCTCTGATCACTGGAGAGCCTACTTAATTTCTCACTGCTTTTGGAGATAACGCTAGTCACTTCCCACATTCTTAAAGTGCATCTCTGCAGCCCCACAAAGCCTAAGACTCTCAGAATGCTGCATTTGCCAGCCAATACCTAATCTGATGGTTTTCCTGTTGTTCTCTGGGTCATCAATTCCCAGAGATTCTTCAGTCATTCTAGTGTTTACATTCAGACTTAATGTTCTGGAAACTGCTGCCGCCATTGTCAGCAACAAAAACAGGCTGGCTGGTGAAGGAATTTGAACACGTTTGATCAATGGATACAGCCATCCCACACTGTTGGCTGCTTATTCCTTTTTCTGAAACTGGTCTGTGGAAGGCTGCCTCTGGGACAGTCTGCAAGCTTTATATACAATGGTTGCTTCAAAGGCCTAGTTTCTCAGCCACGCTAGGGGCTGCCTGTTCTATAATTCTGCTTTCCAACAACTTGTAGTTTTTCTGTACAAGAGCCAACATTAATACAACAAAAGGAAAGCAATACAAAACTGTGCAAGTATGATGTTCAACACCACATTTGTATAAGCAGCACCATACAATGTTAACCACGCAGTGTCAATTTATTAGCTGCCAGATTATTTGAATATGTAATAATTTTTTAAAAAACATACTTTTACCATTTGCAGAACTATATATACCTCACATATAGTACAGGTTGCCTTTTCAACATTTTCATTTTTGCTTCATAGTGTACATTTTCCTTTAACAAAACACAATTAATTTTGGACTAGTATGGCTGTAAACAAGTTATGTGCATTTGCCTTTGTTAATCTACCCTCCCAAGGTATGTAACGGTGTATTTCTCTCTGTTTCAGGACCCCAAAGTGGATTGCCAGTCTCACAGCTGGGTCACAAGGAACCGGGTGAGCGAGGGAGGAGACATTGGGAGGACAGATAGTGAATATGGATTTGCCTCTACATAATATACAAAATGGCCATGAAATAAAGCCTGTTGCTCGTATCTATAAACATGAAAAATAAAATATAAATTTGTTTGCACCTTAAAGACTAATATTTATTTCAACATAAGCTTTCATGAGTCACAATAATGAATGCTAAGGCACCACTGAACTTTTGTTTTATTTTGTTACAATAGATTAACACAGGTACTCCTGTGCAATCTTGTTAGCATTAGCCAGGAGCTCCACCAATCTGACAATCAGCTGGGCTTTGGAAAGAAGCAGGACAGGCTGGAGTGCTAACTGTGGCTGATTGTGGAAAGCGACTGTTGCTGATTGGGGAGGGTCTGTTTGCCTGGGGCTAATGGCTGGCCCTGCCCTCCGCTGGTTGAGCCTTGGACTATGTTAAGGCTCTTCCTCACCCGAAAAGCGAGCTCAAGGGTGAGAAATTTATTTATTGCATTTCTACCCCGCCCTCCCCAACCCCAAGGTCAGGCTCAGAGCGGCTTACCCCCTATACGTGTTAAGCTTTTTGCTTCTGCAAGTAGGGAATTTTGTGAGGCAATTTAGCAGGGGAGTTGTCAGGGAATGCAAGAAAAACTGAACCACATCTACAATGGATCAAAGCAGCATGGCTGGTGAGGGAGCTGAGACAGTGACGTGCAAGGTCTGTGGCATGCTTGCATTCTTACCTGAGAGTAACAGCAATTACACTTGCAGGAAATGTAAGTTGGAGAAGATACAGGGACTTGAGTCATGCTTTTCCACACTCCATTTTATAAGGGAAGGTGAACAGTTCACGGACAGACACATGAAGCACTCTAGAGAGGGCAACAGGATGAGGAGGAGGTAAAGGTATCTCAGAAAATGGAGGAGCACCCAACACAAGAGAAGGGTGCATGGAAAAATGTGACCCACAGGAGCAGGAAAATTAGGAAACATTCTGAGCCTCTGTTGCTAAGCAATCGGTTCCAGGCTCTCCCCATAGATGCTGATTCTGGATCACTGGAACAAGGGCTTCTCCCCCAGCCTCCCCAAAGCTTGAAGGAAATTTCTCAGGCCCCTGTGGATGAGAGAACTCGTGTTTCTGCTCCCCAATATAGGAGGATATGTGTGCTGGCAATTGGGGATTCCCTACTGAGAGGGGCAGAGGGTAAAGAAGGTGTCAAACATACGGCCTGTGGGCCAGATTTGGCCCCATGAGAGCTCTTATACGGCCCACGAGCCACCACTCCCCCCAGTCCCAATATGGGCTGGCGAGGAATGGCCCAGCCCAACCAAGAAGAACTTTCTGACAGTTACAGCAGTTCCTCAGTGGAACAGGCTTCCTAGAAAGGTGGTGGGCTCCTCCCTCCTTTGGAGGTTTTTAAGCATAGGCTAGATGGCCATCTGACAGCAATGCTGATGACCTTAGGCAGATCATGAGAGGGAGGGCAGGAAGGTTTGCATCAGTACTTGCCTCTTGTGGCCCTTTCTTGCATGCCCAGGGTAGTGTCAATTGCCACTTTGGGGTCAGGGAGCAATTTTCCTCAAGGCCAGATTGGCCAGGGATCCTGGAATTTTTTGTGCCATCTTCTGGACATGGAGCAGGGGTCACTGGGGGTGTGGAGGGAGGTTGTGAATTTTCTGCATTGTGCGGGGGTTGGACTAGATGACCCTGGAGATCCCTTCCAACTCTATAATTCTAAGTTTCACAGACTGTGTAAGAGTAATCACCATTTAGAACTGCATTGAATGATCACTGTGCTTACCTTTGAGTTTTGCAAATAAACGTTACAAACTAGGACTTTTATCCCACCATTCAGATGTTTCCTTTTCTTTCTGAGCATATTAAAAACCCTGCTTAGAATTCACTTGCATTTTAATTCATCACATTTACCCATTAAACTTGGTCTTGACGTCCTTTTATGTATTTATAGGAATCATGTTCTGTAATTTTTCTTAAAAGTCTGTTTAAAATATTTATATCTTAAAAATAAAAAAAAAATATTTATACAATTAATTACATTGTCATAGAAGTTTACACAGGATACTTATCCCAGCAGACTTGAGTATCAACACCTGGTAGATGTTATTTAAAGAAAGGCCACAGTGCATGTTACTAAGAAATAGAGACTATGGGTCATGCCTGTGAACTGCAAGGCTGCAGTCAGGTAGGATAAGTTCACTATTATTCACAATTGTAATTACACAAGGGTGGGGGTGTTAGGCAATAGTATATACTCATATGTTGTTAATGTTTTAGAAATGAATAAGGGCACAGTCTGATGAAGCGAAGTTTACTCTGCGAAATAAGGATAAGACAACCGGGAACTTGTAACCATATTTTGTGCCATAATTACCATAACAACAACAACGCGAAGTTACAGAAGCTAGCGTTTGAAACCGGCTTACCAGCAGGAACGGGATTGGAGCCACCGGATTGGTTTACGCGGGATCAGCTGACCGCGATTGGAAACAATCTTGATTTATACTGCCTGAGTTGTGGCAAATTGAAATATATCCAATAAGACTTTGCGACCCGACTGCTGGTTGTAAGAATGATTCCCCCGGGGGTTTGTATGTTCTGAGATGAATGTATTATTTGAAGAAAATTGTTTATGTACATAGAGTTTTAATCCTATAATTTTCAACACGTTTAGGCTATTTGCAGCGCAGAACTTTAGTGAGAAGAGTGCTACGCATATACATGTGCATATTGTGAAAAAATATAAGTAAACTTGCATAAGTTAAAACGATCAGTGGCTGTGTACTGAAATTATTTCCTTAGGGATTTACGAGAATTCACTTCAGGCATCTGGTGAAGAGGTTATGGGCAGCTTGGCCACTATGGCCCCTGGGAAAAATCAGGTGTGTTGGTGGGCTGTTTCTCCTAAGTCCCCACTCCATCCTAGTCCAGTGGATGATGAGTCCAGACCTGGGACTGCTGCTACCTCCTGGCTCATGCCTAATAGAAGGAGGTATGCAAGCTGGCAAGGACTTTGCCACTGGGCAGAGGCAGGCAGTGTAGTACTTGGCTTAGCTGCCCCTGCCTGGGTCAGACGCTACTGCGCATCACAACACCTACCTCTGGCTGTCAGTGGTGTCCTTGCCAGCCTGTATGGCTCCTGGTTGGCTTGCCAACACCTTGGCACCTCGCAGGGGAGGCAAGCATGCTAGCAAGGGACAGCAAGCGGATGCCATCTCTACCATAAGGGAAGGGTCAGCCTTCATTAAAAGGGTAAAGAAATCTGTCCATATTCATTAATTTAGTACTTGCGCTTGAAAAAGTTCAAATGAGTACCCTCCCTTGATCCTTTAATAAAGGGATTACAAGGGCTAGAAAACATCAACAATTCAGTGAGCTACTTTGCATAATCCAGGACTTGCAAGCCAAAATAATAAGTGATTTTTTGCTAGACATGCCCATTAATATTATGTATATACAACATTCCAAAGCTGGTGCTTGAGTAGTGTTGTAGACTCACTGTCTCACCTCATTCTTTTCATACAAGGACCTTCCCAGCTGATTCAGCCAAAATTAATCTGTGTGTGTGTGTGTTAAGTGCCGTCAAGTCGCTTCCGACTCATGGCGACCCTAGATTCCGTTATATCTAGTTATATCTAGCTTCCATTATATCCAGAAACTCTATGCTTTTTAATTACAAACAGTATAATAGAAATTAATGTATTCACTAAGCTACACAACAAAATTGTGACAAAGACCAAAAGAATTACCTCACAAATGCTACTACTCACAGCACATGCCCTCCCCCCTTCTATGTAGACTACAGACTCTCTCATATTTTATGGAAAAATTGAGGGATGAAAATTATTATAATGAAATATACATATATCAATGTATCTAATTTTCAACTATATATTTATACTTAAATACGGAGACTGGAGCCATGAACAGACCAGGCAGATCTTTCCATAAAATTGAAAAAAGCCCCAGGTTTGCAGAATAATCTAAAATCTTAAAAAACAAAAACAAAAAAACCCCCCAACAACCCACAAACACAAAACACACAACACTGGGGGCTTAAAAAAAAGAAAACAGAAGCAACGCCTACATCTTTAAGAAACAAATGCCCTGTGGCTGTTGCCAGGCAACCATACTACTGCCAACAAGCCTTGGTTTCTGTCAGTAAAAAGCAGGTGGAGGGGGCAGGGCCCTTTCTAGGGCTGTTTTGGCTTTTGAGGGAAGGCACAGCAGGGCTAGGTCCACCAACCCCCACCAAAAGACTTGCTACAATGCAACCTGCATGACCCAGCCAGGCCCAGATGCTCATTACTGTTCTACAACCACCACCCCATGAAAGCCAAGATGGTGTAGTGGTTAAGAGTTTCAGACCAGGATCTGGAGACCCAGGTTCAAATCCTTGCCATGGAAGCTCACCGGGTGACCTTGGGTCAGTGACACACTCTCAGAATAGCCTACCTCACATGGTTGCTGTGAAGATAAAATGGAGATGAGGAGAATGATACAAGGTTTTGGGTCCCCACTGTGGAGAAAGGTGGGGTATAAATGAAGTAAATAAATAATATAGCTGAAGATGGGGGCAGGTAAAAGGAAGGTTGGCTGGTGTACGGGAAGATGACAAAGAAGCAGGGAAAGGGAAAAGGATATGGGGACTGTCAGGAGGAGGGAAAGCGAAAATAGTATGGGAAAGGGAATACAGGGGAAAGATCAGTGCCCCGCACAAATCCTTGTAAGCACCTCACGGTGCAGCTGGGCCTGGGTCTGCTGGATAGCACAATGCAACTGGGCCAGAGTTTTCCCAGAGAGAAAGATCAAGACTGGGGCAAATAAAGGTAGGCTGGTTGGGGGATGGAAAGGAGAGAAGGAAGCAGGGAAAGGGGGAGAAGCTATGAGGACTTTCAGGGAAGGCAAAGAGGAAATAGTGGAGGAGGGGAAAATAAGATTCCCTCCCAAGTCCTTGTGGGTCCCCTACTTGTACTTGAATAATAGGATATTTCTTTCTGCTAAGGAAACATGACAACTGTGCAATTATTCCAGTTGTTGTACCAATTTATAAGTTGCAAGGATCTTAATATTTAATTAGGTGAATACATAAGTCTACCCTTGCTGAAATGTCACAGATTATTGTATCTCATTTCCCTCACCTGTTAAATTATTTTATTCATTCAGTAGCAAGCAACAGAGAACAGACTGTAACATGAAAAGTTCTCCCTAGGAAAAATGTAGCTATTCTGGCTCTATAGTACTGTTATAATGCATTCCTAAGGAGAGTTACTCCAATCTGAGCCCAATGAAATGAATGGACTTAGACTGGAGTAACTCTCCTTAGGAATGCACTGTTAGTTTCACACTTCTGAATCATTTCAGAACCCTATAATGGGCTCATCATTCTCTGTGAAACTACATGGTATTTGAAACTGAAGCAAATGTATTAATCCAACTTTCCTTTACAAGGGATCCCTGCATACACTATTTCCATCAAGCAAATTAAGTTCTTTACAAATGCTTTCCTGCCAGCCTTTCTTTGATGTAAATATCTGGATTGTTAAAATCTGAAAATATGTGCAGAGCATGCTTGCTTCAGCTCTTCTAGTGCTGCTTTAAGTGGGGAGGGGAATATAGATTTCATATTATATTTTGATACAGTACATTTTACTTTAAGGGGGAGGGGAATCTAGATTGCAAATTAAATTTTGGTACAGTATATTTTAAAAAAATGACTATAAAGTGGGACACTTTGCAAGAGGCTCTCAAACTTAACACTAAATTGGATGTCTGCCAATATATTTTTATGCATACGTCCCCCCCTTATATCACTACTAGTATATAAAGAGGATAATACTTCCTAAGGTGCATCATATATGTGAGACTGACCCCTTCAGGAATGTTAAGGAGGACCTATGAATATGCCCCCCGCCCTGACCTGGGTGGCCCAGGCTAGCCTGATCTCATCAGATCTCAGAAGCTAAGCAGGGTCAGCCCTGGTTAGTATTTGGATGGGAGACCACCAAGGAATATCAGGGTTGCTGTGCAGAGGAAGGCACTGGCAAACCACCTCTGTTAGACTCTTGCCATGAAAACCCCAAAAGGGGTCGCCATACGTCGGCTGCAACTTGACGACACTTTACACACACACACACATGCATATGCCCCAGTTCTTGTTAATTTCATTCTCAATTTTTATACCATACTATATTAAACATTTCACACACAAGAAATAATCCAGTATTTATAGAACACAAAAATGTACTGTGGCTGTTTAATTAAACATTGTTATAACACAAGAAGATCTGGAAATAACTGTTTGCTGGATTCTTCTTCTATAATGACAAGCAATTCTCAAAATTAATATAATGCCTTATCTAGAATGCTGAGTTCAGGCTTTACAGGCAAATAAAATAACTACATAAACAAGAATTGTGTAGTTTGAAAACTGCAGCTTGTGCACCGTGCTGCACTCTGCCTTCCCATAGGGGCAAGTCACTGTGAGAATGCTGCAGTTACCTTGGCTCTCCTTGGACTGGAAACAACAGCAGCAAGAGTGCTCATGATGACTTTTCCTTTCCTTTATTAACAATAAGCCCCTTCAACCAGAGGTCTTGATCCATACAATAAAATCACAGTACAAATATCAATAGCTACAGAATGATTAATAAAATAAAATTACACCACCAGTAAAACTGCGAGATTGTCACATTAATACTTAGCAGGAGAGTCTCAAAGATATTATAATCAACAAGAATATGGCAACAGATTGCGTAACTACAGGACTAATGTAAGCCAACAAAAAGGAAACTACCTGAGGTTCAATGGCAAGTTAGTACTTGCTCAAAACGGAGGAAACCCAAAGTTCTCACAATGAAGACCATTGGTCACAGAACAAAATGTGATCAATGGTCTCAATCATGCCAGAGTCACAACGACAATGATGACTGTTTAAGCTCTGAAACAGGCTACATCTATGGATGGGAACAACTCCCATATATACCTTCCTGTGCCCTGTGATCTTTCAGGAAGGATCTAACTCCATGCCCAGTGCTTTTCAGCAGAGAAGATTTCAAGACCCTTGGACCTGGATCTATTCATAGTGGCACCCATACTCTATATAGCTTTTTCTAGTGGGCCACATCAAACTGCTTCACAGACAGCACCACAGGTAAATGTCAGAGAGAAGAAAGCATAAGAAAACCACATGCTCTGCTTTCCAAAATGCTCAAACTACATTAATGCATTTTAAAACACTTTATTTATTGTAATTTAATTTTTAAAATAAACGAAAATTATATTCAGCTCAAAGTACTCCTGATTTTTGGCTATTATGCACTGAAGTGCGCTTCCTCCAGCATAAAGAACCTTCCTGCAACTTAAGTGGCTTTTTCCCCAACAGAAGAGCCATTTAAGTTGGAGGAAGGCTCCACAGGCAGAAGGAGAGGTGATGAGGCAAGGTGATGAGGAAGGGCACAAACGATGTCTTGTCTCTGTGCTACATGCATGAGAGGAAGAATAAATTGGAAGTTAAGAACATAAGGCCATGCTGGATCAGACCAGGGTCCATCAAGTCCAGCAGTCTGTTCACACAGTGGCCAACCAGGTGCCTCTAGGAAGCCCACAAACAAGACAACTGCAGCAGCATTGTCCTGTCTGTATTCCAAAGCACCTAACATAATAGGCATGCTCATCTGATCCTGGAGAGAATAGGTATGGCAGTTGGCAGTCATCACCACATCCTGGGGCAGGGAGTTCTACAACTTAACTATGTGTTGTGTGAAGAAATACTTCCTTTTATCTGTTTTGAATCTCTCATCCTTCATCAAGGGTTAGAAAAATAAAAAGGATATAGGGGAGAGTCAAATAATTCAGTCTTACTGAGATGTTTCAGGTGATGCAGAACGTAATTGTTTTGTTGTTGCTGTTGTTGTTTGAGAAACAAGCAAGCAACTAGAGCATGACACCTGTCCGGCATTTAGGCACACCTGACAATGAGATAGGGCTGGAGTTACAAAAAGTGAAGAGATCAGAAACAGAGTCCCATTTCCTGGCAACAGAGATATTTTTGAGCAGAACTCAGAGCAAACATGCATGTCCATGAGCAGCAAGGGTTTTAGCCACCCTGATGGTATACCAACATTATAATTACTGATATTGCCTCAACACAATTATTATAATTGCTACATAAACAGCAGAAACTGTCATCATAGAGCTTATACAACCAGACATAGGTTTAACTGAAAACCCCACATATTGTCTGCAATATTTATAAGCCTTCAATTTGGCAAGTAATAACTTGCATTGTAAAAATAAAAGAATGTGAGTTCCTATATATAAAACAATTTGAGACACTTGTGTAGATCCAATCAGAACAGAATACGTCACTAACATATAATTTTAATTCCTGTTATCAACTGTTCTGACAATACATTAAGGCTGTGATTTTAGTTTTATGCATATCCAGATCAGATGTCAAGAAAATTGTAATCTTCATGGTATCGAATGGATTTGTTCCCTTACCCAAGTCTTGTGCTATCTGCAAGCCTCAAGAAGAGGTTACTCTGTATGAAACTTGACCTTGCAAAACCCAAACCCACAGAAGCAAACAGACTAACAAAACAGGTGTAAGGTTTCCTTACCAATCTTCCCATTTAATGTTATATAAACCCAAACATCACGAACAAGCAAGCGCTAGACTCTCAGATCACCAACTTACTCTAGAATTAAACATCTTCATATGCCATTAAAGGTTTTTTATTATTATTATTATTAATTAAACATCTTTAACAAGTATACTGGCTTGAAATACTTATTGGATTGAAATTTTAAGTTAAGTGCTGGTGCTAGAGATGTAAAGTCCCAGGAAAAAAAAACTGGAAAAATTGGGGTGGACAATAAAGATCTACAAAATTAGTTTTAACCTACCGTATATACTCGCGTATAAGCCGAATTTTTCAGCCCAAAAAAAGGGCTGAAAAAGCCGGCCTCGGCTTATACGCGGGTCAATACGGTAGAGGGGGGAAGGAGGAAGGAGGGGGGAACTTACCACCGCCATCTTTTCCAGGCCGGGAGCGGCCTTCAGAGACCCCCTGCGGCCGCAGGGAGGGCGCTCCGCCGCCCCCGCCACCTTCTCCCGGCCGGGAGCGGCCTACAGAGGCCCGCTGCGGCCGCGGGGAGGGCGCTCCGCCGCCTTCTCCCGGCCGGGAGCGGCCTACAGAGGCCCGCTGCGGCCGCGGGGAGGGCGCTCCGCCGCCCCCGCCGCCTTCTCCCGGCCGGGAGCGGCCTACAGAGGCCCGCTGCGGCCGCGGGGAGGGCGCTCCGCCGCCCCCGCCGCCTTCTCCCGGCCGGGAGCGGCCTACAGAGGCCTGCTGCGGCCGCGGGGAGGGCGCTCCGCCGCCCCCGCTGCTTCCCGCCGCCAGGAGCCCAGAAGGTAAGTCTTGGGGGGGGGGAGGGGTTATAAGCCAACCCTCGGCTTATACACGGGTGCCTAATTTTTCCCCATTTTTGGGGAGAAATTAGGCACCTCGGCTTATACGCGGGTCGGCTTATACACGGGTATATACGGTATATATTAAAATCACCATTTAGTTCCAACACACTGACTAATCTGGAGAATATTCCTATTACATAAAATAAAGTACACTGATAAACAAAGTGTAAACAAAACAAAGCCACACTAATTTTTAGTGTCAGGTCTTCACTACATAAAACATTAAAATGGCCAGCTCTTCAATACTGACAACTTAAATTCAGCTTGCTTTGCAAATGAGCTGCAGACCATTCTCAATCACTAAATAATGAATCAATTCTATCACTGTTAGCAAACCCTGAGCATTCCCTTTTTCCTTCTGATAAACATAAATGGACCTCACTAGTACAATAATGAATGGACAAAGACCATTTATCTCATTCCACCCCACCCATTTTACAGTCAGAAGAGGGGATTAACTACTACCACCAATTAAAGCATTTTAAAATACATGTTTCGGAATAAAAACACTATCAACTTCAGAAGTAACAAGGGTACTGCAATTAAAAATGTACACCTATTTAAAACGCTAGCATACAGAACAAACTCTGGTTAAATGGCAATCAAGGCATGGATTCCCACAATATGACCTCTCAGGTGTCTGATGCTGCTTACAACCTTCATCAAGGGTTAGAAAAATAAAAAGGATACAGGGGAGAGTCAAATGATTCAGTCTTACTGAGATGTTTCAGGTGATGCAGAACTTAACTGGTTACCACAGAGTAGGGGATGACTGCTTCATCAGTGTTATTGTGCAGGCCTCATCTGAACAATCCTGGAGACCATTTGCTTGGCAAAGAGTTAAGAGTGGTTTCAGTTAGGTTGCAACAGACTACATCTCAAAGATGAAAAAACAAAGCCATATAATACAAAAACCACAACAGGACACGACAGTGTGCACACAGGGTTGTATTATTTGCTTGGTCTTAATAAAAAGAATTACATGGTGTTTAATTTTTTTTATATAGACCAACACAGCTGATGTATCAGGCTACTAGCTAGGCCATTAGCTGAAAGAAAGGGGAGAGCATGAAGTAATGGAAGAAGACTGGCAGCCCACAATAGAGAGGCTCCCACCCAAGGCTAGGCCAGGCACATAGGAAGACCTTCAGAGTGGCTGCGGAAAAAAGGAAGAGAAAAAAGGAACTTAAAATAACTTATATAAAAATGCAGTGTAGATAAGAGCTAGATTTCAGACAGGAATGTGCTAAACCACAACCATTACTTAGGATGCTTTGTGCTAATCTAGGCTCAGTGCAAATGTAATACTGTCCAACTAACAAATCAAGATTTAGAAATCAGGACACTTTGTAGGCTCATGTGGTCTTGCTTCCCTCTCTCTTTCAGTTACAGTGTGGCATGGGATCTGTCCTGCAGAGTACTGCAGAAATCAATTCCATGCCCAGTGCCATTCAATCCATATGCTAGGCCTTTGAGCAAGATCATATGAAATTTGGAACTGGGTGTCATGAGTATACTGATACCTAGCTCTTCATTTACTTGAGAAAGGGACCAGAAATTTCTCTGATAAATCTGTTCTCTGATAAATCTGGATCCAGAAAGGTGATGCTGGGGGACATTCTGAAGGGAATTATGTTTTCACCCTACACAGGATGGCACTCAAGCTGACCAATTCAGTGAAGAGACTGGGAATTTATTCGATTCAGCTCTGTTGGAAAATCAGATTAATGCAACTCTGAAAAATAAGTTGTTTTAACTGCATTTAGTGAAAATTGGCTCCGCTCTTGGATTCTGTCAAGCTAGCTATGCTGATACATGCCGCCATAGCTTCAATGCTGGGCTATCATAACATGCTGTATTGTGGGGCTGCCCTTGAGTATGATCAGGAACCTTCAACGGATACAGAATACAGCTGCTTGTCTGTGGTGTTACCAATATTTTACAGTATCAATATTTAACATCGACATTGGTTGCCTATTTACTTTGGAGTTAAATTCAAGGAGTTGGTTCTTACCTATAAAGCCTTATTTGGTCTGGGAACCACATACCTAGAATCATAGAGTTGGAAGGGACCACCAGGGACATCTAGTCCAACCCCCTGCACAATGCAGGAAATTAACAACTACCTCCCCCACATCCCCAGTGACCCCAACCCTCCCCCCGCCATGCAGGATCCCACAATCAAAGCACTCCTGACAGATGGCCATCTAGCCTCTGCTTAAAGACCTCCAAAGACGGGGACTCCACCACCCTCCGAGGCAGCCCATTCCACAATCGAACAGCCCTCACCGTCAGGAAGTTCTTCCTAATGTTTAGGTGGAATCGCTTTTCTATTAGTTTAAATACATTACTCTGTGTCCTAGTCTCTGGAGCAACAGAGAACAAGCTAGTTCCCTCATCAACATGACATCCCTTCAAATATTTAAACATGGCTATCATGTCTCCCCTCAAACCTCTCTTCTCCAAACTAAACAAACCCAACTCCCTAAGTCTCTCCTCATAAGGCATGGATTCCAGACCTTTGACCATTCTGGACGCTCTCCTCTGGACACACTCCAACTTGTCAACATCTTTCTTAAATTGTGGAGCCCAAAACTGGACACAGTATTCCAAGTGAGGTTTGACCAATGCAGAATACAGTGGTAGTATTACTTCCCTTGATCTAGACACAATACTCCTATTGATGCAGCACAGAATTGCATTGGCCTTCTTAGCCGCCATATCACACTGTTGACTCATGTTCAGCTTGTGGTCCACTAAGACTCCCAGATCTCTTTCATATGTACTGTTGTCAAGCCAACTATGTCCCATCCTGTACCTGTGCCTTATGTTGTTTCTGCCTAGGTGAAGTACTTTACACTTCTCCCTATTGAAATCTATTTTATTACTTATGGCCCAGCTCTCCAGTCTATCGAGGTCATTCTGAACTCTGATCCTACACTCCGTGGTATTACCTGAGAAACCCTCTCTCCTACTGTGATCTTGTTCATTGACTCAGATCTTCCCAGCGCTTTCTTCCCACTCCTGAAGTCCATTAGATCTACCACAGTCTGAATATGGCCCTTTTTTGAGCCTGAGTCTGGCAGTGGCAAAGGTTCTGTAAAATGGTAATCAAGAAGAAGTCCAGAGGATGCCAACTCTGACTCAGTTCCAGTTAGAGATGCCAGGCCACTTTCTCGGTGAAGTTCATTAGATCTACCACAGTCTGAAGTCCATTAGATCTACCACAGTCTGAATATGGCCTTTTTTTGAGCCTGAGTCTGGCAGTGGCAAAAGTTCTGTAGAATGGTCATCAAGAAGAGGTCTGGAGGATGCCAACTCTGACTCAGTTCCAGTTAGGGATGCCAGGCCACTTTCTCAGTGAGGCGATGAGCAGAAATGATGTCCAACAATATGTGACATCACATCTGCCTGAAAAACTAGATGTGACCTAATCATGTACCATGCAGTTTTGGGGGATGGCCAGAGCACCCCCCAACATGCTTGCATCAAATTTGTGACATCACATGTTGCTGGATGTCATTTCTGGCCTGGGCCTTTTGTCCCACTGCTCATAGGCAGGAGGGAGGGCCCAACCACTGAGAGGCCTCCCGCTATAAGAGGGCAAATGGCATCCCTGCTTCCAGTATCTCTGCACAACTTCTTTATTTAAGACCTTTAATGGCAATACCATTTAATTGTAGTGATATTCTTTGTGGCAGATGTGATATACAGGGCCATTTATATCTTGTTCTTGAATATATTAATGTTTGTTCTGTTGCTTTATAACTGCATGTGTAAGCCACATTGGTCAGGAGGGGGCAGAAATAATAAATAAATAACTAGCAGTATGATGTCTCTGACATTTTCATTAGCAAGTCTGAATCAGGTCAGAAGCAGGTTTGAAAACTCCAGTTTGGGCTAACAATGGATGAAAACGCTGGTGTAGACATAAGGCTTTAAACCGTATTTACTTGCAGTACTACAGTGGTGGAAATGCTGATGCAAAAGAGACAGAAGAAGGAAGTGTGCAAGCTTAGATCAGGAAGCTATGAATATTCTAGTACAGTAATGGCCAATAAAGTGGATTATAAATTTACTGTAGTCTACTTTTGAAAAGAGTTCAGGAGTCCCCCATCTTTTTGAGCCTGCGGGTGGATTTGGAATTCTGACATGGCATGGTGGTCACAGCAACAAAATGGCTGCCACAAAATGGCTCCTGCAGAAGGTGGAGCCAGCCACAAAATGACTGCCACAGCTTAATTCCAGTAACACAATGTAGATCCGTGTGCTGTGGTGGCTTCTGCTGCCAAAGCAACATTTTAAAAAATCTGCATAGCCAATCAAATCTCCAATAGTCAATCAGAAGCCTTGCCCACTTCCTAAAAACACTTGGCAGATGCCTGAAAAGGTGTCAGCGGGTACCCAGGCGCCCACAGGCACCAGGGTGCCCACAGGCACCAAGTTGGGGACCCCTGTTTTAAAGAGACTGGGGTGCACACTTATTTCTGTGCACACTTATTTCTGCCTAGGAAGCCAAGTAGGTACTGCAGTGGAGAAAGAAGTGCTTTTCTTGGTTCTGACTACAGATAGCTATGAAGTTAGTAAAATCAAAAACAGAAAAAGACAAGCTTAATATACAAGAACTACTTTATATCCTCTGGAACATCATATAACAAAATTTAAACCATCCTTTATTAGTCGTTCAAATATCATTCTTTGCTGGGTGTTATACTGATAAAGTACACTAACATGTTAAAACAATTTTTATTATTTGGTTAGGCTGATATAATCCAAGTAACTACATCACAATTCATAAACTCCCTGAAAGTTAACCATTAATTGTTCAACTTTTGCTAGATATTTTCAATGCAGAAGGATTCTGCTGTCTGACTGAAGAGTTGCCCATTCCCTAAAAACTGTACCGAATTTACCTTACCTGCTTGAATAATTACTTTTAAACAGAGCTGCGGGTGAAACACTGACATCATGCCTACCCAAGGGTGCTATGTAAGATATGCAAATATAAAATATTTATAAAACTTTAACCACTCTTTAATCAACAAACACAGGCAACTGAAACATTAACTGAAAATTATTTTATTTTAAGGACATATATCCCACACTTGGAACCAACCTTAGTTCTCTAATCTGTTTCATTTGGTGACAACTAAACAAGAGACAGACTAAGCCATCAGCACAGAGATAAAACATGTATTTGGACTAAAACATCTAAGTAAATAAGAAGACCTTTACAACCTGTCTAGAACTAAGCAACGAGGTCACCTGGCATAACAACAATAATTCGTTGAGAAAGCTCTGCGTCAACACTATGTCTTTGTTTTTGACAGAAAGGGATGTTGCAACAAGGTGTCTCCAGGAGGTATCCCAAGTATTACATTTGCTTGTGGTACATCAAAGATTTCAAGGTATTTCATGAATGAAATTCTAGGAAACTTTTTTTTTTAATTCTCATCTTGTAGTGCTTACTGTGATAGGAAAACAACTGAATAATCAATCAGAGAACCACTACAAAACCCTCCCCCATAGCTTTTTTTGAACAATTTTTATGTAAGATGCTGCTCCATCAACCACGGGCAGCAGCCAATCACAAGCAAAACATTTCAGAATACTTTCCCAAAGCGGGGACTCAATCACCTAGAAACAGAATGACTGGAGTTAACAGAATTATCAGAGAGGAGATAGTTGAAAAGAACGTGTAGGTATCCAGCACAAATATGCAGGCAGAAAAATGTTTGGTATATATGAGACAAACAGAAAATAGGAAGAAAGAAACTGGTAGCTTGGAACCTGGGTGAGAGTAAGGGCAAGTAATGTGTTCCATTCAAGTCAAATCTAGTGCATGACCTGAACACCACTGCTGCTAGACACCCTTCCTCAACAGCAGCTAAGACCTCAGACTTGGGAGGACCTTCTTCCCCAAAACTAAGGACACAACCCTTCCAAAATAAATTCGGAAATAAGGCAGATGTCCAAGTGCAAAACACAGCAAAGTAATAACAATAATAAGGGTCACACCAACCATATTTTTGAGATCTTTTTACAGACAGAAAATCAAACATGTTTCAAAGGGAGAATCAGCTTAACTCCACTTTAGTAAAAAAAAAAATTACCTAACAAAACGTTTTGAGCCATTATGCACTCCTAATGGGCAGCAGAGTCCTGTGCAAAGGTACTCCAATCTAAACAATAGGCTTAGACTGGAATAACTGTACAAAGTATTATTTTATTAGGTTTACACCTCACCCTTTCCTGGCACAAGCTGGGCTCAGGGCAGCTAACAACAACTACACCACAATTTATATAGTAAAACAATCATATAGTAAAAAATGTATAAAGATTTTAAAATCTTTAAAATTCAAATTAACTAGAACTAAAATGGTGACCTAACAACAATTATGGCCAGATTATGCCAGGTGGGCAGCAGTAAGGAAAGGAACGGAAAGGGAGTCCAGCTGCTGTAAAACTGTTGCTGCCTTCAACCATAGGCCCGGCAGAACATCTCTGTCTTACAGGCCCTGCAGCACTTAGCCAGGTTCCCCAAGGCCCGGGTCTCGTTCAACAGAGAGTTCCACCAGGCTGGGGCCAAAAGAAGCCCCAGCCCTGACTGAGGATAGCTGGATATTTCTCGGGGCAGGGACAACCAGGAGGCTGTCATCAGCTGAGCGCAATGCTCTTTGGAGTGTTTTCTTTGCTACAGATATTAATCGAAACAGAATTCCAAGAGATGATCATGTCTCAACCCTATATCCCCTCTGTATGAAAAACTCCGCCTGTTGAAGAAAAAGAGTTGGTTTTTTTATATGCCGACTTTCTCTACCACTTAAGGGAGACTCAAACTGGCTTACAATCACCTTCCCCTCCCCACAACAGACACCTTGTGAGGTAGGTGGGGCTTAGCTCCTATGACCCATAGGTCCTGAGCAGTTATTTCTTAGAGGAAAATATGATGGAGATATATTTGGCCACGGCCAGTGTTAGCAAAAAGGGGACTATTTTGTCTCTTGTTATGGGGGCAGGAATTCTCGCCAATATGGGGGTGATCCATTTATCTGGGTGGTGTTTAAAGAGGGGGGCGTTCCATCATCTTATGAGATAATGTGCCAATTTTCTTTGACTTGCATGAGCAAAGCCTGTCAGAGTATAGTAGATTTCCATATCTTCTGTTTAATACTGCTGAGGTGGCAGGCTTTTAGAAAATCAGTAGGCCTTTCGGAAAATCACTGGACTCCAAAGGAGGGGACCAAAAAGATATATTTAGTTCAGAGATGAAAGTTGTTATTCAGCTCTCCAAGGTGAAACTGCAGGGGGAAAGTTACTAAAACAGGCGCTGAAAAATAGAAGGGAGTATAATTATGATAAGAACAGCAGGTGCAGAACAAAGATGACTTGACCGATCATGTGATGTCTGCTTTATGATTTACCAATCAAATGTTTGTATGATTAAAACCTATTAGGATCAGTAATGTCTTATAATCCACCAATTAACTGTATAAGATTTGCATAACCAATCAACAGTATTATGTATTTTTGAATGTATAATGAACCTATAAAACTCTTTGCACACTTGTAATAAGTGCTCAGCTGTTCTGGATGATTTTAAACCCAAGCTGAGACAGCAGCTGCTTTCAGTAAAAGCTGATTCAAATAAAATCTGGTTTGGGTCTTCTTTATTCTAATCCTTGACCCATAATTCTGCCATAACATTTGGCGAGCCAGGCAGGAGCTTTCGAACCTAGATTGGAATGGGGTGCAGCATTTAAACGGGCGAGGCTGAGAGAGCTCCAAGAGAGCTGCGACCAGGCCAAGATCACCCAGCCGGCTTCGTGTGTAGGAGTGGGGAAACAAACCCAGTTCCCCACATTAGCCTCCGCCGCTCATGTGGAGGAGCGGGGGACTCAAACCCGGTTCTCCAGATCAGAGTCCGCCGCTCCAAACCACCGCTCTTAACCATGATGTGGTAAACGGGGGTTCGTGGGGGGAGAGAGAGACCCGAGATCATTATTTCAAGAAAACAGTTTATTTGCAGCTGCTGACTCAGAGGCCCTAATGGGCAGAAATCTCTGAGCCCCGATTGTACTGAGGGAGAGATATTTATCCAAATTCAAGATGTGACAACCCATCAACATTCAGGGTGAAGCTGATAGCACTACAGACATAGAGGCGGCAGTAGAGTAACCGTTTCACCCGGTTCTTGTTTTGGTTTACTGTAACCCTCCATGACTCTTGCCCCAATTCCTTAGCACACAGACATACACACACAGAGATATCGTGCCCAGCAACAAGCTATTCCCTTGCTGTCCTAATACATCTCAATACATTTACAGAAAGGAAAAGAGATGATTACCAATTGCTAAATCAGTGGATCTTCCATAGTCAGGGGAAGTCTACCTTGCTGTCTCAACCACCACACCGCATCATTGGGACATGCGACTCCTGCCAGGCCGACTCCTGCCGCCCACGTGCGCGACTCAGGTCCCCACAGGTGGTTCCCCCCATCCAGAAACGGAAGGCCGAGCGCCTCACGAGCCCACCCCGCCGGCCCACAGCCGCGACCGCCCCCGCCTGACGGGACCAGGCCCAAAGCCCGCGGTCTCCACGCAGGCCGGAGGCGGGCGGAGGGCACCCCGCGCCCCCCCCTCTCACCTTCACAGCCACCGCGGGGGCCGAGTCCACCGCGGCCACGATCGCCGGCGGGGCAGAAGGCAGCGAGGCCAGGTGCAGCACCGAGTCCCCGGCCGCCACCTGCGCGGAGGGGCCGGTCCGAGCCTCGGCGTCGGAGCCGGGGTCCGAGTCCGAATCGGAGCCGCCGTACGAGGCGAGCGCAGCGATGGCGGCCGACATCTTGGCGAGGGAGAAACGGCCGCGCGCCGCGACGGAGGGAGGGGGGGAGGGAGGGGCGTCCGCCGCATCCTGGAAGCTGCGTAGAGCTGTTTTCTCTTCCCTCTCGACGCCGGGCGCGTTCGGTCGCGGGGACTCCCCGCAGGCAGTCAGAACGCTCTGGAAATAGATTCTCTGTTTAAAGCGCTTAACCGACGGCTGCTAGGGTGGGCGCTGCTGCCAATTCTCAGGCTCGCTTTCAAACTATACTTGGAGGACTTCCTTCGAGCGTGCGCACGTCCCAGAATGCAACGGAAAGGGTTCACGCGACCGCGGACCAGCGTGGAGTTCCTTGCTAGGTGCACGATCGCAGTTTGAGGACGGGAGAGGGAATCTTGCGCTCCGATATAATAATTTGGTCGAAGTAATGTAGACCAGGGCTTCTTAAACTTTTCCCACTCGCGACCCCTTTTCGCCCGAGGTGTGTGTGTGTGTGTGTGTGTGTATATATATATATATATATATATATATATATATATATATATATATATATATATACACACACACACATTTTATATGAATATATAATATATAAAATATATAGGAATATAAAATATAGGAATATAAAATATATATGGGAATAGAAATGTGTATATATATATATTTATATATTAATTTTATAGGAATATTATATAATATATAAAATATATAGGAATATAAAATATATATAGAATATAAAATATTCCTCTCTCTCTCTCTCTCTCTCTATATATATATATATATATTTAGGAATATATTCCTATATATTTAGGAATATAAAATAGGTATACAAATAAAACATTTACTGATAATAAATCATAAAGAAATGTATTTTTAAACAATTTTTTGGTCTACATGTAATTTTACCATTTGTACCTTTTACCGTTGCCAAATTTTTTGCGACCCCCACATTCAGTTACGTGACCCCATGTGGGGTCGCGACCCACCGTTTAAGAAGCTCGGATGTAGACTAGGACTAACTGCCTCCGTGTCAAACACTCCCAGGTCCTAAACTGCTCACTCCAAGAATTCCCACTAGCAAACATCAAAATACTTTTCTCCACGGAGCCCTGAGGAAGAGAAGTACTAGGCATGATGGTTTAAATTTCGCGCAACCTTCAAATACTCATCGTGTAATATATGTGGGCGGTGTTCCTGGTCCACTGTGCCTTGCAACAAAAGCCCACCCACCCCTAATTTAAATTTTACATTTGCATCTGAATCTTGCGACGTCATCATAATTCTTTCACTATCAACTGTAGACGTACAAGACCCCAAAGACAAATGTGTAGCTACGGCTTCTTTTGAGATAAACTTCAAAATTAGCGTGCGTTAGTGCCAGGATGTCTTAAAAAGCGACACCGAATGGATACGTTGGTTTATTTCTATGGCCGTTCAGAAGGAGCCAATGCATTCGAATGGCCTTTTACCATGGAATCCTAAACAGTTGCAGTTCACTGCAGTCTTCGCTACGTCCCGTTGATTTTACCCTTTACACGAAAAGGAGAAAATGTTCACTCACACATCCTCACCTGTTGGTTGATGGGCCTTAGCCCCAGATCAATATGGAGAGCAGTGCAATTTTACAGCAGCCCAATCCGTTTACATGGCCGTAAATCCCCTTAATCTCAAAGGATTTAGAACCAGATAAGAGTGTTTAGGATCACTTGCGGCCTTTATTAGGAACTGATGCCTCCGTGTTCTGGTTTTTTTCCGATAAAGAGATCCACTGTGCGAGTGAAAGGACAGGATACCGCCGCGCAACTGTTCAAACGCAGCCCGAACCTGTACATTGACAGTGATCTTTCTCAGGACGCTTTCCAGAGCAGGCTCTGCCTTTACTCCGCTTTGTGACGCCTTTCTTTTGCAAAAGCAAGCCCACCCCAGCAGCGATGGGAGACGCGAGACACAGAACGAACCCACCCCAAACACTTTTGGCAAAGAGAGGGAAACCGCGCCCGGCTGCCTCCGCGCATCTCAGCGCGTCGCCGGCACTCCTCGCCTCCTTGGAAGAGACGCTAGCCCCACCCCCTCGTCTTTCAATGTCCAACCCGATTGGCCACGAGAAGCCGGCTTCAACGAACGCCGCAATAGCTCCAGCCCTACCTCCCTTACACCCTCGCAACCTAACTGGCTCGTACCACCCGACAGCGTGCGCGGGGGGGGGTGCGCGCGCGTGAGCGTCAGGGAACGTCGGTTGCGCCGCGTCGTCTCCGGGCTCCTTGACCACGCGTGTCAAAGGAGCTGCAGGGGCCGCCGGTCAGGTGGTTGCGTCAACAACACCTCCCTCCTCCTCCTCCCTTTCCATCGCTACCCCCACCTCAGCCCACCCCTTCCAGGAGAGAGCGCTGGAGAAGCCCCGCCTTCGACACACTCACTCTCTCACACACACACGCGCGCGCGCGCAGCGTCTCTGTGTGCCCATTGTGAAGCGTCGTGCGGGGGAAGCTCTGCCTCCCCCTCCTTCCCTTTCTTCTCCCGCCTCGCGCTTTTCTTCCCTCTCTCCTCCCACCCCCCCCTCTGGAATCCTCTCAGGCGCCTGTCCGCGAGCGGGAGCCGTTGGAAGGGAGCGTTCGAACTTCAGACCCAAACGGACCCCGGTGGGGGGGGGGAGGAGGGGGTTGGCGCGATCCCAGCAGACACCGACCGAGGAGGGGACTGAACGGCGCCCGGCGGTGATTTGTATGAAGATGTGAAGGGGGAGAGAAACTGCTCTGGGTACCGCTCCTTCGGGGGAGAGACGGTGAGTGTCCTGCCGGCCCCGCGTTCACCGCAGGGGCCCCCCCTTTTCCCCCGTCCCCTCCCCTCCCCGCACAGCGCGCGATCTGCCCTCTCTTAATTCCACACCGGGTGGTGGTGGGGGGGGGCTGCTGGGGAGGAGAAGGAAGAGACCCCTCCCACCTCCTGTGCGCCAAGGATGGGGAAGCAGGGAAGGAGTGGGTTCGTGTCAGCTAGCTTGATCTCTTCTCTCCCTCAGGTTGGACGCTTCTGGTTAGGTTTAAATAAATAAAAAAATAAATATGTATATATATATATATGTGTGTGTGTGTGTATATATGTAGATATAAAAGCTTCCCCCAGCCCCACGAAAATAAGATACCCATGAAAGAGAAGGGGGGGCTGCGGCCAAGAGGCTACTTTTGAAATCCCCTTCCATTAAAGCGATTAGTAGAAAAGGGCAAGAGTCCAGTAGCACCTTAAAGACTAACAAAAATATTTTCTGGTAGGGTATGAGCTTTCCTGAGCCACAGCTAACAAAAGACTAACAAAAATATTTTCTGGTAGGGTATGAGCTTTCGTGAGCCACAGCTGAGCTGTGGCTCACGAAAGCTCATACCCTACCAGAAAATATCTTTGTTAGTGTTTAAGGTGCTACTGGACTCTTGCCCTTTTCTGCTACTGCAGACAGACTAACACGGCTACCCACTGTGAATTAAAGCGACTGTGTTCGATGAATTAGCGACTTGCTAGCCCTCCATCTGTCTGAGCTTTCCCCTGGCTTTTTCTCTGATATGCCTCTTCCTAGGATAAAAATACGGTAACCCTTCTAATCGCGCTGCCTCCCCGTATAGACATAGCTGTTACCTCGGATCATATATTCCGAATTGCTTACATTGCCATCCTAAGCAGAGTGACACCCTTCTAAGCCCATTGACTTAAATTGATTTAGAAGGGAGCATCTCTGCTTAGGACTGGACTAATGTGAATTTATTACCACCTGCTAATTACCTTGTGCTTGCTACTAGGAAATGATAAAAACCTAGCTTCTCTCTCCCCCACCATGAAGTGACGAGAAAATTTTAATATGCTATTTACGATTGTATACAGAAGCCCAAGATAATACTATGTTATTTGGTTTCAGTGAGATGGAGGGTAGTGTGATCAGAGTGGGGCTGTCAAGTGTAGTGCAAACCATTCTAACATATATTCTGTGAAGCCTTCGGAAGCCTAATGATGGAGGGTAACGAAGTGTATAAATGAAGTGGCCTAGATGATGTGAAGATGGGGTGGCAAGTTATAATGCTTCATTTCTAGGCGTGTAGAAGTGATGGGGATGGAGTAGGAGGTCTGTCTGAGGAGAATAAAGATGCAGTGAAATGCGACCAGTTTTGAAATGAAACTTAGTTTTCTGTTGTTTTCTGTTGTGTGCCTTAAACATACCTTCAGAGACTTGCTGTCCTGGCAGCAGTCAACATGCACATTTCTTCTAATGTATCTGTTCTCTTCTGGTTATAGAAGAAGTTGTAATAATATAAAATTGTCTCAGCTTTTATTTTAAATGGATATAAACCCAACCCCTCATTTACTTGTGGTCCTGATAATAATATAGTAAGAGGCTTAAATAACTTCTTGCAGTACTTACACATCTTCTAGACTTGTACTTTGTGGTGTGTCCCATAATGTTGACTTGTGTTTTGGAAAGAAATATAGTACACACATAGTGTATGACATTGATTTAACGCATAGTTAAATTGTGGAACTCCCTGCCCCAGGATGTGGTGATGGCTGCCAGCTTGGAGGGCTTTAAGAGGGGAGTGGACATATTCATGGAGGAGAGGGGTATTCATGGCTGTTAGTTAGAATGGATACTAGTCATGCTGTATACCTATTTTCTCTAGTATCAGAGGAGCATGCCTATTATTTTGGGTGTGGTGGAACACAGGCAGGTTGGTGCTGCTGCACTTGTCTTGTTAGTGGCTTCCTAGAGGCACCTGGTTAGCCACTGTGTGAACAGACTGCTGGACTTGATGGGCCTTGGTCTTATCCAGCAGGGCCGTTCTTATGTTCTTATGATTTAGAGTTTTTAAAGCATTTTGACTCATTTTTTAGACCGCAGTACCCTATACAAGCTTTGGAAACCCAGTTAAGAAAAATATGCGGTACATTTTTATACATAAACAGACAACCTTATTTGAAGGTGTCTTTGTAGTATCCTAATTGCATTTTAAGCTTTTAATTTTGTCTCCTGAAGTCATTTGCACATTTGATGCTATTATTTTAAAGAAGATAGAATATGATCTTCTAATGTTAATCTTGTATGACTTATTTTAGATTGCATTGCATTATTTCTTTCCATAGAACAGGTGTCTATTTATTTAACTTTGCATAGCAGTTGATGGGCTGTATGGTTTAAGAGGTGATAAAATATTTTTCAGTACCTGTTTGAGTTCTAACTTACTATTGCTGTCTTTGGACTGCCGTACTGTGTATGTACTAAGGTATGCAAAGTAAAACTAAATTCCAAGAGTTTACAGTAATAACAGTACAAAAGTTGATCTTGGGTATTGTCAACTTCATAATAACAATATGACATTTATATGTTAAAAATGAACTTTTTACTGTAGGGTAAAGCTGTAATCGATCTCTTATCACTGCTGTGCATAGACAGAGCTATGCTCTGTTTATTACTATTGGTGTTCAAAAAGAGCGTCCTCTGAATGTGTCTTGAAAAGATTGCTTCAATACCATCCATATAGCTATAGCTTTATTTTGTCAAGGAGCTGTGTTGCTTTTATGATGTAGCAGTGAAAACTGAAATATGCAGTTGAGTATATGTGAATATAGTACATACCATTATCTTGAAATTACATGCTTTTGTTGTAAAGACTCAAATTATAATATCTGTTGCCTGTTTTAATTGCAGTCAGGTGTGGTATGTGTCTTCCCCTTTCAGTGATGTGATGAATAATGTAATTTGATTTTTTCTAACTTTCCTAAACTGTGAGAGATAAACATCTATGGAGATCTTATTTATTATTTAAAACATCTGTGTTCTTATCTGATTTCTAATCAGAATTTTTTAGAGCTGACCTGTTGAATAATAACAAAAGTGGACTTTTAAGAGTGAGGAAGTATTTTTGTAGGACGAATAAATACTTGGAATTCAAAAAATGTTAGCCATCCTCCAGACTGTCATTTTACAAACTGGAAAGTTTCAGGGGTTATAAGCGGTGGCAGCTGATCCTAGGGCATAGAGGCTATGATATGTAAATTGGATTTGAATACTTGCTAGTACATGTTGGTATACATTCCCAAGGGTTGTTCTTTAATTGGTGTCATATGCCTAAAGCATTAGGTGGTTCTTGATCTGGTCATTAGAACTTAAATACATAAACAGCAATTACAGTATCTGGCAATTTGTGGATTCTTCCTTTACCTCTGACTGAGAACTGCATAATTCTCAGGTACACAAAATGAATTGAAAGAAATGTGAGCCTCATTGTAAGGTGTTCTGTATTAGACATACTTGGATAAAAATGCTTTTATTAGCTGTATGAAGAAGAATGGGACAAGATGATGCAAAACTGACAATATTTTTGGAAGTACATTTTTGCTTGAGGATATCCCTGTTTTTTATATAGCTGGCCAGAGCGAGAACATGAAATATATATATTTCTTTAGTGTAGCTTCCATTTCTCCATATATTGAACCCAACCAGCCTGTTGACAATGTGAAATGCCTTACAGGAATAATCAATTTAAGAATAAAATTCCATTGATGGTAGAGGAAATTCTGATAAGAAATTCATCTCTGAATTCTTTCTTCTCTGAATTCTTTCTTTGCTGCTAGACAGAAAATTTATATTAGCTTGGTTCAAAATTTTAAAGTTACCATGAATTGATTTATGCAAGACCTGTTTTACTTGGACTAATTCCTGAAACAGTAGCATTCCTTTATGTCATCAGTTCTCCCTATTAATCCTTGGCATTTGTAAACTGTGAATAATTTTTGCTCAACGTAATGAAAGTTGGTAATAGGGAGTATCTATCAAGCAACAGACAATACAGAGTATTCATGTTCTGCCTGCTCAGAAAACTATAGGTGGCTCCAAGCTACAATCCGTTAACTCTGGAGCAATATAATTGATTTATCTGGATTAAATGGCTGTATTCAGAAAGACCAAAACTAACCATGGTTTGTTTGGTTAAGAACAAGCCTCAGAAAGCCTTTGGCTTCTGTGTTGCCTCTTTCATTTGCATGCAGTTGAGGCTGAAGTCTTCCTGGTCTGTAACAAAACAACAGCTTGATGCGAAGTCCAAAATGGACAAATTATAGTTTTTTCTTGTTTTGAACTATCTTAAAAATATAGTAAATGTGTACCTGTATGGAATAACTGATGGCCAGATCCTTCCCCTAAGCTGCTATTAGCAATGCAAAGCTTTAAGTTAGATGGGAGAGGACTTTAGTCTTTCATGGTCTACTTTTATCTAAAAAAATTGAGAATCCTTGGAATCCACCAGTGTGTTTCTCTTTGTAAATGAAAAAAATGCATACTCAGAACCTCATTACATATTTCAGTCATGCCTTAACTTTCAGATGATTCAGAGTTTGCACTGTTCCCCTGTCCCCTATGCTACCCTTCCTGACCCTCTCCTTGTTATGCCTTCTCCATCCCTGTTACTGTTTGACCTCCTGATGTTGGGCTGGTGGGCTCCTTAGAGGTATTTGGCCTCGCTAAATTCCCTCTTTGCCAACCTCCTCAGTGTATATTTCTATAGGAGTTACTGAATTAGGGCACTTTCTATGTTTTAAATGGAGTCTAGTTTTATAATTTTAATGTGACATGTTTTTAATTGATGTATCTATAGATGTATGTATTGTTGGAAGCCACCCTGAGCCTGGCATTGGCTGGGGAGGGCAGGGCATAAATTTAATGAGTAATAGTAATGGTAATAGTAATAAAATAAAAATAGTCTTGTTGGATGAAAACACACCTACCACGCTCGTTATATTCTTTGCAAGAATCTCAGTGACCACCAGCAGGTGGTAGCCTGTCTGATAGAAACTGATTAGTGATCTGCTGCAGTCTCATAACTGCCCCCTATGGCAAGAATTATTATGTGGCCCCTGAAATAAAATTATACCTCTTCTATCAGAATGAAAGTTATTATTTCATCTTCTGTTACCTTAGATTTGTTGCTAACCTGCTGCGAAGATGAGATAAATTTGAAATTGTGAGGCTGGACAAGATATTTAACGGTATGCAAGTAGATTGTATGTTTTGAAAATTGGTAGCCGTTGCGTGTTTCTAACACAGAGTTAGAAATACTTTGTCCCATCTGTTTCAATGGGATTTAAGTGTACATAACTGCATGGTTGGTTATGGTCAGTATATGTAACTTCATTATTATTTTTGTTCTTGTAGAAAAGTTGCATTGGATATGTCCTGCTCTGGGGGGGTGGGGACTGCTTTCCCACAATAATGCTTTACTCAACATTTAAGGTGATGTGTGTAACTTCTGTTCCTCATTTAAAAGCCAGAATGTAACAAGGGATAGAGGAGTGAGGCCACTGAACTAAGTCTCCCAGAAATAGCAGGGTCTGAGCACAGTTAGGGTGGATAGGAATTCACTGGGACCCAATCTCAGAGGACCATCCTATCACTGAAACTTTCAGGCAGGTAACTGATTAAATCTTGATCGACTATTTTTAAACTATTCATTTTATTAGTATGAAAAGCTACTGTAATCCTTAATGGATTTAACAGTACTTAATGCTAATTAGAAAATATACTAATTATTTAACTTTTTCTGAGATATTGAAATTAACCTTAAACAATTTGTAATGAACTATTCTAACTTTTAACAGTGGTAGCTGAGTTTTTTTTTAAATAAATGTAAGTGATTCACTGGATTTTTTTAAAATTGGCTTTATCCTGGAACACCAAAGGCAGCCTACAGTTGCAGAATGAATGAAAACTGAAATAAAGTAACAGCAACTGTGGCACTGATGATGCGCGTGTTCACATTTGGTGTTGCCTGAGGTTAGGGCAAGTGGCCAGCAGGAGAAGCTTGATGTGCTACTAGGTTAGTCTGTGACTGCTGCAGTGGTACGGAGCAAGGGCAGGAGGGCTGCTTTGACATTACAGAGAAATAAGGTACGCTACGATCTACATGGTGGCATTGTCTTGTATCCAGTGAGCTTCCATCCAAACGTTACATATTCCCCTTCCCCCCCCCCCCCCGCTGCCCTTTCTGATTGTGGTAAAGCTCCCGGGGCTGTGGGACCTACATAGACTATAATAGCAATGCATGTTGGGAGACTGCAGTGGTTTGGGGAAAAGGGATGAAATCACCCTCTCCTGTTGCTTCCATCAGCAGAACTGCATTGACAGAAGAGGCAGGGTCATTTCATCCCCTCTGCCATCTCACTTCAGTCTCCTGACCTCCATGGCTGTTAGTTTGCACATGTCCTGCAACCCCAGAAATATACTATCACAGGGTTGGTTAAATGAAGCTGCTTTTTCTGAGTCACACCACTGATCTATCAAGATCAGTATCACCTGTGCTGACTGGCAGCAGCTTTCTAGGGTCTCAGGCAGAAGAGGTCTTTTACATCACATACTACCCGATTCTTTCAATGGAAGGAGCTGGGGATTGAAACGGTGACATTCTGCATGCAAAGCAGAAACTCTACTGTTGAGCCCCTTCCCTATGGAAAGGACTGATGTGGGGAGGGGTATGCAGGAAAGATGCACAGCCATCATTGTCTTCTGCTGACACATCACTGGATCCAACCCACTGTTGAGTTCATGAAACATTTGACTGTATTTGCCACAGTTAAAACAGGTAGTCAGTTGACTGTGGTGCCAGTCCTGATTCAATCTGTGTGAGAGGATCAGAAAAAAAAATGTATGGACATATTTCTCTTAAGGTTTGAGGCCTCTTCGTAGGAAGAATGGGACTTTTTATGTAAGTAAGAATCAAACTCTGGAATAGAATAAACCCTTGGGCTGAAACTAGAAAAAGTACGTACTAACCAGAAGCATATCTTAAACAACAAATGGTCTTAGCATTATCTCATAGAGATATGCAGCTTGTTAGTTTCCTTCTTGTCTGTGGTGAGAATCAATTGCTTCCAGGCAAGTAACATATCCTAGATGGTCCTAGTTCGCTCATTGAATCTACTGAGATTCAGCAAGAAGAATTCTGGCTGCTGGAGCCTCTGGGCTCGGCTGGGGTTTACCTCTGCCTTGAAACAGGTGAAGGTTTTGCTGAGAAGAGTGGGATAGTCTGTATGCAGTGTACCCTTCCCATAAAATCAGTGGAAATGGGGTCAAAGGCACGTTTGACTTTATGTTACAGGGTTTGATTAATATTAGCAGGGCCATTGAATTTACATTGAGCTTCATTGTGAGGTTTATGTTTTTTATGTACACAGTTGAATGGCAAAAGAGATGAACGGGACCACTGAAGTCATCCAGTGGGATCTCACAGCACTCCTCATACTGTTCTACGTTGTGGCTGGTCTTCACTTTGGGTTGCAGAGATTCAGAGGGAAGGCAGAAAGTTTACTGATGCTACTGCATCCTTTTTGATTTTTCATTTCCTTTTCGTTCCCTGTGGTAGAGGTTGGTAATGCATTCATCCATACATTTGCTATATAATCATTTTGTTTTTCTGATGGTGTCATCAGAAAACCTAGCAAACAGCTTATTATGCTTTGGTTTAGTTCACCTTTCTGACTCATCTTACACAGCCTTATCACAACTACTGTGCCATGCTTGTCAAACTGTCTTCCATATATTTTGTTTCAGTAATTTTCATTTGAAAACGTGGAGATGTATTCTTGTCTTTGTAAATGAGGATTGTATTGTCTGGATTGTGAACAAGTAGAGTAAACCAACAATTGCACTTGGACATGCTGATCTTTATCAACAGATCTTTCTATCACATATTTCACAATTGCCCAAGGACTTTTGCTTATTATTGCTTATATGGTGAGACTGGTTGTATAAAAAAGATATAAACAATTTTTGTTACTGTGTATACCTGTGACTTATATGCAAATTTATGACAGCCCTCTTTTTTATTGATGGCACACCTAGGGAAAAAACTAGTCTTCCTTTTGGGAAAATACAGTACCAGTCACTTAAGAATGCTTTAGATTGCATTCTTTGTCACTGCAGTTCCTAGCAGGTTAATGTTACAGTCATAAAATACAGTCTCCTTTGGTACCTACTGTAATCTTTTGCTCCAGCTTAGGGCCTAGCAGTGAGGGTGCATTTATCTATCCTTTCATAACTGTGTAATTGAGGATAAGATGGAAATGTCTGTACAAAAAAACCTCTGCATTACTGATCATTACATAATAGTATTTTAGAACCCCACTTGTCTTTAGTCTTGTTATGGTTTTATAATGGAAAGCTCAGTGTACCAGATTTTAGGATATAACCAGGTGGGCCCCAAATAGATGAGGGAGCATTTCCTTCATGGGGAGCCCTTTCTGGGGAGGGGGGGAATTCGCAGCAGCTGGAAGTAACCAGCCACCCTGCCTCCTCAGAGGTTTCCCAGCCGCCGCAGAAGGGAAAAAAAACACTTTTTGAAAAGTTAGAAAAAGGGGAAATGCCTCATAGCGAACAGTGAGGCTGCACCAAAAAAGGACGCTGCTCAAGGGGGCATTCCTGGGGCAAAAGGGGCTAGGAAACTGACAAACATCACCTCCACCCCTTGGAATGCCCCGGGAATGCCCCCTGATGTCAACGCGGGCTTTCCCTTCTGGGAAATCCCTGCCCGTTTGGCTGCGCTGGTGGCAGGGGCCAGCAGAGCTCCGCAGCTCCCAGATGCTGGTGTATTTGCCCCCCCCCCCCCGCCAGTGAAGGTGCTACCATATTCTGGGATAAGGTGGCACCTATGCCGGCACAGGGTTATGCTAGCTCCCATGGAGCTTTCTCCCCCCCCCTCCAGGAATGTGCTCAAAGAGTCTACTCCTATTCCCTTAAATAATTCTTCAAAAGCTGTCTCTTCTTTAGAATGTACCCTTTACCTCCTGAGAAGTTCTCAGTCTGAAGTACCAGGGTTTTTGAAAAAGATTCTTGCCTCTTTGAAGTGGCTTCAGATGTAATGAAAACAGGAGTCATGTGGCACTTCAAAATACTAACAAGATTTTATTCTAGCATAAAGGTTCACCAAGATCTTTCCTAACCCCGGTTTTCTGCCAGAATATGTTTTGATTACTATAATGTAGAAAATCGCACATTCAGATATTTAAAATTTTGTAGGCTTTGTAGGTTTCCACAATTATTTGTAACTGACAGCTTTCTGCAGGCTTGTATTCAATAGTATTTAACTCATGGTGAGAGTACCATGAATCTTTGGGAAATGAAATGGTCTTCCAGATCTATTGTCTCTCTACCCTGCATTGTATGTTTGAGATACCTTTGGAATAACAGTCCTTTTAACAGTGACCTTTCTCTTCCAACAAATGATTTTTTCCACCTGTTACTCATAGAAGATGAATTAGAATGGTGGAAAATTTAATCCATCACATTTGATGATGTGGGCTGTAGTCTGTGAAGGATTATGCTACAATAGATCTGTTACTGTTTAAGATGCTACAAGATTCTTTTGGTTTGTTTTTGCTACAATTGACTATTAGGACATCCCTCTAGAATTTGTAATCATAAAGGTTTGATAAAATTTAAGGTATATCACCCTACATAAAGAAGCAGTTACTTACTGGTATGGTTTGGATTACTTTAATGAATAAGACAACTTGGGTGGGTCAGTAGAATACAGTGTTGGTATTACGGTAGTTGAAATTCTATCCCATACATTCATATAGCAAGCTGAAAAATGTTTTTAAAATTACTGTGATTTCATGATGATTTAATAATTTGTGTGAAATTTGTTGATTCCCTCAGTCCTCTTCTCAGTAGGCTGGTTTTTACATGAGAATTAACATTAAATGACATGGTTGTGAACAATAATTATGGAATGGTTTAAATAGTTTTAAATTATTCTTTCTCTTTTAGATGAGGCTCATTCCTGGCCAGAGATGAGACACAGTACTACTTGTAGGATATTACATTACCTGATAATGCATCAGATCCTGTGCATACATAGAAAGCTATTTTGAGCGCAAAATCCAGCACACGTCAGAAGTTCTACTTGTAATAAAAGAAAGAAATTGATTAACAACAAAAGGTAAGTGAGGATAATAGCACAAATTTAATTTATGATGTCAGCTATGATCTATTAGATCAGACTTTAATACACAGAGTGGCTGTTACTCATTGCAGAAGAAAACTATATGTCCCACACCTGGTTATCATAATTCCTATGTACTATTGAACATTAGGTAGAAAAAATTAATCCCAGTTACTTTAATGGGTCCTTCTGGATGTGGTTAGAATCAGGAGCTGTTTCTTTGAATTACAGTTTTGGCACATGAAAAGGCATGGGGGGGGCACATGTGATTGCCTGGTCTTATTGTGCTGTGGGCCCAATCAGGATCAGCCCCTCATAACATTTTTAAATGTCTGAGTTCAGCTCTAAAATGGCATCAACTTCCATGAGTTCAACCCATGGACTCAAACCCATGTCGAGTTTGGACCTCAATCAAATGCAATTCTAGCATTATCTTGCAAACTTTAATTCCTTTCTATTAGCAAAAGGTTTAATTATGTACTTTAGTGTCAGACAATGTAAAATGGATGTGCTTGAGATTCCCATTTATCTCTGGTGGAGGTGCTGTGTTGAAACTCACCCTCCTTTAATGTGAGCTCCTTTATTTTTCATTCTCAAAAGTCTAACGGAGTAACTGAAATGCTGGCGAAACGTCAGGAAAGAAAATTCCAAGACCACGGTTACACAGCCCGGATAACCTACAAGAACTAACTGAAATGTGTTTGAAGAAATACTTTAGAAGCTAGTGTGTCTTGCAATACGTCAGTTACCCTCTGGAAAGTTGAGCAGGTCAGCTGAGCTTAGTTTGCTAATATGAATGAATATTCTTAGCACAGGTTGTATAACTCATAACCTTGGGTAAAGGATTGTGTCCTTTTAATGGGGCGCACAGCTCAAATCACATTTAGGACTGCTTTTGGACTTATACTGACTTCAGAGAGCCACAATGCTCCAGTAACTACAGAAAAGTAGTTCTTGCTGGAATTTCACCTTAATGGAACGGCAGGTAATTGGTATTTGAAATTTCTCCACAAGTCTACAAATACGTAGGGAAGGGATTGCAGTGAGTTCTCGCTCAGAGGCCAGAAGGGCATCTTCAGAGTGGGTGTTTCCGTTTCCTCTGAACTCGGGAGGCAGGAATCAATTATTCAAATTTTTTCCCTCCCAGCCTACTGTGGTAAACGCCCCCTATAGCCATTCTATTTCCTGCCTTTATTGGGAGAGCAGCCTTCTCACAGCTCTTAGCTCTACAGGGATAGATAACCAGCCTTACTGTTCTTATTCCTTTTCTTCTGGATCTACTTCTGTTTTCTTCATTCACTGTCCTTCTCTTCTATTTTTTCTAGTTTTCTTCTTTCTGGGAAAGTGAAAGGAGGGAGAAGTTAGCCTTTTGCGCTTCTCCACAAAATGGCGGCCAGGCATGACGACGCATTTATTGCGCAGAGTGATTTAGATCCCAGCCTCCTCACGGCAGCTCCAAGGAGCTTGCCTCAGGATCCTAAACTTCCCTCATGCAGCTATGCAGGGGAAACAAAAGCGAAAGCAAAAAACAAAGGAGGCGCGAGTGGCACCAGCAAGAGAAAGAGAGCCAGCTCGGCCAACAGTAACAAGCGCACCAAGCGCATTCTCGCCACCACGCACTCAGCAGCCGCGCCGACCAAGAGCGGTGACCGCTCCACGGTGGCTTGCGGCAGGGAGTCCACAGCAGCGGCAGCTGCTTCTCCTGCGCAGCCTGAAAAAGCACAGGGCACTGAGGCCGGCGGCTCGCCATTGCCTCCTGATCCTCCGTCCGCAGGCGGCTCGCCTCCAGGTCAGGGACGGGATGGAACTCCAGAGCTTCCATCAGCTGGTAGGATTGTTCTCCCCCCTCTGCAGGACGCTGGGTTTGCCTTTTTAAAGGCAGAACTTTCCAACCTGATTAAGGAAGCCTTCTCTGAAGGACTAAGGGCGACCCAACCCACCCTCCTTCCACCTCCTCCCAGTCCAGTTCCTCCCAAGCTGAGAATATCAAGGGCCCCAGAGTTGCCCACAGGGCTGGGGCAGATACCTACATCTCAGGCCATCCAACACTTACTAGACATCAAAGCCATAGAGCCCGTCCCTCCATTGGAACGCTCATCCTGAGTTTATTCACTTTTCTTTACAGTTCCCAAAAGAGATGGAGGTTGCTGACCAATACTAGACCTCAACTTTCTCAACAAATTTATACCACTAAAATGCTTCCGCATGGAAACCCAGAGGTCAGTCACAGAGGCTCTAAGGCAGTGGTTCCCAACCTTTTTTTGACCAGGGACCACTAGGACTTTTTTTGTTTGGTGCAGGGACCCCAAGGTTCAAAATAAAAATTCCGAGAATTTGAAAATAAACTTTAATCATAACTGTTAGTTAAACATTAAACTTAGAATAATATTTGAATATATATTTTTATAATAGAGAACTTTTAATTGAAAATATTAATTTATTATGGGTTTATAACTTTGTTTTGCGGACCTTAATTTAGTTCTCGCGGACCCCTGGGGGTCCACGGACCCCTGGTTGGGAACCAGTGCTCTAAGGCCTATGGACTTCATGACGTCCATAGACCTCACAGAAGCCTATCTTCACATACTAATTTCTCCTGCTCACAGACGCTTCCTGAGATTCCTCTACCTAGGAAGGCATTATCAGTTCAGGGCCCTCCCATTCGGGCTTACCTCAGCTCCGAGGGTATTTTCCAAAGTGTTAATCACTCTAGTGGCGCACCTACGCAGGGAGGGAATCAGAATTCTGCCATATCTAGACGATATTCTCATATGCGCAGACTCAGAACTTCAAAGCGCAGAACACACTCAGAAGGTAATAGAGGTCCTATCAAACCACGGCTTCTTAATCAACTACAGAAGGAGTCAGCTGTTGCCCTCCCAGAGGCTAAAACACCTCGGAGTAGACATAGACACACAAAGAAACTCCCTCTTTCTACCGAAGTACAAGACAGATCTGATAGCTTCCTTAGCCAGAAAGACTCACACCGCCCAGGTGGCAAAACTCATGTCATTAGCCAGACTTCAAGGGCACATGGTGTCTTGCATTCCGACCATACAATGGGCACGTCTCCATGCAAGACCCTTTCAGTGGCTCCTCAGTCCCTTCCAAGGAGACATACAAAGGAAAAGAGACAAAAACATTTTCATCCCCGCCAAAACCAGAATAAGCTTAAAATGGTGGTCCTCCAGAAGCAACCTTTCCAAAGGGCGTCGGTCATTCCTTCCCATCCCCACTCAGGTTTTCACAGACGCATGCAACACCAGGTGGGGAGCCACAGTTCAGGGACAACTAGCTCAGGGTCACTGGTCCTCCCTGGAACAACTCCTACACATGAACATTCTAGAACTGAGAGCTATATTCAGAGCCCTTCAGAGCTTCCAACACCTTCTACAGGGCAAGGATGTGTTAATCAGAACCGACAACGTCGCCACAAAGGCACATTTGAACAAACGGGGGCTCGAGATCATCGGCCCTGCACAAAGAAGCTCTAGCAATTCTGATGTGGGCCGAGCGCAACTTGTCATCGATTGCAGCAGAGCATATTCAGGGGTCTGTAAATGTTCAGGCGGATTGGCTCAGCAGGGAGACAATTAGAGAGGCGGAATGGTCCCTTCACCCAGAGGTGTTCCGCTTGATAACTCAGAAATTTGGCACCCCTCTGGTGGACCTGTTTGCCTCCAGCAGCAACCACCAAATAAAGAGGTTCTTCTCCAGGTACTCCCAGACCGGAGCAGAACTGGTAGATGCTCTAGTCGCCCAGTGGCCCACTGGCCTTCTCTATGCATTCCCTCCGCTCCCTCTCATTCCGAGAGTACTGAGAAGGATTCGCCCACTGAAAACACACATTCTATTCATAGCCCCATTTTGGCCCAGGCGCCCTTGGTTTGCCACCCTAGTTCAGATGGCAAACACCATCTCTGGAGACTCCCAGTCAGGAAAGACCTTCTGGTACAGGGGCCGGTCTGCCATCCCAATCCAGGATGGTTCAAAATGACCGTATGGGAATTGAACGGAGCAGACTCTCAGCCTTAGGTTATTCGGCTGACATAATTCACACCATTCAGGCAGCTCGTAGGCCTTCTACTCGGAGGATATATAATTCATCCTGGAAAGCGTTTACTTGATGTTGCAGGCATAAAGCAATCAACCCACTTAAACCTAGAACAGCAGGAGTGTTATCCTTTCTTCACGAAGGGCAAAAACTGGGCCTATCTCCTTCTACACTTCGCAGACAACTAGCTTCAATAGCCACAATAGTTCCTAGAGTAGCGGGATATAGAATAACTAAACATCCCCACATTAAGGCCTTCCTCAAAGGCTTAAGCATTATCTCCCCTCCGGTCAGACACCGATTTCCCATGTGGAGTCTTCACACAGTTCTCACTGCTCTCACTAGGCCACCGTTCGAGCCTATTTCGCAAATAAGTCTCAAAATGCTCAGAATGAAAACCCTGTTTTTGACTGCAGTCACTTCGGCTCGCAGGGTTTCTGAATTAGGTGCTCTTTCAATTAGACCAGGACTCCTTACCTTTCACAAGGACAAAGTTGTTCTAAGGCACGACCATTCCTTTATTCCAAAATGCAACATGAGATTCCACAAGCAGCAGGACATAGTTTTACCCTCTTTCTGCCCCAATCCAAAAACACCCAAGGAAAGGTCATGGCACACCCTTGACTTACGCAGGGCTCTTCATATTTTCATCACTCGCACTCAATCTATCAGAAGATCAGATTCTCTATTCATTAACATTTCGCCTCCAAACAAAGGTAAACCCACGTCTAGGGCCTCTTATCAGTCGCAATATCGCCTCCTGCATAAAATCGGCATATCAGGAAAGCAAGCTTCCTGTCCCAGGTGGTGTCACTGCGCACTCAGTCCGAAGTGCAGCCACGTTCATGGCTTTTGACAGGCAGGCTCCTATAGAGGAAATCTGTAAGGCGGCAACCTGGTCCTCAGTTTCCACCTTCGTTAGACACTATAAGCTAGATCTTTATTCCTCGGCAGATGCAGCCTTCGGCCGAAGGGTTCTGCAGAGCGTAGTCCAAGACGTCTAACCCTCCCTGATACGGGACTGCTCTGGTATGTCCCACTCTGAAGATGCCCTTCTGGCCCTCTGAGCGAGAATGAGCCTTGGTTACTCACCGTGAAGGCTTCTTCTGCTCAGAGGGACGAAGGGCATCTTGCCCTCCCAGACGTCTGTTAGTTCAGGTAGATCTAGTCCTAATTCTAGTTTATATTCTTGTTTAATGTGCCAGGCTTGGGTTCCATTTTGCGGTTACAGTTGACTTGTTCTTTCATTGTCCTTTCTAACGATATAAGGCTTGGAAAGTTTTGAAATGGCTATAGGGGGCGTTTACCACAGTAGGCTGGGAGGAAAAAATTTGAATAATTGACGATGCCCTTTGTCCCTCTGAGCAGAAGAAGCCTTCATGGTGAGTAACCAAGGCTCATTCACAGTTCTTATGTTGTGCAGACCTGGCCTATTATGCTAGAGAAAAGGCCAGCTTAACTATTCAGGCACCATTAATTGCATGAGAGGAGACGTCAGGCTCTTAGTTTGAATATTTATTTTGGCACAAGAGGTCAGGTATCTTCAGTCTTGCTATGCCGGTCCTCTGATAAGCACAGTTTAAGATTTGAACTTGTTCTATTGGTTCTGTTTTATAGTACCTGTGAACTCTGGTCAATGCTAAGATACATTCAACTGCTGATTTGTATATATTTGCAAAGGAGGAAGTTTCTGTTCCTTTATCCCAATTTTTTTTATTCTTTGGCACAAGAGTCAGATCCTTAATCCTGATTAGTCTGTTGAGAGATTCATTCATCACCTTCTTAAGATGTGCACTACAGATACTGCTCATTAGCCTATCCATTAAACATCTTTTGTCACTTACCCTAAAATGGTTTTAAGAAGAGTCATGTGAAATTTGAAAGCACCCACAACACATTGTAAATCATAACTAGTACTAATTTTCTTTTGGTTCCTCATATTTAGCTAAGTAGGAATTTTGGAAACATTTTTACCTTCTAACGTGCATATTTCATTTGTGGGTATATAACATCCTGGGTTTCATTCAATAAAGGCATTACAACAGAAAAAGTAAATTTTCCTTAGTTTGGATTCTAGAGACAAAGGAGGCTTTTGAGATAATGGGCTTTGAGAAGGTACTGTAAGCCTCAGTTGGGGGCATGTTTACTTGGAAATCTGAGCCATGGGACACAGTGGTATTTTCTCTGAATACATATGGATAAATATGCATGACTAAGTACACATGCATTAGTGTTTCTTCTCTCCCTGCCCCCGTAGATCCAGGTAACCAAATTCTATAGAGATAAGAATCGTGCCATTTTCTGGATAATTCATGTATATTTTCATATAATTAGTAACCATTGAAAGTCTGTGTTTTCTCTGAACATCATTGCTCTAAGAAGCTGTTCTTCCAACTGTATTCTCAGCCATCAGAGCAGCAGGGGGAATAATGCTTTCAAATATCAAATACATCAAACCATATTTGATTCGTTGCTTAGCAGCCAAAGCAAATTATGGAAATTGAAATTCGAAACAGATTGAACATTGTGATAGCAAAAGGGATTCGCTTCTGTTTGTACCTTCAGTTTCTGTTCTTGGTGCTTTTTCTACACTTTAGCAAAATCATTCTGCTGATGCCACTCTCGCATGGAACCAGTCTCACATGAAAGTGTAATATTCTAAATGTGCCTGCCATTGAGATCTGAACAGATGAGCAGCTTAACTAAATACATGCACAGGCAATATTAGCATATCCTCAGCATAAAGGTTTTGGACATTCTCTAGATGTGTATTTCATGTACCAGCTATTTCCCTCATACATAAGTGTGAGGAAATTACAAAACCTTCGTGTAGCCTGCAATATTTAATCCAGCTTTTCTTGGCCATTTGTGATTCTTGTAGCACCGAAGTTGGCCTAGGTGCAGAAGACTGTAAACAACTGTAAAGGAAAGACTGTAAAGGAAAGCTATCCTTTCTGTCTTTGCTGCCTTGTTCACCTATGACTGTTTGTAAACACCAGAGTTTTATTTTGTTTTTGCAGATTAGCCATTTCTTATAAAAGCAAAGCAGATGTTTATTATGAAGTACTGGCATATTATGAGTATGATGACACAGTTTTGCAAATAATTGTTCATCAGAGGTTTTCACCACTCCAATCTACTTTCACTGCTTAGACACTTCATCAGCTTTTGTTCTGATCCTCCTGAGCCAAGGGGCAGACCAGATAACTCCACGGTGCTCTTTCCCGAGAAGAAAAAGTAGGCCAACGCTGGAAAGAGCAATGTGGAGCTGTCATTCCCCAACAAAGATTGCCTATTCCCTTGAGGTACAGAAAGTTTCTAGCACCTCAAGCAGTTTGGGGTCAGTATAATTCTGTACCTTCCCAATAATTTCTGAGCATTTAGTAGTTCTGTGTTTGGTACTAGCTTGAATGTAAATTTCAAAAATGATGTAGAGTATTTTTGGCATGCATAAGAGAACTCATTACTACCCTTTATGTACAGCTTCGGAATCTTTGTAGATCGTGGCTGTTGGTTTGTATAGTGAACCATGCTACATGCAATGAGATGTTTTGGAAATCAATGTAATAAATATTTTCAGTTTACAAATATGCTACTTATGTTTTTCTGAGAATACACAATTTTTAATTGAGTTAATATATACATATGCATTGTTGTTGCAGCCTGACAATGAATATTCATTAAAGAGACCAGGAGCAAAATAAAAAATCTTAAATGTAGAACTGGAGGTAGATCGTAGAAAATACTAACATTAATTGAAAGAACTTTTATATGTAATATTAGAGAACAAGTTATTTAGCTTTTCTCAGAGCCTTTCCTATGCCTATTTTCCAACTGCTGCATTCCCCTTTCTTTGTTCATTTTCCAGCTCAAAATCTCTTTGCCCAGCTGTTATCCCCTAGAGAACTTTTGGGGAAGCAATTAATGTGGCCAGAGTTAAGCAGGCTATCTATTCTTTGTCCTGATTCACAGCCTGCCTAGTGTGACTCTTCTAAAAGCTAATGGGGAAAGGGGATTGATGAACATATCACAAAACTTTAATGGAACTTACTCTCTAGTGAATGTGCTTAGGATTGCTGCCTTTTAGATATAAACCATTTACGATGGTATACTCTGTCTGCCTCTAGTACTAAAAGGCTTAACATCTGTTTATAAAATTGCATCAACTCTTAATCCTGTCTGACTAGATTAATGTCATCAAAACATTCACTTAACTATTCATTAGCTATGAACATTTGTCACTATATTAGAATCAAAGTGAATATTCTTTTATTGCTACATGATTGCATGAAATCCAGCATGGGAGTGACTTGCTCATTTGGCTGTAGATTACATTGCTATAGGTGTGAAATGTAAATATACTTTTCAGGAACTACAAATTTCAATAACAGTTTTAAGTATTTCAAACATAACTTCTTCATGGTTGAGGAATGCTAGAGGAAGAAGCTGCACTTAAACCTGACTTGCATAAAAGTTCTAATATGTCTTTATCATTACATCTTAAAAATAAAAGCTCTTTCTGTTCAGATAGCAAAATGCCCACAATGAGGCCAGCTACTACTTCAAAGTAGGATTCTGAAAACCCAGGTTAAAAAACCCTAAACCTTATCTGCAGTGCTTGCACTTGTGAAAACATCACAAGAAGAAACCACTGGAGTTTGATTGATTTTGGAGGCAGGGCAAATGCAGAATGGGATGCAAAAACTGGTGATGGCCAGGTACCAGCAATCATAGTCAGCAGGGAGAAGAGGAGTAGGTAGTAGTGGACAGAAAGAGAAAGGAAACCGGGGGAGGAAGCAAGCTGGAGCCAAGGTAAAGGGAGAGATCCAAGGGTGAATGAAGGGAATGGGGTTTTCCTCCCTCACAAGTCATCAAGAATACTCCTCTTGTATGTTTCAACTGTAAAGCCAATTGTGAACTGGGCTGCAATGAAGCGTCTACCTTTTCTAAGCATTTATTTAAAATCTCACTAAATCAACTCCCTAAGCTAACTTTCTTCCATACTTGTATCCCTGAAGTGTAAATGTGAATTAGGCAGTATATTTTACAAGCCCATATGAAGCTTTTGTTGATGAACTATCCAGCTAATGGGGGTATATTAAATACTTGAATAATCCAGTGCCTAAACACAAGTTTTGTAAAGAAAGCTAGACTTGAAACTCATCTCTCAGGCATGCTAGTTTTACATATGTAAAGAAGTTTTGTATGTGGAAGCATTTAAATGCTTGATTTCACTTATCTGCATATACCACAATTATCTACTAATGCTGACTAATGGTAGTAATTTATCCCAAGCCCATGAGATCACAGGTATAAAAATAAGGTCATACTGGTAAACAGAAATAGGTTGCACTGTACTGAACACAAGGAATGAGGCACATTAAGCTTTCTTAATTGCATTGCCTTGAAAGGAATAAGGTGGTACTCAGTCATGAATAGATGCAAAAGGAAAGTCCGAAGCTGTTCGACGCACAAAATAGGAACATGGAATGTGAGAAGCATGAATCAGGGTAAACTTGAAATTGTTAAACAAGAAATGGAACGTATGGACATTTCAGTCCTGGGAATAAGTGAATTAAAGTGGACTGGATTAGGACATTTTCAATCAGAAAATTACAAAGTGTTTTATTCAGGGAATGACAAAAAGAGAAGAAACGGAGTTGCTTTAATAGTGAGGCAAGATGTAGCAAAGGCAGTCAGGAGCTTTAATGCAAAGTCTGACCGAATAATATCAATCGGACTTCAGGGAAAGCCTATCAACATAAGCATCCTTCAAGTTTATGCCCCAACTACAGATGCTGATGAGGAAGAAATTGAAAGTTTTTATGCCAGTGTTCAGGAAGAAATTGATCACACACCTAAACAAGATATGCTGATAATCATAGGTGATTGGAACGCAAAAGTAGGAAACAAAGCAGAATCAAATGTTGTTGGCAGATTTGGGCTAGGAGCACAGAATGAAGCAGGAGAACGCCTCGTAGAATTCTGTGAAGACAACAATCTGTTCATTGCAAACACATGTTTCAGGCAACCAAATAGACGATTGTATACATGGACATCACCAGACGGCCAGTATAGAAATCAAATAGATTATATAATTGGAAGCAGAAGATGGAGAAGCTCTATTCTCTCAGCCAAAACAAGACCAGGAGCCGACTGCGGTACAGATCATGAACTGGTAATATCGAAAATCAAGATAAAGCTTAAGAAAAACACCAAAACATTCATAGCACCAAAATACAATCTAAGCAATATTCCGGAAGAGTTTAAAGACCATGTAAGGAACAGATTTGCATTACTAAGTTCAAGTGAATGTAAACCGGAAGAACTATGGGTGGAAACTAGAGATATTATCAAGGAAGAATGTGCAAAGACTATTCCTGTAGCCAAAAGAAAAGAAAAACCTCGATGGATGTCTGAGGAAACTCTTAAAATTGCCAGAGATAGACGAGAAGCAAAAGTAGAAGGTGACAGAAATAGAATCAAAAGTCTAAGTGCAACGTTCCAGCTACTAGCACGTAGAGACAAAGAGACCTATTATAATAACCAGTGTAAAGAAATAGAAGAGAACAACAAAAAAGGAAGAACAAGAGATCTGTTCCACAAGATCCAAGAAATCAAAGGGAAATTTAAAGCACGGTTAGGCATGCTGAAAGATCAGCATGGAAATACATTAACTGAACAGGACAAAATAAAGAAAAGGTGGGAACAATACACTGAAGAACTATACAGAAGAGATGAAAGGATAAAAGATTCTTTCCAAGAAGAATCTTTTGAAGAAGAACCTACAGTTTTAGAAAGTGAAGTGAAAGCTGCATTGAGAGCAATCGGGAGAAACAAATCACCAGGAGCAGATGGGATATCAATAGAGCTATTTCAAGCCACAGAAACGGAGTCCATCAAAATCTTGACAAGAATATGCCAACAGATGTGGAAAACAAAACAATGGCCCACAGACTGGAAACGATCCATTTACATTCCAATTCCCAAGAAAGGAGACATCAAAGATTGCAACAACTATCGGACCATTGCATTAATTTCTCACGCAAGTAAAGTGATGCTCAAAATCTTACAGCAAAGGCTGTTACCATATATGGAACGAGAAATGCCTGCTGTTCAAGCTGGTTTCAGAAAAGGAAGAGGCACTAGAGATCATATTGCAAATATACGCTGGTTACTGGAGCGTACGAGAGAATTTCAGAAGAAAATCAGCTTGTGTTTCATAGATTACAGCAAAGCTTTTGACTGTGTGGATCATGAAAAGCTATGGCTGGTTTTAAAGGAAATGGGTGTTCCACTACATCTGATTGTTTTGATGCGCAACCTGTACTCTGGACAAGAGGCCACAGTTAGAACAGAATATGGAGAAACGGAATGGCTTCCAGTTGGCAAAGGTGTCAGACAAGGATGTATTTTATCTCCCTATCTCTTCAATCTATATGCAGAACATATAATTAGGAAAGCAGGATTAGATTTAGATGAAGGTGGAGTGAAAATTGGAGGGAGGAACATAAATAATTTGAGATATGCTGATGACACTACATTATTGGCAGAAAATAGTGAAGATTTGAAACAACTACTGCTGAAAGTTAAAAGAGAAAGTGCCAAAGCAGGACTGCAGCTGAACATCAAGAAAACAAAAGTAATGACTACAGGAGAATTACACAACTTTAAGGTTGACAATGAGGAAATTGAAATTGTTCAAGACTTTCTATTCCTTGGCTCCACCATCAACCAAAAGGGAGACTGCAGCCAAGAAATTAGAAGGAGATTGAGACTGGGAAGGGCAGCCATGAAGGAGCTAGAAAAGATTTTGAAGTGTAAGGATGTGACTCTGGCCACCAAGACTAGATTAATTCATGCCATCGTATTCCCTATTACTATGTATGGGTGTGAAAGCTGGACAATGAAGAAAGCTGATAGGAAGAAAATAGATTCCTTTGAAATGTGGTGTTGGAGGAAAGTGTTGCGGATTCCGTGGACTGCCAAAAAAACAAATCAGTGGGTTATAGATCAAATCAAGCCTGAACTGACCCTAGAAGCTAAAATGACTAAACTGAGGCTGTCGTATTTTGGTCACGTCATGAGACGACAAGAGTCACTGGAAAAGACAGTCATGCTAGGAAAAGTTGAGGGCAGCAGGAAAAGAGGAAGACCCAACAAGAGATGGATTGACTCAATAAAGGAAGCCACAGCCTTCAATTTGCAAGATCTGAGCAAGGCTGTCAAAGATAGGACATTTTGGAGGACTTTCATTCATAGGGTCGCCATGAGTCGGAAGCGACTTGACGGCACTTAACACACACACAGTCAGGACTGCTACTGAAAGGGGCAATGGTAACTTCCTATGTAACTGTCCCCTTAGGAAAACTTGAGTAACAATGATTTTGAGATGAAAGTCTTTGTACTCTGTTAATGTCTGGTTATTTGTAGCCTGATGCAGAGTCAGTTAAGCAGAATCCTTCTGAAAAGAGAGGGTGTAATCCAATCCCTCAATTTGCAAGACCTGAGCAATGCTGTCAAAGATAGGACATTTTGTAGGACATTGATTCATAGGGTCGCCATGAGTCAGAATTGACTTGATGGCACTTAACACACACACAATCCAATCCCTAGAGTTTGTATACAAAGATCAGGCTATAGAGTCATCTTTGAACAAATCAACAACCCAAGCATATCTTATCTCCAGCCCATGCGTCCTGCGCCTAAAGTCCAGTGCACTTGCAGTGTTTCTGCTTTGCTGTGCCCAGGCTTGTGCAGAGCCCAACTGCAAATCTTGGTGGTGGAGAGGAAGCCGGATGGGAGGGTGAAATCCCATGCTGGAAACTAGTAGGCCTCTATGTAGGCTGTGTACCTGGCCTTCTTATACAGTTTGGGAATTGGAAGGAAATGTGTTGGCTAGCCTCAGATCCTCTAATACCCTCACCCTTAGTACTGGATAACAAAAGCAGCTGCAATAGGCTAGATCAGGAATGGAATGTTTCAAAGCCACATATGGTTTTGCAGCGTTGGGAACACGAAGTTATACATTGCCTTTATGTATATTTTGTTTTCTTCACTTCCATAGCACCTTCCAAAAATATTTAGGTTGTACTTACAGGCTGAACTCAGAGGACATGGCTTGATCAAATCCTGATTCATTGTGATGTCCAAATGCAGATGCTTCAACAAACTAGTATTGGCTGCTTGGTGCCAAATTGGGATTTCAAGCTAGAGTTTGTAGCTGGTTTGTTCACAGTTAGTGCACATGTTGGTTGCTTATGATGTCTGAATTCACATACCACAGTTTGCTGAGAACCACTGTCCTTTTTGACTGCCTGGCCACGGAAGCAGCAGGGATTGCTAAAGGAAGATAGGGAGGTGGCAAGACAGCTCAATGAATTTTTTGCCTTTGTCTTCACTATGGAAAGTGTGGAGCATTTGCCCATGCTACAGCCACTATTTTCTGGAAGGGAGTCTGAAAAACTGAGTCAAATTGAGGTGACAAGAGATGAAGTTCTCGACCTATTGGGGAAATTAAAAACTGATAAGTCTCCGGGTCCTACATACACCTGAGAGTTCTTAAAGGTAAAGGTAGTCCAATGTGCAAGCACTGGGTCATTCATGACCCATGTGGTGACGTCACATCCCGACGTTTACTAGGCAGACTGTGTTTACGGGGTGGTTTGCCAGTGCCTTCCCCAGTCATCTACACTTCTTAGGGAACTCAAATGTGAGATCACACTAACCCGTATATGTAATGCATCACTAAACTCAGCTACTGTACCAGAAGACTGTTACACTGATTTTTAAAAAGGGGTCCAGAGGGGAATGAGGAAATTACCGACCAGTCATCTGAACATCTGTCCCAGGCAAATTAGTTGAAACTATAACCAAAGATAGAATTATTAGGCACATAGAGGAAGAAAGCTGGCTGAGGGAAAATCAGGGAAGTCCTGCCTCATAAACCTGGTGTAGTAGAAAAGAGCAAGAGTCCAGTAGCACCTTAAAGACTAACAAAATTTCTTGCAGGGTATGAGCTTTCATGAGCCACAGCTCACTTCTTCAGATACAGCTAGAATTCGAGTCCATCTATCCTTAAGTAGAGAAGTAGTGGTTAAGAGCTTGGTGTAGTGGTTAAAAGTAATGGACACTGTTTTGGAGAATCAGGTTTGATGTCCCGCTCATCACATAAAGCCTTAAGAACATAAGAAAGGCCCTACTGGATCAGACTAAGGCCCATCAAGTCCAGCAGTCTGTTCACACAGTGGCCAACCAGGTGCCTCTAGGAAGCCACAAACAAGATGACTGCAGCAGCACCATCCTGCCTGTGTTCCACAGCACCTAATATAATAGGCATGCTCCTCTGATACTAGAGAGAATAGGCATGCAGCATGACTAGTATCCGTTTTAACTAATAGCCATGAATACCCCTTTCCTCCATGTATATGTTCACTCCCCTCTTAAAGCCTTCCAAATTGGCAGCCATCACCACATCCCGGGGCAGGGAGTTCCACAATTTAACTATGTGTTGTGTGAAAAAATACTTTTATCTGTTTTGAATCTGTCACCCTCCAGCTTCAACAGATGACCCCGTGTTCTAGTAGTATGGGAGAAGGAGAAAAAGTCTTCCTGTCCACTCTCCAAACCATGCATAATTTTATAGACCTCCATCATGTCACCCCTTAGCCACCTTCTTTCCAAGCTAAACAGCCCTAAGCGTCTTAACCTCTCCCCATAGGACAATTGCTCTAGTCCCCTAATCATTTTTGTTGCTCTTTTCTACACCTTCTCAAGCTCTGTAATATCCTTTTTTAGGTGCAGTGACCAGAACTGTACACAGTATTCCAAGTGTGGTCTCACCATAGATTTGTACAAGGGTAGTATGATATCAGCAGTTTTATTCTCTATTCCTCGTCTAATTATGGCCAGCATGGAATTTGCCTTTTTTACAGCAGCCGCACACTGGGTTGCCATCTTCATTGAGCTATCCACTACCACCCCAAGATCCCTTTCTTGATCTGACACTGCCAGCACAGATCCCATCAGTGTATATGTGGTTGGGATTTTTTGCCCCAGTATGTATCACTTTACATTTACATTGAATCTCATTTGCCATTTTAATGCCCATTCTTCCAGTATGTAGAGATCCTTCTGGAGCTCTTCACAGTCCGATTTTGTTTTAATTTGGTGTCATCTGCAAACTTGGCTACTTCACTGTTTAACCCCAACTCCAGGTCATTGATGAACAGGTTGAAAAGCACCGGTCCCAACACAGGTCCCTGAGGCACCACGCTACTCACATCCCGTCATTGTGAGAACTGACCATTGATTCCTACTCTCTGCTTCCTATTTTTCAGCCAGCTCTCAATCCATAAGAGGACTTGTCCTCTTATCCCATGACTATGAAGTTTGCTTAGCTGTCTTTGGTGGGGGACTTTGTCAAAAGCTTTTTGGAAATCCAAATACACAGTGTCCACAGGCTCATTCTTGTCCACATGCTTATTGACGCTTTCAAAAAATTCTAAAAGGTTAGTGAGACAGGACCTACCTTTACAGAAGCCATGTTGGGTTTTGCTCAGCAGACCCTGCCCTTCTATATGCTTGACAATTCTATCTTTAATAATGCTTTCCATCAATTTACCAGGAACAGACGTTAAGCTAACTGGCGTGTAATTTCCTGCGTCCCCCCTGGAACCTTTTTTTTATAAATGGGTGTTACATTGGCCATTCTCCAGTCCTCTGGTACAGAGGCTGATTGAAGAGACATATTACATATCTTTGTTTGAAGTTCAGCAATTTCCCATTTGAGTTCTTGAAGAACTCTAGGATGAATACCGTCTGGTCCCTGTGACTTGTTAGTTTGCAGTTTGTCTAGACGTTCTAGGACTTCCTGCCTTGTTACCACCTTCTAGGTGGCCTTGGGCCAGTCACAGTTCCCTCAGAACTCTCTCAGCCCCACCTACCGCACAAGGAGCCTGTTGTGGGTGGGGGGAAGGAAAGGCAGTTGTAAGCCACTTTGAGACTCCTTATGGTAGAGAAAAAGCGGGGTATAAAAACCAACTCTTCTTTTCAAGTTCTTTTAGCAAGTGAACAATCATGTAGACAAGGTACCTCACCAAAGACTCCTGAACATCTTATAGGACGCTTATGAAAGCCTATGAGGTGGTAGTGAAGGCTGCAAAAAAGGCATACAATGCAGCCTTCATTGCATCCACTAGCTCTCACCTGGCACAATTGTTTAAGATAATTCAATCATTTACGCCCCTGTCAGAGGGACAATCAAATTTAAATGCGAATTCGGCCCATAGCTGTGAGGATTTTTTTTTTTTTGCTTCTTCGTGGATAAAGTCTTTTTTTTTTTTATATATATATAAATTTTATTAGGTTTTATACTAGAAGTTTTCCATTACATTGAACAACATCTATAACAATATCAAATTTCAATTCTAACTTAAAGTTGTTATAATTCCATATCATATAATAAAAAAAGAAAAAAGAAAAATGGAAAAGTTTTTAGACTTCCCCTTCACCTCTGTCTGCCTCTTAATAAAAAGTTCATCCCGTCGTAGGTAATCTAATCTTAATAAACTATCAATACTATATATAGAAAAAAAAATCATAGTCTGTTAGTAAATATACTTATACTTAATCATTATAAAAAAGATCAGAAATAATCCTCTGGATCAGATTAGAAAGTATTCTTCCATTCTTCCCATTTTTAACTCATATTCACAATAATGCATCCACGCCCCCCATTCCCCCAAAAACCGAACGTCATTTTCTTCATTTAGAATGGCTGTGAGTTTTGCTATTTCTGCCACTTCAAACATTTTAACAATCCAGTCTTTTTTCTCAGGAGTTTCTAGCCCTTTCCATTTCGCTGCATAAAGCAGTCTCGCAGCTGTTGTGGCATAAATCAAAAAAGTTCTTTGTATTGCTAAGTCGTCTGGAATCATACTCAATAGCATCATTTCTGGTGTTTTGGGTATATTCTTTTGTAGTATTAATCTCAATTCATTATAAATCATGTCCCAAAAGTCTTTGGCTTTGTCACAGGTCCACCACATGTGATAAAAGGAACCAATTTCTTTGTTTCATTTCCAACAAGTAGGGGACATCGTTTTATAAATCTTTGCAATTTTCTTGGGTGTTAGATACCATCTATACATCATTTTATAAATGTTTTCTCGCACTGACTGTGCTTTTATTCCTTTTAGATCTTTGGACCATAATCTTTCCCATTTATTTAAAACAATATCATGTCCCACATTTTGAGCCCAATCGATCATAGTTGGTTTAATCGTATCCTGCTCACAATATATTGTTAAAAGGAGATTATACATTTTAGAAATCAGTTTTGTATTATTATCTAGTAAAATCCTTTGAAAAGAAGATTTTTCTTTAGAAAAACCTTTTTTAGCATCTTGTACAAAAACTGATTTGATTTGGTAGTATTGGAGCCATTGTAAATCATCCTTAAGAAGTTGAAAGTCTTTTAGTGAGCATTTCTTTCCTTCCCAATTAATTAGATCTTGATAAGTAATAAATTTGTCTGGTCTAAGTGGGCGCAAAGTTAGCATTTCTTGAGGCGATATCCACATCGGTGTTTCTGGTTCCAAAATGTGTTTATATCTCATCCAGATACGAAGTAAAGAGGACCTGATTATATGATTACGAAATGTTGCTTGTAATTTAATTTTATCATACCACAAATAACCATGCCATCCACTTAAATTATTATAACCTTCCAAGTCTAACAAACGTATATTTGACAAGTTCATCCAGTCTTTTAGCCATACTAAAGCTGCCGCTTCAGCATAGAGTTGAAAATTAGGTAGTGCTAAACCTCCTCTAGTTTTTAGATCCACCAAGTATTTATAAGCAGTCCTTGGTTTTTTCCCTTGCCAGATGAAGTTTGAAATGTCTTTCCTCCAAGTTTCAAAATATTTAGTTTGTGATATTATTGGTAAATTTTGGAATAAGAAGAGCATCCTCGGTAAGACATTCATTTGGATCGTTGAAATACGTCCCATTAGTGACAGTTTTTTGTTTGACCATATAATCATATCAGTTTTAATCTTACCCCATAACTTGAGGTAATTGTTGGTTATCAGATCTTTATTCTTTGCAGTAATCCAAATTCCCAGGTATTTAACTTTGTTAGCTTTCTCCCAGCCAGTATATGATATAAATTCCTGTTGCTGTGTTTCCGATAAATTTTTAAATATTATCTTTGTTTTTTCTTGATTCACTTTAAAGCCTGATACTTTTCCAAAATCGTCCAAAGTCTCCTGAAGTATATTCATTGACTGTGTTGGATTTTCCAAAATTAGCAGTAGGTCATCCGCGAATGCTCTCAACTTAAATTCATGTTTTTTAATTCTTAACCCGCGGATGTCCTCCATACTTCTTAGTTTCACACATAGCGGTTCCAACACCAACAAAAATAAAAGTGGAGACAAGGGACATCCCTGTCTAGTCCCTTTCGTGATTTGGCAATTATCTGACATTGATTCATTAACCAAAATTTTAGCTTGTTGGGAGGTATAAATAGCCGATATACCTTTCTGAAAACGATCTCCAAAATTCAATTTAACCAAAATCCGTTTCAAAAAGTTCCAAGAGACCATATCAAAGGCTTTTTCTGCATCCAAAAATACAAAAGCCGCAGTTTGTTGAATATTCTGGTCATAATATTCCAGTGAGTCTAGTAAAATTCTTACATTGTCTTTTATTTGCCTTCCTGGTATAAAACCTGCTTGGTCCTCGTGTATAAGATCCTTAATAAATTGTTTTATCCTACATGCCAGAACCGAAGCAAAAATTTTGTAGTCCACATTTAACAGGGATATAGGTCTGTAATTAGATGTTTTTTCTGGATCTCTTCCTTCTTTGGGTATCAATGATATAAATGCATGTGACCAAGTCTCCGGGGATGTTCCCTCGTCCAAAATTGCATTGTAAAGTGAGCCAAAAAATCCAACTAAATTGTCACTGAATGTTCTATAAAATAATGCAGTAATTCCATCTGGTCCAGGTGTTTTATCCGTTTTTTGTCTCAGTATTGCTTCCTGTATTTCTTCCCTTGTTACTGGAGCTTCAATACTTTCTCTCTGGGTCATTGACAAAGCTTTCATCTGTATTGAGTTTAGAAATTTATCTATTTTCTGTTTTGGAGTATTTTCTTTCTGATATAACTTAGAGTAGAATGAAACAAATTCTTTCTGAATTTCTGAAGTTGAGTAAACTGGTCCTTTAACAGTTTGGATTTTTGTTATAATCTTCTTTTGGAATGAGTCCTTCAGTTGTGTTGCTAAAAATTTTCCTGGTTTATTTGCATATTCAAAATACTTTTGTTTAGCAAGTTTCAGATTTTTATTCATTTCCTCCATTATTACCAAATTTAATTGGTGTTTAGATGCAGAAATCTTTATTTGAATTTCTCTTTTCTCTTCTTCCTGTGTTACCGTTACCAATTTCTGCTCCAAATTTTGTAAGTTCCAAAGTATATTGTTTGTAAATTGCAATTGAGTCTTCTTCCAGGCCGAATGTTTCTGTATCATAAAACCTCTCAGAACAGCTTTGAATGCATCCCAAACTGTATTCAAAGAAGTTTCCCCATTAAGGTTAATTTCAAAAAAGTCTTTCATTAAGGCCTGTAATTCCTTTTGTATCTTGTTGTCTTTTAAAAGTTTATCATTCATTCGCCATCTAAATGCTTGTTTATTGTTCCAATCAAAAGTAACAGGATTGTGATCAGAAAAAGTTCTAGGTAAGATATGAATTTTACGTAGTTGCGTGAAGATTGATTTACTGGCCCATATCATATCGATTCTGGAGTGTGAATCATGTCTTGCTGAATAAAAGGTGTATTCTTTAGCTGTTGTATTCATTGTTCTCCAAATGTCTTGTAATTCTAATTCTGAAGCCATGGTAAAGAAAGTTTTAGGCAAGCATCCATCGTTGATGTCTTTTGCTTTTGATTTTTTGTCCAGTGATGGGAGAATAATTCCATTGAAGTCGCCCATCAATAAAATTTGGTCTTTTGCGTGCTGGACTATCAAATCGTGTAATTTTTCATAGAAGGATTTTTTCCCTTCATTGGGTGCATAAATTCCAACCACTATTGTCCTTTGTCCCAATATTTTAGTTCTGATAATTACAATTCTTCCTTCATTGTCTTTATATACTAATTCTGGACAAAGATTGGGGTGGGCATAGATTACCACTCCCTTTGTTTTAGTTTTGGCTGAAGCAATAAATGCTTGTCCAAGCACCTGTTTCTCCAAGTATTTTTTATGCTTTGAAGCTATGTGGGTCTCTTGTAGACAAATTAGGGAGTATTTATATTTCTGTAGATATTTGAAGATTCTAGCCCTTTTAGTTTTCTCATTCAGTCCATTTACATTCCAAGAAATTGCTTTTGCCATAATGTAGTATTTTTTAGCAAAATAAAAAGTCTATAATTTGGTACCTCCTTCTGCACCCTGTACCTCTTCTTCTTCCTCTTCTTCTTCCTCCTTCTCTCCAGGTAATTCTTTAAGGTCCATCTTATATTTTCTCAGAAATTTCCCCACATCTGCTTGAGATAGAATTGTCGTTTTCACTTCCTTGTAGGTGAAAGCCAAACCTTGTGGCATAATCCAACGGTATTTGATACCATTAGCTTTCAGTGTAGACACAAAGTCTTTGTAGTTATTCCTCTGTGAGAGTAGATGCCTTGGAATATCCTTCAGTAATATAAGAGAGGAATCTCCTGCTGACACTGGATTTTCATAATGAATCTTCATAATCTTATCTTTAACTCTGGTGTCATAAAACACTATCATCAAATCTCTTGGCTTAGATCTTCTCATTCTAGCAGGTAATGGTATCCTATATATTCTATTAATGGCTTGTTTTAATTCTTGTTCATCTATCTGAAATAAGTAGGCCAAGTTTGGTATTGCAGTTTCTTTATTGTCTCCCATCATATCTGGAAAGTTGCGTATACGAAGATTGGTCTCTCTCACTCTCATCTCCATCATTGCCATTTGATTTTTTGCCGCCATCTGATCAGTTTGTATTGTTTCAATCTGTTTTTCTTGGCTTGTTAATTTTTTCTTTATGTCCTTGTGCTCATCCATCACTTTCTTAATTGATACATCCATCGCTTGCATATCTGTCTTCATAACAGTCATTTGAGTTTTTACTTCTTTCAAGTCTCCAGTGACCTCATCCAACTTCTGATTAATAGCTTGGGATGCTTGACCAAGATTTGTCATCATAGAAGTCAGCTGTGCCATCTGTGTAGACATCTGTTCAAACTGTTTATTTGTTGCCTCAGTTTGTTTAGTTAGCATATCCTGTAGCTTTTTTTCCATGGTCGAGGTTTGTAAAGAGTCCCTTAGTTTAGTATAGGCAGGGCTATGTAGTGAGCCAGAGCGGGGTCGAGACATTTACATTCAAAAAAAGCTGGTAAAATACATGTCCACAGACAGGGCCTTTAAGGTGCTGATTAAAAGATGATAATTCAAACATCAGCCTAATAATTTCATGGATAAAGTCTTGTTGCTCTGCCATGACCTCACTGCCAACTTTGACGTGTTAAAGGAACTGGAGGCCTCTTGTCCATTTTCAGGTCCGATATTGGACCACTTCAGCTGGCTCTCCCAAGCCAATGTTGACAGGATCCTGCTGGCTGTGAGGCCCACCACATGCCTCCTGGATCTGTGCCTGTCCTGGCTGGTGAAAGCCAGTTGGGATGCGGTACAAGAGCCCCTGGAACAAATCATTAAACTGTCACTTATTACAGGGATCTTCCCAGGGAGCTTGAAGGAAACCGTGGTGTGTCCGCTCTTGAAAAAACCATCTCTAGATCCTAAGAATATAACTATTGTCTGGTTTCAAATCTTTTTGGAGGGGCGGCAAGGTAGTTGAGAGAGCGGCGGCCAAACAGCTTCAGGCGTTCCTGGAGGAGACATCAGCTTTGGATCGCTTCCAGGAGGCTGCAGAGAAGAGACAAGGGGAGATGTTTTTAGTGATGGGTCTTATTTAAGTTTTATGGTTTTATTGTTCAAGACCTTGGTCTAAGAACAGAGAGAAAGATCGCTTCCAGTCTGGCTTCCGCCCTGGCCATGGGACAGAGATCTCTCTGGTTGCCCTCACAGACGATCTCCATTGATAGCTGGTCAGGGCTGCTGATTTTTAAAAGATCTTTCAGCAGCTTTTGACACGGTCGACTGTGATCTCTTAGACCACCGCCTTGCCGACATTGGGATCCAGGGCATAGACCCTCAATGGTTGCACTCCTTTCTCCATGGTTGGGGTCAGAGGTTGCGCTTGGGGAGGAGGTATTGCAGCGGTGTGTGGGGTTCTGCAGGGAACGATCCTCTCCCCTATGTTATTTAACATCTATATGCGCCCCCTTGCCCAGCTTGTCCGGAGTTTCAGGCTGGGTTGTCACCAGGATGCAGATGATACTCAGCTTTATCTGCTGATGGACAGCCATCCAGACTCCAGCCCAGACACACTGGCCAGATGCTTGGACACCATGGTTGGTTGAGACAGAGCCAGCTGAAATTTAATCCATTGAATCCGGAGGTTCTGTGGCTCAGTCGGGGCAGCGCTAGGGTGGGGTGCTGGCTCCCAGCTCTTGGCGGTGTGCGTTTGACACCTGCTTCTGCTGTCAGGAGCCTGGGTGTGATCCTGGATGCCTCCTTATCTGTGGAGGCTCAAGTCACAGCCGCTGCCCGGTCGGCTTTTCCATCTCTGTCAGGCCAGCAGCTGGTGCCCTACATCTCCTGCCCTGACTTAGCCATGGTGGTCCATGCAAGTCACCTCCAGGCTAGATTACTGTAATTCGCTCTACATAGGGCTACCCCTGAAACTGACCTGGAAACTCCAGCGGGTACAAAACGTTGCAACGAGGGTCCTTATGGGGACCCCACTGAGAGCCCATATCCAGCCAGTGCTACGTCAGCTGCACTGCTCTTGTGTTTCCTAAACTTCTGTTAGCTGAAGCAAATGTTTTTGAATTAACACTGGAGAACAACACCAATCTTGTAACTGAACAGATGTTGATAAATAGTTACCCACTTCATATATTTCTGTGTGAGTTGTTCTTCTGGACTGTGGTTAGAAGAAAAGCCCAGAGCATTGATTCATACAGAGACATAACAAGCAGCATCCTGTGAGGACCAATAGCCCTGTGAGGGCCAATAGGAATGATTAATTGATTCAGTCATGCACAATAAAGCAGAATTCTCCATCTTCTGTGGAGGCTGATAGGAAGGAGGCAAGGCCATTGCTATTGGGCATTTTCTATGGATGATTGCTTTGGGCTTACAAGAACAATTATTTTCTGAAAATACTAGGACTTCTTTCATGGTTTGAAAATTGCTGTGCTAGATGAATATTTTATTTCAGGACCATTAAAGCAGTCTTGGTCCCAAAAAGTCTACTCTTAGACAGGAGTGGTAGAAAATGTTGCCGTATAGTCATCCTATCCCAAAAGGAAGGGTTAGTGATAATTTGATAGCTGTCACCTTATCCCTACAGAAGGATAGTTTTTAAGGAGGTGCCTGATGGCTTTCCTCCATCCCTCAACGTTTCTAGAAATCGGTCCGTTTCTAGACTGTTTTTTATTAGCCCTGGAGGGTAAGGGTCCAGAGGGCATGTGGTTGATTGAATTTTCTGTCAGCACCCAATAAGCATCCTGTCACCATCTTCTAGAGAAATCAAATGTGAGTTAGGCAAAGATGACAAGATATGCTTAGTTGGAAAAAAAATCAAAACAGGAAAATATTAAATGTCGTCAATGAACTGAAAAAATAAAAGCTCTGTAGATGATGTGGAAATAAATTTTAAACTCGTTCTGTTGGGTTATAATCTACAAAAGCTTTGTTCCAAAATCAATCTTTTGGATTCTGTTCAATAAATTGTGTGTTGTGGCTGTAGAAACCTGTGTGATGGTCCACTGCATTGAGTGGGGGGGAAGACCTATGTGTCTTACGATGCATTGTTCATTATCTGGCTAAATACTTAGGACACTTTCTACAAAGCACCTTTGGAGGCTACGGCTGGAGAAATTTAGAGATCCATGCAAGGTGGAGGTTTTTTTCTTTTTGTTTTTCATTTCTATTTTCTGTCAAATTACTTAAAAACCTCCCAAGATTGGATCATTAGTTGCTTTTTGCAGGTCGGGAAATGATATGCATGCAAACTGGGTGGGAGGGGGAACACCCGTTTCAGGAATGCAAGCCTTACTTTTTACAACTTTATTAATAAAAGAAAAACATGCTAATTAGGATAATGAAATCGTATAGGTTTGGATCTGTCAGTGGACAGCTCTGATGGGATCTTCCCTGCTTGCTCCTCCCAGCAGCCATTTGAGAGCCTGCGAAAGTGGATTGCCACCTTTGGTGGACTTACATGGAGTCTTGCAGGGAATGAAATTGCCCTTGTTGCTGCTTCTTTCATTGGAGGAGCTCTGCAGATGGAAGTGATTTCGCCCCTTCCACCTTCTCACTGTAGCCCACTGATTCATGTGACTATTGTGCTGCACGCATCTCGCAACCCTGCCAGTCAACTTTCTCAGGGTCAGAAATCGCTGCTGGGGATAGTAGAAAGTGAGAAGGCTTCACAGTCCTTATACAAGCAGATTCCTGGATTTGACAGCTGGTATAACTGTACATTTGTTTCTAGTTGTAAGGTATTTCTTTAAAACTTCTTAAGGTTACACACTTCCTGAAATAGCAATACTTTGCATTTCAACTTGCCTGTTCTGTTAAACACATCTAATTTCATGTAATTGTATCTTAGCAGGGTGTGAGCCGCCCTGCCTTGTCAGGGAAAGGGTGGGATATAAATTTAATAAAATACCGTATTCTTCCGTGTATAAGATGCCCCCATGTATAAGACGACCTCTAATGTCGGGCAGGATGGGTGGCGACCGGCTTGAACTCCGGACGCCGGCTGGCCAGGGAGACTGGCCTCTTTTGCTGTTCGCTCTCTTCCCCGCCTGTCAGCTGATGGGAAGAGAGCGAGCAAGAGGCCAGTGGCCCTGGCCGGCCGGTGTCTGGCATTCAAACCGGTCACCGCCCACCCTGCCCAACAACTGATGGATGGGGCCAGCGGCAACGTCTTTGGCTGGACTTCCGTGTATAAGACGACCTCCAATTTTGGACCAATTTTTTTTAGAAAAAACCATTATACGCGGAAAAATACAGTAAATAAAATCAAGAGTTTTGTGTAAGTGGCATAGTTGCTCATAGTGCTTTTTTTCAACTTTAGTTGATACGCCTGCTGTATCCCTTCTTGGAGAGAAATGACTTGGCCGCAGCTGTCCGTGCTTCAGTAACATTTAGGCTAGATCACCGGAACACGTTGCATGCAATGTTGCCTTTGAAAAATGTTTGAAAACATAACCGGTGTATAATGTGGCATCCATGCTATTAACTGGTACTGTCCATCATGAACATATCACTCCAGTGTTAAAAGATCTTCAGTGACTTTCAATGTGGTTCCAGGCTCGATTCAAAGTGCTTTCATTTACTTTCAAAGCCATAAATGGCCTGGGTGCCTGAAGAACTACTTTGTCTTGCATGAATCCACCTTTGAGATCTTCATATGAAGACCCATTCCATGTACCCCTATATTTTGGAGGCAAAGTTCTCACTGTCAGAGTGAATGTGCTTTCAGAGAAAAGGCTTTTTCTGCAGTGACATCCAGATTGTGGGTCTCTTTACCTAGACATATTTGTTTGGCATCATTTTCAACGATTAGGCACTTAAACAAAAACTGTTGAATTCTCTTGACTATGAAGGTATTTAAGATCCCTTTATCTGGTTTTATTATGTTTTCAGTTCTTTTGTTATGTTCTTCTTTATGCAGTTTCATTTGTATTTTTATATTCTGTTTTGTAAGCCATCTTTGAGGGCTTTATAGGATATCCAGTTTATAGTATTATATTATACTGTTCATATTTCATTTTTTCTTTAATTTGTGCAATCCATTTTTTCATTGTTGATAATATGCACTCTACAGTCTTCATTGGATTGTCTTTATAACTCTGTTATCTGCTATGAGTCTTAATGAGAAAGGCAGACAACAAATGAAGTAAAATAAATTGCATAAATAATCAACATAACTGGGTTCTTTGTTGAACATATTGCAACCAACGTCTTCTAAAAGTTTAGATCACTGTAGAGAGATTGGAGTTGATGTAGTAAAATTAACGCATATGATTGGTATTGAAATAGGTATAATTTTTTTTCTATTTTTTGGACCCATTTCAGTCCGGCTTCAGGAGACACCCTCACAGATGATCTCCATAGACAGCTGGATTGAGGTGGGTCAGCTTTGCTATTGTTATTAGATCTGTCGGCAGTGTTTGACATAGTCAACCACAATCTACTGACCCACCGCCTCGCTTATCCTGGGATATGTGGGACAACTCTCCAATGGCTGATCTCATTTCTCCAGAAGCAGGGAGAGAGGGTCTCGACATGACACCCATTAATGTGTGGAGTCTCCCAAGGGGCGATCCTTTCCCCATTGCTCTTTAATGTCTATATGCACCCCTATATTCCACTGAGGAACCACCTTGTTCAGCTAGTCTGGAGTTTTGAGCTAGGATGTCATCAGTATTGAGATGACACCCAGTTGTATCTGCTGATGGGTGGCTGGCTGGGCACCATCCCAGATACGTTGGTCATGTGTCTGGATGCTGTGGTGAAGTGGTTGAGATAGAATTGGCTGAAATTGAATCCAATGAAGATGGAGGTTCTGTGTCTGGGTTGGGGAGACCCAGAGTATGGACTTAGCTTCCAACTCTTGAAAGGATTGAATGGGTACCAGCTTCCTCGCTCAGGAGTCTGGGTGTGGTCCTGGATGCCTCCCTTACAATGGAGGCCCAGGTAATGGATACTGTGAGGAGGGTGTTTTTTCACCACCAAATTAGGCAGCTGTCCCATCCTGATCTAGCCACAGTAATGCAATCAACGGTCACCTCCAGGCTAGACTATTGTAACTCTATGCAACGCTACCCTTGAGACTCACTCTATACAGGGCTACCCTTAAGACTGCTCTGGAAGCAACAATTGGTCCAGAATGCAGTTGTGTGGGTCCTTATGAGCTCCTCCAGCTGCACTGGCTCCAGATTGAGTACCGAATCAGGTTCAGGGTTTTGGTACTGACCTTTAAAGCCCTAAATGATTTGGGACCATTGTACCTATGGGACCACCTCTTCCAATGTATCTCTCAAAGAGTGTTACGCTCATCTGGAACCAATCTACTGGTGATCCCTGGCTTAAGACATATCCGGCTGTCCTCTACCAGAGCTAGGGCTTTTTCAGCCCTGGCACCAGCCTGGTGGAACTCTCTGTCAAATGAGACCTGTAAGATGGAGATGCAGGATTCGACTGGCAGGGTATGAGCTTTCGTGAGCCACAGCTCACTTCTTCAGATACAGCTAGAATGTGAATCCATCTGTCTTTAAGTAGAGGAGAATGAATTCAGACAAGCATTAGTATGTAAATGTTAACAGTATGTAAATGTGAATAGCAGGCGTGATGGGGTTAGGTGTGGTATGCAGAAGAGTCTGAGATGTCCAGGGGAGAGATGGGTGTGGAGAAATCAGCATTGGTAATGAGCCATGAATGCAAGGTCTTTATTCAGCCCAGGTAAACGCATTGTCTTTAGTTTGAATATCAACTGTAATTCAGCAGTTTCTCTTTCCAATCTCCCTTTGAAATTCCTTTGTAAGAGAATTGCTACTCTTAAATCTGCAACAGAATGTCCTGGAAGGGTGAAATGTTTTCCCACTGGTTTTTGAATATTGTGGTTTCTGATGTCAGACTTATGTCCATTTAATCTTTGTCTAAGAGACTGACCTGTTTGTCCAATGTAGATTGTGGAAGGGCATTGCTGGCATGTGATGGCTTAAATCACATTAGAAGATGAGCAGGAGTATGAACCTGAGATAGTATGGCTGACATTGGTGGGTCCAAAGATGATGTTCCTAGAATCTATATGAGCCATACTATCTCAATGTCAGCAATGCCCTTCCACAATCTACATTGGACAAACAGGTCAGTCTCTTAGACAAAGATTAAATGGACATAAGTCTGACATCAGAAACCACAATATTCAAAAACCAGTGGGAGAACATTTCAACCTTCCAGGACATTCTGTTGCAGATTTAAGAGTAGCAGTTCTCTTACAAAGCAATTTCAAAGGGAGATTGGAAAGAGAAACTGCTGAATTACAGTTGATATTCAAACTAAAGACAATGCGTTTACCTGGGCTGAATAAAGACCTTGCATTCATGGCTCATTACCAATGTTGATTTCTCCACACCCATCTCTCCCCTGGACATCTCAGACTCTTCTGCATACCACACCTAACCCCATCACGCCTGCTATTCACATTTACATACTGTTAACATTTACATACTAATGCTTGTCTGAATTCACTCTCCTCTACTTAAAGACAGATGGATTCACATTCTAGCTGTATCTGAAGAAGTGAGCTGTGGCTCATGAAAGCTCATACCCTGCCAGAAAATATTTTTGTTAGTCTTTAAGGTGCCACTGTACTCTTGCTCTTTTCTACTACTGCAGACAGACTTACACGGCTACCCACTATGAATCAGGATTCTACTGTAAGTTAAGATGCTTGATTTTGGAGCAAAGGATAACTTTCTATAAATTCACTTAGCATTTGAACTTAATTCTAAAGTGATAAATGGCATGCCCATGCCACTTGAACACTTTACCTTCATCGCCCTTGTAGGTTTGTTTCAAGAAACGTTTGTTCTTGCTTTTGAGTCTTTGGAAATCTGTGAACTATACAGTGAGCTATTTCTGTTCCTGCTCTTCCTTGTCTTTTCCCATCTTGGTTAGAGTAAAGATGGCATGAAAGCAGACATGCAAAACGAGAATTTCCTGAAATTATCTAGAATTGACTTGACCATATGTCACACATTTCCTTTCTTTATTGGTATAGAACTTTGCTGCAGTGTGGCTTAATGTATTGTGCAAACTTATGGAGTGTGTAGCTTCAACTAATAAAGAATGTCAGTGTCTGGTAAAACTAAATTAGAAAAGAATGAGAATAAGAAGCACTAGATATTTTAGTAAATGAATTTGAAAATTAGGAGATGAAAACAGGGTAATACAAATATTAAATGAACAGAATAAAGAGCATTATCTGTTGTGCACCAAAAAAAAGATCGTCATGTGGCAGTGTGGAAATAAAGGTGTATTGCAGTAAGGAAAGCAACAAAGAAACACACAGGAAACACTAGTATTAAAATTGTGCTTTTGTTTATATGATTTTATGTGTAACGCTGAACGCATTTTGTATTAAACACTTTTAAAAGTCTCTTCTGGAAAATATTGTCTTGATTGGATCATAGTAAGAGAAATATTTTGTTAATGGTGTTTCAGTCGCTTATTCAGTCTTTTTGCTCAGGCTATTTTGCTGGAATTATTTAGACAAATTCTAGTCTTCCAGAATCATAGAGTTGGACGGGAACACCAGGGTCATCCAGTCCAACCTCCTGCACAATGGAGGAAACTCACAACTACCTCCCCCACACACCCCCAGTGCCCAGAAGATGGCCAGGATGCCCCCTTCCCATGAACTGCCCAAGTTAATAGAATAGCATTGCTGACAGATGGCCATCTAGCCTCTGCTTAAAAACCTCCAGGGAAGGAGAGCTTACCACCTCCCAAGGAAGCCTGTTCCAATGAGGAACCACTCTAACTGTTAGAAAATTCTTCCTAATATCTAGATGTCTGGTACATACCCGACAAGCAGCCCTAAGTCACTCTTCAATATCTTCCTATATCTATAAAATTTATATCCTACCTTTCTGCCCAGTCATATCCACCAAGATGGCTAACAATTAAAGCATTATGAAAATAATAAAATAACAGCATATTATTGTACTGTAAATTTAAGAATTTTTAAAGTCATTTAAGAATTTTAACCTGCTACCTTTAATAAATATCTTAACACATACTAGATCAGTTTTTAAATTGCACCCATAGTTTCCTATGCAACCATATATTCTGATTTTTCATACATCTGCATGTATTTAATGTCCAGACTTGGAGTTAAAGTGTATCAGAAGGTTAGAGTATATTCTGGGGTAGAAACAGTTGCCTTGTGCCAAAGTCTACTGTTTGTTAACAGCCACATGATACTCCATTAGTCTATAAATTATAGATAATGTGGATCAGGTGAATGTATAATTCATCTTCTGTAATTCCAATAGTAGCATTGGCTTACCTTCAGAGACACTTCGTAAAAGCTTTATGGTTGCAACTCTGTTCTCTGCTGTTGTGTGGGAATAACACTCATTCCCTTTCCTAATTCATAAGTGCCTAAAATTCCTCTGCTTTGAGCTCTAGCCATCTCTTAACAACTACACTTAGTGGAGTATCTGTAGATCCTGTTATACAGTATTTTAGGAATATTCATAATTACTCATTTTAAGGTAACACTGAGAGGCCTGCTCCTTTATCCGAAAAGATGTCTGTTGAGGCTTGCTGCATAGTTTGTTAGTCAAGAACAGTGATCTCTCAGTGGTTTCCCCAGTATAGCTACTCCATTTCTATATTATTTTTGCCTTTATAGGAAGGACCACAGATACCATTGACTGCATACTAAATGGTATCTAATTCTATGCCATGCGTTGGCAATTTACTGTTGTTCCTGATCTGAACTTAATATGTCTATCAAGATTTGGGGACAAGAATAGTATCATTTTGGTTGATAATTCTGTGTTTGTCTTTATGTGAGGCTTCTGAAACCCAAATATAATCTTAAACAAATTGTTTGAATAACGCCATGCCTCTCTTCATCTGCTGACGTATTTATCATTTGTCTCAGCCCCTCATATTGATTTGATGCATGTTCACTTAAAAATCAAGGATGGTATAATGTCACCTTTGGATAGTTCTCATTTAACTGTACCTTCCTCCATTCTGTACTTGGTGGTGTTAGAGAGCCTCTTTTTTCCTTCCAGTACCATCAGAATTTGGGATGTAAAATATAAAGTACACTTATTGAAGTACTTGACAGTGGTTTTACAAAATAGCAGTTGAATGATTGGGCTGTTAATTATAATGTCAGAAAGGTGACTGTTCAATTTATTGTCACGACAGTAGTGCCACATAATATTAGTGTTAAAAATTTTAAAAACAACAAAGCAAGCTTCAGTTTCACATGACACTATACAATATAGGAGTGTGTGGCAACATTTTCTCAGTTTATTAGGCTGCAGACATACTGTGATGAAATTTCATCATGGCATGGAATTATTAAAACAATAGTTAATGGAAAGCCATTTATTAATTTGAAGACCCTTACAGTTACACAGCATTTCATTGTATTCTGGAAACAAATAGTCAACTGTGCTGTATAGTTAAGGTTTATCATGAATACAATTTTAAGTAGTAATATCTGTCAACAGTGGAATTCCAGATTTTAAAGTGACTGAACAACAATTATTTGCATACTCTAGAAACAGTAAAGATCATTCTCAACGCTTCCTATAAAACAGTTATAGACTGTAAATCAGCCCCGGCAGCGTGCTTACAACTGATATTGGTATCTAATTTAATATTGTATTTAATCACTGTTAATAATTGAGGCATTGCTTTAGCTAGTTGGTAATTAACAGTTTGCCCCCCCAAAAAAAGATCTTTTAAAAAGTGAACAAGTATTTGGGAGCTGAAAATCCTTAGTTTAATTTCTGAGTTACTAATTTCTTGTGATCTAATATGAATATAAAACCACTTTCTTGTGGGAAAAGAAGTAGAATCTTCCGTAGAGTTTTAACAAAAATGATTTGCAGTATTATGTATTGATTTATCAAATGAATCTGAAGAAATATGCAGCTAAGTATAATTAGGTCCTATATGGTTGCGGAATTCCTAGTGACAGACCTTGAACAATAGACTTCTGTTTAATTGTCTTGCATGATTTATTATTTCATTAGCTTCCAATTTCTCTTTTTAGATTCTACAGCAAGACCACTACAGTGGCCTGTACAGACTTCTTTATTCTCCCTCTCTCTTTTTCCCCTATACACTGAGCATAGCCTCTCAATTTATATACATTTGAGCCTAAAATGTCGGAGTGATGGTTTGTCACCAAAAAGATCATTCCCCTAGGCCTTGTGTCTTGCAGACTCCTGTCATGTGTCTGAGGAAAGAGGGAAAGCTTTGGTCACTGGGATGAGGGTTTCTGTGTCATCTTTGAAAAGATAGCACCTTTGTTAAAGGAAGACCGTGTGCGTTGAATTCTAATTTCTTTGTGCAAGGGCCAGCCCATTTCATAGCATTGCATTAATTGCAGGGTTCAGTACCTTAGTTCCGTGACTGACTGGATTGAATTTCTGAACGTTTAGAATTCTGCCGCTGATGAGGAACTGTAGTGTAAGATTATAATGTGGGTACAGCATGTCTTTTTTTTTTTTTTTTTGTATAATACTGACAAATTTGGTTGGGATTTCAGTCTGAAGTCTTTAAAGTTCAGACATTTCCCTAAAAAATTTTTTTTTTTCAAGATGAGGGATCACTGAAGGGGATCTATACCATTCGTTGTAAAGACAGTTTATTTATTAAGAGAAAATGAGAATACAACAATAAAAGAAAATGGAAAAATAACATACACATAATACAAATTTTTGAAAATAATCTAAAACCATGCTGCTAATGTAACTAAAATATCCATAACAGTTAACTAAGCAATACTCTATCTAAAATCTGCATGATTATTATATCACTCCCTCTCTGCAATTTACACATTAGAGTGTTTTTTCCATCCTTTAAATTGTTAAATTCCAGCGAGCGTCGAGTTCTTCTGTATTTTTGTCATTAGAAAGATAGATAATTTATTTGCGGCCCTTAGCCAGTCAAAACATGATAAAACGGAAAGCATGGACTAATAGATTCTTACAATCAAAGAATTACAGTCCGAGTCTTAAAACATTTTTAAAACATTTAAAAAAAAGAATTATAGCTGGGACACATCTGTCAATTTTTGTCATTATTATAATTCATTGTAAAGACAGTTTCTATAATTTTTATTTAAAATTTGATTGCAAAATTGACCTGAACATTTTTGAATACATTAGTGCAAAAGTGGAGAGAAAGTCATCTGATAATAGGCAGTACCACCCAGAAAGCTTGCTGGCCACAACATAGTTGCACTGGTGGGGGTTTGCCATGGCACCCACTGCTCAGTACCCTGTGGACGTTCCGCAGAGGGAGAAAAAAACAAGCTTTCCTCTATGAGGCCCAGACCACATAATGAGTGTGTCTCATTATGTCCCTGGTAATACCTGCCAACCAGGGAAATGTGCCCTGTTGATATCCCTGTGAGTGAAATGCAGAGGCACAGCCAACCATCACCCGCAGCCACAGCCCTCTTGACATCAAGCCACCTCTCCCACAGGTGGAGCCGGATCCATTGCTAGATTCCTTTTTCCCAGGTAGGGGGACCACAGACATTGGGGCAGCAAGATGGAAAAGTACAATAGTACCTCCAACAAAGACTTTTCCATCCACACCCCCAATAGTTCAGCAGGGAAGGGCACACTCGTCAAATGGGGAACATGGACTTGACCCCAGGGGGGGCTCAAGTCCACGTCCCCCATTTGACAGGCATGCCCTTCCCTGCTGAAGTACTCCTTTTGCCTGGCAATGGATTGATTAACAGCAAAACACAGGGCAAAGGCCAGGCTCAAATCCATGTTTCCCATGCCTATGGCCAGTGCCCTAAGCTCTTAGCCAAGTGAACGCATACAAAAGAGGAATGGTATAAGCCATTAGGAATTGCCCCATAGCCCTGATGTCACTGCATTTCATGGACTGCCCCTGGTTAGCATGGGAGGGTGAGTCTTCATTGGAGGAGGAGGAACTGCCCCTGATCCTTGCCTTGGCAGATATTCCCTGTAAGGGGGATTCCTCGGTCCCTTCACCAGCACTGCCCCTGAACCAGCAGGGCCCTCAGGCCAGGAGGTCCCACCATGGACCTGGCTACATATTGTTGATTTCCTCCACCAAACCTGCCATTTCCTCTAGGGAACTGATCACTGTAGTTTGGAGATCACTTATAATTCCTGGCCAACTTCATGGCCCATCTTGAGATTGGTAACCTTGTTCAGGAGTTCAGGGCAATCACAAGTTTATGCCAAGATGTGCTTTGATAGATTGCTGAGAGGTCCTCAGATTTATGATTAGTATACTAAAAACCTCAGATGAGTCAATATCTGTCTAGGTCTGTCACTGTTTTCCAGTGAATGGTAATAAAATCAAATTGGACATACCCTGATTCTACCCAGTCTCTGCTGGCTCTCACCCTTTGTACTGCAAATGGCTCCAAACTGTGTATCATGAACCCCACATGAGTGGTAGAGATGAGCTGGTCACAGAACTCAGATGAGAAGGAAAAGAGAGGAACCAACTAAAACAGAGGCTTGGTGGATGCAGTTCTACAAGAAGTTGTTATCAGAATTTTGAAGTTTCAACTCCTATCATAATGTAATTATCCATCAATTTTGACCCATTCAGGGACTTCCAGGAAATTTCTTGGCCCGCTTGAAGGTACACAGTATGATCCTTTTAAACCCCCAAATTATACACACTCAGTGTACTTTAGATAACTCTGTTTCCAAATGAATCTCCATGATTGTTGGCATCCATTCAGATAATGGTGCTAAAGGTTCATTGCCTTTGTAAGGTTCAGTTTTTTCATTTCTTTTCCTTTCATGTTCCAACCAGGGCTTTCCAGTGAGCCACCGAGGCTGGTGTATTTTTTTTAAGCTGAAGACTTAAGCCGCATTTCTTCCTATTAATTTGATTATTTAACTTGTTTTGGGTTTTGGCTGTGGTGTTTTGTTTTTTTAATGTTGCTTTGGGTACATATTTATAAAAGTAGTTTAAAGGTTTTATAAATAAATATGTAAATATTGGCCTTGAAATTTAGTACCTGAACCCCTGGTGGAGGCATGTGGGGAAAAACCACTTCTACAAATTCTTTGTATCTTGTTTCATAGACTCCGACTCTTTGTATTTAAGTCTCATTTGCCCACAAAGCTTCCCCCCCCCAAAAAAAATTCAGGTTTAACCTCAATTGTAGGTCTGCAAGACAGAGCTTTTCCACCAGGCCTACAATGGAGGGCAGCTGCGAATACCATCTTTGCCGGCCTCCCCCACCCCTCCCCTTCATATGTATGAAATGGCATAGTGGAGGGGCAGCTGTGTGCCGGAGCTCCGCCTGCAGGAAAGGGGAGTTTAGGCACCATCTTTGCTTTATGGTTTTAAGTTAAATTTTAATTCTGATTTTATGATTATTAGTAGTATTATATGATTTTGTGACTGTTTGGATTTTAAACTGATGTTACCTTCCCTGAGCCAGCTTGCTGGGGAGGGAGGGCTACAAATGTGAAAATAAATAAATAATTCTTTTCCCCTTCACATTGTGCTCTTGATGTTTTCTTAACTACAGTACTGACAGACATTCTCTCTGTCAGAGAACATGGAAATAATGCCACCCGCTTGTAGAGATTGTAGAGAATAATTCTGAATATATCAACAAGGTCACAGAATGGCAAAGAGGCTGATTCCACTAATACCGGTCACACATTGTGGGTCTTCTTTTAGAGCAATATGCAAAGTGAAGGAGTGGCTTCAGAAGCTGCTTCATAGATAGCTTATTACTGGAGGATGAGGAAGAATTGCACCTCCTGCTGCTTCCTGTCACTGCTGTATGGCTTTATATGGTCTTGGTAAAGAGCTTTCAATATTCTGTATAAGGAGTATTCTTTCCGTTTGCTCTGGAAGCTGTAGCGAAATGTTTAGGCGCCACACAAAACTAAGTATTTTCCAGCTGATTATTGTCTCCTAAACCAAGGCACTAGAACTATTCTGTGCCAGAATTGTTGTTGGTTGGCATCATTATACTTTGAGATGTTTTAAGGAGGCAATTCTATATATCCTTATTATAGAATAGGCTCCATTAAACACTATGTATCTTCTGTGTAAACATGCATAGAATTAGGAATTTTTAAAACTGGCATTTCGGCCACTTCATTTGTAACATTGGTCAGGTGATGAAAGTTTTGTTTCACTCTCACCCATTTTGACCTAACTTGTAACGCATTATTATTTCTTGGGCTAAAGGAAACAGTTGTTCGTATTTTTCCATTATAAATGAATATTAAACTAAGCATACTGACTTAAATCAACACTGATATTCAAACCAAATTGTAATTCTTCTGTCTCTTCACAGGTGTGCTGGTTCTGATACTTCAGGATGCCACTGGTAAAAAGAAACATAGACCCCAGGTATCTTTGTCATACAGCACTGCCACGGGGCATCAAAAATGAACTAGAATGTGTAACCAATATTTCCTTGGCAAACATCATTAGACAACTAAGCAGTCTAAGTAAGTACTCAGCATTTTTCTCTGCCAATGAATTATGAGCTAAAGTTGTGTTTTATTGCTGAAGCAGATTCTCTCTTCAAAATACTAGCTCACAGTGTTTGTTTTGAAAATTATGTCTGACATGGTGATGTACCTAACAGTATAATTGGAATAAGGCTTGTAAAAGTTTTGTTGAGGAGTTTTTCCCCTTCTTTTGCCATTTAATTGTTATCTGTCTTCCTTTTTAAAAAAATACATCCACTGTATCTGTATACTTATGACAAATTTTTTTTAGAATAAATATCACCCTGTTGCTTAAAAATGTTGAGGAGTAACTATGTACTATGTGCTCAATGAAGCATTAAAGCTGCAGCCAGCTTCGCAAAATTGGCATTTTAAACAAAATAACAGTTAGGCAGACGCTGGTGTGGGCGTGTCAGAGTAGAGGGGGCGGAGCCAGGCTGCCATGGAGGCACGCAACCATCAGGGGGCCGCAGGGAGGCTTCAGCAAGGAGGGGTGGGGAGGGGGGCGGGACTAGGCAAAGCAACTTGCAGGGTGGACATGCCACCACACCCACCAGGGCCAGAGGGAGGGCACTGGTGGCTGAGAGAGGGGCAGGAGAGGGGTGGGACTAGGCACAGGAGGACGGAGGATAGCTCCGCCCCCACCTGACCCCAGAGGAGTGCAGCAGAGGCCAGGGAGGGGTGGGAGAGAGCTGGGGGCAGATGGGTTCCCCGGCCATACACCAGGGGACTGTGGCGGTCCAACACCAGTAGCCCCGCATGCAGCAGCAGCCACTGGGGGGGGGGGAATGGGTCTGTGACTGCACACCACTTGCTAGTCCTGATCCCCCAAACTCCAGTCACCCCTGAAATGTCAGTTGGCAAAGCGGGCTGGGTGGAGGTCAGGGGGTAAGAGGAAGGGCCAGAGCCACAGGAATGCAGGGGAAGCAGCGAGGTTTCAGTGGCGACTTTGGTGGCCAGAGGGTACCCACCCTGTTGCTTAAAAATGTTGAGGAGTAACTGTGTGCTCAATGAAGCATTAAAGTAGTGTGTAGACTGCACAGCTTGTGTCTCGGGCTTAGCAAAAGAATGATGGGGTTGATAGGCTATAACTTGGGTTCTACAAGACTGTAATCTGTGGGCCCACAGGTAGGTAAGATCAACAGCTGCCTATGTCTGAGCATTCTTTGTGGTGGCTCCCACCTTGTGAAATGGCCTGCCTGCCAAGGTCAGGAAGGCTCCCACACTTCTTGGACAAGAGACAAATACCTGTGTGCGGTGTTAGATCCCTAACTCTTAGCTTTTCAGAGAGGTGCAGAAAGGTAAAGCCAGAAAATGTAGAGATCAGTTCCTTCCATTCACAGCTCATAGAATTCAGCCCATGGTGCCCACCCAGCCTGGAGGAGGCTTACATGATCAATGCTAGTGCAAAAGCATCCTGGATAAAGTCAGCAGGAGAGGAGGCTATCAAACAGGAAATTGCAAAGGTAACCCAGCATGAACTGATTTAAGGTACAGAGAAGAATGAAGGCAAGGTAGACTTGGAGATGACCCCATGCTTCACAGATAACGCTACTTGTGAGAGAGACAAAGTTACAGGAGGCAGTTTTGGGCACAGAACTATCACTTCTTTGGGAGCTGGATATTGAGATTTAGTACAATCATGAATTTTCATTAGTACTATTTTTTTTTTTTTTTGCCATCAAATTACATCTGACTTATGTTGACCCCTGGCAAGAGACGTTCTTTCAAGGCTAGAGACATTCAGAGGTGGTTTGCCATCACCTGTACTCCATGTCATAACACTGGTATTCCTTGGGTCTGTGTCATTGGCAGCATTGCCCCCCCCCCTCAGGCCTCGCCGTTGCAACACTGAGCCCTCCAGCTGCTGCAAATGCCACCGCTGATTGGTGGGTCCTGCTTGCCATCCTCAAGGGAGGGGGTCTGCGCTCCGTTGAAACATAAAGGGGCCAAGTTGCCTTTGGGGATACATAGACCTGTGACTGTTTTGGCGCTATTGTTAACCCCCACGGCCTCACTTCAATACCATCAGGAGCTGCCCACTGCTGCAGGGGATGGGGAACAAAAGCTCATCCGTCTCATCCCCCCCTCTGCCCTCGCCCAGAACGTTGAACCCCCTCGTTGGCAGGGACAGGGGGCGAGGGCAACAGGTAGGCCCCAGAGCTCTTGCCGCTGCCTGGCACTGATGAGCAAAAGAGCCGCCTGGCCCGTGAGGGTTGCCAACCCCAGTAGTGGGAAAGGGGTGTGTGAGAATGTGGTTTGGGGTACACTGCCCTGCTTACCTGTAACGGTGTGGGCACCCCGTCAGATCCTGCCTGTGCATCTGTTGTATCTGAAACGGAACTCGAGTGGGAGAGCTCGGCCACAGAGTGTGTGGTGTTCGCTCTCCTGGGCGGGTTTTTGTGCAAAGTGCCAACATGAGTGTTCTCCTTGTGTTATTTACACCACCATGAGTGGAGAGACGCTTGCTCTAAGTCCCCCCAGTGGGGAGCATCTTAAGCTGGAAGGTCTGTGTGAGAGAACCGGTGCTTATGAGGGGGTTGGTGCTCCGCTATTGGGCGCCGCTGTGGGGGCCTGGCCCCCTGCCCATTGGCTGGCCTCATAGTCAACATCCTCACCTGCCTGGGCCCTGGGGGCGTGGCTCCGCTGAAGGGCGGGAGAAACTGTCAAACCCCTATAATGGGGCTCTATAGGCTACACCACAATTTTAGCTGGAGTAACTTTACACTGAGAAAAGTGGGTGTTCCTAGCTCAAAAGCTGACTAATGTCAGGAATGCCAACACGATCCCTAGCGCTGGAGATACGCTGCCGCGGGGGCTGGCCCAGCGTTCCTGCAGCATGGAGCTCCACGGCTGCCGGCGTGTTTGCCCCCATGCTGGCTTCGGTGCCACTTTAATGCATGATATAGTGGCACCTATGCTGGCGCAGGGTTTCACCATATCCTAAGGAGATTTGTTACCCCCTTTCAGGATTGCAGCCTTAAGCAGCATTAAATATGTTGCCATTGATTTTAAGAGTACTTAAAGTCGACTCTGTGACATTTCCTAGGAACAATTTTTACAGTAGATCTGTATGATTCTTGGGTGGTTATAGTAACTACTGATCTTTTGCAAAAACAAAAAAGCAGTGTTGAAGTAATTGAGAAGAATTCGTTGCAAGTGGTCTTGCATTCTTATATTATTACTTGTGGCCATAGTCCTGAATTGTGAGGAATCTGTTCATTCATTCCTCACCCCAAAATTGAATAATTTTGAAAATGTCATTTTTAGCATAACTGGCCTGAACTAAGCTTTAGTTTACCTGTTTAACAACAAAGAAAAACAGAAGCAATAAAGAGATCACCCCATGTGTATATTCATTTTAAATTAACAAAGACTTCACAAGTATGGAACTCTACAGAACCTTTCGGAAAAGTCTGCATTCTCCCCTGGGCCATAAGCACTTCAAAAGGCTGTCAGGTGGACTATGGTGCTAGCCTGAACTGCCACTGTTGCTAGTGAATTTTAACCAGCATTAACATCTCTACTGTCAGCCAAATGAATCCTTATGGGGCGATAGCTGTAGATTAAAGGTTTTCAGCTCCTTCAGGATCCTTGACCCAAAGTTAGTTAGTTTTTTCTTGACCGAAAAAATCAGCATGCATTTCTCTTTTCAAATATTCTTATCTAATGTTCTGTATTCTAGAATAAGAGACTGGTTGTTGATGTCTGTTCTATTTAATTTCTGAAATTAAATATTTCTTTTTAAATTTGTTTTCATTTGCATGTACTGACATGTTCTAGAAATAATCTGTCCAACAGGGCTAAAATTGTCTAGCCAGAATATAAATAGCAGTGAAAGGCAGATGCTAGGAAAATGCTTAGTAGCCAAACCCCTGCTATTCTTGTTAAGCTTTCTCCTTTGGAATGTCTTTAAGGTACCTCTTTTCCCCCACCGTTACTGCATCAGGAGGTAATAGCAAAAATGCCAGTAAGTTGAACATACACAGAGGTCAGGATTGCCAAATATTTCATATTTCAGAACATCTCAGAGTAACAAAGAAAAACCCTCATGGCTATGGCAACTACACCGTTTGGTTACCTTGTCACTGTGCAAGTGCCCAGTACTGAAAAAAGATCATAGAATATGTTGGCTGGATCTAACCAGATTTTTCAGTGGTGAAAAAAAGGAAGAGGGGTCCCCTTTAGCCTCCCAAGAAGGCTGTGCTGGAGATCATGGGCCTTGGATGGGCAAAATTCACGTGTGACGAGAAATGTAGAAAGGAGGAGAATTTCAAAATTGAGCACAAATGCTGGCTGGCTCCAACCCATTCTTTAGAAGGATTCCATAAAAGAGACTCCATCCTGAATAATCTTTTACAGAAACCTTCCAAAGAATACTACAATTATTTTCTGCTTTATTTATTTATTGTAAACAGGGTACCTCCTTCTTTAATTACTTTTCCTATATATTTTCTCTTACTACCTAGAACACTCCCCCATTTATTTCCCCCATTTTGTGCTTTTAATTATGCACCTGGGATTTACTAGAGCTGTGTCAGCTGTAGCCACAGTTTTTATGTGTCCCACCAGTTTCATTTAATACTTTTTAGACCGCGTTCTGTTGTTAAGACTCACTTCAAAGCTCATTTCACTGATTGCCTGATACCCTGTGGCCATTATTAAATGAATTAGTGGTAGTTCTATCTATTACATTTGTATTCCAAGCTCAGGGCAGCACACATAGTTCTCCCCTTCCCTTTTCAATCCTTCTGATAACTGGGAGGTAGGTTATGTCAGAGTGACTAGCTCAAGATCACGCAGAAAGCTTCATGGCTGAGTGGGGATCATTTGAGCCCATATTTTCTGAGTGCTAGTCTGACATACCAAGCAGTATTCTGTACTTACTCATCTATAGTAGTCTTTCTGTCTTAACAACTCCTGAGTTCCAATAAGTCCTCCTTACAGGTTGCTGCTCTCACTGTTTGCCTGTCTGCAGTATCCTGCTGTATACCACTCTCAATAACCAGAAACAACAGGTTTACTGTGATTTATTAAATCCGTGCAGCCCAGCAGTCATCTTAAATTATGGCACCATTGGAGGATGTAAGAAGCCAGACATATTAGCTAGATATTTATTGGTCTGTCCTTCCGTCACCAAACAGTTGATTTCAAGAGCTAAATACAGACATTAATGCCCATTTATTAATTTACCTGTCAATGAAGTCTAGTGCAGGTATACTTGCAATCTTCAACCATGGCTAACAAATGGAGAGCAGACCGTACGCTCATCCCCTTGCTTTTCTGTGAACAACTTTAGCCATGTTTAAAGGTTGCGTGTGTGTGTAAAGTGCCTTCAAGTCGCAGCTGACTTATGGCGACCCCTTTTGGAGTTTTCATGGCAAGAAACTAACAGGTGGTTTGCCAGTGCCTTCCTCTGCACAGCAACCCTGGCATTCCTTGGTGGTCTCCCATCCAAAAACTAACCCTGCTTAGCTTCTGAGATCTGACGAGATCAGGCTAGCCTGGGCCATCCAGGTCAGGGTGTTTAAAGGTTACACCTCAACTATAACTAGGGCTAATGCTGACTAGGGTTCTCATTGTAACCTTTGTTTGCAAATGCTGATTAAGAGGGAATGGTTACTGTTAGCCATGCTTAAGATAGGATGTAATCCTAAACCATGTTTAAACCTATGAGGTAAGGTTGGAATTTGTGAGACGGCTGACCCCTGATCTCTTCAAAATAGTGATCTGGGATTTTTATGTCTGAGCCACGCTTTCATATGTTCTCCAGCTCATGTCTTTTTTTCCTTTATGTTTTGCCACGTTATCTGTCACCTTGGGTGTGCCTGCACCAATTGTTGTTCCTGGGCTGTGTCCCATGAACAGTGGGCCATTCTGCCCCTTATCTCAATAGATTATAGATCTTCAATAGGTGGATTTCACTCTTTATAGGACTTTACTTTTAGAGGAGATATTTCGAGAGTGTGTAATAGAGGTATTAACTTCTCCCTCTGTAATATTCCTTTCGATATCTGTACAAACATCATAAGGAATATTAACTTTAAGCAGATCTGCTTGCAGATGACAAGAGTAGTTACTTACTTGCAAGTAAGTGCATACAAATGTGTGCCCTTGCGCCAGGTAGCTTATATCATGTAGACAACATTGCTGTTGTGTGCATTAAACTAAAGGGGGAGAGATAATATGTTTGACAGGTACAATTTATAACAGTCTTTATAATTTTATAGTAATGTTTGCTCCAGTGCCTGCTCCTGTTAATGAACCTAACTGCGAGAAAGAGGAATAGATGTTTTTACCTTCTCATCTGGAGATGGGACCAGAGATCATAGTAGATACATATGGTACTTTTTCTTTAACAGAAGAAAGAAATGACTTACTCAAATGATGTCCATATCTGACCAAGGTGGGGAGCCCTGGCACTAAATGATTGAAATTGGGATGTGGGAAGCTTATGCTGATTATCTTGATCAGTTTTATTTGGTATTTTCCACTGATTATGTATTTAGAAAGAAAATAGTTACCAGTGGCAGATTTAATTCAGGTCTTTCCCAACTGGGAACAATGCAGCAACTTTGAAGAAATCTATTACTTATATGGATTATTCAGGAGGCTACAGTCCTATTTTCTGCATTACCACATTAAGTATCATGATTACATTAGGTGTTGCTCTTAAGTTTCAAATATACAAGGATATCAAATTCCCAGTTCTGCCACTTTTGTATGGCACTGATACTGCATGTGACTTGTTTGAGATCTTCCTTTCTTTTCTTTTCTTTAAATTTTTTAATTGCTTTTATAATTAAACACAAAAATAAACAAAAAATTAAACAAACAAAAAAATACAAAATAGTACATAAAACATACAAAAAAACATATATAGAGCACTGTTACATCTATTACTAAATGGAATTACTGATCTTTAAAGAATATATAGTGCCCAGACCTCTACCACCCACCTCCGTGCCCTCCACCTTTGGACTTCCGGAGAGGTGTTATGACAGTATATAAAAACGAATTATTATAATCATTGTTTAAAAAACACATTATAATTCATTAACTATAGCTTTAAAATCGGTTTTTGCCAATTTATCCCAATACGCGGCAGCCTTTGACCATATGTTTAAATTCATCCATATCTTTACCATGTAAAGAATCTGTAATTTTGGCCATCCGCATATACATCCAAAGCTTTTCTCTCCACTCTTTGATTGAAGGTTTATTTATTTGCTTCCATTTCTTAACAATTATAATCCTCGCCGCAGCAAAACTGTATTGACATATGACTATCAGCATAATGTATATTCTTATCGGGAATACCCAATAAGCAAAAGGCAGGATCTTTTTTTATTTTTGACTTAGTCAAATTATTAGTTTCCTTTAAAACTAATCGCCAAAATCTCTTGAGATTTTTGCAAAACCACCAAACATGCATAAATGTACCTATCTCTGTTCCGCACTTCCAACAAAGACCCTCCTCCTCTTTTTTCATTTTACTTTTTTCATTTTTCAATTTTCTCTTATTTCATTAGTAATTGTAAATTTAAATTCCTTCTTCCACAAATTTTCCCATATTTCCAAATCTATATTATAACCTAGTTCCCTCATCCATTTCACCATCACTGGTTTAATCCTTTCCTGTTCTAAATTCATTTCTATCAATAGTTTATAAATCCGTCCTATCAATCCTTTATTTCCCATAGTTAATATAATCTCAAATTTGGATTTAGGTTGATTAAAATCCATCTTATTTTCTTTATTGAATATATCCCTTAATTTATAATACATAAACCAGTCTTTAATTTGAAGCTCTTCTCTAGTTTTCAGTGTCCATATCCCATCTCTATATTCTTTCAATTCTCTATATATATTACTATCCAAATTTAGATGTACACCCCTTCTCATATAGGCTTCTATGGGATTAATCCAACCAGGAGTTTTATTTTCCAGGAAACCTTTATATTTGTTCCATGTTTGCAGTAAACTTTTCCTAATAATATGGGAATTAAAATCTTTATTTACTTTCTCCTTTTCATACCATAAATATGCATGCCACCCAAATCGTAAATTAAATCCCTCTAATTCCAATAATTTTGGATTCTCTAATAGAATCCGTTTTTTTATCCAGGTGAAGCAAGCTGCTTGATAGTACATTCTCAAATCTGGTAATCCCAACCCTCCTGTTTCTTTCGATTCCACTAAATTATTATATGCTATCCTATGTCTTTCTTTACCCCAGAGAAAACTTAAAATATCTTTCTTCCAGTTTTTAAATATCTGTACGCCTTTCACTATTGGTAGGTTTTGAAACAAAAAGAGCATTTTAGGTAATAACATCATTTTAATTACTGAAATTCGTCCCCACAGTGATAAGAGTATTTTTTCCCAACTTTTTAAATCTTTTACTATCTGTTGCCACTGATTTACATAATTATTTTGAAATAAATTAAGATTATTGTTTGATATCCATATACCTAGATATTTAACTTTATGTTCAATGCTAAATCCTGTCTTTTTAGTCAGTATTTGCTGTTATGAAAGAGTCATATTTTAACCAATATCTTAGTTTTATTTTTGTTAACTTTAAAACCTGAAAGCTGTCCATAAACCTCCAAAATTTTATTCCAACTATCAATTTGTTCAGTCGGATCAATCAAAAAACATACTAAGTCATCTGCATATGCTTTAACTTTATGTTGATTTCTCCCAATTTTCACACCGACAACTTCATCGTTTTGTCTTAAATTTTTCAATAACAATTCTAATACCAAAATGAACAACAAAGGGGAAAGAGGACATCCTTGTCTTGTTCCCCTTTGAATCTCAATCTTTGGTGATAACATTCCGTTTATCAGCAAATTAGCGGTTTGATGAGTATATATACTTTTAATGGCGGTTCTAAAATTCTCACCAAAATCCATAAATTCTAATATTTTAATCATAAACTGCCAATTCACATTATCAAATGCTTTTTCCGCATCTAAAAATACCATATCTAACGGGGTTGTATCTTGTTCCGCATATTCTAAAAGGTCTATTACCACCCTTACATTCTGACTAATTAATCTCCCTGGCAAGAACCCTGCTTGATCTTCATGAATTATTTGATTTAATACCCTTTTCAATCTCATAGCTAAAATTGCAACAAATAGTTTATAGTCATTATTTAATAATGAGATCGGTCTGTAGTTTTTGACTTCCGATATATCCGAGTTCACCTTAGGTATTAATGTTATATTTGCATGTTTCCATGTTTGAGGAATAATGCCATTTATCAAACATAAGTTCATCACATCTAATAGATAAGAGATTAACTGTAAGGGATTAACTGGTCTTTAAATACTTTATAGTAAAATGCGGTAAATCCATCTGGCCCTGGTGATTTATTTAGTTTACTTTTACTTATTACCTCTTCTAGTTCTGCTCTAGTTATTGGAGAATCCAGTAATTCTTTGTTTTCTTACGTTATTTTTCCCCAGTCAGATTTAATGAGATACGCATCCATATCTTTCTCTAGAACTAAATTCTTTCTATATAAATTTGTGTAATATTCCACAAATGTTTCTATTATCTCACCTTTATCTCGTGTTATCTTACCCTTCCTTTTAATTTAGGTTATTGGTACTTTTTTCTCTTTATGCTTGAGTTGCCAAGCTAACATTTTACCCAGCTTATTAGCATGTTGATAAGCAAACCATCTTGTATTCTGTTGAATTAATACTCCTCTAATACTCCTCTAATCACCGCCTTACCGGCATCCCAAACTATATCCTCCCGAATGCCTTTGTCTATGTTTTCATTAAAATAATTCTGTACATCCACCTTCAATTTATCTACTATTTTAGTATTTTTTAAAAGAACTTCCTTTATTATCCAAGGCTTCTGTCTTCTATGTCCAACATTAATTTTTACTGATACTGCATTATGGTCTGATAATACCTTAGGTAAAATCTCTGGATTCTCTGATCTGTTTATCGACCCTTTCGAAAGCCATAACATATCTATCCTGGAGTGTGTAAGATGTCTTAATGAAAAATAAGTATATCCCTTCTTATTACCATTTGTCAGTCTCCAGACATCAAACATATCCCATTGAACTGTAAGATCGTCAAAAATTCCAGGTAATTTGCCTTCATTTTTTGCCTTTTTCTTTTTACCAGATCTATCTAACTTAGGTACCATTACTTCATTAAAGTCCCCCATCCATATCATTTTTTCTGTAGCATATTCAACTAATATTATTGCTAAATTATCATAAAACGTTTTTTGATTATTGTTAGGCACATATACTCCAACCAGTAATATCGTCTAAAATCCACAAGTTATTTCCACCAACAACATTCTCCCTTCTACATCTTGATAGATAATTTTCGGTTCTAATGACAAGGGTAAATACATAGCAATTCCATTAGTTTTTTTCTTTTCATTACATGACGTGAAAAGTTTACCCAACCTTAAGTGATCCAATCTAAATGCATCCTTTGGGAGTATATGTGTCTCCTGTAAGCAAATAACATTAGCTTTAGACTTTTGTAAATGGTAAAATATTTTCCTCCTTTTGTTGGGAGAATTCAAACAGTTGACATTCCAAGAAAGAACCTGCAACATATTAAAATTCAGTTAGTTCTCGCTCAGAGGGAGAAGGGCATCTTCATTATGGGTGTTTCCTTTTCCTCTTATCTCGGGAGGCAGGAACCAAATATTTAAATTTTTCTGACCTCTGAGGGTAAACGCCCCCTTGTGATCAGTTCTATTTCCTGCCTTGAACGGGAGAGCAGCCTTCTAGCAGCTCTCTGCTACAGAAATAATAGAGAAACCTTAACCTTACTTATTAGACCTAAAAATATTCTTATTTTAACAAACCTAAACTTAACCTAACTAATCTACTACTCAATTCTATTTACTGTCTTAATTTTCTGCCTATTCTCCTCAGAAGGGTCTTTTCCCGCCAAAAAAAAAAAAAAATGGCGGATCGGCATCAGGACAGCTATATAGCGCCTGCCAATTTAGACCCTAGCCTGCTAGTGGCCTTACCACTACAATTAGATGAACCCTCGGACAGTCACTCTGGTGACCTGAGGACCAAAACTCAAAAGAGAAAGGCAAAAGCGGCAAGAACGGCGCAGGCAAGTACAAACGGCTTGGCTCGACCGCTAACAAGCGCGCCAAATGCCTGCTGCAAAACGCACGCTGCTCTGCCGCGCCTGAAAGACGCGACTGCCAGATCGCAACCGAAAGCGGCCGGGAGAAAACAGCGGCGGTAGCCGCTCCTCCCACACAGCATGAACGGGGGAAATGAAGGAGGCTGGCGGCTCGCCTTTTTGCCTCTCCCGCCGTGCTCCGTCCTTAGGCGGCTCGCCTATTGTTATTCAAGGACGGGAAGCAGCGGGAAGCAGCCAGGAGAACACAGCGGCTATAGCCACTTCTCCCACACTGCACAAACGGGGAAAATGAAGGAGGCTGGCGGCTCGCCTTTTTGCCTCGCAATGCTCCGTCCTCAGGCGGCTCGCCTATTATTATTCAAGGACGGGAAGCATCAACGGAGACATCGACTGCCGGTAAGGTGACTTCGCCCCCCCCCTCATAGATGCAGCCTGTTTTACTCCTGTAAGAGCAGAGCTCTCCGCCCTGATTAAAAACGCCTTCTCAGATGGCTTAAGGGCAGTTCAACCTCCTTATCCTGCCCCATCCATACAGGGATCGTAGGGATCACACCCTCCAGCACCACAAACAGTAATCTGATTGCTAAAAGGGCAGAATATCAGCCAAAGCAGGGGAACGGCTGTGGCTCAGTGGCAGAGCGTCAGATTGGCATGCAGAGGGCCAATTCTGGTAGTAGGTGATGTGGAAGACCTCTGCCTGAGATCCTGGTGAGCCAATCACCAGTCCAAGTAGTACCAAGAGAGTACGTGCTGGCCAGCCTAAGCAGCGCTGAAAGCTAATTCACGGTCACAAAATTGCCAATTGGTACCCAGACTGTCTATAGTATTTAACGCAGAAGATTTCCTTCTGCATTGGCATAAAAACCTAGCTACTCTTGATCTCTCAGAGGACTCAGAGTGGGAGAAAAGACTCCAGATAGGTTTGTGCCAGCGCTTGATTATTTCTAACTCTGTTGAAAGCAGAGCGGGAGAAACCAATGGCACCCATACAATGCTCCACAGCCTCTAGGAAGCCTTTATATTTGGTTTATCGGTGCTTCTAAAATTCTAAAAGTGCCTTCAGTAGAATCACCTGTCACTGCCTTCACTCCTTCAACCTTGTTACATGGCCTTGCCATGATTAAGGACCCTACAGATAGGAAGGCAGAGTTAGCAGGCATAAATGCTCAGAGGCCTTGGCACTCACTATCAAGCGCTTCTATCACATCTGCCCTAGTATACAGAGCGGCAATAATTTGGACTAGGAAGTTATATCAACTTTTTCCACAGGAAGAAAGAAACGCCTTTACAGGAGTACCCATGTTTTTTGAGAGTGGTATTCTTTCTAACTGATTCGAACTTCGATACCATGCCATATGCAGCTAGGACACTAGCCGCAGCATCAGATGCCAGAAGTTCATCCATGTTTTTTTGAGAATGGTATCCTTCCAGCTGATTCTACCTTAGATACCATGTCATCCATGTTTTCGAGAGTGGTATTCTTTCTAGCTGATTCCTCCTTAGATAACATGTCATATGCAGCTAGAACACTAGCCACAGCCTCAGCTGCCAGAAAGGCTCTCTGGGTACGCCCCTGGCAAGCGGAGTATATAGATCAAAATTGGTTATTATGGGCTTCCTGTATCAGGGAAAGACCTTGCTTGGAGACAATTTGGTCCCCATATCAGTGGAGACCAAATACAAGTTTCTACGCAAGGAATCCAAGGGATCACTCCCCCTATGTCCTTTCGTGCATACCACATACTTCAAAGATACAGACCTGATCAACCTAGAAACCACCGGAACCAGAATCGCAGCTCCTTTAGTAAAGGAGGACGATTCAATAAATCTCCAAAATCCTCCACCTTCCAGGGCAATAAAGGGGATAAACCCGACCGCCCAACCAAACAGTGACGCCAGCCACCAGTCAGTGGAAGGCAGGCTCAGCCTATTACACTGTCAGTGGTCACCTCCCAACCAGGCCTCTGGGTCACAAACATTATCTCACAAGGCTATCAGATAGAGTTTTTCTTACACTCCTTCACATCGACTAGTAATATCTCCAACATTCCCCCCCCCCAAAAAAAAATCCATAGAACTTCAGAGGCCTCTTAGACATCAAGGCGATGGAGCCAGTCTCACCATTAGAGCATACATTGGGAGTCTATTCAGTATTCTTTACTGTTCCCAACAAAGGCGGCGGATGGAAAGCCATCCTAGACCTCAAGTTTCTGAACAGATTATCCCATTAAAGCGCTTCAGGATGGAGACACTAAAGTCAGTCACACAGGTCCTCAGGGAAAAGCATTTTCTTACATTCTAATACACCCGGCACATTGTTGTTTCCTTCGGTTCCCGTACAAGGGACACCTCTTCCAATTCAGGGCCTTACGATTCGGGTTATCATCGCCCCTCCTCGAGTATTCACCAAAGTTCTGGACACACCAGTCACATCTCTGCGCAAGGAGGGCATGAGAATGCACCCTTCTCAGACAACATTCTGATTTGCACAAGCTCAAACTAGCAGAGCATAGATCATTCAGAGAGAGTTCTGAAGAGGTTAACAGAACACGGGTCATAATCAACTTCAGAAAGACCCACTTAGTTCCATCCCAACGATTGAGAGAGATGGGGGATGGACATAGACACACTGACAAACTCCTTATACCTTCCAGTGGACAAAAATCCACAACATTTCATCTCTAGCAAAGAAAGCGATTAATTCCCGGTCGCCTTCTCTAATGTCCCTGACCAAACTGAAGGGTCACATGTCTGCATGCATTCCCGCAGTTCAAGGGGCACGCTTACGAGCAAGACCTCTTCAATGGTTCTTAAGGCCATACCAAAGAGACATACCAAGGAAGAAGTGACAGAAATCTCATCCTGACCGAGGAAGTCAGATCAAGACTAGTATGATGGTTTCAGTCTCAGAATTTGACGAAAGGAAGTTGGTATCTCTGTCCAACACCAATTCAAATCTTCACGGACGCGTGTCTATCAGGTTGGGAAGCCACACTCAAGGGACAATGGCTCAAGCAACATGGACCATCAAGAACAGAATCTTCACATCAGTGCCCTAGAAATCAGGATGATCCTCAGAAGCGACTACATTTTTCCTTGGGCCGAGTCCAACCTCTCATCAAAATCAGCAGAACATATTCAGGGCACAGTCAACATACAAGCAGACTGGCTCAGCAGACAGGACATCAGCGAGGCAGAATGGTCTCTACATCCAGAGGTCTTTCAACTTATTACTCAGAGATTCGGCACGCCACAGATTCCTCTGTTTGCATCCAGCATCATCCACCAGCTGCCAAGGTACTATTCCATGTACCGTCAACAGGGGGCGGAACAAATGGACTTCTTAATGTCACCAGGGCCACACGACCTACTGTACGGGTTTTCCCCTCCCTCCAAGGGTATTGAGAAAGGTACGACTTCAAAAAGCATCAGTCAGATTCATAGCTCCATATTGGCTGCGACGACCATGGTTCCCATCTATAATTCAGATGTCCATACAGAACCATTGGAGACTTCCAGACAGACAAGATCTCCCTCTACAAGACCCAATATGCCATCCCAATCCAGGGTGGTACAAACTGACCGCATGGGCACTGAAAGGAGATGACTTATAGCCCTAGGTTATAGCCCGGTGGCCGTCACTACCATATTGACAACAAGGAAGCCATCAGGAGGGACAGAGCTTAGGGCTAGCTACCTGCACTCTACAAAGGCAACTGGCATCTATAGCTACCATAGTACCCAAGGTATCTGGATACCGCTTAACCAAACACCATCACATAAAAGCCTTTTTAAGGGGCGTCAGTTATTTAGCTCCTCCTGTTAGACATAGGTTCACAACTAGAGCCTGCACACAGCTTTGACAGCACTCACACAACTACCATTCGAACCAATCACTGAGATAGGACAAAATGTAGCTGCAAGTTTCGCAGGGAGCAGGACATAGTGCTTACATCTTCTGCACTAACCCCAAGAATCCTAAGGAGAAGGCCTGGCACTAGCTAGACCTAACAAGGGCACTACCTGTTTACATTTATCTTACTAAAATTATTAGGAACTCTGACTCCTTATTCGTTCATATCTCACCACCTGACAAGGGCAAGCATATGTCCAAGGCATCCATTAGTAGGACCATCACCTTATACATAACACAGGTTTATAGAATAAGTAACCTACCTGCTCCTGCGGGCGTTACTGCCCACTTGGGAAGAAGTGCGGCTACTTCAGCAGCCTTCGACTGCCGTGCTTTATGGAAGAGATATGTAAGGCTGCAACTTGGTCCTCGGTGTCCACATTTGTGAGACACTACAAATTAGATCTATACTTGTCAGCAGATGCCGCCTTAGGCAGACGAGTACTGCAAAGTATACTTCAGGATGTCTAACCCTCCCAAGGGCGGGGGACAGCTCTTGTATGTCCCATAATGAAGATGCCCTTCTCCCTCTGAGCGAGAAAGAGCCTTGGCTACTTACCGTGAAGGCTTCTTCTGCTCAGAGGGACGAAGGGCATCTTGCCCGCCCAGACGTCAGTAAAATATAAATAAAACAAATAAAATAAAATTACAGGTAATCATGGTTACATCTAACTTCCAGTTGACATTCAATTCAAGTTAAACGCTGTTTGTTGGTTCATGACTTATAGTTATCCTAAAGGTTCATCGTTAATGTTTATTAGGAACTTATTTCTTGTATAGAATTATAACTAACATGTTTCTTCAGTCTATCTTAAATATATAAGGCTCGGAAAGTCTTTAACTGATCACAAGGGGGCGTTTACCCTCAGAGGTCAGAAAAATTTAAATATTTGGTTCCTGCCTCCCGAGATAAGAGGAAAAGGAAACACCCATAATGAAGATGCCCTTCGTCCCTCTGAGCAGAAGAAGCCTTCACGGCAAGTAGCCAAGGCTCTATCCATTATCTCCTTCCAAAGCCAAAATTATCATCCATATCCCATAACCTGTCCCCTTCTCCCTCCTCCATAATATTCATTTTTTCTCTGTTCAGCCTTCCTTATCATCAGTCGGAGACTCCTCTGCTGAGTCTATTGGTAAGCCTCCGCCACCAGATGCTTCAGACTCCTTTTCTTCTTCCGTAGACTGACTGTAGGTTGTTTAGTTGGCTTTGTTGGTTTAAAAAGTTCTGCATCATATCTTCGCAAAAACTGTTGAGCCTTATCCACATCTGTAAACTTAAACCTTTTAGCCTTGAAGGTGAAAGAAATGCTCTGTGGAAATTCCCATCTAAACTGTATTCCATTGAGTCTTAGACTTTCCACAATCTCCATAAAATCTTTCCTTTTCCTCAGCAACCTTGCAGGTATTTCCTTCATCAATCTCAGAGATTCATCTTCAACTTTAAGTGGCATCTTGTAGTGGCTGTTTAGGATAAGATCACGATGACTCCTGGAAAAAAGTTGAAGCAGGCAGTCTCTTGTTACTTTATTTCTAGTTGCATATGTAGAATTAATTCTATAGGACGTCACTATCATCCCCTCGATAACGTCTTCTGCTTCCTGTAGAAAATCTGCCAAAAGTCTTGTCAGATATCCCCACAGATCTCGTCCTTCAATTTTTTCTTTCAGCCCTCGTATGCGTAGGGAGGATTCCTTGATCTTAAGTTCAAGCATTGCCATTTGGTCTTCTTGTTTCTCATCCCTTTCACACAAAGCTGCTAATGACATCTCCAAGGTGTCCACCTTTTTCTTGATTTCTTTAGACTCTTGTGTTGTTTTAACAAGTTTGGCTTCCACGTTGTCTTGTCTGACAATCAGAGAAGTGATTGTGTCTTGTAAGGCAGCAATTGCAACTGAATTCTGAGACATAGTAGCTGTGTTTTGGGTCAGCTCCTGCTTCATTTCTGTGAGATCTTGGTGAGTCTTAGTTAAAAGTTCAAATACAGAATTCAGTGTCACATCAGGTTTAGATTTTGGAGCCATCTTTGTTTCTACTGATGTAGTTGATGAGGGTGAAGTCATCTGTTTTACTGTAGATGCAGATACAGAAGATCTACGTGGAGGAAGCTGTACCAGTAGCTTTGTTTCTTTAAGAGATTCCTTGACTTGCCTCTCTTTTTCTCCCATTGAGAGGCTGAGCAATGTCCCACAATAATCCAAAAAGAGGGAGGGGGGAAGAGTGTTTCTATTAGTCCATCGGCTTAAAAAAGTTAGTTCAGCTGGATCACTTCAGTTTGGAGAAAACACACTCATTATGACATATCAGTTGTTATATTTTCATGTCACTGTGACTGTTTTCTTACTCTTTTCCTTTGTTATAAGAGTCTTCCAATACTGAAAGTTAATTTTTCAGCTGCGTCAGTCCACTGACAAAAAGCCAAAAATCACTGAACAGAGCGTAATGAAGTATAGATAGTCCACAGTTGTTTCCTTAAGTCACACCTCTGCCCAACACCCCAGTTTAGAATTTTTAGAAGAAGAGAAAAAAAAGTTTGAGATCAACTTGCTGTTAAATTCGGATCCCTCCACCTCGTCTTTCCAGCTGGCCCTTTAAGATGGCGCCGGCTCTTCAGCAGCTCCCGTCAGAGCAACCACCGCCGATTTCTCGGCGGCTATTGCTCGGATGACGGGGCTGCCGCCGTCCCCCAGTTCCGCATCCCCTCTTCTCTCGAGGAGTGCCGCTTGCCGATTTTAACGGGGGCGGATTTAATGCCCCCGGGCAGCGGGCAGCTGGAGCGCGGCTCCCGCGCTTGTGCCGGTGGCGTCGTCCAACCCGGAAGCCTGAGATCTTCCTTTCATTGTTCCATGTATGTGCCCATTGCATAGCAGTGGCACATGGCTAGTTTATTTATTTGCTTTATATTTTTTAATCTTTGCGCCATTGTGGTACTAATTAAATATGCCTTTGCAGGTATTGTGTATAGTACTGTTTTAATAATATTTGAATATGTAAAACTTTTCATCATGTTTGTCAGCTCCCTTGGACATGTATATGCATGAGGTGGCATATAAATGTTTAAAATAATCAGCTGCTCATAAGCTCAGACACCAACTTTTGGCACTGTGAGGGTCGGGGTTTTAAATGCTGTTTTATCATAGGAAATGAAATTGAAATTAGGATTGGGAGGTGGATGCTGGTTTTCCTCCCCCAAACTCTTCTGACTTATGATGTCCTGCACACTAGTTATGAGCAACTCTGGGAATCATTACACTACAGCCTTGGACAGTTAAGATTCTGCAGGAAAAGAACTATTAGCAGAGTATCCTAATGGGTTATAATCTTACACCTGTCCCTTATTTCTGGTGAGCCCCCCTCACAACTTGTATTGGTTGCGTACTATTGTGAATGTATTTTAGCATTTGATGGAAGACTATTCCCTGATAAAACTTGATGATGTGAAAGACTTTGAAGTGAGTCAGTAAAGAGAAACAATTGTATGTGTGAGCCATTTAGTGACAGGAATTAGCTTGTGTGAAACCCTAGATCTATGTTCAATGGAATTCTTTGGGCAAATGAGAAAGAAATGGCTGTGACATTTTGCAATGAATATATTTGGATGCCTCTTTCCGACTTACAATTCAGTGTGTGTGTGTTTTCTAAGGGAAATGTGATAAACATCCCTTCAAAGCATTGTTCAACAGAGCTGTTTGCAACCTTAGCAAAATACAGAACATTTAGCCAAGATGGTTACATTTAAGGTTGCTAGGTGTTCTGTGTTTCAAAATAACACATGCTGTGCAACTGACCCCCATACTGTTGCCTCCTCTTTCTTACCTAGAGAATTGTGCTTTGACAGTCCTAGTGACATGTTTTGGAGTTGAGTGAAGACTGGTTAGATTTACCAACACTTAAGTAACCTATAGAAAGTCCTGGAATCAACTCTGTTTGATTTGTAGATATGTATTTCTGCTAAAACCCTTCTTTGTTGTTTCCATTTATAAAGCCTAGATTGGCTAACACAATAGTACCTTTCGGATATTTGGCATTATATTTTACAAAGCATCCTGCAGCCTCCCTCTGTTAATTTTAAAGAAAGCAAAATAAGAAGTCAGTGGTACCTCACACATTGTTACCCAAATGGCCTACACATGTATAACCATCAACGTTTGGAGCATCCCCGTTGAGTATCAAGTGCATACACGTGTATTCTGGCCCTTGTAACAATTGAGTTTGACACCTATGCACTAACATCTAAGCAATTCATAAAAAAAGAACAAAGAAGGAGGGCACAATAAAACATACGTGCCTGTCCTGAAGAAAATGAAGTCTGGAGGGTCCAGTGGGAAAGAAAGTGAAGGAAGATGCACAGCAATGCTGGTGTTGGGCAATCCTAGGCAGTGATCAAAAAGAAAAGGGAGAAAAGAAGGGCAGAGATTGAGACCAGCTCTAAATCTCTGGGGATTTTCCTGTGGTGAGACTTGGGGAAGACGGTGGATGGTAGTCCATGGACTTCTGGATTGGAGGCAAACAGTTTGAACTTTATTGGCCCATTTGGATTTAACTACTAGGCAGGAAATTAGCAAAGTGGCACACACAGAGAAGGAAAAAAATGGAGTAATTGACTGGAATGAACTGGTCATTTGCTAGACTTTAATGTGGACAAACTATTGGAAGTGTGTTGATGGTTGTGTCTGGGGGAAATAATGGGTTTCAGGTAAGGGTGATCGCTGGCTGAATCCTTCCATGCATTAGGGCTCATTATCGGATTCAGTCATTGAGGCATCACCAGAATCTGAGGTAGGGGAGTGAATTAATTTATTACAATTCAGTAGACCCATTTAGGCTGCTTCCCTTGTGCTATGCTAGAAGTGCCTTCGAGCTATATGGAATTACTAGAATCCTAATTGGATTTACTGTATGTCATACCATGAACTTTGGGGGAGCCTGAAGTAGGAAAGAGACATTGGGGCTGGATCCAGGGGTTCCCTTAGCAAAGTCCCCTTGGACTGCATCAACTTCCACAGTTTCATAAGGTTTATAAAAATGTGAAAAATGCTTTGGTAGTGCCTTAGCATCTATTTGTCTAATAGCCACGTGTCCCCCCCCCCCACATCTCTGGATATCTAAATCCACAGATTGGGGCCACACCGGCACTAATCAGATTTTCCTGCAACTTTGGAAGATCCCCTAGATTTGCAGAAAATTTGATATCTTAAAAAAATAAATTGGGATGTTTAAATTTTCCATAAAATAAAAGTTTGTTATTTGAGTAGTTGTCTGTGCCGGAGCCCGGGAGTTATGGTGGGCCTGGCAAGAAATTGGGGGTGGGTGGGATCCCCCTGCAAGTCACGCAGGCCCACACTTGTATTATATAGATATGTGGTGGACTTTGTTCAAGATCAAAGTTTTTTTGGTTCAAATCCTGTTAGAAATTGCTGCTGTTAAGGTACACTGAAGCCATTCCTTGATAGAAAGAGGATTCAAAAAAACAGTTTTGTGGCAATTTGAACCTTTGCAGGACTTTCTAGCTTAAAACTAGAAACTGATGTTCAAAGAGGGATAACATCATTTCTTCCATACTGTCTTAAATAAGCTGTAGAGTGTTTCAAATAGGATGTTCTCAGTAGCATGCAGGTAAGGAATGGACCTGTGTGGATTTCACCTCTCTGGACAACCCAAAAGGCAGCTCTACCACCATCCCCACAGCAAGATTTGATCAGTTTGGCTGACTGAGTCCAAAAACTAGTTAATATCTACTGAGAGAGGGAGTGGCTATCCCAGCTTTGAAATCAGCTGTAGTGCATCCACTACTAAAGGAGCTGACCCTGGACTCAGAAGATTTTAATAACTGTTGATCATTCTCAGATGTTCCATTCATGAGCAAGGTAATGGGACAGGTGGTGGCTGGACAACTCCAAGCAGTCCTGGATGAAGCAGATTGCTTGGATCCTTTCCAACCTGGTTATGGGCCTGGTTATGGGACTGAAATGGCCTTGGTTGCTCTGGTGGATGACCTGCACTGGGAGATGGACTGAAGGAGACTCTGTTGATTCTCTTGGACCTCTCAGCAGCTTTCAGTGCCGTCGATCATAGTATCCTTCTGGATGGCCTTTCTAGTCTGGGTCTTGGAGGTACTTTTAGCAGTGCCTACCTGGAGGATAGTTTTCAGAAGGTGACGCTTGGGAATGCTGCTCAGCCCCTTTGCCTCCTGGTCTGTGGGCTACCCCAAGACTCTATCTTGCCTCTATGCTTTTCATCATCTACATGAAACCACTGGATGAAGTCATCTAGATATTTGGTCTGGGTTGTCATCGATATGTGGATGACACTCAACTTTATCTAGCACTTCCAGCCAATCCCAGAGGAAATTTTGGAGTGGATGCAGGCTAATAAACTGAAGTTTTATCCCAACAGGATGGAAGTGCTACTGGTGAGTGACCTGGCACTTCAGATGTCACCCATTCTGGACAGGGTTGTACTCCCCTTGAAAAATCAGGTCTGTAATTTGGGGGTGCTTGTGGATCAAGGCCTATTGTTGAATAAGCAGGTGTCAGCTGTGACCAGGAGTGCCTTTTACCAGCTTCTACTGGTTAGCAAGCTCTAGCCTTTCCTGGCCAGAAAAGATCTGGCCACTCTAATGCATACCCTGGTTACATCTAGATTAGATTTCTGCAATGGATCTGCCCTTTAACAGTGTGCAAAAAACATCAGTTGGTATAGATTGCTGCAGCCAAGATATTGCCTGGAGTGGGTTCTAGGGACCATATCACTCCAGTCTTGGACCATCTACACTGGCTTACAGTCTGTTTGGGGGAACAGTTCAGGGTGCTGGTGTTGACCTTTAAAGTCTGTATGGTTTGGGACTAGTATAACTGAAGGACCGCCTGCTCCCTTATGAACCTTGCTGACCACTTCAGTCATCTTCCAAGGCCCTGCTTCAGATGACCTGTCTTCTGACATTAGGTTAGTGGCAACTCTGGAGAGGGCCTTCTTGGTCGTGGCACCAAAACTCTGGAACTCCCTCCCCAGACAGACTCACCTGTCCCCTTCTGTTGTCTTCCACCACTGGTAAAGACTTTATTTCTTTTGATGTTACCTCAGTGATCCCTCCTTCCTGCCCTGTGTTTTTGTAGTTGTTTTGTGTCTTTGTATTTGTAGCTTGGTTTTCATTGTTTTAATGAAGTGTTTTTGTTTGGTTTTAATAGTTTTTAAGATATGTTTTTATTGTGTATGTTTTTAGTCTGCTAGCTGTAGGCAGCCTCCTGACCCCTTTCTCCCTGGGTATGCCACCGGGATGAACTGCGTTGCTGTGTCTGCTTTTTGGCAGGCACAGCCTGCTGTTTTCAGTGGGGCGAAAAGCCCCATTTAAAAAACAAAAAGCCTTTAAAAGACTTTTTTCGAGCGTTCGGCAGTTGGGAAATGGGTTAGGAGGTGCTGCAGTGACACCTCCTCCCTGGCCGCCAACAGCTCAGGAACGGGCTGCTAATGATTCAAATGCACATAATGGTGAAGTATTTCCAGGTGATGCATGTCTTCCTGTTGCTCTTTGTATATGGCATTTTGCAGAGTTGCATAAGTATCAACTGAAGTATATGTTTTTTTGTTCACCAGTATCACTACTACCTCCTTCTTCTGTGATACCCTCATTTAAATCTCTGCTCTTTTTTATTTGGTGCCTGTTGGGAACTTTCCATTATAATTACCCAACATCTTCCATAAATGAGTTAATCTCAGGCTCAGATGAAGAACGCTTTTATCGCTTTTCCAAAGGGAATACTAGTTTTCTAAGAAGGGAAGAGGGCATAACTTTCAAATTGCATATAATTTTTAAAAATTCAGCTTAAAATAGGGTGCACTGCAACAGAATATAGTAAAATTAGCCATGCTATATATGCTGCTGCCATTTCTTGGTAGGCCTCAGGGCTTCTGCATCTGCACACACTGAAAGAAATTTGGTTATCTAGGAGCAGCTTCTAGGAGCTGACAAGTCCCCACATGTAAGCAGAAGCAATCTCCTACTTTTCTAGATCCAAGAAAAGGGAGCCAGTGTGGTGTAGTGATTAGAGTGTCTGCCATGGAAATTCCCTGGGTGGCTTTGGGCCAGTCATTCTCAGCCTCACCTACTTTACAGGGTTGTTGTGAGAATAAAATGGAGAAGAGGGGACTGATGTAAGCTGCTTTGAGTCCCCATTGTGGAGAAAAGCAGGATATAAATACCTAGAACAAATAAATATATTCAGATTTCCTGTGTAGCCTTACCTATTAAATTTATCCAGTGATAGGTGATAGAATGGATGCCTGTTAATTATATTAATTGAAGTTGCATATTGAAATCTGACAGTTTTGTAATTTTTGTAAACTGAATGACACATGCCCTAATCCAAGGCTTAGAACTTTAATCTTTTCTTTTATAGGTAAATATGCAGAAGATATATTTGGTGAACTTTTCAATGAGGCGCATAGTTTTTCCTTCAGAGTGAACTCCTTACAAGAACGTGTGGACCGTTTGTCTGTCAGTGTTACACAACTTGATCCGAAGGAAGAAGAACGTAAGTTGCTTCATGGTTTTTGAATAAATGTGTAACATTTATGTCTTATGAATAATACAGGGAGGGTATGGTTTCTATTTGTATATAAGCATCTTCTCTTATATGAGACCCCCCAAAAAATTATCGATCAGTTTTCACTAATGATCTTTAAATGTAGATTGCTATAGTTCTTGTTGTTGACAAACTGCCCATTTTCAGATATGTTTGTAGGGTGTTTATCTCCAAAATCATGATGTTTTAAATATATGTAATAATACAACTAAGGGTGAAATCTCAATCCCCTGTTTTGCTCATATAACACTAAAGCTTGAACAATGGGTATTTTCAAAGGATTAGCAGCAAGCAGGGAGGAATGCTTAACTCTCTTTTCACAGATTGTTCCTGCACATCTTTGTTCTACTCTTCTCTCCCATGGCCATTTTCCTTATCTCCGACCCAGGCTCCAAGCAGGAGGAATAGGGAAAAATCCCTCTTTAGGAGGAAAACACCCTGGAAGTAGCATTTGCAAGGGAGAATCAGTAGGCTCGGGTTAGGGGTTAAGCATCCCACCCTCTCTCTGTCAGCTCTCCCCTGAAAGTAGCCTGCCCTGCTTTTCTTTTGTTTGAGCAAATGCTGGGAACATTGCTTTGTCAAGTCAAGTTCAGCCCAAAGAATCCTATGACACCTTACTTTAATATATCACTCATTGGTGTCTTCTGATAAAGCTAGATAAAATGCACTATAATGTCTGCTTCTGTGAAACCTACAAAAGAAACTTATTAGCTTTATACTGAAGATAAATGGCTTTTAACAGCAGATCTGAATCTGTCTAATCAGTGTTCAAACAGAATAGTAAATCCTACTGAGTTGCTTTTCAAAGCTCAGAGTCCTAATTTTTATGATGACATAATGTGTGGGTTTTGTTCCAGATTGGGACCTGTTCATTCCATAAAGGTAGAGGTAGTGCCCTGTGCAAGCCAGGTTATTCCTGACCCATGGAGTGATGTCACATCCCAACATTTACTAGGCAGACTATGTTTACGGGGTGGTTTGCCATTGCCTTCCGCAGTCGTCTACACTTTACCCCCAGCAAGCTGGGTACTCATTTTACCGACCTCGGAAGGATGGAAGGCTGAGTCAACCTTGAGCTGGCTACCTGAAACTGACTTTCGTTGGGATCGAACTCAGGTCATGAGCAGAGCTTGGACTGCAGTACTGCAGCTTACCACTCTGCGCCACGGGGCTCCTTTGCAGACATATAGAAGAGAATTTTTCAAGACATGGTTCAGTATTGCTCAGGCTGCTATCAATAAGCCAGTTCTTTCATTTAGAAATATGCGCACTCTACAAAATTACAAGTATTTATAACATACACACAAAATTGCCAATTCTTGCCCTTGGATCTCAGCCATGGGTAGGAACACCCTTGTCATGTATGCAGAAAGCACTAAGGGCCACTCTGGAAATGCATTAGCACCAACTGCAAGGCTTCAGCTAATTTTCATCTTCAGTCCTCATCATATCAAGTTATGTGACTGTGGTAGTGGACAAGTTCCATCTCTCTAGAGAGGAATTAAAACTGTGATGTTTCTTTGTCCTAAATATTAGAAGTCCTGATTCATTTTGATAAAATAATGAGAGAATTACAGAAGTGGACACTGAGAATGTCATTTTCAGGTCTTTTGGCTCTTCAATAGATTTGCAGATTTCTCTGCCTCTATGACGGCAAGAAATACCTTGGTAGGGGGAAGTTTAGAAATTGAGAAATGAATTTGAATCAGCCTTATGACAAGTCAGACCAATGGGTTCATCTAAAACGGCATATTTAGGTTGGTAATAGCTCTCCAAAGCATCAGGCTGTTGTTTCTCTAGTTGGCAGACAGGCAGACTAGGAGTCTGCCCAGACTCTGACATCTGGGCAGTAAACAAGACATTCTGGTATATGCAAGACCTGAGGGATGTTGTTTGTTGAGAAGTTTTGTCTTAAAGATATTACTGCAAAATTCAGAGCCAAATTAAATTAGGTTGGGATCATGATTGAATTCCCCTTCTCTATTAAATAAATAGAAGACCAATTTGGATTCTGGTTAGAGCACCAGGTGGAAGGATTTTAATACTCTTTCCTCCCCCACCTGAACTTTTTCCAGTTTAAATAGTCCCCATGGAGGTGTTATTTGCCATGGAAGAAAATATACATTTTCTCTACTAGGCAAATAGCACCTCCAGGGGCATGGATTTACATTGGGAAAAGGGTTGATTCTCCCCACCCCCATTGCCATGCTCCCAACAGAAAGCAGGCTTCTTCCCCAGCTGTTTATAAAAGTTTAACAAGGTGAGAGATTTGATCATGGATCTCTGCTGCCTCGTCTAATTTGGCAGACTAGATGAATGAATCTTGAGAGAACAAAGTAAAGAGGAAGCTGGTACCTTGTGCCCATATATGAATGGACATAGCCAATATGTGTGTGTGTGGGGTGGGGGAGTGAGTGTGATAGCCCTATCCCCACTTATGACCAGGCATGTTCATCCCATTATCCCCCGTATGGAGGACATATGGGGATGGTACGTACCTGCATACAAGTTATGTGTGGGTAGTCCCCATCCCCATGATCAAACATCATTCTCAATTATGGGGACAGGTGTCATAAACCTACTCAACCACTGTGGTCTTCTTCAGAGGGCCTGCTTCAAGTCCCCCCCACCTTCAGAGATTAGGCAGGTGGAAACCTGGGAGAGGGCCTTCTGAATAGTGGCAAAAACTGTGGATCTCTCTCCTCAGGGTGATTTGCCTGTCCCTTTCTGTTGCCATTTTCTGCCAGCGGGTGAAGACTTTTTTTGTTTCACTTGGTATTCCCTTAGTGATCCCTCTTTCCTCCCCAATGTTTTAACTGTTGTTTTTACCCTTTGTACTTATTTTAACCTCTGGTTTTAACTTGTTTTAATGATCTTTTTGTGTGCTGGTTTGAATACCGTATATACTCGCATATAAGACAAGTTTTTCAGCCCCAAAAAAGGGTTTTAAACCAGCTACAACTAGTTATCTCTAGTAACTTCTAATTTCCCTTGCTTTTTCTATTTCTATCCCTCTCACCTCTTCTTAGAAATTTAAATAGTTTTATATATCTCTGTATCTTATATTTATATCCAAATCAGGCATACAATTAAACTATAGCCCATTTATTTATTCATTTATCTATTTGTACTCTTGAGCTTTGGTTTTATTGTTTTATTGTGCTCTATATATTCTTATATTTCTACATTTTATTATGGGCCTTGGTCTTACTGTTTTATCGCTGTAAATTTTGAAACTTGAGTACTTTTATATACATATATATATTTATCCTATTTTAACCTTACTTATTAATTTTTTTAGTAGTATAGATCTCATCATTAATTTTACTAGTAATTTTGGCACCCCTCATGTTCTCTAAAATGAGTCGAAAAAGAGGTTTCCCCTCTGATTCTGATACTGAAAACCTCCCTTTTAGTAAGCAAAGCAAGATGGATGATTTTTTTTATACCTATTAACACCACTAATAGGTTTAACGTGCTGCAGGACTTGCCTACTGAGTTGTCTTCTAACCCCATTGCCCCTGATGCTCAGGAGAGTACACCATTTAGCCCAAGCTTTGCCTTTACCCCTAAGATATCCTCAAATGTTGGCAACCCCCAAGCTTGCATACAGGAGGAGAACGGAAATACTGACCAGTATGACACCTTAAGTCTGTTAGCCTCACAGACATTTCTTATTTCCAAAACCCTCCAGAAGATCTATGACAAATTGGATATTTTGGAAATACAACTCTCACGCTTAAACTCCCCTGATCTTGCACCAAAACGTTCCCATCAGGAAAACAATCTTCCTGCACCTATGCACAGAACCCCACTTTTTCGAAGGCATGGAGTACAAAGGTCCCACTATCCTAATCACCCTACCCTTATCCCTGATAGCTTCAGGATCTCTTTAAGCATACGTTCTTACCAGGGGCGTGTTATAAGCTGGCATGGGAAATGGCGAATTAAAGAGCATTTAGCATTCTTATTGCACTGCCACCCAAGTGATATTGACTTGAAATACTTTGATAGACTCCCAGGATTATTAAGTGAACATCGTCTGTCCCTTACTTTTTATTCCCCCCGTATCCCAGCGCTGATCCTTGAAAATCAGGACCGACTAATGGCATTCAGCATTTTCCCCAAAGAATCCTTTCGCACAACAACAATAGCACCTCTGCTCTCATCTAAGATCCCTCCCAAGCCCCTCTTTAAAAAATCAACTAAATTTGCTCCCCAAAACCAGGCTGAGTCTCACAAGGTTGATAAGCCTTTAATAGATCTGTCTCCAACTAGTTTAAAGAATGCCTCCCCAGTTGATTCAAAGCTAAAATTCATGTACCGTAAATCAAGCCTACCACCAGATTCTAGATGCTCTCTGCTCCAGCCATGTAACCCGGTTGATGATATACTCGAAATGGAGGATGCAAAACTAATTAGTTCTTTTCGCATTCTCCCAACAAAGGAACAAAACAATATAATAATGAGGCTAGGGAACCTTAAAGATAACCTTACCCAGATTAAGTCAGCACAGGCCCATTTACCCCCTTTTAAACCAAGGGTACCTTCCCTTTCTACTAGAACTGAGCACCAACCAAATTCCAAACACACGGTTGATATGACTCCTGACTTAGTAAGCCAGCCAGCCCAAGAGTCTGACCTATTTCAAGGCAATGCCCCGGTTCCTCTGGAACCAACCATAATAGTGTGTCCTTTAATAGGCATAGTACAAAAGATAGCTCATACAGATTCTCACAATCGAAAACAGATCACACAAATCCCTGATGAACAAACCAGGGCCCCTACAGAGTATACAATACAATTAAGTATGGAATATATAAAATGTACCATATTTTGGGATTAAACAAAAGGTTAAAATAAAGGATTAAAATAATCTAACCATCCAGCCAGACTGTGATATGATAAACAATGATAATCGTGATCATTGACCAGTCTCTAGATAAACCACATCACAGCAGCAACTTGAAATATTAGGCAGGCTTCAAATTTGTTTGGAATGGGAAAACCCCCAGGATCAGACGTAAAGTATTACAGGATGAAAAGGCTAGAGGTGGAGTGGCCTTACAAATTAGAAACTTTATTATCAAGCGGCTGATCTAGTCTGGATTACAGAAAGGATAAAAATTCCAAATCAGAGCCTGCTAAAACTGGAGAGGGGTGAAATGAAAGAAGTATTGCATTATCAACTTTGGAAGACAACAAAAGGCACTGGATACTCTACTAAACATACAATTAAGGATGGCTTAATGAAATCATGAATGAAAAATAAAAGGAGGCTTAGCCCATTACAGGAGGCCTGTTGCGCAGAGTGGTAAAATGCACTACTGCATTCCAAGCTCTGCTCACGACCTGAGTTCAATCCCGACAGAAGTTGGTTTCATGTAGCTGGCTCAAGGTTGACTCAGCCTTCCAGCCTTCCGAGGTCGGTAAAATGAGTACCCAGCTTGCAGGGGGTAAAGGGAAGATGACTGTGGAAAGGCACTGGCAAACCACCCCATAAACAAAGTCTGCCTAGGAAAAATTGGGATGTGATGTCACTCCATGGGTCAGGAATGACCCGGTGCTTGCGCGGGGGATCTTTATCTTCTTTTAACCTAGCCCATCACCGTTAATGTCTCCAGTTGAAGCATATTACAATATAGCAGAAAGGAAACTTCTGGATTATATAACATACCAAGACATGATCTATACAGGTGGACAAATTAAAAACTGGGATACAATAAAAAGAGAGAAAAACAGATTGGCTAACGTATTCCTAGCTGGTCTTGAGAATAAGAAAAAACTGTTATACAGAAGGCAAATTTAGAGAATTTACCAATTTTGAAAAGTTGATTGAGAAAAGTAAAGACCATCTTTTGGGCAAATATATACAAACTGTTATTGAAATACAAAACAGAAACAGAACAAGTAAAACCATGTATGGTCAAGTGGATGCAGAATTTTGGAGAAGAAATATCTATGCAACAATGGGAGCATCTCTGGACTAAAGCGATAAAATTCACTGCAAGTCAGAGCCTGAGAGAGAATTGGTATAAACTGTTTTTTCAATGGTATATCACTCCCAAGGATATCAGTAAGATGAATAAGAGTTCTAATGGACATTGCTGGAAATGCAGAGAGGCAGATGGAACCTTTATTCACACATGGTGGTCTTGTAAGAAGATAAAAAAAATCTGGATTGAAGTACACAGGGAAATCCAAAAATCTTGAAGATTAATTTTCCTTTGGTTCCTAAAACTATGTTATTACGAATTCTACCACCACTATTTGGCAAAAATGTGGAAGTCTTCAGATTACTGCTGCAAGGGTGGTCATTGCCATCAAATGGAAGTTGGAAGAAGTACCTAGAACAGAAGACTGGCTAGACAAACCAGCAGAATATGCAGTGATGGCCAAGCTGACGAATCTTGTGAATAAAAGACCCATGGAAGAGTTCGAGAAAAATTGGAAATTGTATTATGATTGGCTCTTAAACTGTGTAATTAAATGTCAAATAGTTTTTAAATAGCTATAGAGATGGCATTGAGGTGTAGATAAGCTTATGAATTTGCAAAGTGGCAGTAATAATGAATAAAATGCAGGAAATTTAACTAATTTTTCTGATTTTTATTAGAATAGAATTAACACCCAAAAAATGAATGATGAAACAACTAAAGCTAATTTTTATCATTAGGATATGCTTTATTTACCATATATAATAGACATGTTAAGATAGTTTGAAGAGTATAATGATCTATGCATTAGTAATAATAAGGCTAAAATGTGGTTAACTTTCTTTTTATATTCTATCATTAATAAAATTGTTTAAAAGTTGGAAGATGAGAAACAGTATAGATTCACCCAGACTAACCTAGGGAACCTTTTTTCTGCCAAGGGCCATTTGGATATTTATAACATAATTCGTGGGCCATACAAAATTATCAACTTAAAAATTAGCCTCTGCTGTCCCCAGCTGGGCCCAAGAGATTCAGGCAGGGCAGCAAACACAAGACGGAGTGAGCAACAAGCTGCTCCGGGCTTGTAGGCGAAGGAACCCAGTCCAGTAATGCCCCGATCCGGCACTTTCCCACCCTACGCGTCTTTTGCAGGACTTAGAGGGGAAAGAACCAGAAGGGAGAGGGGGTACCGACCAAGCCCCAAGCAGGCAGCTGCCCAGAAAACCCCCATACAGGCAAACAGGCAGGCATCGAACCGGTGGCGCATTCGCCCACCTGGTAGCACAGGATGGTCTGTTGCACCAGACGGGCATAGCCATCCAGCCGCATGCCGGAGTTGCTCCTGCTCCGCATTGTTGGGGCCAGATTCTACAGCCGGCTCCTGCTACCATCACCTGCAGGGATGAAATGAGGATACACTAGCTAAGAACTCGCCCCCATGCATTCTGGCCCTGCCCCCTTTAATCCCTCCATTGCCGCCACTTCCGCCCCCAGCCCTCTTGTAGTACAGAGGGAATACATTTCTCCACGGGCCGGGTGGGAAAGGGTTAACACAGTTTCTTGGGTGGTCCTAGCAGCTCCATAGCTAATGACTCTTCTGCAAGGGGGAAAGAAGGTTCCTTTTCTCGGCAAAACAAGCTCACATCCGCCTTGAATAGAGGCTATTCCTGTCCGCAGGAGGGGGTGGATTGCCAGTCTTAGATCCTTCTGAGCTAGAGATCTGCCAGGACCCACGAAGGGCCAGACCAAATGATTTTGCGGGCCTTATACGGCCCACGGGCCTGACGTTCCCCACCCTTGGATTAGAGGATGTTATTGTGCTTATGACCTGTTGGTCCACAAGCATAAAGAATGGAAAAAAGGAAAAGAATTTGTATTGTACTTTTTGTATTGTATTGTTTTGTACTGTAAAGTTTTGTATTGTTCTTAATGTTAATTCATGAAAAATTAATTTTAAAAAAACCACTCAGTTGCTCCATGTTGCTCCAAACATTGTGGTGGTGGGGGGTGGGCTCTTCTGGATTTTCCGGCTGTTGAGCCCAATGAAGGGGCAAATGGGCTCGCCTGCACTTGTTTCCAGTGGTGAAAACAGTGCAGGAGGGAAGCCTAAATCCCTCTTTTCCCACTTGCAGTGTTAGAGGAGACCCAATAGAAAGGCCCATCTATTTTAACATAGGCCATATTGTATTGTGGCAGACCAATGCTGTTTCCCACTATATTATTTCAGTCTTGTCTGTGGCTTATAGTATTATACAGTCTTCAAGAATGTTTTTGAGCATCTACAGTGCAATACTATGCAGAGTTACTCCATTCTAAGATCATTGAAATCAGTTTGCTTAGACTGGAGTAACTCTGCATGGGTTTGCACTGTAAGTTCAGAACTCTCAGCCCTTATATCCCCCAAACAATAGATTTAAAACTATGCTGCTCAAGATCAGTGGATCAAAGAGCTTCTAAGGGATAAAGTAAAGTAAGTTCAGAAGGCTTTCAGAGGGAAGAAATCTCAAAAACAGATATTAAATATAGTAAAAATAATCTAAAAATAGCTTGTAAATGCACTAGTCATGTAAAATATATCTGATAACGGAACAAAAAGTGTCCCAAGGTCCCACCCGGGAAAGATACTTTTCATGAATTGTGATAAGCAGAAGACATTCCACAGTTGAGTTTTCTGCTCAATGAAATCTTTTTTCTGTTGTAGAGTAGAGAATTGTGGAGTAGAGACCCTGAAAGAGAATGAATCTTATGTGCTAATATAGAATAAAATATTGCATAAAATTAATATACTGGGCAGTCAAGGCTACTTTGCAAAACTGGGATTACTGCCAGATAGAAACTGCTATAGTGCATGCTTCAACAGATATTAAAGCCCATTGGCCCTACCTTGCCTTTTCTCCAGGCTTACTGTTCTTGTTAATAGCTGTATTAGCAGTAATAGTTATTGCTCTTATTTGAAATTTGTATATCAGTATTTAAATCCTGAGTGTCATAGCATTTTCTAGTTTGCATGTTCATAATTTTTAACATTTTAATTGTTATTTATTGTTTTAAGTAAGCTGGTTAACTATAAGAACCTAAGAAGAGCCCTGCTGGATCAGTCCAGTGATCCATCTAGTCTAGCATGCTGTTTCACACAGCAGCCAACCAGCTACCCTGGAGGGCCAAAAAACCAGGGCACATAGGCCAAAGCCTTCCCCTGATGTTGCTTCCTAGCATTCAGCAGTTTACTGGCTCTGAATGTGGAGGTTCCTGTGGAGGTTCCCTTTACTAGCCATGGCTAGTAGCCATTGATAGACCTATCCTCCATGAATCTATCTAACCCCCTTTTAAAGCCATCTATGTATGTGGCCATCACTACCTCCACTGGCAGTGAATTCCACAATTTAATTACTTGTTGAATAAAGAAGTAAACCTTTTTATCTGTCCAGTACCTACTGCCATCAACGTCATTGGGTCCCCTTAAGTTCCAGTATTATGGGAGAGGGAGAAAAAGCTCCCTTTCTGTATCCCATGCATAATTTAATATATCTCTATCATGTCCCCCCTTAGCTTTCTTTTTTTCTAAACTACAAAATCCCAAACCCTCCAGCCTTTCCTTGTAGGAAAAGTGTCCCAACCCCTTGATTGTATTGTTTGCTTTCTTCTATACTTTCTTCAGCTCTGCAATATCCTTTTAGAGATCTGGCAACCAGAACTGTACGTAGTATTCCAAATGAAGTTGCACCATGGCTCTATACAAGGGAATTACAATATTTGCCATATTATTCTCAGTCCCTTTCCTAATAACCCCTTAATATTGAGTTTGCCCTTTTCACTGCTGCCACTCACTGGGTCAACATTTTCATTGAACTATTCACTATAACCCCAAGATCTCTTTCAATCTTGGTCTTAACCAGACCAACAATTTCTGTGTACAATTTTTTTCCTACGGTAAAGCAATTTTCCAAAGTCCTTTTTCTTCCCCAACATCATCTGTAACACTGGTCATCTAAATGTTAATGTCCCTTTCAGTCTCATTACAGGATATAACAATGAGGAAAGCTTTCAGAAGCTCCACTACTCAAGATCAGCAGCTCTTTGACCGTAAGACTCTTCCAATTCCACTGCAAGAGACTTATGATATATGTGAACAGCCTCCTCCACTCAACATACTTACACCTTACAGGTAAGTGTGGGGGGAAAAAATGAAGTGTTTTATATTTTGCAATGGTCATTAATGAATCTTTGAGTATTTATTTGTCTCCCACCTTTCTTGCTGAGACTCGATGCAGAATACAAAATTAAAAAAATGCAGTCATAAAGCATAGTCATCCAGTGAACAATGCAATTGGACTGGTATTACAGAATTACTAAGCAATGTGAACCCTGACGGCCTAGACAAGGATTAATGGAATTAGGAAGGTAGAAGACAGTGCACTAAAAGTAAGATGATACCTAGAATAATTATTGCAGTGGACTACAATCCTGTTCCATTATGAAGGTGCCCTGTTCTCTGGATTGTTCAATTCTACTACAGCTCTAATCCCTTTCTAAAAGTAGCTCTAATCAATGAAAGAGTCTAATTTTAAGGTAACGGTCCCCTGTGCAAGCACCAGGTCATTCTTGACCCATGGGGGTGATGTCACATCCTTATATTTTCTAGGCAGACTTTGTTTACGGGGTGGTTTGCCAGTCATCTTCCCTTTACCCCCAGCAAGCTGGGTACTCATTTTACCAACCTCGGAAGAATGGAAAGCTGAGTCAACCTTGAGCCGGCTACCTGAAACCGACTTCTGTCGGGATCGAACTCAGGTCGTGAGCAGAGCTTTGGTCTGCATTACTGCAGCTTACCACTCTGCGCCACGGGGCTCCTAGTCTAATTTTAGAAGTGGATTAATTATCAGGAGTGACAGAATCAGATCCTTGTGACTTAACTGTTATGGATTTTGTTTCCAGTGGTCACTAGGTTAAATAGTTACTCTAGGGTTATATTTGTTTGAACATTCAAGGTACCTGCCTTGTGGTAACTTTTGTTCTTCATTAAGAGACTCATTGCGAGTGTGTAATTGTCTGCTTCACTGGAGCAAGCACGTGTGCTTGTGCTAGTGGCTGGCTTTGGTTCCTAGGATTTAAATAAGTAGGAAATATATCTCTTGCAGGTGTGTGGTCTTGTAGCATGTATTTTCTTTTACCTTGTTCTTTTAACCCCAGAAATGAAAACTCAATCCAAACTACAAAGAGAATTCCATACTTTCCAGTGTTTTATTTATGTTAGAATATAGCCTTGGTCTGAGTCTTGGATAATTGTAGAAAAGTGTCTTTGAGAATATGCAGAGATCATTTTCTTCATCACAGCTGTAATTCATCTCTTCATGATAGATGGTGTAGCTCAAAACAGGCCTGAGCCTGAATCTCTTAGAAATCAAACACTATTCCTGTCTTTCTTGCCAGCATATCATATAATTAGAGAATAGTTCTTTGCCTTACAACAAACTCTCTTGGTTTTCCTGTCTCTCATGCTGCAGCTTTTTACAGAGTACATTCTTTCACACCTCTCCATTATTCCCCACACTCCAGCTTCATTTGTATCAAGCGTGGCTGCTCAGTGAAGAAATGGCAGTGACACATTACTGTTACCACTGTATCATTAGTAAACTTTATGCTAATTTACAGTGCATCTCAAATATCACTGTGTCCACCTGGACTAGTAGGTTAGACAAAAGATTTCCCCTTCCAATAGAGTGATTGAAAGCTGCAAGGAATAGTATTTGGAAAGCAAGCTGTAAACAATTACAAAACAAGATCTTAAATGAGGATTGGTCCTTAGTGTTAGTGTTTAAAGGCACAAATCGTAAATGTTTACCTCGCTTTTTCCAGATACCTTTTAACAGAACTTTTTCCTTGCCAGACTATTTCCGCTGGTTAGAAATCCATAAATTTATACAAACGTTCTTATTGACAAGGTGAAATGCCTTAGACTCAGCCAATATGCAAGGGAGGTTCAATAACATTATTGCAGAAGAACCCAAATGCCCATTTTATCCAGATGAAATAGACTCCCAAGCCCACATTGTTTTAGTATGTTCACAAAATAATACTACACAAAATAAGTATATTACTCCCTGGATAAAACAGCTAATGACACTTTCTGAGAAGCGGATACTGCGTTATCTGCTGTCAAGTAGATCAGTGAATTGCGTGAGAGATGTGACAACTTTTATCTCTATAGTGTCAAAAAATTTTTTTTTCATATCCTCCCCCCTTTTAAAAGTGTGAAATGGTAGATGAATAGCCAATGGCTGTTAAAGCTAGGGAAAGGTAATATTCACTGCCAGGTAGTAGCCCTTTTTCCCATGGCCCCAGAATTACCATAAACCAACCTTGGCTTCCATGGCTAGCAGCTTCTTTAGGTTGTAGAACTTGGTGTTTGGCTGTGATTATGTTTTATATGTTATTCTGGGAAGAAAGTATAATGTTACATTTCAGGGGGAATAAAGAATAATTGCTCTGTCTGTTTGGAATAGCATTCATAGCCCTGTCCATCCTTCAAGCTCCTCTTCAAACATGTCCAATTAAAAAACTTGGATGCAGTGGGCATCATGAGGAGTGCTATTTTCAAATGGATTTATAAGCCCATGGAAAAACAGATATGAAGAATGTAGACAGTGGCTTAAAGATTTCTTCCAGATCCTGCACTTTGCAATATGCCTTGTCATGATTTCATCATTAACGTCTAGTTTTTACTTGTTTTCCTGAGAGGTGCTTTATTGTAGATGGCATTTTCTTAGAAATTGAAATAGGCATCCACTGGCCCTTATGATAAGGCACTATTAAATTATGCACAATAAGTAATTACCATGGCTGTGCTGTCATTTGGGGAATTTGTAGCAATCTCTTGGTCTAATGCAGCCTTTGCTGTTAAAGAAATATCCTTCCTTCATTTGGAGGTGCAAGACCTACAATCTGTTTGCTGCTATATGCTTTCCAAGGAAGCCAAGTCTATTTACCAATAAAATGTTGATAGATAACCCTTGTATTTAGTCATTTAATATTTTCTTGAACCATAGAGATGATGGAAAAGAGGGTTTGAAGTTTTACACCAATCCTTCATATTTCTTTGATCTTTGGAAAGAGAAGATGTTGCAAGATACAGAAGACAAAAGAAAAGAAAAAAGAAAGCAGAAGGTATTATGCTTCTTGATTGTGACCTTGAAGGTTGTTCTTTTATTCAGAAAGTTTGAACACTTAATAGAGTTAATTTTGAAATCTTTTCTGTCATGCAACTGTACATCTTTAGGAATAAAATGCTTCTTAAATTTAAGAAGCTGCTTTATACTAGCCCTCCGCTGTCAACCCTGACTGGCTACAGTACTCCAGAGTTTCAGGAAGAGGCCTTTCCCAGCCCCCTGTATGATTTCTTGCCTAGCAGGAGATGGAAGAGATTAAACATAGACTCTGTAGAACACCTTTTCTTCAATATGGGCAGTTAACATAATAATTATAGAACATTGTAAACCTGTGTTTGTGTGTTATGAAATTGTACTGATAAGCACTGTTCTGTATCTTGAATTATGCTTCTGTTATAATTAAGATTTTTGTCTTGTGGTATGGCAGACCTCACTGTAGTTTTCTGAACATAACTGTTTCAGTTGCCAGTTTGTCTTTGTGTTCTTTTTTAGCAGAAGAATTTAGATCGTCCTCATGAACCGGAAAAAGTGCCGCGGGCTCCCCATGACAGACGGAGAGAGTGGCAGAAGCTAGCCCAGGGTCCAGAACTTGCTGAAGATGATGCGAGTCTCTTACATAAGCACATTGAAGTTGCTAATGGCCCTGCGTCACATTTTGAGACAAGGTGTTCTTTTGGGGGTTTTTTTGGTCCCATCTTTTTTTAATAGCTGATCATTGTGCATATGTGGCATAGCCTAAGGTTCTTGTTTGTATATCACAATTATAAAACCGTAATGATGAGTCACTTTCTGGAAAGATATTTAAAGCTTTTCCTAGGGTTAAAATGAAGTTTTAAGCCATATTTTGAATTGTTTTATCCCACAGATACAGTATTAAAAGAGCATTGTCACGTGCCAAACCCGGTTCTGCGTCTCTTCATAACCTACTAGTTTTTTTCACACGTTTTCCCTGATTCAGTCTATGGCTTTTCAAGCTCCACTTTCACCAATCCCTATTACCCTTCCCTGTTGGTGGTTATCACTGGATGCACCTTTGGGGGAGCCTCTCCAAGGTCCAAATGGGTTGCTCCTTGCCCACGTATGCCTGAGATGGGCCCGTTGGACCTTCCCACACCACCTGCTGCATCTGTAATTCCTCCTGTGTTGATCAGCTTCTTCTTGCTTCCTTCAGTATGTTCCTTTGCCATTGCTGTTTCAGAGCTGTAGAATCATCATTACATTGTATTTTGGATTTGAAATACTGAACCTGTCACAATTTACTTATTATTGTTTTTTTCTATGTTAGCATAGTTTAGCACAGACTGATATACCAAATATTACTGACCATTTCATACTACAACTACTTCTCTTGCTGGGTATATATTAGAGCAACCCAATGTTTTTTGCCAATTTCTTTGAGATATTTAAGGAATGAAAGTAAAAGGAGAGATAATATAATTAATTAATATAATCTGGGCTTGGGATTTGTTTTTATTCAGACCTCAGGCATATGTGGAACATATGGATGGACCTTATTCCCTTTCTGCATTGCCATACAGCCAGATGACCGAACTACTGAATAGGGCAGAGGAACGCGTATTAGTAAGACCACATGAGCCACCCCCACCCCCACCAATGCATGGAGGTGGAGATGTTAAACCCATTCCACCGTGCGTCAGGTATGAAACACTGATATTAGCAGTGCATGAGATATTTGCTGTAAATGTATACACAGAAAGAAAAATATTCCCATGATAGGTCTTTGTTTTAGAAAAGTAACATATCAGAATCAGGAATGTACAAAATGCATATTTACCAGGGATTTTGATGTATCATTGTTGTGACTTCAAACTTTCGAGAATGCTTTTGTTTGAAAAGAATAGTTCAGATGTCCTGTTTGAGCCTACAAAATTATTTGTATTAGCATTTTAATGATCCTGGACTTCAAGAAATACTAGAACATTTGTTGGATATGATGCACATTCCAACACGTAGTTGCCAACTACATTTGTTCAGCACATATAGAGATTATTTGTGTCCCATTTCTAAAGTTTTACTTATTCTGTATTTCAAAAGGATTGTCAGCATGGTTTTATCGCCCAAGTTGCTCCTTTTCAGCTCTCTCTGTAGGCCACATGACAGAACATTTTCCAGTGTATTTATAAAAGGTGAAAGTTTATATAAGACCACTGAAGTTGTCAGCTTGTTTAGAAATGTGAGAGCTTACAGGAGAGTGGCCGAAGCATTACTGTCTATTTTTGCACTAACATTCTAAAGATTTCTAGTACTGATATTAAAAATGTAAAAGAATACCATTTATGCATGAATACTGGCTCATCTTCACCCTTCTGGTTGTAACCCCTTGCAATGTCTTTTATTTTAGCTCCACCTCAGGTTTGATTGAAAATCGCCCTCAGTCACCTGCTACAGGCAGAACACCCGTGTTTGTGAGTCCTACACCACCACCCCCGCCTCCACCCCTTCCATCTGCTTTGTCTACTTCTTCATTAAGATCTGCGATGACCTCCACTCCTCCCCCTCCAGTGCCACCGCCTCCACCTCCCCCAACAGCTGCTTTGCAAGCTCCAGCTGTTCCACCACCTCCAGCCCCACTCCAGATCGCTCCTGGAGTTCTTCATCCGGCTCCTCCTCCAATTGCACCTCCTTTAGCACAACCCTCCCCTCCAGTCACTAGAGCTGCCCAAGTGTGTGAAACCGTTCTAGTTCCACAAGGTGAAATGCAAGGACTTCCTCCTCCACCGCCGCCACCTCCACTGCCACCTCCTGGCATTCGACCCTCATCACCAGTCACAGCGCTCTCTCACCCTCCCACAACCATTGTTCCTGGCCCTCATGTTCCAATAATGCCTCCATCCCCACCGTCTCAAGTCACTCCTGCTTCTGAACCCAAACGCCACCCATCAACACTACCTGTCATCAGTGATGCCAGAAGTGTCCTCCTGGAAGCAATACGAAAAGGTATCAGTGCATTGATTAGCAGTATTATTCATTTAATGCAAATATTCTTTTGACAGGTTTAATATTGTTAATTATTTCTGGCAAGGGTATTTCAGACACTTCACTGAGTTGTATTCTGTAAAACAACCAGATAGATTATTTTCCAGTTCAGCTTCTTGTCTGCTGGTAGAACTCAGAAGTTAAATGATTCCATGAAAATGTTAGCTAGAGAAGCGTACACATGAGAAAACAGTTTGGCATGTTATTATATGTAAGTGAGATTATATAAGTATCCTGTATACATATTCCTAAACATCTCATTTAAATTGAGCCCCAGTGATTAAGAAATTCAGTAGCACCACTGAAGCTCTTGATAAATCCATCATACTTGAGGTTATTTGCCTCAAGGCTTTCCCCATACTAATCTGCAAATTGTCTAACTAATCAGTGAGTTGAAGATAGTGTTTGGCCACCTTTTTAACATGGGTTGTGCAAGGTAATATGACTTTTGTTATGTCAATCTTTTGACATTACATACAGGAAAGAACTGGAGCTAGGATTGTAAGGAGCAGTTGCAGGAAAGGCTGTATCAGCTGAAACCTACCAAAAGAGAGAAGCTAAAAAGGATAATAGTTAGTTTGTATTCTGCTTTGTATATACACTGCAAAACCCCAGCATTTGAGCTAAGGGCTTGTTCAGAGTTTTAGGGATGCATGGTATTCTCCATGCAAACTAGAGAACAATTTTGTTAGATAAACAGCTGGTGGTGTGGGAATCTGTATCACTGACTCAAAGCCTAGTTTTTAATGGCAGTTCCAAGTAAATTTCATAGCAAAAATTGGTATATATACTGAAAGAGTCATTGAAATACTCTCTATCATTAACTTACTCTAAAATGATCCAAAAAGCTGTTCTCTTGTTTTACCAAAACTGAGTTGCTGCAGTTAACTTCTTCCCACATGCAACTCTGGAAAATCTTTTTTTAAGTTGACTTTTAAAGCCTGGCACCAACATTCCTTAATGATTGCCTCCTTCCATATGAACCTACCGGTACAAGCCAGTCATCTTTGGAGGCCCTGCTTTGGTTGCTCCCACCATCTGAAGCTAGACAGTGCCTTCTTGGTCATGGCACCAATACTTTGGAACTCTGTCGCCTGGGAGATTCATCTGTCTCCCTCTACCAGTTTCTTTTGCCAGCAGGTGAAGACTTCCTTGTTTCATCTGGCATACCCCCTGTAATGGTTACTGGCCCTCCTTCTGGTGTTGTTTGTGTTTTAATTGAATTATATGTTTAATGTTTCTTAAATGGAAAACATTTTAATGCATTAATAAAGAGGGGTTGGTAGCTGATGCATTAAAATGTTTTCCATATGTTACATTGCTATATTGTTGAATTTAGGATTCTAATAAAAGATAATGAAAAGGCCAGAAGGAGGGTTATAGTATTCCTTAAAATTACCTAATGCATTTGGAATTATTGTTAATCTTTCATATCTTACAGTAAAGGCCCTTGAATAGTTATTTCAGTTAGCAGAAGTATTAGTGGCTATTTCCTGACTTCCACTTACGTTGAAAGACATCACACTTTAAAGTAAAAGAAACTCTTTTTATGAGGGAAAAGTAAATAATTCAATGTACTTGTTTAGAACTGCTATTTTTATTCCTTTAACAAGACAAATCTACATGCATCCACTTGAAAAGATTTAAAAATTAGTAATGGATGAAATCCCCTTGCCTTGAATCACTTGCCCCACCCAAAGAAACACAGGTTAAAAGCAACGTTCTTTCTTTTAAAAAATCACAATATTATTAACTTATGAGAAAATTATTATCTGATGCAAGGGAGCTCACTTCAGAGTATAGTTGAATGTTATGAGCTGGGTGAATTTATGTTTTGAACCCATTATTTTCAGACTTTAACTCCATAATTATCCCAAAAAATATTTTTCAATAATTGGGTCTTAAAAGGATTCTCGGGGATAGTTCTTTTTTTGACCCTTGCTACAGTTCACTGTGCTCCCCAAATGCTGTTTTGTGTGGATTTAGGTGGATGTGTGCACTAAGGAACAGCGTGGGATGCTGTAAGGCAAAAAATTGATCCAGTGGATGAAGGTGAATTTGGATTCAGCCTTGTGATGTCGTTCCCTTCCTTATATGTGTATGCTACATGGAAAACTTGCTTATAGTGAACATTTGTTTATACCAAGCTAACTGTAATAACACAGTAGTAATTGTGCTTCGTGGAACAAATTATATGCAATGCCATCCCCTGATACAAATCTGTGGATGCCACTGCTATTTTAAAGCCTAATGAGGCAATTTTAAAAAGCAGTCAGGGTCCAAATCTGATTGGGGCCCACAGTTTAGTGGGATGAGTTGTCACCTCCCCCACACACACCTTTTCAAGTGCGGAAACAGCTGCTCAGGGGGATAAGAGCACCTCATCCAACCATCCTGCAGGCCTTCATGGTATTTTTAAATAATCCCATTAGGCTTTAAAGTGGCAGTGGGATCCATGGGTCTTTGACCTGAAAGTATTCTCTAATACTGATATAAAATAAACCAAGTGAGCTTGTGCTTGCGTGTGTGACACATAAAACATGCACACTACCACTATTTTCCTTATTCTTTAGGTATTCAGTTGCGAAAAGTTGAAGAGCAACGTGAACAAGAAGCTAAACATGAGCGTGTTGAGAATGATGTTGCCACCATATTGTCTCGTCGTATTGCTGTGGAATATAGTGATTCTGAAGACGACTCGGAGTTTGATGAAGTTGATTGGTTGGAGTAGAATGGATATATACTACAAAACTGAATGCTGATGTCCATTGTGGTGCTTGTTCTTTGAAAATGTTTGGTCATTTCTAGTATTTTCTTTATATAATCCATGTTTTTCTACTTTTCGGTTCACAGAATGTTAGCACATCTTTGAAACTAAATGTTTTGCAGTGATACAGCTCTTTGAAAGAGCATAATTTGTTCCAGTAGAACCACTAAGTATTAAGCATGGGCAGCTGTTGGTAGAGTAGCAGATTAAATTTTTTGGCATATCTTTAACTGTGCACTTTGTGAATTTTAAGTTATGAAGGCGATTAAAACTGAAGTTTCAAGGGCAGCTGTATGTACTAATGAGCCTTACTACACTGTTGATGATTCAAAAACGGGAAAAGAGGGTATGCTCCATCAAGCTCTGCAATTTCCTGTGATATCCACAGAACCCAAGCTGGAGAAAAACTTGATGGATTGTACCCTAGCTTATTATGTTTCCACTAACTGTTCTAGCAGTACTGGACCCACTGGAAGAAAAAGAAATGAGGGTCTTTGTGGAGTTTTATCGTTGTTTTTATTAAATAATTATGGCCTTATTTGAATGTTTTGAGATTTTTCTCCCCTCTTCCCTGGTACCTATTGTGTGATACTATTTTGCCTGCTTAAGAGTTTGATTTCCATTTACCCACCCTGTGTAACTTATGTAACTGTTAGAAATAGCAGTTTGATTTAAATAAATGATTTGTTTTAAGTGTTCCTAGCTGTTGATTTTCCCCCCAGCACACAGTCACCTTAAACTCAGAGCATTAATTTAAAAAACAATTGGGGGGGGGGGGGTTAAATAAATTGCATTACCTTGGTAACTTTACTTGGTTTACAAAAAGCTCCCTATTTCTGTAGTTTCCATATCCAGAAATAAATGTTTGTGTTTGTATTTTGAATTATTTGATAATGCATTTATAAATGCCTCTTTGCAGCAAAGGATCTCCTTTTATCATCTCTCCATAATGAAGCTGGGGGTCCAGCAGAGGGGAAGCTGATCTCCATGTAATAGTCCATTTGTAGTCCTTTCTGTTCTTTCACTGGTCCTCTTATACTTGATGCATCAGCGCAAATTCTCTAAACTTAGTTTACTTCAGCAGCACATGTGGCAACCAAACTTTCCTCAAGTTTTGATACTACATTGAATTCTTTCATTTAGACCTACACTCTATCAAACTATTTCCAAGTCGCACTGACAGTTGACTCTGATTATTTCACAGTTCTGCTCATTTTTTTCTCCATTCACTGCCATTCACACATTGGGGACTGCACTTGCGCAGGCCTGCCACAGAAAGAATTTCTTTAGCTTCTCAGACCTAGATAGGGAGCGCCGGATCTACCACTCTTTTCCCGCCGAAGTGACTTGTCACAGCAGACTAGCACCCCCTTTTCCTCAGTTCTTTAATTTGCCTGACGAGAAAGCTCCTACAAGAGAACAAAAATTACAGAGCTCACTGTGGCAGGAGGGAGGGATGTGTGCCTGCACCGAAGACAACGAACAACAGTTACAGGTAAGTGCAACTCTGTTTTCATCTTTGGTCTTCTGTGCAGTCCCACATTGGGAGATTGTATAGCTACTCATCTGGAGGAGGACATGGAGCTCTCAGTCAAACAATGAATTAGGACTGCTCTCCCTACAGCAGCATCTCGTCTAGCATTGATGGCATAGTGGCTAATGAAGGTGTCAGGTGAAGACCACATCGCAGCTCTACAAATCTGGAGCGAGACCCATTTTTTAAAGGCAGCTGATGAAGCCTGTTCTCTAGTGGAGTGCACTCGAAGGGATCGAGGACACAGTGTTCAAGCATTCTTGTAACTCAGCTGGATACTTTGAACAATCCATCTAGATAAAGACTGGGAAGAAGCAGACTGACCAAGCTTAGGCCCAGAAAAACGTGATTTTCAATACTCTGGTACGTTGAAGGTAATACAATAAAGCTCTCTTCACATCTACCATGTGTATGGTCTCCTCAGCATCAGACTGAGGGTTGGGGGGTGGGAACTGGAAGTGATGGCACATGATCTAAATCGGGCGGGGAACCTTTTCTCTGCCAAGGGCCATTTGGATATTTACAACATCATTCGCGGGCAATACAAAATTATCAACTTAAAAATTAGCCAACCAAGCCCCAAGCAGGCAGGTGCCCCAAATGATCCCCCCAGCACGGGTAAGCAAGCAGGCAGGCATCCAACCAATGGCGCACTCGCCCACCTGGTGGCACAGAATGGTCTGTTGCATTAGCCGGGTGTAGCCATCCAGCCACACACTGGATTTGCTCCTGCTCCGCATGGTTGGGGCCGAATTCTACAGCCGAGCCTGCTACCTTTGCCTGCAGGGGTGAAATGAGAACACACTGGCTAAGAACTCGCTCCCCCCCACGTGCTTTCTGGCCCTGCCCCATTTAACCCCTCCATTGTTGCCACTTCTGCCCCCAGTCCACTTGTATTACAGAGGGAATCGTTTCTCCACAGCCCGGGTGGGAAAGGGTTAACAGTTTCTTTGGTGGTCCTAGCAGCTCCATAGCTAGCAACTCTTCTACGCGGGGGGTGGGGGGAAGGTTCCTTTTCTCAGCAAAACAAACTCACATCCACCTTGAATAGAGGCTATTCCTGTCTGCCGGAAGGGGCAGATCGCCAGTCTTAGATCCTTCTGAGCTAGAGATCTGCCAGTACCCATGAAGGGCCAGATCAAATGATTTCGCGGGCCTTAAACGGCCCCCGGGCCTGACGTTCCCCACCCCTGATCTAAATGATCATGATCCTTTGGTAGAAACCCATCTCGAAAAATGTTCCCATTTCTAAGCAAAAGAAGCTTAGATGGTCTTCTGGAGTTTAAAATCACTTTCAACACTTTATCAGATAGCTCTACGGGGGAGGGTTGAGCAGCCATGCCGTGAGACGCAGCTTGCTCGGCTCTTGATGAAGGGGTTGTCCGACTAGAAACAGGTCAGGTTCTGTCGGTAGATGAATAAATCTGCTGTTGGCCAGTCTCATAAGGTTGGAGATCCACACCTGTCAATTCCAGAATGGTTCTACCAGTATGCAATGTGTTGTTTAAGCCTCTATGTGGACCAGAGTTCTGTTTATTAAGGGCATAGGGGAAAACACATAAAACATGGCTCCCTCCCACGGAATGAGAAAGGCATCCCTCAATGAAAGGGGGTCGTGACCTGCCCTAGAACAGAAGTGAGGAGCCTTTGTGTTCTTGGAGGTGGCAAAAAGGTCCACTGTTGAAAATCCCCACCTGTGGAAAATTGGTAAAATGCGATCCCAATTGAGGGACCACTCGTGTTGATGACAGAACACCGTGCTCAGGGTGTCCGCCATATAATTCTTTATCCCAGTTATGTGAACGGCCTGAAGGGAAATGTTGTGATGTAAAGCCCACTTCTAAATCCTTCCTGCCTCCTCGCAGAGGTTGAGGAGGACTGTACCACCCTGCCTGTTTACATAATGCATGGTGGTGGTGGTGTCTGTTTGGATAAGCACATTCTTGTTGCGTAGTGTGCCTGTAAAAGAAGAGCATAATGAATAGCTCTAAGTTCCAATAGGTTAATGTGTAAGGAAGACTCATGCTCCTTTCACACACCCTTCACGGTAAAACTGCTACAGCTCTCCCCATCCTAGCAGTGAGGCATCAGAAGTGACTGTAATGTCTGGTGTAAATACCCCAAACTTCACACTGAGATTTAAATGGTTGTTATTGGTCCACCAGCCCATGGTCTGAATGATAGGCCTGGGAATTGAAAACCGATTGTGGGTGAGTCATAGGATTGAATACTCTAACAAACCAATTCTGCAAGGGCCTCGTGAAGTCTAGCATAAGGGACCACTGCAATTGTGGAGGCCATTTGACCCAGTAAGGTCTGAATTTGTAAGGCAGAACGGTACCTGTTAAACCAGGGGTGGGGAACCTTTTTCCTGCCAAGGGCCATTTGCACATTTATGACATCATTCAGGGGCCATACCAGGTGTAGATCTCCCAGTGGGGGGGGAAGAGGCGAGGGTTGCCAGGTCTCCAGCCACCACCTGGAGGTTGGCAACCCCAGGGGAGGCCACACAGAGAAGGCCTGCAGGGTGCCCCCACTTCCCCCTCCCAGGCGGAAGGGCAGCCAGCAGTGGGCCCGAGCAAACGAGGTGCCAGGGGGGCGCAGCCCACAGTTGATCGGCAAAGGAGGAAGGAAAACAGAAAGAGGAAAAGGGAGGGAGGGAGAAAGGGGGAAAAAGGGAGAAAGAAATGGAGAGAGAGGGAGAAAGAAAGAAAAGTACGGAGGGAGACAAAGACAGAAAAAGAGGGAGAAAAAGGAGAAAGTGACAGAAAAAGAGGAAGAAAAGAGAGAAAAGCCTCCCCCCCACACACACACATACCCCCGTGCACGCTGGCCCCACACGACCAGGCCCTAGCCTCTGCTGCCCACACACACACCCGGCGGCGCACAGAGCCCCGCACGACCGGGGCCCAGTCTCCATGCCCTCCCCAGAGTCCACAAAAGGGCCCCCCCCAAAGCCCAATCGGCTCCTGCGTGCATGCTTTGCCGCCGGGAGCCACCAGCCTCTTTCCCTCTCCCTCTCGCTGCTCAACAGCCAACAGTCGGCAAGAGGAGGTCCAAAGGGCGCCGCAGTGCCGCTGTAAGCCGTGGCGCCAGGAACACCCTCTGGGAGGGCCGGCCTGCGCCCCGCCTCTGCAGCAGGGCCCCGAAGCTCCCGAGGGCCACAAAAAATGTCCTCGGGGGCCGTATACGGCCCCCGGGCCTGAGGTTCCCCACCCCTGTGTTAAACTGAAAACCCCTGGCCAGACTTTTAAGTTTTTTGGCACAGTGTCCCTATCAATCTTTTCAGATTCACAGCAAGCAGAGGTACTCCAAACCTCATTCTTCAGCTCCTTGACCTCAGTCTCCAAAAGGACAATCTCAAAAGGCAAGGACAAGACTCCAAGGCATAGTGGCCAGTGTTCATCTGATGTCTAGATAATTGAGATCCCTCAGACATTGCTACTTTGGCCAGAGATCTCTGTTCCTCTGGTAGGACATCAATGTAGTTGGACATTTCCCCCCACAGGAAAAGTTATAGGAGCTTGCGAATATAAGGGAAACAAAATCTCCTTGGGTTTAGGATTAGATGCCTTAATATCAAATTCGAATGCTTTCGCAATGCCCGTCATCTGCTCCAAGAAATGACCAACATCATCACTGGGCAGGACTGGAAGAGGATCCCCAACAGCATCATTTGGAGATGGTTCTGATGCTTCCTCTGATCCTAGCTTGCAATGGAGCATTTGGCCATCCTGATCCAATTCAGATCCATTCACAAGCGCAGTCCCCAATGTGGGACTGCATAGAAGACCAAAGATGAAATGTTGCTTATATGTCCTTAAGTGTGTATAAACACTGCCAGCTTAAAATGGTTCAATTGTCCTTCCCCATCCTCAAAGAATTCTGAGAAATCTGATCTATGAGGAGGGGGGGGTTAAGATATGCATAAGAGAGAATTCTCAGAACTGTTATCAAATGACAGTTCCCAATGCCATATATTTAAAGTGGTATAAAAGGCCAAAATATTGTAAGTGTAGACTATGTCTGTTTAGGATGGGTTCTCTGCCCAAACAGCCACTTAGGGCACCATAATGAGAAGGGGCGCAAACATTCCTGCAGCTCCATTTGCTTCCAGCTGACAGCAGTATGGTAGGAAGTAGCAGGCATGGCTTCTAGCCTCCTGTCACCAGGCTGGGTCTGAGCTGAACCTCTGTGGTGCCACTTTGGGGGCAGTAAAAGATCTTGAGCCAGCCCTATTTGTTGGCTTCGGTTTCTGTAGTAGTTTCAAGCTGTCCTCTACTTCCCCTCACATTTTCATATCTTGGAGGGTTTGGGGGCATTTCCCTCCCATAATGAGATGCTCCTCCTCCCCCGATTCATATTTGGCTACTTTTTCATGCCTTCATAATCTCAAAGCTGTACTGCTCCAGTGGATTGGTCCTTGGACTGCAGAGATATATCCTGCTGGAAATACAAAAATACCAAACCTCCAGGATCATAGCCTTCCTATAGCCTTTGATGAACAATTCTACATTAAACTTCAAAATTTTACTGTTTGGGTGGTGTCTGTCTTTGTGAACATGACTGAAGTATTCTTTGTAACTCTCAAGCATGAGCAGCAGGGAGAAGGGTCGTCTGCTCTCCCTGTCCATCTGGAGGAAATCATATTAGAGTCTAAACTAATAATTATGGAATTACATCTGTAATGGATCCTTCCTCCATTAAGCCACCCTAAGCTTCTTTGGCACAATGCAAATGTATTCGATGGAGCTATCAAGTAAGCTCCAGTAAGTTAGAGCCATGACTCTTAGAAATCCCCCCTCGTCCCACTAAGGTCAATGGCAGCTTGAACTGAACCAAAAGCAAGTGATTCTACGCACAGAATGGATGGAGGTGAAGGAGGTCATGTGAAAAAGTGTACAGGGATTGCAGTTCACTGGCCCAGGCTTTTGGAACCTGAGTGAGTTAGATAATTTTAGCATAACATTTACATTATTTTTCAAATCTTTGTGATGGTAAATAGAATACAATGTATTTTGTATATTGATGGATTGTATTTGATAGTTTCACAAAGAAATGTTGTCCCTGGCCTGCTGCATTTTTAAAAAAAGAGCTAACTGAAATGACAGCCAATGCAATATTTCAGTGAGTTTGTTTGGCCTACTTCATTCCTTGACTGAGGAAGCAGCAGCTATTCAGTGGGAATCAATTCACCACACCAACCAGAAATAATACAATTGCTTAATTCTTTAATAAGCCATGCTATGAAAACTCGCTAGCTTCAGTTGAATTTACCCAATCCCTGAGTGCTTTCTCTGAACATTAATCATAATTAAGGATTGTTGCCACCCACAAATCCCTGCCCCTTGGAGAATGAGAGCTGTTTTGTGTGTGTGTGTTTTTTTTGTGGCGATTCATTTTCACTCACTTTCCTTCCCCCCCCTTTTTATATAAACAGTGAAATAGTGGTTTTGTCCACAAGCCATGTGTGTCTATATTTGATGCAACCGTTTTGAAGCAGATAGAAGAGCAAAAAAGGTCAACACATAAATCAATGCAGAATAATTTAAGGCCCTGTTTAATCTGACATCACAAAATAAATTAGAACTTAATTTAACAATCTGTGTAGGAAGGCAATGCAACTGACAACTTGAGAATGAGTTGTTACACTTACTAGTGTAGGCTGGTGATCGTTATCATGTGGGAGGACGTTTTTATTTCCTACTCTCTACTACACAAAGCAGCCCATTCTGCCTTTTGCAAGGTTCCTAGCATGTAGCTCTATGGTAATTTGCCTTGAGAGAAATAACCTTTATATGCCAAACAGTGCTGCCGGATATAATGAATCACATGTACGGTAATCAATAATCTGCATAAAAGGAGCTTTTAAAAAATATATTCTAATGAGCAGATTAATTAGAACTAGATTAACAACTGTAAATATTTTGCCCACAGATTAGTTTTCTAACCTTTACTTGTGCGTGATTTTCTATTTATAAGCAAGTGGTATTTTGCAGGATCAGGGATCAACTAAGAGATTTGCCTGCTGCATTCTTCCCAGTGACAATCTCTCCCAGTGGCAGCTACTTTTCCCCACTTGCTGAAGGCAAGGAGGATTATCTGACTCACTAACCATGAGCAGAAAATGTGTTTTGCTCAGGGCTGCTCTGCCTTCATTGCATGGGTTTGTCATAGCTGTTTGCCACTGATGGGAGCCACCATGTACTCACTATGTATTTTTTTTAAATCTGCAAAAATCCTGGGGCAATATAAAGATGTATACTGTAAATGCTATAAACTTGCACATTTTGCTATTCTGTATAAGCAAAGACAGGGCATGGCTTTTGTTACTGAGCACAGAAATTATCCTGAAAATTTCAGCTTTCATTTTATTTTTTGAGATGGGCAAGTTTCTAGCCCCAGTGGATATGAAGACAGGTCTGAAAGTCCAGTGTAGACAATGTGTAATGCAATATCTGTTCAGACAAGCAGCTGAGCAGGACTTATTTTGGCAGGGTCTCAGTTAGGGTTGCCAGGTCCCTCTTCACCAACAGCGGGAGGTTTTTGGGGCGGAGCCTGAGGAGGGTGGGGTTTGGAGAGGGGAGGGACTTTGAATTGGACCCAGAAACAAACAGGAAACCAATACAAGTGATGCAGAACAGCTGTTATATGGCTAACCCCAGACAGGCATCTCACTGCTGCATTCTGCATCAATTGAAACTTATGAGATGTTTTTAATGACAGCCACACATAGAATGTGTTTCAGTTCAGTCTGAAGATTACAGTAGTGTGGATAAGTGTGGCCAGGTCAGCAGAGTCTGAATAAGGGGCCAGAGTCTGAATAAGGGGCCAGGAACTTCTGTCTTGTCTGAATTAAGTTTCAGTTGTTCACCCTGGGCCACTCAATCACAGTTTCAAGACTAGCCTGGGACCCTTCACATTTGCCTGAGGAGGTTTAGATAATAAGATAGAAAGCTGGGGGTCACCTGCACGTTGGTGACAATACACCCCGAGGCTCCTGGTGATCTCAGCCAATGGTTTTATATACAGATTATAGAGCAAAAGGGAGAAAATGGTTCGTTGGGGCACCCAGATCCCTAGCTGATTCTGCTATGCTTCCTCTCATCAAGCAACAAGCATAACCAATGGAGGGCTATTTCTTTTACCCCAATCACAGGTGATCTTGATCTTGAATCCAGATCACCAATGTCTTTCTGAGAAAATACATCCCATTGGCATTTGAGGCAGATGCAGCCATCTGATAAAATAACCTGACTATAAAGATAATTCACAGTGGGTAGCCGTGTTAGTCTGTCTGCAGTAATAGAAAAGGGCAAGAGTCCAGGAGCACCTTAAAGACTAACAAAAATATTTTCTGGTAGGGTATGAGCTTTCGTGAGCCACAGCTCACTTCTTCAGATACAGCCATTCTTCAGGCTGTATCTGAAGAAGTGAGCTGTGGCTCACGAAAGCTCATACCCTACCAGAAAATATTTTTGTTAGTCTTTAAGGTGCTCCTGGACTCTTGCCCTTTTCTACTACTGCAGACTGACTATAAAGAGTTTAGAAATGGGTATGCATGGTAGAAATGAAGAATCAAACCATCCTGTCTTCCATGTTAGCACTGGGATACTATTGTAGCTGTATTGTCACCATTAACAGTGCTGACCATCTAGCTGCGAGGGAAGACATCTGATCTCCCCAAAAGTTATTGGGCTTGTTAGAGCTCACAGGGCAACCCTTCTTCCCATAGGTAATTTCAGTGTCCTCCATCTGTTAAGCAGTAGGCAGATTTCCATCTGATTTGCAAAGCACCCTTACCAACCAGTACAGATTTCTGGTCTTCTGGTTTTCGGGCTACCATGCTAAATAAACTACTGGGGAAAGAGTTTCAGTTCTTGAACACATTAAGCTGCCTTAGTCAGTTCTTCTCACATTGGATATGTAGATTAATTATAAGTTTTGTAACGGCTGAGTATCATGTCATTTGGCAAAGGACAAGCTCCTCACTTTCCATGTGTATCTGGCTTCCAGAGTCTGCCATGACATTGCCATCTTGGGAGTTCCATGAATTGAGAGTATGGGGGTATAAATATTTCAAATAACATATGAAGGGGGAGATTTATCTCTGTAAACATACAGGGAGAGTTCAATGGTACAGTGCATGTTCTGCATGCAGAAGATTCTGGGTTAAATTCCTGACATGTCCCATTACAAGAATTTCAGGTGATAAAACTAGAGAAGACCTTTGCCTGGGAAAACTCACTGCCAGACTAAATGGATTATTCTATATTAGATGGACCAGTGGCCTGAAAGCATGAAGCCCTTTGCATTGTTTCTGTGGCATGAAGCCACAACTCTCTCTCTCTCCTCTCGCTCTCTTCCTGCCTCCCCCCTTTTCCACCCGTCACAGATACTGTTGAATTTTTATTCACCTATGTGTGTGTGTGTGTGTGTGTGTAAATGTCATCAAGTCGCACCTGACTCATGGCGACCCCTTATGGGGTTTTCAAGGCAAGAGACTAACAGAGGTGGTTTGCCAGTGCCTTCCTCTGTATAGCAACCCTGGACTTCCTTGGTGGTCTCCCATCCAAATACTAACCAAGGCTGACCCTGCTTAGCTTCTGAGATCTGATGAGATCAGGTTAGCCTGGGCCATCCAGGTCAGGGCTTATTCACCTATACATTCTGAAAATATAATGGCAATTAAATCTCTCTTGTCTCCCTTACTGTTTCAGAAACTCTGATGCAGAGCCATATTGCTTTCCTCCTCTGAGTTCAAGCTGTAGCATCTCTTTGCCAAACACGATATTTAAAACCTCAATATCCTTACTACACTTCATGCTTGTACTTAAGAAGTGGGGGGTGGCAACTTGCATATTTTTGTACCCCCTTCTGAAATTGCACTACCCTCTCACTTCTGTGGTCTGAATTTTTCTTAGACAAATGCAAATTCTGTAGTTTCAAACTGTTTAGTATAACATTTAGCAAATCATCCTTTTCTTATTTATACAAAATAGATATTATTAAAAGATTGGTGATAGAAGTTGTGATTTTTAAAAAGCAGCATGTAAAGCCGTGATGCCAACAATTACATCCTTAGCAAAGCACCTTTCTGTTGATTTCCTACATTATTTTTACTGTGAGCACACACTAGCCAGTTTATTAATTGTAAAGGGTTATGATAATAACAACTGCAGCCTAGTCCTGAGTGGAAATAAATGCATCTGCATGTAGCCCTCATGTCAGGCTCACTGCGGGGGGCACGAGGGCCCTCTGCTGTTTAGTTTCTGTTGCTGTTTAGTTTAGTCAACATGGGTTTCTCAAAAACAGGTCATGCCAAACTAATCTCATATCTTTTTTTGAAAAAGTGACAAGTATGGTAGATGAAGGGAATGCTGTAGATGTAGTGTACCTTGATTTCAGTAAAGCCTTTGATAAAGTCCCCATGATCTTCTTGAAACAAAGCTAGTAAAATGTGGGCTGGACACTGCTACTGTTAGGTGGATTGGTAATTGGTTGACCAACCGAACCCAAAGGGTGCTCATTAATGGCACAACTTCATCCTGGAGAGGAGTGACCAGGGGTCTGTCCTGGGACTGGTACTATTTAATATTTTTATAAATGACTTGGATGATGGGATAGAGAGCATGCTAATCAAATTTGCAGATGACACCAAGTTAGGAGGGGTAGTTAATACCCCAGAGGATAGGGTCAGAGTTCAGAATGACCTTGATAGACTGGAGAGCTGGGCCATAAGTAATAAAATGGATTTCAATAGGGAGAAGTGTATGGTACTTCACCTAGGCAGAAACAACATACGCCACAGGTACAGGATAGGAGAGAGTTGGCTTGACAACAGTACATGTGAAAGAGATCTGGGAGTCTTAGTGGACCACAAACTGAACATGAGTCAACAGTGTGATATGCCGACTAAGAAGGCCAATGCAATTCTGGGCTGCATCAATAGGAGTATTGTGTCTAGATCAAGGGAAGTAATACTACCAATGTATTCTGCATTGGTCAGACCTCACTTGGAATACTGTGTCCAGTTTTGGGCTCCACAATTTAAGAAGGATGTTGACAAGTTGGAGCGTGTCCAGAGGAGGACGACCAGAATGGTCAAAGGTTTGCCATCACTGCCCTATGAGGAGAGACTTAGGGAGTTGGGTTTGTTTAGTCTGGAGAAGAGAAGATTGAGGGGAGACATGATAGCCATGTTTAAATATTTGAAGGGATGTCATGTTGATGAGGGAACAAGCTTGTTCTCTGTTGCTCCAGAGACTAGGACACGGAGTAATGGATTTAAACTAATAGAAAAGTGATTCCACCTAAACATTAGGAAGAACTTCCTGACGGTGAGCACTGTTCGATTGTGGAATGCGCTGCCTCGGAGGGTGGTGGAGTCCTTGTCTTTGGAGGTCTTTAAGCAGAGGCTAGATGGCCATCTGTCGGGAGTGCTTTGATTGTAGGATCCTGCATGGTGGGGGGAGGGTTGGGGTCACTGGGGATGTGGGGGGGAGGTAGTTGTTAATTTCCTGCATTGGGCAGGGGGTTGGACTAGATGACCCTGGTGGTCCCTTCCAACTCTATGATTCTATGATTCTTCACAGCTTTTTGAAGTGGATCACAAAAGAATGAATCAGTCAATTGTAGTATGAGCTTTTGGTGAAAACACAAACAATTATTGGTTTTCCCCATTTCGGAAAGAAGCAGTGTGTGAGTCTGGGTTTTTACATGGTTTATGACATTGCATGAAATGGAAGGGCATGTCACTCCATCACATTACAGGTGGGAAAACTGGGGCACACTCTTTCTGCACAAGGAGCTACTCATTGTGAGCATCTGTGTATGGCCAATGACTGGGGAAGGCAATGGCATACCATCCCGTAAACATAGCCTGCCTAGTAAACATTGGGATGTGACACCACCCCATGGGTCAGTAATGACCCAGTGCTCACACAGGGGACTACCTTTACCTTGAGAGTCAGCGTGGTGTAGTGGTTAAGAGCAGTGGTTTGGAGAGGTGGACTCTGATCTGGAGATCCGGGATCAATTCCCCACTCCTCCACATGATTGGCGGACGCTAATCTGGTGAACTGGATTTGTTTCCCCACTCCAACACATGCAGTCAGCTGGGTGACCTTGGGCTGGTCACACTCTCTCAGCCCCACCTATCTCAAAGGGTGTCTGTTGTGGGGAGGGGAAGGGAAGGGGATTGTAAGCCAGTTTGATTCTGCCTTAAGTGGTAGAGAAAGTTGGCATATAAAAACCAACCTCCTCCTCCTCCTTCTAGTCCTACAAAGTTGCTCAGGGTTCTAAGGTACACTCTTCTCAGCTCATGCAAATATTCCCTTGCCCGCTGAACAAATGAGCCAATTCTGTTCCTCACACCGAAAAAGAACACTAGCCTGAATATTCCAGAGGGAATAGATATGTTATTCTGTTGCAACAAAAGCCAAAAGAAAAAGATAGATGAGTAGCCAGAGCCACTTAATGACTAGTAGTTTTGTTATAGCATAAGCTTTTATGGCTACACTGGCTACATGTCCCCAGCTGGGATATATATGTACACATGGACTTGGAGAAAAATAAGAACAGCAAACATTGAGTTAAGTGAAATGGAAAACTCTAATTTGGTATGAATGTCTGCACTTTACTGTCGTGCTTCTTGGGGACCATTTTAATCAGTACAGCAAGAATGGAAAATGCATCGGTCTTGGCCACTAGCTCGGTTTGCATTTTCGCTAAGAGTGGCTTGCTGATGCCTAGAACTCCAAATGGGAGATGCATGCTCCACCTTGCATATTAAAAATGAATAAATTATGAGAGTTCCCTTGGCTTTGAAAAATGCGAGGGGCAGTCCAGTGTCTTGTTCCAGTCTACACACCGCATTCTGACAGGGATTGTCAAATCTATGTCACTGATAGAAAATAATGTTGTATAATTAAGTCCCGAGTTCAGGATTGTAATTACAAAAATCTTAATTACCAAATGGTCCTATTCAGAACACACAACACATTGTGCAAGCAATTATCATTGCCACAAAACACATTGTACATGCAATCATTGTTGCAAAAATCTTCTGTCTTATAATGAGGAAATAATCCTCCAATGAGAATATAGATTCTTGGCAACCTCACAAATCTAGAGACCAACTCTGAAGGATAAATCCACAGGGTTTTTTCCATCTTACAGCATTGTAGAAATAGTTAGCAAGACCCGCCCTTTTAAAACAGTAGCCAATGGAGGGTTTTCTCTCTCCACACACTGAATAGTTGTAACAGGGAGAAATCAACAGGTTTGTGTAAGGAATAAGCACAGAAATTTTGATTCAGGTTTGAATACATTTAAAGTGTATTCAGTTGCATACCCAGAAGTGATGCCTCTCTAGGAATTTCCCACATATCTATGGTGAAAAGCATAGAGATGTGAGAAGGTCCTAGGGCATTGTTTTTTTATTTTGTAATAAAACATAAACAACTTCACATACATCGCACACTCTTCATACATCATATCTGCGACAAGATCCTCCTCCAATATACAATAGAGCGGTTCTGATACATATTTCATCTAATGATATTCTTTCAATCTACACGAACATTTGCTTCTATAGTTAAATAGATATATAAGCAATTTTTCTCTGGCCTTTATTTTATCTAAGTTATTTATCTTAATTTTGATTATAGTGAGCTTAAAGTCTAGATACTGCCGTTAACAATTTTATGCTATCATTCACCCCCCCCAACATGTCTTCATCAATCTGCTATCTAACATTATAGCTATTCATGACAGCTTATATAATCAATGTCTTTACTAATAATTCTTGAGATATACATGCTATATGAATATATGGTTAATAGGAAAAAGTTGTCTAACATCATACTACAGGTGCAGGACCTCTGCACGTATATTATTTTGCATAATCAAAATCCATCGTCCAGTTCTTCTGAAAGTCTGAATGTATTTCTCTGGAACTTATGCTATCTTTCCTTGAAGGAGCTCGGAGCAGCACTTTAGTATTACTACCATGCTGTGATGTAGGATAGACAAAAAGTTACTGACATGCCCAAGCTTCATAGATAGCCATCATCCCACCCACAAATATGGCAACCAGATGAAAAAGAACGCAAAGTTCTGATGTCTTGTAGTTGTATATTGGGTTGCCAGCTCCGGGTTGGGAAATTCCAGGGGGGGGGGGGTTTGAGCCTGAAGAGAATAGAATGTGGGGAGGGGAGGGACTTCAGTGGGGCATAATGCCATAGAGTCCACCTTCCATTTTCTCCAGGTGATCTGATCTCTGTTGCCTGGAGATCAGTTGTAACCCAGTAGACCTCCAGCCACCACCTGGAAGCTGGCAACCCTAGTTGTATAGGAGGAAATAACTGCAACAACAGCTTTCCCCCCTAATTGCCCCCTGCATAACAAAATGTCCTAAACAATGGTTTACCATATGGGCCTCCTATCCATTGATTTGCAAAACAAAACAATTATCAAAATATATTTAGGCGAATCCAGGCTTTTCCCAGGTGCTTGGTGATTTTTTCATGACCATTTTCTCCTGGATTCTGTTTGTTTCTAAACTCTTAGGATGGCAATATGGGAGTTAATTGGTTCAGAAAAATTCATGGAAGTAACTTCAGGGGTAAAATATGTGTCTTAGCTCTCTGCTCCCTGTTGATCTTGTGCAATGCAACATTACTTTCAAATTGATCACCTGCTATTGCTTTAAAAATAGTGCCTTTCTCAGTGCTACAGCTATGCTATGGCTCCTTCATATACAATTAAATTCTGTCAAAATGTTAATGGAAAATTGAAGTGAGAAGGTAGGATTTGTGCAAATGAATATGTACACCAACAGGTGGCAGCATTTCTCTAGTTTTTACAGGTCTCTTATCTGAAACTTGTGGAAGGATTTCCAGAACACTCTGGTCATTTTTTCACGGAGGTTTGCAGCGGTTTCACTTTTGTTTTGCCACGCTGCTCATTTTTGATTTTTCATGACTGCTTTGAATTTGAGGAAAAACCCCACTTCATCCCCGCGTCAAGTCAAACCTGTTTTGGTCCGTTCTTTGTTTTGGCTACGCGGTTTTGGGCGCAGATCTCCATGAAAAACTCCCTGGAGTCGGATGTATTCTCCCCGCCCATGCAGGCAAATTTCTCCTCCCTCCTCGTGACTCGCCACGCACATGAACGGTGATTGGACAAGAGGAGTTTTGTACTTCGACAAGTATCGCAGGCCGCCATTCCACCTCCGCAGAAGTCTTCTGGCCGGAGATGTGTGCGTTTCCTTTTCATAGGAGTGCCGGGCAGCTTATAGCTGCTGCAGATCGCGCTCTTTGTTCTTTGGAGCTTTGCTTCAGAGCTTTGCTTGTGGGGGGGGTCTGTTTAGGGGATCGTGCCTGGGGGACAGCCTCCCTCCAAGGCAGGATGGATCGGCATACTGTGAATGGAAGGGAGTGTGTTTGGCCATTTATGCATGGGAGGTTTTGCCTTGGGTTTGCCACTCTTTAGATGTACATTTCCCCATTCAAATTCTCAAAACTCTGCTTTGGGGGCTTATTGTTGAGTTTTGAGAATTCGGATGACGAAAATGTGCATCCTGAGAGTGGCAAATCCAAGGCAAAACTCCCTCCCGTCACCCTTCTGTGGAGGGGCGGCCAGTCTGCTCCCCCCCCATGCATCCTGTGCATCCCCAACTTGGTAAAAGAACAGAACAAAGGAACTATGGAAATCTTGGGAAAGTGTACGGATCAGCATGCTGCAAAGGGAAGGGAAGGGAGAGTGTATGGCCATTTATGCATCATGGGAGGTTTTGCCTTGGGTTTGCCACTCTTTAGATGCACATTTTCCCATCCAAATTCTCCAAACTCTGCTTTGGGGGCATACTATTGAGTTTTGAGAATTCGTATAGGGAAAATGTGCATCCTGAGAGTGGCAAATCCAAGGCGAAAGGAACTATGGAAATCTTGGGAAAGTGTGCGGATCGGCATGCTGCAAAGGGAAGGGAAGAGAGAGTGTGCATCCAGAGAGCATCCAGAGAGCGGCAAATCCAAGGCAAAACTCCCCATACATTCGGTTGCATGAAAGTGAAGTCGAGCGGTTTGGTCTCCTGAGCGCTCGCCACCAAGGCTCGCCCCCAAGACTGCCAGCCCTCTTGGATGGAAGTTCCTGGCACTGGACGGCCGGAGCTGTACTAGGGGGGGCACAACGATGACCGTCTGTCAAAGTCTGGGAAAGGGGGGGAGCGTCGCCAAGTATGGGGGTGGGGGGGAACAGGGAGCATGGTAAATAGAAAAATTATATAAGGAAACCAGAGGGACTGGTGCTTGTTTTTTTGCACTGGGGCCGTGTCCACAGAGGTGAACCTCACAAGGTAATCCGCTGGGTGGAGTTGGGGCGGAGTTGGGGGCGGGCATAAACAATGAGCTTATCAGAAGGGGAGGGCTCCAGCAAAGGGGCAGACCAAACTGTTGTAGAATACTGCCTGCTTTGTTCCCATGAAAAACCAAAACTACTTCGGGATTGACAAGGATGATCCGCGGCAATGATTTTTTTTAAAAAAAAAATTTTATTTTTTTTTTTTGCTCCACGGCAAGAGAGCAGCAAAATCATCCGTGAAAAGTTGGCCTCTGGGACCTTAGAGCTTTATCATGCATAAGTTTTCTGACACATGATTAGGGGGAAAGAAACATTTCCGGGTGACCTATCATGTCTAAATATCACATGCATGTTTATTTTACTGTGTTTATATATCCCAGAAGAGCCCTGGCTACATAGATTCCTCTCCTAAATTACCTTTTCCAATTGGAGGGGTGGGGAAATCGAGTCAATAAATGACCTTTGTGGCTTGGTAAGCAATTACAAAATTATTTCAAAAAGAAAATATTCAAGGTATTGTTGTTTTCAACACAACAAACATTTATCGGAAGCCCAACAACTTTACAACTACATGTAACTGCTCTGAACATAGCAACATTTACAGAGACAGTATCCTCAGTGCTCTTCAGACAGGGCACTCTGAAAAAAGGCAAGTCCTAATAATTGGTGCCCAGCAATCCCAAGAAAACAGCAAGTCCAACATGTTAAAGAAATGTAGGGCTGCTTCTTCCCCATGTGCTCTTCAACAGATCCTTCTGCCGCTCTTGATGCTTTATTTTTCTGGCTTGGCCTGCAAAGAAGCAGTTCCCTCACTCGAGTTTTTAGCCTCCTCTCTGCTGCTGCAGGCCAGACTGACTCAGGGGAATGAGTTTTATACCACACCACAACTCAACTAACAGCCTGACAAACACTTTCATAACAATATTTCCTAATTATAATATGCTCTGTGACTAGGGTTGCCAACTTCCAGGTACTAGCTGGAGATCTCCTGTTATTACAGCTGATCTCCAGCTGATAGAGATCAGTTCAACTGGAGAAAATGGCCACTTTGGCAATTGGACTCTATGGCATTGAAGTCCCTCCCCTCCCCAAACCCCGCCCTCCTCAGTCTTCACCAACCTCCCACCAATTGCGAAGGGGGACCTGGCAACCCTGTGACCTTTTGCTCCCTAGGCCCTAAATCCTAAACTTTTTAATAGAAATAAAATAATACACACCCAGAGGATACACAAGGCATACACACCCAGGGCTTCTGAGGGAGTTTGAATGGCAGGCATCTTTTAATGTGGGGAGGGGGGGACAGATTTGGGGTTTGCTATTTTATTTTTGGTTTTAACTGAGAATGCTTAATTATTAATGTAAGCTGCCTTGAACTATAAGGAAAGGTGGGATGTAAATGTTTTAATAAATATAAGTAAATAAATATGTGTAAAATGGCATATGTGTAGCCAGTCAAAGTGAAAGCATCTGAGTACATTCATATATGTAGTACTTGCATAGGGTTAATTGGTGGAAGGGGCCATATCTCAGCAGTAGTAGAGCATATGCTTGGCATGCAAAGGTCTCAGGTGGAGTCAGCAGCATCTCCAGTTAAAAGAAGCAAATAGTTGATGTTATGAAATAATTCAGCCTGAGACTCTGGAGAACTGCTACCAGTTTGAGAAGACAATACTGATTTTGATGGACCAGTGGTCTGATTCAGTATGAGGCAGCAACATGCGCTTCAAACTTGGAAGAAAAAAAATGCACTCGAATTTTTGCACTGCTGTCATAAAACAGGGGTGGGGACCCTGCTTGAGAAGTGCCAGATGTCAAGCTTGAACAGGAACCCTGCCTAGAGTGGCCAATCTCCATGTAATCTAGCACAACTAAGAACACCTTATGCTGAATCAGGAAATGACAGGAGAACAACCATCAAAAAGCTCAAAATCAAATGACTATTTGAACTACAAATTTAAACGACAGTCTTATGTATCTATTCACCAAAAACACCAAGTGTAACAATTGCAAGCATGAAATACAAAGTGAGTATACAATATAACACAAATAAACATGAAAAAGGTACAAGGATATATACAATATGAAACAAACAGGAAACTAGAAGTCCCAAAATAAAGCTGACTGTAAATCCAATAGCTTGGTAATCAGCAATTTCTGTAGCCTGGGCGGGGGCTGCCTTGAATCATGTCTTCTTCCCCAACAAGGCAACCAACCAGGGTCGGTTGGCACGAGGAGTCAGGGCAAAAATGCAAGGAAGCAGGGAACGTTTTTGCCACTAGGGCTTCATCAGCCTGAAATTGAAATATTTGTCTCACAAAAGCTGTTTTTTTCAAAGCTGTTTTTTTCAAAAATAATACTTTCTGTCTCTCATTCAATCAGCGCCGCGGCATCAAATCAGTACATAGGGCGTTATGACCTCCAGGTACTAGCAGGAGATCTCCCGCTATTACAACTGATCTCCAGCTGATAGAGATCAGCTCCCCTGGAGAAAATGGCCACTTTGGTGATTGGACTCTATAGCATTAAAGGCCCTCCCCTCTCCAAACCCCGCCTTTCTCAGGCTTTCCCCCCAAAATCTCCTGGTATTTTCCAACCAAGAGCTGGCAACCCAGACCCTGTCATCTGCTCCATAAATTCCCTTTGCTTAATTCTAAGAACTTGGCAGGGAGCTAGATCCAATGACAAGCTGAGATAAGATAATTTTTTTATTATTCAGTTGTTGGAGTTTAAGTTTTGTTCTGAATTTTCCAACTATTTTTTGTAAATACTCTCGAGTTAAGCACAGTTGTGACTGTGATTCCCACTGCACTATAAAACCAACTCTGGGGGGTGATGTCATTTGAGGCTTCATTGGGGGGAGAGTCACACCTCACTTCTTCAGATACCAATGTTGTCTTTTAAGCAATACAAAATATTGTTGTGAGACTGTTGTCTGATCAATGTGGATGAATTTGGCCTAAGGGGACTGGGAATCCATGTTTCATAATGACTAGGGTTTTTAAAAACTGGGGTGTGGTTGTTAGGAGATGGCTCTCCAATGGCACCCATCACAGCTTGGGTGGAGCTGATCCCTCCCAGCTGAGGAAGGGGGCTAAAGTATGCATGTATGTGAAGAAACAGGTGGCCCCATTCAGATTACCATTCTAAACCAGATGTTATCTGTTGTTGGCCTGATTCCAAGTAAAGCTATATGGGGACAGGCATTTCATGCTGCTGATTTCAATCCATTAATGAGCAGACTCTAAAGCACTCTGAAGTAAGGCTGTTGAAATTTTTTTTTTGGTAAAATTCGGATTCAGCAAACTTCGGCCCGTTTTTATTCGGGAAATGCCGAAGTCTGAACTCCCCCACTTCGGGTCCGTGCAATTCGACATGAGATCCGGAGTTCGGGGAAAAATTCGGCCGAATAAAGCCATTAAAAACACAATCGAGCCTTTCCACGGCTCCGGGGGGGCATTTTTGGGGGTAGAGGTCCCAAACTTTCAGCGTAGCTGGAGGGGACCCTTATTGCAAGAACCCCCAAGTTTTGTAAAGATTGGTTCGGGGGGGCTGAGATATGGGCCCCGAAAGGGGTCCCCCCTCCTTAATGTGCATCTCTGACAATGGGGGTTTGCAATTAGCAGAGCTTGCCGCCCACTCCGGAAGCTCCCAGCCCCGACAAACAGCTGAGCTGCGGGGAGCAAGGGCGGGGCAGGTGCGAAGAAGTTTGCAAACCATGCAAAGCAACACATTTGCAACCATACAAACCATGCAAAGCAACATGTTTGCAACCATGCAAACCATGCAAAGCAACACGTTTGCAACCATGCAAAGCAACACCTGACACCTGGGAGTTTGCAAACCATGGAAAGGGACAGAGGCAGCTAGCTATGCATAAGGAGCAGGAGGGGTGGAATTTCCCCTTTTGCATCGGACTCAGGACCAGGCAAATGCATTCTTTAAGTCACAATTTGAAAACCAGTTTTGAGCAAGCATCAAAATAGACCTAACCGATCTTATGAATGAGGGAAAACCTGAGGACACACAACTGAAGCCCCCCCCTCAAACCAGGGAGAGAGACACTCAGGGGGCACCCCCGCGCAGTACAGGCGAAAGCCCCCTTTGGCTTCTCCCCCCACCCACAGAAACTGCTCCCTCCCCATACACACACAGACTCTGCTTTCCCCCCACACACACACACACACACACACAGGAGAAAAATTATAGAGAAAAGCCCCAAAATGGGTCTTACTGTGGATGTCTTCTGTTCCATCAGGGGGCACCCCCCCCTGCAGAACAGGCAAAAGCCTCCTTTGGCTTCCCACACACACACACAGAAACTGCTCCCTCCCCACACACACACAGACTCTGCTTCCCCCCCCCACACACACACACAGGAGAAAAATTATAGAGAAAAGCCTTAAAATGGGTCTTACTGTGGATGTCTTCTGTTCCATCTTCTTCGCACCTGCCCCAACCTTGCTCCCCGCAGCTCAGCTGTTTGTCGGAAGCTTTGGGCGTGGGCAGCAAGCTCTGCTAATTGCAAACCCCCATTGTCAGAGATGCACATTAAGGGTGGGGAAGAAGACCCAGCTTGGCCACTGATTGGCCTCAGGAGAATGCTACTTACTAACTGACGGTTATGCTGCTGCGCCGAACCCTGAATTTGCTGAATTTATTCACCGAACACCTCGAACTCGCTGAATTCGGCTCCCTGTTTTCCCGCCTTTTTTGAGTTAGGTTCCATCCGAACTAAAAACCGCCGAATCAGGGGAAATTCGGCTGTTTTTCGGTTCGGGACCAACCGAATCGACAGCCCTACTCTGAAGCACTCTGGCCATTTAAAACACGGCATGTTCATTTTTGGCTTTAAAAAAAATCTTCTAAGACCATAGCAAACCAGTGCATCTGAATGCTGGTGATATAGCACTGAACTGCTATATCACTAGCATTTGAATGGATTGCATTGCTATGGTGCTATAGTGCTATAGCACGACAGCGCTATAGCTTGACAGAGCTATAGCACTAATCTTAGAACATTTTTTTAAAGCAGAAAACGAATGTGCTGCGACGAAAGGCAGCAGGGGAAGTGTTCCTTTTGGATGCACTCCAGACATTTTAAACAGCACACTGCAGCGATCCAGAAGCGCAAGGAAGAGCTGAAAATGGGAGAAAGCAGTATTCAATAAAAATGGCTGAGGCCTGGGATGTCAACGGGACACAAGCAGCTTTGTCTGAAAAGATTTTTAAAAATCCGTTAGCAGCTGGGAGCCAGAACGGTTGTGTCTGAAATGACACCAAAAAAATCCATTAGCAACCGGCTGCTCAAACAGATTATAAAGGCAGTTTGATAGGGGCCAGAAGTCGCACACTTCTCTTACTGGACTGAAGCACCTTAGGAGTGCAGGTTTAATGTGTGGAAATGAACAGTTGAAGCTTTTCATGGCGTGAAGTAAATAACATCACCTGGTAAATAACATCCCATTAAGCCTCCATTAAAGGGACAGAATAATTTTTCTCCAGGCTGTTGGCAACATTATGCTTAGGAAGTCAGCCGCCAGTTTCTATTTCCCCCCTCCAGTGCTTTGTTGTTTATTTATGCTTCAGCTTATCTTGTGATGATGTGCAGGAGATGCTGGTGAGAATTACACATGTAAGCACACATGACATGTGAAGATTACTCTATGCAACACCAATTGCCAAGTAAGACAGCCTGTGCCTTACTGTTTACTTTCCTCAGACCGCTGTGTTATTAAAGATGTTTTGAGCAATTGTGCGCCTGGCAATGAGAATTTGCTTTACTTTTACGGCAGTCATTTTGTGTTAAAAAGGAGACCGCTAGCTTCAGAACTTTCCCCTTTGGTGCTCACACAAAAGAGCTGTCACTGGGTGTGATCAGGGGTGCAGCATTAATACCGAGGGCAAATTGTGATCAGCAAATTATCGTCCTGAGGACAATTGCTCTTAAAACCAAAGCACCTTCACTGTTATCTATAAAACGAAACATTGGGGTTATATGAAATCTCTGCATAAATGAAGCTGATGGATTCTTGAGAAAGGCTATCTGTATGTGTTTGTCAAGGAGAAAAGGAGAAACATGCTAGTTATTATTTTAATTGAAAAGGGAAAGGGATTTTATACAATCAGACACACTGATCTATAAATAATGGTTGACCTCCCCTGAAAACGACCCACCTTCACAGGTGATCTCAGCAGCAGGACACAGCATAAGCAGCAGTGAGCGGCTCTAAGGAGTTCTTGTCTGAGAGCCCCTCCACGCTTTGAATTGGTGGAACTGAGGAAACTGCCAGCAGACTCGTGTCTGCGGTGATGTTCTTACTGCACAGTCAACTGTGCTCATGGAGCACATCCAAGTCTTGTAAGCCACACAACATGCAGTGACCCCAAACAAACCTGCATGGTCATCCCTTTCATCTGGCTTGGCATGAAAGCTTTCAATTTAGAGCAGGAAAGCTACCAGTCAGACATGTCCCAGGAAACAAGTGCCAGCTCAGGCACTGCTTAAGCGAGGAGGGCTTCACCATGATATCCCTTTGTGCCTTACAGCTGAGTGCAGAACGACAAGTCACAAACTTATGAAATAACTCCCAAGAGGTGCTTCTTCTAGGCAAAACCACTTTAAGAAGTGGAGAATTGCAGTGGGAAAGTAGGAGGGAAGGGGTATACTTACGCCTTCAGACATGTAGATAATTCACAGTGGGTAGCCATGTTAATCTGTCTGCAGTAGTAGAAAAGAGCATATTTTTGTTAGTCTTTAAGGTGCTACTGGACTCTTGCTCTTTTCTACTACTTCAGACATGTGTATGGGAAGTAAATCAGGAAGTCGTTGGGGAAGAAGAAGGAATCAAGTGGGGAGTGGCACCCATCCTACCCCACCATTTCTTTATTGCTGATCTGTCATGTCTAGGGTTGCCAGATCCTTCTTCGCCACCGGTGGGATATTTTTGGGGCGGAGCCTGAGGAGGGCGGGGTTTGGGGAGAGGAGGGACTTCAATGCCATAGAGTTCAATTGCCAAAGCGGCCATTTTTCTCCAGGTGATCTGATCTCTATCGGCTGGAGATCAGTTGAATTAGCAGGAGCTCTCCCGCTACTACCTGGCAGTTAGCAACCCTAGTCATGCCTGAAGCTGCTTTGCGTAGGAGACACAATTGCTAGAGTCTTGTTAGCTGGGGTGGGTGTGTTATAAGTAATTATCTGTTAACTCAGTCTGACATTCAGGCACCCTCATTCTGACACCACCACCACCATGTCTGTTAGAGTAGCACGCAGACATTTTATTCAGGTCTGGATTTGGGTTATTTTGTTTGTTAAAAAATGTCTGGATTCTTCAATACTGTCATTCAGAGTAACTATTTTATTCACATGATATTCCCTCTGGTTTCAGTAAGAAACGTGTTCCAGCCTGTAATTGTTTGTTTGTTTGTTTGTTTGTTTGTTTGTTTCTCAACCAAGTGGGATGGAATTCTTAGGGACTGTATAAAGGGTCTCCTTTCCCACCTTCAGGACAGATAGGAGAAAATCTCTCAATTCTCAATGCAATTAGAAGAAGAAGAAGAGTTGGTTTTTATATGCTGACTTTCTCTACCGCTTCAGGGAGACTCAAACTGGCTTACAATCACCTTCCCTTCCCCTCCCCACAACAGACACCCTGTGAGGTGGGTGGGGCAGAGAGAGCGTGACTTGCCCAAGGTCACCTAGCTTGCTTTGTGTGTAGGAGCGGGGAAACAAATCCAGTTCACCAGATTAGCCTCCGCTGCTCATGTGGAGGAGTGGGGAATCAAACCCGGCTCTCTAGATCAGAGTCCACTGCTCCAAACCACTGCTCTTAACCACTACACCACGCTGGCTCTAATTAAAATTCCTGCGGCTGAGAGTGAAAATTGCATCCGACAGCCAAGTTTTCAGCACAGTAAGAAAAGCTGGGAGGGGAGAGCGGGAGTTGTTTCCCCCATGCTTGCTTGCTCTGTTTCTTTTCCTTTAACAAAGACTAGATTCCTCTACTCTAGCAGCCCCATCGTTACCCTTCAAGGAAGTGAGAGGAGGGTCATGGTTTGGCTGCTGGTGGCGGGAACGAAGAGCCAGCCGGCTGTCACACTTAGGGCCTGATGCAGAAAGAGAGGCGGCTCAAGGAAGGGCAGGTAGGAGCCTGTGTTAGGCTGACCCTCCCTCTTTGGGAAAGTGAACATTAGGAGGCAGTGAGGGAGACACAACAGCAAGAAGAAGACAAAGGCCCACCTGCAGGATAAGTGTGTGTGTGTGGGTACTCAATGAAAGCAATTTGGAAGGGGGAGAGGATTTAATGATGGCTTAGGTAATTTTAGCTCATATGGTGGGACCCTGCCCAAGCACTCTCTACCCCTTCTCTAGAACATCTCCCCGCAGCCTACAGGCTGCAAGGAGCCGGTGGGGAAGTCCCCTTAGGACTCCCCTCATTTGTCCCATTGTTACTGTTGGAAGATCGATATTCCAACAGTTACTTTCTTGCTTACACAGTTTCCCTGTGAAGATGTAGGTATGCCAACCTCCAGGTTGTGCCTGGAGATCTCACAGAATTGCGAATGATCCCCAGGGAGTGGTTCCCTGGATGGGGAGGGCTGTTTTGGAGGGTGATCTCTATGGTATTTTCTCTGCTGGGGTATTTTCTCTGCTCATCTCCCCAAACCTTGCCCTCCCCAGGCTCTTTCCCACAATCTGCCCCAAGAACTCCTGGAATTTCTCAACCAGGAGCTGGCAACCCTAAGACCAAGAGTGATTCTACACATGGATAGTCGGAATCCAGTATATTGAGTCCTCCCACAGCTGTTAGCTTTCGCTAAAATTTAAAACAGCATCAAAGAGATCTCAGATCCTGAATCAATAATTCTTTGCGAGTGATGATCAGGTGCTCCCTCACTGATCTCTCTGTGTGTGTTTACACTTTATTATAAAGAGAAGCCTTAAGACCGCCATCTGCAGGGCAGGTAGGATGCTTATGCTAGAAAGAAGTCAAAGCCTGCTTGTCTGTATCTCCTCTAGCATGTGAACAGCCTTTGAGAAAGACCTTTCAAGCCTCTGAATTGGCATAGTAATTGGTGGAAATGCTTGCCATGCACAAGACCACCAATTGGGATAATCCCATTTGGTGTGAACATTTGGAGTAAGTGTTTTGGTTGTCCTTGTCAAGTCCCTGTCAAGCACATGTCTGCTGAATCTCTTTCTTCCCTCCTTCCCTTTGCTACCCAGGGTAAATGGAAAATTAGTGTGGAGGAATGGAAGCCGCAAGCAAAATGCAACTGTAGATAGCATGGAACCACCCAAAATTATGTTAGCATGTGGGCTGTTCAGTTTCTTACTGATAGCTCGGGGTAATTTCATTCAGATTAATTGTCCTTCCAAGATTAATGAACAAGTTATGTCTGGGTTGGATTTTGATCCATTATGTTCTGAATTCACATCTGGGATACTTTGCATGCAAAGTAGTTGTGCCGCCCCTGACCCATGATGACCGTTCCCTGAATCAAAAATAATTTTGTTCAGATTTGGAGCATTTTCAGTATTTAGAAATGTCATTTTTTTGGGATCAGCTACTGATGGATACATTTCTGACTACATATCCTTAATGCCCAGTTGATGTTATGGGAGAAAGTTCCAGTCAAGGAATGTAGCAAGAGAGAATGGACATGAGGATAAAACTTGCCCTGTAATGTTTGAATTTTCTATACATGAGGATAAAACTTGCCCTGTAATGTTTGAATTTTCTATACAGGCAGTTTAAATCCTTCCATGTTTGTGGCACAGACATAACAAGTCTGCTTCCTGCTTGGTTTTTTCACATTTGAAAGTTTTAATAGAAACCCAGACACACACTTGTCATATTTCACTATGAGCCCAGCTTTGACTGAGGAAATATTGATTTTACCTGGTATGACCCATCTTCATGGTCACATCGTTCCTCACTAAAAAACTTATTTGCTGCTGATTTATGTCATATTGATCTCATGCTTATTTGTTTTACTATTTTACCCAGTACAGAAACTACTTGAACCAAATGTTAATTTATTTGTTTGTTCTTTCTACAGTTTGTAATGACCGCAATATTTTGCAAGAACTTTTCTGTCTCAACCTCTGTCATATGGAAATGATATGCAATTTACCTCACAGGGATAATCTGGAGAAAAACAGCATCAGGATTGTGAAGTATGTTTTAAAGCCTTTTTTCCTAAATGGTGAAGTTATGGTATTGATCATAATATTGTAAATAATAAAACATCGTGAGCAGCATCTCACCACTCCGCAGAAGGTGTCATTTCCTCCCATTGGTGAAGTTGTTTCCAACACCTGGAAAGATAATTCCTGGAGTTGCAAGATCCGTGTGAAGGAACAGCTGCACAGTTTGCGGGGTGGGGACTGGAGTGAGAAAAGGACAAGGAGCTACAATGGCCTCTCCTTTCTCTTCCACAAGCACAACTCCATGGAGGAGAGGGGAAGGCAGTTCCATAACCTCATCCCTCCTCACTCCCACCCATCGATCCCTCTGGCTGTTCCTCCATGTTCCTCTGCATGGATCTTGCAACTCCAGGAACCATCTTTTGGGGAGGGGGTAAGAAAGAGCTGCAGCAAGGGAGAGGAACGTGGACAACCCTGTGTGTCTTCCACATGTGGGTGGGAGGGTACTGTCAAGTGGTTATAATAGACGGTACAGCTAGTGTGGTGTGAGTGTTGGACTCCCATCTGGGAGGCACCCATTTAAATCCTCACTCCGCCCTGAAGCTTGATCACCTACCTCGCAGGGTTGTGGTGAAGATCAAATGGAGACAGGATGGACCCTGTACGCTGCCCTAAGCACATTGGAAGAAGGGCAGAATGAAAAAGACCAAATAAATAATGAATAATAATTTAATGCAGGCATATTTAGTGCCTTGGCCACATACTCTTCTATACAAAGAAAGAGAGAGAAAACCTGAGCTTCTCCAGGCAGCATCTCTGGTCAGGCTGAAATGTGATGTTGGCAGGCAAGAAAAAGTCACTCATGAATGCCAGCATACTAGATGTCCGGCCAGGTGTTCGACCGGCATGCTAACATTGTGCACACAGAAGTGTTACAAGCATAGCAGCCCAGTTTAAATGAGGTTCTAAATGCATACAGTCTCCGTCAGGAAAGTTCTCCTTGCCAGCCAGTATCACCTTTAAATCAGATCTGGCTCTGCCTAACCCATGCTATGCCTAACCAAAAGTAATGTCAGAATGGCAATCAGGCTGACATGCACAGGATGCTTGGAAACCCACAAGAGGCTGCTGTATTTAAAAGAAACAGGTCGCAGTCCCAGCAGGGAACTGCTGTGTCCTGAAGATTCACAGTCCGGTAGACTCCAGGCAATGGGATACTCCATGAGACCGCATCATTACTGACTGCCTGGAGTTCAAACCCTGATCTGTTATAGAGTGCTGTTGCAGGCTCCACACCTTTTAAATTGCCAGTGTTTTAAAAGATGATATAGTGTTTAAGTTAAAGAATCTGGAGAACCCCAACCCAACCCAGCCCAGCCCTTGTACACTGGAGAGTTCACCAGGGATCTCTGGACCTTTCTTCACAGGCTGCTGTCTACCCAGCAGTCCTGGAATGACTTCAGCAATTTCTCTGTGAACAACACTGACCAAACCTAAAGGGGTAAAAGCCCCGCAGGAGCTCTTAATGTGTCACCTTCTACCCACGTGTAGCGCTGGGCAGCGTCCAACGTGTTTTCCGCAAACGGCTGTTAAATCAGAGAAAACAAAACCCAGCTTGACATGCAGAGCCTGTTGCCTGACTGCAAATGAGGTGAAACTCGGGGAGAACTTTGAAAAAGAGGCCATTTGGAAATTGTTTGGTTTGTGAAGAGTGTGTTTGGTGCCATGTGCCTTCTTTCAACAGGATGTTAAGCACTTGGCTTTATCTTCTTAATTTGGTGACATATATCTACTCTATATAGAATTCCAAGGCATATGTAACAAGATGCTTTCCTAATCACAGATATACCATTGAGACTGTTTCAGTGTTCATCAGCAGAGCTTTATTTTGTTCTTCTGGGACTATGCAACTTAGGTGGATTAAATAGCTTACTGGAGAACAGACCAGTTTCTACTGGAGGGTGGCTGAGATACCATCTAGTTCAGGGGTTCCCAACCTTTTTAAGCCTGTGGGTGCATTGGGAATTCAGACACGGCATGGTGGGTACAGCAACAAAATGGCTGCTGCAAAATGGCTGCTGCAGAAGGCGGAGCCAGCCACAAAACGATTGCCACAGTTTTACTTTAGTAACACAGTGTAGATACTTGTGCTGTGGTGGCAGCTGCTGCCAAAGCAATATTCACTTTCCCCTGGCTCCTGGTTTCCACTGCCATGGCTAGTGGGAGAAAATTAACCTAAAAAATTGCCATCTGCAATAGCATGATGTCACTTCTGGGAAAAACCTAGAAGTAACATCAGTCCTCTCTAGGAATGACTGGAACTGTTGTGGTTTTACCATAGTTTTTCTGGCAATTCCTAAGAACATAAGAAGGGCCCTGCTGGATCAGACCATGGTCCATCAAGTCCAGATGTCTGCTCACACAGTGGCCAACTAGGTGTCCTGCCTGTGTTCCAATGCTCCTAATATACCGTATTTTTCTGGGTATAAGACGCCCCCATGTATAAGACGCCCCCTATTTTTTGAACCAAAATTAAGGGGGAAAAGGGGTTGTCTTATACAAAGGGGCGTCTTGAGAAAATACGGGCAGGGAAGAGAGCAGGGGCCATGGGAAGCCTTCCCATGGGCCCCACTCTCTTCCTTTGCTCCTTGCTCTCTTCTCCGCCCCTCAGCTAATGGGTGGAAGCCTTCCCATGGGCCCTGCTCTCTTCCCTGCCCATATTATTCCGTGTATAAGATGACCCCCCAATTTTTAAGTAAACTTTTAAAGAAAAAAATCGTCTTATACACGAAAAAATACAGTAATAGGCATGCTCATATGATCCTGGAGAGAATAGGTATGCATCATGACTAGTACCCAGTTTTACTAGTAACCATGAATTCCCCTCTTCTCCATGAACATGTCCACTCCCCTCTGAAAGCCTTCCAAGTTGGCAGCCATCACCACATCCTGGGGCAGGGAGTTCCACAATTTCACTATGCGTTGTGTGAAGAAATACTTTTTTTTGTTTTGAATCTCTCATCTTCCAGCTTCAACAGATGACCCCGCGTTCTAGTATTATGAGAGAGGGAGAAAAGCTTCTCCCTGTCCACTCTCTCCATACCATGCATATTTTTAGTCCTCTATCATGTCCCCCCTTAACCGCCTTCTTTCCAAGCTAAACAGCCCTAAGCATTTTAACTGCTCCTCATAGGTCAGTTGCTCTAGCCGCCTGATCATTTTGGTTGCTGTTTACTGCACCTTCTCAAGCTCTGTAATATCCTTTTTTAGGTGTGGTGACCAGAACTGTACACAGTATTCCAAGTGTGGTCTCACCATAGATTTGTACAAGGGCAGTATGATAGCAGCAGTTTTATTCTCTATTCCTCATCTAATTATGGCCAGCATGGAATTTGCCTTTTTCACACAGCCGCACACTGGGTTGACATCTTCATTGAGCTATCCACTACCACCCCAAGTTCCCTTTCTTGGTCTGTCGCTGCCAGCATGGATCCCATCAGTGTATACGTAAAGTTCGGATTTTTTGCCCCAATATGCATCACTTTACACTTACATTGAATCTCATTTGTCATTTTAATGCCCAGATCATTTTGGAGCTCTTCACAATCCGATTTTATTTTAACCACCCTAAATAATTTGGTGTCATCTGCAAACTTGGCTACTTCGCTGTTCAACCCCAAATCCAGGTCATTGATGAACAGGTTGAAAAGCACTGGTCCCAACACAGATCCCTGAGGGACCCCGCTGCTCACATCCCTCCATTGTGAGAACTGACAATTGATTCCTACTCTCTGCTTTCTATTTTTCAGCCAGTATGTGTCCTAGAGTGACATCATTTCCAGGTTCTTCTCAGACATTAGGTCATGCCATAACTGATGGTGCCCTCTTGTGTCCCTGCTCCTTTGTTCCCTGCTCGTTGCCAGGCCATGCCCAGCCATCCTGCCTCTCTACACACCACCTCAGAATCTTCAGGAGTTCCCCAAGCCAGAGATGGCAACCCTAGACTCAAGGAATCTAGGCCTTAAACCTGAGGTTCCCGGTGCTGCCTCCTAGATCCTATTCCAAGTTGAGCCCAAAGAGATGTACGTAAATTTAAGTCAAATATGAATTGAGCCCAAAGTGACTTCTCTGAATTGGGCCCATTCGAAACTGGACCTGGAGAAGCTCAACAATGGGAGGTACAGTGTATGTGTCCTCCATGCATGTTTTTCTTGTTAGTAACTGTATCGACATTTGTATCAAACTTGGCTCAACTCTGGATTAGGAGTTTTGGGGGTGGAACCTGGGGCAGGACCTCAGCAGGGTATAATGTCAAAGAGTCCATCTTCCAAAGTCGCTGTATTCTCCAGGAGAACTGATGTTTGTAGTTTGTATATCAGTTGTAATTCTGAGAGAGCTCCAGACCCCGCATGAAGCTAGTAGCCCTACTTGGTTAAGCCTAGCTTCCATGTTCCTCTGTCTTTACCAGTTTTTTTAAAGACAAGAACATTTGTGTGTGTGTGTGGAAAAAACAGGTTTAGGCACTGATAGCATTTTTGTAAAAATTCCTGTTCACAAATAACATGCAGCTGATTTCATTCAATGGTATAGTAGTGAAAGCAACCAGTCAATGACTACATTTTCACACAAACAGATTTCTTAATAAAGAGCAGTCTCTTTATGAGGTGTGAGAATGGGGCAATTCAAGAAGTTCACGAGCCCTAAGAAACTATTTTGGAGATCAAATAATAAAAAAGAGTGCAGACAGGCAAACTTATTTGAAGAATGTAATAAAAAAGATGCTTCTGAGAAACGGTGCTCGAAAGTCAATTGAACTGAGTAATAATTCTCTCGTCTCCTCATGTTGATATGAGCTAGAGAGTCAGGACTCTTTGACCATAACATTGTGAACCTTGTGAAGCAGATCAATATACCAAAGTAATGCAACAGCCAAGAAACTTTTGCCACATCTTCATAAGAAGTAAAAGTTTCAAAGAGGGCCTTGTCAGAAAATAAATCTGAGGAACAGGTAAAGGAGCTTTTTTCTTTAGAGAAACATGGAGGAACTATTATCAGTCAACAAGTGGGGATTTTGAGGACAAAATAAAACATCAAAAATATTTTGTTGGGTAGGGGGTTACATTGACTTGAAGACCCAATGGCAATTTGGGCACAATCTGAAAGATAGGAAATCTATCTACAGGTCCCTTTTGTTTTATCAGGATTTAGATTAAAGGCCTTTAACTTCATAAACCTCTCCCTCATAAAACTAAATTTGCAGTGCTGGCAGAATTGTAAAGCGGAAGTAATAAAAAAGATGGATGTGCCATTTGAGAAGCAAGAGCAACAGATGGGTCTGCTAGGGGAAGGCAAACTGCAAGATCTGGGACTCGTGCCAAATTTTGACTGTGAAAGAGGTGTGACAGGCAATTGCTGCTGCTTTGGCAAAATTGTAACTGATCAATTGATCAATTTGCCCAGGGAAAAAGCCTGCTTGGAAGAAGAACATGAATAGGGCACATAAGCCCAACAAGGGGTGATCACTACCAAATAAGTGAGGATAAAAGAAATGGGCATCTGCAAACTGGTTAAGGGGGCTCAGCTCAGTTGAACTCTCCCACCTCCCAGGAAGAAGACACTGCAAGATAAAAGTAGAGCATAAGAGTCTGAGTGTCAGCAGTGTTCCCAGGAAGAAATAGTGCTGCATAAGCTAAAATATGGGAGATGCGATTGCCCCATGAAGACAAGTCACAAGTCCCCATGGCTGCCCCATGGAGCTGTGATGTACCTGCAAACCCCGAGAAAAAGTGGTATCAAGATCAGGGTTGCAAGAAGCATAGCAGAAATCTCCTTTGCTAGATTTCTCCTGAATGATCATTTCTATTCCCAAGCTTGGCAAACTCTGGGGCATGTGAGCATATATCTTAGGGAATTGATTTGCAATGCATTGTATTCAATAAAACTGCTGCTTTGCTCTCTTGAACACCGAGTCTCTAGCTTATTTCTCTCTTGGTGAGCCTGAAGCTTGATAAAAAGAACCCTGTGCCAAAATTGTTGAGGTTAGTTGAAATTAGTTTTTTTGGTGGTCAAAGGGACTGGGGGTGGGGAGGTTTCCTGCTATAATGGGAGACCTCCCAGCTAAGACTCTTCATTACCCACCACAATTTGACATGCTAGTGTGGGGGAAATGAGGGGAGGGCTCTTCAGCATTGCACCACCATATGATGTCACTTCTAGTGCTAAACCAGCACACAAACACGGCACTGCAGGATCCACCCCAATTGCCATGGTTAAACCACAGAATTTGGGTGAATCATAGAGTGTTGCCCCAACATGATGATGTCCCTTATGGTTTGGTGTTGCAGGTAACACTAAAGAAATCCCCCCCAGTGCTTCCATTGGGTTGCCCTCCTCCCTTTTTCAACAGTGAAAAAGCTGGTTGGATCCAACCACTGCTGCTGGAAAGCCAATTCTATTTGGATTGAGATGTCAATCAGCTACAAAAAATAGAAACAAACTTAATTGGTCATTAGTCATCTTCCTTACTGCTGCCTATTACAGTAATTTTGCCTGTTTCAAACATCTTTTGATGGGAAAGCATCATTTCCCATATCTTCATCCTACAGATGGATAAGAAAGAATGAACGGAAACGATTAATGAAAACGTGGACCACTTTGTCTCCCAACATGGGAAAGGTTAGCATCCTTCAGACAGGAAGACCTGGAGACCAAAGCACTGAATAATCTTGGGGGGAAGGAGGGAAATTAATGTACGAGAGGAAGTATTGCATAAGGAACCAGGATTGTGCTGTACTGGGGAGATGAAAGGAGCGTTGCCGTGTATAGCTCATAGGTGGCATGGGCAGAGGGAACCGGAGGAGGCAGAAGTGGAAGGGAAGAAGCTGAAGCAGAATGTTGTTTTTTAAATTTAAAGTATGTTTTACCCTGTCTTATCTCCACAAACTCAAGGTGGTTAATAAAATGGCAGAAGCAAGATTTTTTAATGTTAAGGCTATTCTATCCATCCCACGTATCAGACTTCTTTGCAGTATACACAGACCTTACAGAGACGGCAGAAAATGAGTAAGAGAAGGTTGCCTCATCTAGGAAATGTTTGTGATTCCCTTTAAAGAGAGCTGTGCATTTGCTATATGGAATTCCTGCTTGGTCATAGAGATGAAAAACGCCTGAAGGATAAAATAGCCCACATTAAGGACTGTCACTTTACATGAACATAGATCTGGTGCAGGCTACCTGTAACAGGCAGCCACAACTAATTCTGGCTCTCTGGTGAGTTTACCTATGTAACACCTATGTATATGTGTGTTAAATAAAGTTGTCATATTCACTGTGTATTTTTAGGTGTACATGAAAAGGTCCTAAGCTTCAGACTTGGTGTGGTGTGCCATGTTGGACTTGGGTATAAGGAGTCTCATGTTTAAATCCATGGTTTTATGGTTCCTTGTGTAGGTTTGGGCAAGATACAGTTAGGGATGTTGAGGGGATAAAATGGTGGGGGGCATAACATCCAAATCACAAGATATCATAGTCCCACTGTACACCACATTGGTCAGGCCACACCTGGAGTACTGTGTGCAGTTCTGGAGGCCTCACTTCAAAAAGGATGTGGACAGAATGGAGCAAGTGCAGAAGAGAGCAATGAGGATGATCAGGGGCCTGAAGACCCCATGAGGAAACACTGAGGGACTTGAAGAAGAGGAGGTTGGGGGTGGGGAATGATTGATCTTTTTAAGTATTTGAAAGATTGTCACTTAGGGGAGGGCAGGGAGGTGTTCCTGTTGACAGCAGAGGATAGGACTTGCAATAATGGGTTTAAACTGTGGGTGGAAAGGTACCGGCTGGATATTAGGAAAAACTATTTACGTTAAGAGTAGTTCAGCAGTGGAATCAGCTGCCTAGGAAGGTGGTGAGGCTTCCCCTCCCTGGCAGTCTGCAAGCAGTGGCTGTACGAATACTCCTTAGGTATGCTCTAGGCTGATCCTGCCTTGAGCAGGGGGTTGGACTAGATGGACTGTATGGCCCCTTCCAAGTCTGATTCTATATGATTCTATGATAAGCTTTAGGACACAGTCGTTACAAGGATCCCACAAGTTAAAACCAGTACAGAATTAAAACAGTTGAAAGCCAGTACAGAAGCACAGCTAAAAAACAGCCCTCTGAAACCGAGCAGTCTTGCATGCCTTCCTGAATGCAAGTGAAGGCACCCTCAACACCCAATCTAGTGGGCCATTCCAGAGGAAAGGAACTGCCACAGAGAATGCTGTGATTGGACTGTTGCCAAATGCACCATCCTAAGTGAGAGTACCACGATAAAAAGGCTTTTTGAGGAATGCAGCTGATCCATGGGAGATGTGGTTAAAGAGATATGGGAATCGGGCTGTGAAGGGCTTTAAAGGTGATAACCAGCACTTTGAATTGTGCCTAGAAACAGATAGACAACCAATGCAGCTGATTCAGATCTTAATGCAGAAGGCTCAGGTGTTAACTAGCCTGACTCATTATTGGTAGGGTGGTACCAATAGCTTCCTGAGTAAACTCGAGGCTGTATCTTACTTCTTTGCATTTGGGAAAAGACATTACTAGCAGCCCACTAGAAAACATATTTTCCAAGAGTTGAAAGTGATTTGAGGGAAGCATCACTTCTCATGATGTACATACTCCCCACCCCCCAATCTAATGTCGCCTCTGGTCAGAGGTTTTTCAGATTTTTGAACAAAATTAAATTAAACGGGTGAGCGTGTGCATCATGCATTTTTAAAATGCATGTTCAAATTAACTATTCACATGAGGGTTGTTTTACACTGTTAAATGATTGCTCTTCTACAATTAGCTAGAAGCAGAATGGCAACTGGGTTCTACATGACATTTAACCTAGTGCTATTTCCAGCTTAAAAATCTGGCAATATCTGCCCCCTGCAAGGCAAGATCCTACTATGTCTACTCAAAGTAAATCTCCTTCACCAAATGTGAGATAGTTAATCTACTAACCCATATATATAACCTATCACTAAATTCAGCTGCTGTACCAGAAGACTGGAGAGTAGCAAATGTAACACCAATTTTTAAAAAGGGGTTCAGAGGAGAACCAGGAAATTACAGGCCAGTCAGCCTAACGTCTGTCCCAGGCAAATTAGTAGAAACTGTAATCAAAAATAGAATTATTAGGCACATAGAGGAAGAAAGCCTGCTGGGCGGAATTCAGCATGGCTTCTGCAAAGGGAAGTCCTGCTTCACCAACCTTTTGAATTTCTTTCAGAAAGTGAATGAGCATGTAGTCCCGCAGACATGATATACTTGGACTTTCAAATGGCTTTTGGCGATGGAAAGTATTGGGGGGCTCAATTTTATATTCTTGCCTCAGGCATAAAATGAGCTAGTTATGACTGCCCTTCCCAGTCTCAATCTCTCATTTATTTTATATTCTTGCCTCAGGCACAAAATTACCTAGTTATGACTGCCCTTCGCAGTCTCAATCTCCTTCTCATTTCTTGGTTACCGTCTCCCTTTTGATTAATGATTGAGCCAAGGAATCGATAACCTTTAACAATTTCAATTCCTTCATTGTCAGCCTTAAAGTTGTGTAAATTGATGGTCATACCCACTCTGAAAAGTGAAATTGCTGTGAAGTATAATGATGAGGATCATGATGGACATCAGGTATTGTTCATTTAACAGTGAAAAAATATGTAAGAGTGAAAAATATATAAATTATATGGCTATGTAACCATGGTTATGCTAAAATAATAGCAAACACTATTGTGTCCTACTCCCATTTTCCTTCACTGATTTGATAAAGGACTAAGATGTCTATTTTTTTATTTAAAAAGTGGCACAACTTGCTCTTATGTAAGGATAATTCCAGCATGGAGTTAAATAAATGACATTTGTGATTTTCACATATTTGATTTTTTTTTGTTCAATGAAAATGTACTTGATACAAATTCATGGGTCAGTATTTGTCTGTTGTTTTTTTTTTAAAAAGGTCAAATTTGACCATAATGCACTGTGCTGGAAACAAGCACATCATATCATTTATGTGCAGTTACATGGCACACAGTTTACCAAAATTCGTGTGATGACAAATAGCTTTTACAGGCTTTCTTTGAGTCATCTATCTAAATGTCTCTCTCATTTTGCTTCAGTTGAAAATCCAATCCCTTTTACACTGAAACTTCATGATAAAAGAGGAAAGAAGCGAAAGAAAATATACCTTTTAGACATACAAATACTGGCATCTTGCATCACTGCAGGTGTGAGGTTTCAGAGTGTGAAGTGTCATTGGGAGAAGGAATCTGCATAAATAAAGTTGACAAGATTGTAATGCTGTACTGTCAGCACAAAGAGTCCAGAACACAGAAGTCAACAAGCTGTACAATTTGAGGGGAATAACAAGGAATCATCATAAATTGTTTCCTTTGCACTGAATAAGCCTTTGAAATGCCGACTACATTTCAGGGGTTTGTATATGCCAGTCCTAAATACACGTTAGTCACCACGATGACTCCCCTATGTTTTATTAAGTAATTTTGGATCTGTCCCACTAACAGTGAAGAAATGCAAGATGGTGATGGGGCAGTTGCAGCGATAGGCATGGCCATAACAATGGTGAAGCAAGTGGGGCACTTGCCTCAGGCACACAAAGCTGAGGGACGCAGAAAAAATAGTAGTCATCTACTGTCCCAAGCTGCCATGTCATTAGGGCTAATTTCTATAAATTCAAGTTGAACCAATCAAGTAGGGACAGCTGGTCCATTAGGGCAGAAGGTTCCTTACTGCTTGCCTCCTTTACAGTAAAAGTAAAGTAAAATACTGAACTTACTACCAGTCCACAGCTTTCAGTAGGGTTGCCAACTCTGGGCTGAGAAATTCCTGGAGATTTTGTGGGTGGAGCCTGGAGATGGCAGCGTTTGGGGACAAGAGGGACCTTAGCAGGGTATAATGCCATAGAGTTAGGGTTGCTAGATCCCCCCTGGTCACCAGCAGGTGGGGGTGGGCAGGTAGGGTTGCCAGCTCCACTTTGAGAAACTCCTCCTGGGATGGATCCTGGGGAGGACAGGGACCCCAGTAGGCTACAATACAGTAGGCTACAACACGTTGAGAAACTCCTCCTGGGGATGGATCCTGGGGAGGACAGGGACCTCAGTAGGCTACAATACTATAGAGTCTGCCCTCCAAAGCATCCATTTCCTCCAGGGGAACCATCTCATTGTTTTTTTAAAAAAAGCTGAAAGTATAGAAGTATCAGCAGAGTTTATGGAATCAAGAAAGCAAAAACTTAAAAGACAACAGATTTATGAGTCAAAAGATTAAAGTTGTAACTTATCAGCTGAACAGTCATTCAAAATATAGATAAAAGCCATATTTGACAGCTTAATTTGGAGTTAAGATATGAAGCTTTATATTAGTATCTTCTGATTTTCATTTTCTTTTGGGAAATTCATTTGTTAAAATGTATACTGATAATCTGAAAAAAGCAGCAGTGGAATTATGTCTTAAATAAGACAGTGGTTTGAATGCCTCAGACATTTTCTGACAAATTCAAAGTTTTAAACATCAGGCGTTAGCATTGCTTCCAGACATTTCATCTGCTACTAGTTTATACCTTCTCTAGTTCATTCATGTATATGATCTGGCTATAGATCATGATGGGTAGCCATGTTAGTCTGTCTGTAGCAGTAGAAAAGAGCAAGAGTCCAGTAGCACCTTAAAGACTAACAAAATTTCTGGTAGGGTATGAGCTTTCGTGAATCACCATGAGTCAAGTGTGAGCTAATTTGTCATCCTTATATGGTTAATTGGTAGAAGTATGAGGAGGTTCTTTGGCAGTAGATTGTTGAAGCTGTGAGGAGACTGTTTGAGTGTGTTCTGTTTTGTGGTGTGGTGAAAGTATTCCTTCAAACATAGACAGTGGGAAAAGGCCTCCAGGTCTCCACAGAGTTGTACTATCTGTGTGGATTTAGTCGGGCAGAAGGATAGGCCTTGAAACGACAGTCCTCTGCTGAGCTGAGAGTGTGCTGGGAAAGGTTGACAATATTGATGGTGAGGTTGTTGTTGCGACCAGTTGGGCCTCATAAACAGCTGGAATTTTTTTGTCTTTCTGCTTTTGTAGAGAAGTTCGTTGCAGATTTTAGATAATTCATCTTCTGTTGTGAAACGTTTCTGGAAAATGTTGATTATGCAGAGAGAAATCAAGTTCAATCAGCTTTTCCTTGATCTGTTTCTGTTTCTGGTACAAGATGCTGATTAAATGTTTCAGTAGCTTCTAGCAGAATGTATGACACAAACTTTCACCATGGTTTGTGGGGTAAGTAGACTGTAGTGGATTCTTTATTCCTAGTCCCTTAGGTATGATGTTCACTCTTCTGCATTTGGTGAGAAAGATGATGTCTGCCTATACTTGTGCAAGTTTATTTATAAGGTTGATGGATTTCCATTCTGTATGGCTAAATGTGGTGCCTTCCATGGAGATAGTTCATGATGGGTATCCATATTAGTCTGTCTGTAGCAGTAGAAAAGAGCAAGAGTCCAGTAGCACATAGAATTGTAGATTGGAAGGGGCCATACAGGCCATCTAGTTCAACCCCCTGCTTAATGCTGCCCAGAAGTGAATCCCCCATCCAGTATGTATGTCCCCTATTTTTGTTACCCAGATGTAGAATTCGTCCCTTGTCCTTGTTGAATTGCATCTTGTTCACATCTGCCCACTTTTCCAGTGTGTTCAGATCTTGTTGAATTTTATCTCTGTCTTTTGGTGTGTTCGCTGCTCCTCCCAATTTGGTGTCATCTGCAAATTTAATGAGTAGTCCCTCTACACCCTCATCCAGATCATTTATAAAAATATTGAAAAGTACAGGGCCCAGAACTGACCCCTTTGGCACCCCGCTGGACACCTCCCTCCATCAGATGAAATGCCATTGACAACTACTCTTTGAGTGCAGTTCTGTGAACCAATTCCCTATCTACCTAGCTAGTATTTAAAATGCCGCCACACCATATGTCTATACCAACTTTACAATACTTTTCCTTATCAGATCAGAGTCAAGCTCTTATATAAATAGAAATCCTTATATTAGAAGATGCATCCAGACTTTCTTTGTTTTCCCCCCCTGCAGATTTGTTTGCCCTGACCTGGATGGCCCAGGCTAGCCTGATCTCATCAGATCTCAGAAGCTAAGCAGGGTTAGCCCTGGGAGCCCACCAAGAAATACCAGGGTTGCTGTGCAGAGGAAGGCACTGGCAAACCACCTCTGAACGTCTCTTGCCATGAAAACCCCAAAAGGGGTCGCCATAAGTCGGCTGCGACTTGAAGGCACTTTACACACACACACACAAGCTATGGAGGCAACACCCCCCCCCCAAAAAAAAACCCTGCAGGCATCTTTTGGGGGAGGGAAGTATCTAAGGTTTTGCTCTATAGGCTTTTAATTGTACTGATTTAATTGTGACTTGTAAGTCACATTGAGCCATGAGGAAAGGCAGGCTATAAACATTTAAATAAATAAATATATTGAGGTTGAATATGATTTGATTAAAAGGAGCACAAATATACATCCTTCTGGTCATATGGGACTACAGTAAAAGTGCTCAACTTGGTGGGGCGCTATCCATCTAAGCATTTGTAAGTCCCTTTTATTTTAAAGGGCGAATGTTAAGCAAGTGGAAACAATAAGAGTTAAAAGAGCCATTGTGGTCTTCAGTTGACCTCTTTAGTTTTCTCCTCAGGCAGAACTCCTGTTGAGTAAGGATAGCATGAAAGGATAGGAAAGGTTCTGGTCTTTTTACCCCTTTGGTGTAGCTCATCTAATAAAGAGCTTGGCTTTGGAGTGCTGTCAATTTATTCACTTGCTCATATATTTGTGAGCATTTTATGACACAAATTGATACAGAGCAGACACAGAAGTTTACCAGGTTCATCCATTTAAAGTCTAAAAACCATGCTTTATTGATGTATGCATGTGTGTAGGATGTTTCAGTTCAATGCTTTTTTTTCCCTTGTGAGCATTCTTTTTTTCTTTCCCCCCAAGTATCTTAATGGATGGGTTTGCTGTGATTAATGTCTAATCACAGATGTTAACCAAACAGAAATCAGATATAATTTCCAGTATTATTGAGACATCTGTCTCTAACCAACTTCTGGTGTTCAGTGGGATTCTTTAATTGATGGACAAAATCCAAGCAAAGTTAAGACCTCAGGTCCCGTTGATTTCACTATAATAGTCATGTTGCAGTTTCTCCTAATGAAATCAATGGCATTTTGTCACAATATCTACCCTTCATAAGTTAAAAATGGCATATTTTCATCACAATTCAACCCTTGTTAAGAGTCAAGCACATGCATAATCTCTCCTAGCGAAATTGATGGGATTTAAATGGGCTTACCTATGTTTGATGCTGCCATGTATGATGCCCTCAGCACCTAAGAAGAAAAAGGGGATAAAAACATGATACGTATTATCTATGAATGCATATGCATGCACCTGGGGACAGAGAATGTAACTATAGACAGTAGGGTCAAAAGGACATGAAATGTAAGAAGCAGTAGTAGGGCTATAGAAAGCCCTAATGTGGACAATTTACACAGCAGTTGGTGATAATACTCTCTTTTTAGCTATGCTATATGAAAGAAACCCATCATCCTGATTAAGCCCAAATTCTGTAGAATCAAAAATTCCAGTCCAACATTTTTACACAGGAAAAGTTGAGAGATGAAAAAATTCTTCCAATTTGCACCAGGCATATTTTCTCTTCCCGAAAGTGCTTTCAGCATTTGCCTATAACAAGAGGCTCTGTGATTTGGAAAGGAGGAAATTTTGTAGCTGGTATTAATGTTATTCTGCTCAGGTATCCCTGAAGCTCAGAATGGTGTGTGGGAATGATTGACATCAGTTCTAGTCCAAGAGGTAACCAAAACAGAACTGAAATGATGTCCACATTGAGGATGGCTCCTTCCCCAAAATGATTAGTGAGCTGAGGGAGATTACTTTACATGGCATATGCACAAAATTATTTGCATTATTGATACGGCTGTTAGAGCAGTTCAGACAAATTGGTTCTCATGGCAGCAGCAGGAGGGTTTTTACATTTAAAATGTTTTAATCAATTGTTTGGAGGAATGAGCAATTTGGATCTTGTCAACGATTAGGAAGTAGGTTAAACGCAACTGCCCTGATATAGGCAACCACAACCACATGTTGACCTGATCATCAAGTCCACAAATTCTGTTTGAGGAAAATTGATGGTCACACCACTGTTTCCATGTAAGGGAGCATGTTAGCATTAAAAGGGGGAAACCCAGATGGACCAAAGGTCATCATCATTAGTAAAGATAATGCAAACATTTCTTTTGACTCATTGTGTGTATTTGACTCATTCTGGTTAGACCTCACCTAGAGTACCATGTTCAGTTTTGGGCACCACAATTTAAGAAAGATGTAGACAAGCTGGAACATGTCCAGAGGAGGGCAACAAAGATGGTGAGGGGTCTGGAGACCAAGTCCTATGAGGAAAGGTTGAAGGCCAAACTAATGGAATTCCTACATGGAAAGGATATGGAAGAATTTAAAAAAAAAACATGGGTAAAGGCCACCACATACTGGGCCAAACTGGCAAAAATGGATTTTACTACTTTAATTAGTGAGTTATAGATACTAGTTTTAATATTTTTATATTTTATTGTTAATAGGTTAAAAAAACTGTTTAGACACTTCTTCGGAAGTCGGGTAATGGGTCACTTTTTTAAGGTGGGTGGAGGGTGAAGGGGTATCTTTTTGAATTTTATAATTTTGTAATCATGAATGTAATAATTAGTATATAAAGATACTCTTTTGTATTTTCTTTTTCAAAAAATTTATATATTATTTTTATTGTATATGTTTGTTTTGTTTTGTATTATAAAAATTAATAAAAATTTATATATATATAAAAAAGGAAAGGTTGAAGGAGCTGGGTATGTTTAGCCTGAAGAAGAGAAGACTGGGAGGGCATGTGATAACCATGTTCAAGTATTTGAGGGGCTGTCATATAGAGGATGATGCCAAGTTGTTTTCTGTTGCCCAAGAAGGCCGGACCAGAATCAACGGGTTGAAATGAAATCAAAAGAGTTTCCATCTAGACATTAGGAAGAATTTTCTAACAGTTAGAGTGGTTCCTCAGTGGAACAGGCTTCCTCAGGAGGTGGTAAGCTCTCCTTCCCTGGAGGTTTTTAAGAAGAGGTTAGATGGCCATCTGTCAGCAATGCTGATTCTGTGACCTTAGGCAGATGATGAGAGGGAGGGCATCTTGGCCATCTTCTGGTCACTAGGGGTGTGTATGGGGGAGGTAGTTGTGAATTTCCTGCATTGTGCAGGGGGTTGGACTTGATGACCCTGGTGGTCCCTTCCAACTCTATGATTCTATGTATGCTTGCCAATGGACTCCCAGTGTGTGTACACTGCAGGGGACACACACTTATAACAGAATTCTACAGCCACTAAGTTGACTGGAGTGGAGAGCCAGCATGGTGTAGTGGTTAAGAGCGGTGGCTCTAATCTGGTGAACCTGGTTTGATTCCCCACTCCTCCACATGAGTGGCGGACTCTAATCTGGTGAACCGGGTTGGTTTCCCCACTCCTACACATGAAGCCAGCTGGGTAGCCTTAGGCTAGTCACAGCTCTCTTAGAGCTCACTCAGCCCCACCTACCTCACAGAGTGTCTGTTGTGGGGAGGGGAAGTGAAGGGGATTGTAAACTGGTTTGATTCTCCCTTAAGTGGTAGAGAAAGTCGGCATATAAAAATAAACTCTTCTTCTTCAGTCTTGGCCCATCTACACTGGCTCTCAATCTATTTCTGGCTGCAATTTAGGGTTCCAGTGCTGATCTTTAAAGCCCTGTATGGTTTGGGACTAACATACCTGAAAGGTTGCCTACTCCCTTATGAACCCAACCCTACTCCCTTATGAACCCAGTGCCTTCCCCAGTCATCTTCCCTTTACCCCCAGCAAGCTGGATACTCCTTTTACTGACCTTGGAAGGATGGATGGCTGAGTCAACCTTAAGCCTGCTACCTGAAACCGACTTCTGTCGGGATCGAACTCAGCTTGTGAGCAGAGCTTGGACTGCAGTACTGCAGCTTACCACTCTGTGCCATGGGGCTCTTGCTGAAAAGCTTATATGATATATATTGCTCATTTTAATGTTACTGGATCAGAATATTATTAAAATCAGCTGCTATTTGGGGCTACTATTGCAAAACGAACGCTTCAGAAGACTTCATTACTATTACTTTTTAAAAGATCAGACCTGGGTTAAAATATTTTTAAGAACTCTTAAAAGTAGATAGTATCTGCTTTTCAAAATATATTGGGGAATCTAGTATGTTGTAACATTTAAGCAGAAATGACAAATGGTCATTCTAAGTAAATGGTTAAATTGGTCCGGGGCATTTAAAATATAGAAATAATACTGTACAAGTTGTACAACTATGTAGTACTAAGGACCAAAATTTATTAATTTTGATTCAGATGAGCAAGTTCCTTCAGGCTGAGTTGTAATGGTCACCTGTTACTATAGGCTCCTAACGAAACCTAATTTTCAGTAAGCGAATAGGTGATTGCAGTGAGCCCCTAGACTTGCAACTAGCAAAGCTGTGTGTAAGGTCTGGATAACTAATCAGACAAAGGGACAAAAAGCGGCTTCCAGATCCTGTGTGGACTGTCTGCCAGTTTACTAAACAGACTTTTCAAGGGAAATCCAAAGTCTGGACTTAGCAAGGACAAATGGGAATACACAGGGATCTTCTCCTGTGCTAACACCCCTGAAATGAATTCAATTTTGCTTTGGTTCTTCTACATTTCAAAAGTGACATCATGTGTCCCCAATAGTTTTCAATCTTCATTTGACAGACAGAAGAATACCTTGGATCTGGTTTCCTCTTTTGAAGTGTTTCTATTTGAATCTTTAACCTCTGATAAAAATAAATAAATTGGAGGACTGTAAAAGAACCAGTGTTCCCTAGGAAACAAATTACTAATCAAGAGGAAGAAACAAATAAAACAGTATATTTTAGCATGTGTTTTATGACATGGTTCTCTGTGTAAGTAAAACTAATTTCAGTTAGTGGAGATGAACCCAGCAGTTTTCTAAGTAAAGAAAAGAGAGGCAGTGTGGGAGGTTTCTATGGGTCTTAAAAAGTTAGTCAATCAGTTCAACACACCAAATAAAAATATGTAATGGGTTTGTTTATTTGTATACAAAATGTCATAATTTATCAATACTGTGCAGCAAAATATATTATCACTCATATCCCAAAATAACCAGACAGTATTTCACTTCCTTTCTATCCGCCCTTTAAAAATGGCAACACTGTTTTGGCAGTTGAGCAGCTAAAAATAAAGTGCTATAATTATGCAGTCCTGGAATGTCCCCCCACCCCCACTTTACAAATGTGATGTTCAGTCTCATGTACAACCACATTTTGTTTGTTTCCCACAACCTAAAGCCCCATACCTTTTACATTCTCAAGAATACACATACATAAAGTGCTACTGCTTAAACAACCCCCCCCCAAAAAAAACTTCACAACATGGATCTGGTTCATACCAGGCACTGTTAATTCACAAAAGTCAAAGATTGTCACATTGTGTGAAACTACACAGAGGAAAAAGTCACTTAGACATCACTGGGGGATCTTGAACGAAAGGACACTTTAGACTGAAAGCAGCCACAAAAAAGAACCCACATGGACCTTTGGATTTCTTGGTTTCTGTAGGCGTAAATGATAGGATTAATCATAGAGTTGTAGGTAGCAGGTAGAAGTGTGGCATAAGTGTACACAGCAGGGTAGCTGGAATCTCCAACTACACAGTAGATGGCAAAAGGTAACCAGCTGGCTCCAAAGGTCCCAAGGATTATAGCAAGTGTAGAGACTCCTTTTTTGGTTGCAACGTAGTGCGATGCTGTTAGAAAATGCTGCTGGAGCGCTATCTGGTGTGCATGCCTGCACACTATTTGGCAGATTTTAATGTACAGATGGAGCATAAGGATAAAAATGAAAAAGAAAGAGGCAGACAGCAAAGTCAAATTACTTTTGGTCAAAGGTCTGACAATACTGCATGATGAATAATCTTCCAGACAGTTCCAGCCTAAGACAGGTAGCAGTCCTAAGAAGAGAGACACCCCCCAGGTGATGATCAGCATCATATGAATGCAGAGGACGGTCTTCTCAGAGTAATAGGTCAGTGCATTGTATAGTGAAAGGTAGCGATCAATCGTGATGGCCAATAAACTGCTCACCGAAGCAGTAAAAGAGGCAACCAGGAAGCCGACTGTAATAAGGCTGACGGTTTCTGACTGGATCACATAGTGGAAAACAAAATTCAGGATCAGGCCGACTCCAGCCAGTAGGTCTGCCGTAGCCAAACTCCCAATCAGCACAAACATTGGAGTTCTCAAGTTGGGCGTGTAGAATATAATGGCTACTACGATAGCATTTTCACAGGCAATGATGGTTCCGGAGATGCAGAGCATAATATCCCAGGGGTTGATGACAAAGACCGGGAGCTCGCCGGAGAGCTCCAAAGAAGAATTCTCACGGCTGGTATGAATCCAGGGTACAGGAGCCCCAGTTTCATTCAAAGAGATGCTTTTGTTCATCTCTGCCACAGCCAGGTCTGCCACCTGCAAGAAGAAGAAGAAAGGAGAGAATGGAGAGTCAGAAGTGAAAACAAAGCATAAGCAACCCCAGCCCCCCACAAGTCGATGAACAAATTGAAAGTGTGAGAGAAGGGCAGGGTATAAAGGGGGGGGGAAGTCAACAGAAAGGGGAATAAAACATGTCCAAGAAAAGGAAAAAAAATGAGAATGATGCTGTCGCTATACCTAGAAATCCAAAGAACCTAAAGGAGAAACCCATGGAGAGAAATTCCCAAGGGGATTAACTGTGTCAGCCTGCTTGGCCAAAGGAAAAAGGAGTCTCGCAGCACCTTAAAGGCGGGCAGATTTACTGTGGCATCAACTTTCACCACCCACTTTATCAGCTCCACGAGATGCGCCCTCCCCACCCCTCACCCGCCTTCCGCTGAAGATTTGCTGGTTAATGTTAGGTGCCGCAACGGAGCCTGGCGAGCGGCGGCGGAGAGGCGCTGTCCGGGGTGCTGAAATCGAAGAGTTGCTCTCCGCCCCTTCGGAAAATAACCCGAATCCCTTGATAAGGATACCAAATTCATTTATAGTAGACAAGGGCCAGAGTCCGGGAGCACCTTAAAGACGAACAAAAATATTTTCTGGCAGGGTAGGAGCTTTCGCGAGCCACAAGCTCACCTCTTCAGATACTTTCAGGTGCTCCCGGGCTCTGGCCCTTTTCTACTACTGCAGACAGACGAACCCGGCGACCCACTGGGAATTAAATTCATTTATGCAATGGGAGGTTTTGCCTTGGATTCGTCCCTCTCGAGATGCACATTTCCCCCTTCCCAATCCTTGAAGCTCCACAGTCGCCCCCCCCCCCCGTGCAGAGTTTTAAGAACTCGGATGGGGAAAAGGTGCATCTAGAGCCAAAAAAAGGTGCATCTAGAGCCAAAAAAAGGTGCATCTAGAGCCAAAAAAGGTGCATCTAGAGCCAAAAAAAGGTGCATCTAGAGCCAAAAAAAAGGTGCATCTAGAGCCAAAAAAAAGGTGCATCTAGAGCCAAAAAAAGGTGCATCTAGAGCCAAAAAAAGGTGCATCTAGAGCACATCCCAGCCCAAACCTCCCGTGCGGGGATGGCCCCAATAGGTAGGCGGATGGCTGGACCCCCGCGCCAAAGCCCCCGGGGAAGGTCCGCCACCCTTCGCCAAGCAACCCCCCCCCACACCCCCACCCCGCGGCTTCTTACTCGGTCTCAGGGCTGCAAGGCGCTCCTCATGGGTGCTGCTCCTGCCCGGGCGCTGCGCAGCTGCGCGGGGGAAGCGAGCGGCGGGCTGGCGGAGCTGCCCGTCTGACGCACGCGGCGGCCGAGCCCGGCTCCCCAGGCGCGCCTGCAGCCTTGCGCGCCCAGCCCTCCGCCGGCGGGGGGGGGGGAGAGGAGGGGGGACGCGTGCCGGGAAGTGCAAGCCCCCCACCCCGGGAAGGGGAGAGCAGAGGCGCCCAGCCGAGCGGAGGGGGGAGGAGGGCTCCCCCAGGGAGAGGAGGGGAGGGGGAAGGACTCCAGCGGAGGAGGATCTTCTGTGCAACTAAGGAAGCTGAAGCTTCAGGGCCCCCAATCCCAGAGGGGCCCCCTGAAGCCACCTTTTTTTTTAAAAAATGACTTTTTATTGCTTTTCCCCATAAGAACACAATCCATCTTATTCGGTATTTCATCAAGCTGATCTTTCCATATGTTAGTAAATAGCAATATATAGCTTAATGCAGGGGTGGGGAACGTCAGGCCCGGGGGTCGTATAAGGCCAGCGTAATCATTTATAACATAATAACTCCCGAGAAAAGGATAGATCTATAAATTCTTTACATTGATAAGTAAATTTAAAAAACTCATTGTTATTCCCCCACACCTCCCCTTTCTCCCATCATTTCAGTACCCTCCAACACTTTAACCCTTCTTCTTTAACCCTTCTTCCTTCTGGAAGGACTCCAGCAGAGGCGGATCTACTGTGAAACTAAGGAAGCTGAAGCTTCAGGGCCCCCAATCCCAGAGGGGCTCCCTGAAGCCACTTTTTTTTTTTTTAAATGACTTTTTATTGCTTTTCCCCTAAGAACACAATCCACCTTATTCGATATTTCATCAAGCTGCTCTTTCCATATGTTAGTAAATAGCAATATATAGCTGCCTTAATGTATACCTTCATTGTTAAATACATCTAATAGTTTGGACTCCCCCCCCCCGCTTCCTCTTACCTGCTCATAATCTAGTCACTCCTTTATATTAAAAATTATCTATTCTTACTGGACTAGTATATAATTATTTATAATTTTCAATTTATTCCTAATATCCATTATATACCCACTGTCATCTATAACCTAATCACTAATATTGTCAATTGAAATTAGAAAAAAATTAAAAATGCTAGTAGGTTACATAATAACTCCCGAGAAAAGGATAGATCTATACATTCTTTACATTGATAAGTAAATTAAAAAACTCATTGTTATTCCCCCACACCTCCCCTTTCTCCCATCATTTCAGTACCCTCCAACACTTTAACCCTTCTTCTTTAACCCTTCTTCCTTCTGGAAGGACTCCAGCAGAGGCGGATCTACTGTGAAACTAAGGAAGCTGAAGCTTTCAGGGGCCCCAATCCCAGAGGGCCCCCCTGAAGCCAGTTTTTTGAAGGAGTGACTGAGAGCCAGCGTGGTGTAGTGGTTAAGAGCGGTGGTTTGGAGCGGTGGAGTCTGATCTGGAGAACAGGGTGGGATTCCCCACTCCTCCACCTGAGCAGCGGAGGCTAATTTGGTGAACTGGATTGGTTTCCCCACTCCTACACAGGAAGCCAGCTGGGTGACCTTGGGCTAGTCACTCTCTCTCAGCCCCACCTACCTCACAGGGTGTCTGTTGTGGGGAGGGGAGGGAAAGGTGATTGTAAGCCGGTTTGATTCTCCCTAAAGTGGCAGAGACAGTCGGCATATAAAAACCAACTCTTCTTCTTCAACAAAATCAATGGAGTTTTTTAAGTGATAGAATCATAAGCCAATGGGTTGAAGTACTTAATATTGACCTTAGAGTATGCTCTAATACCCATTCCATATGGCCTCAAAATGTCCCTGTAATTGGCAGTGGCGGACCTACATTTTTGGGGTCCTGAAGCTTGAACTGTTATGGGGGCCCCTTCGCAACCGGAAACAATAGGGCAACATCCAGCGAGGTCCAAAGGGCCTTGTTGCCCTTGCAAGGACCTCGAGGCTCAAATGGTGGAGAACAGGGTGGTGGGGTGGAGTCCTTGAAAATGGGCCATACAGTGATGAAATAAAACTACTGAACTATTAAGCCATGCAACAACAAAGGATCTGACAATCCAGATGCCCAAATGTAGGCTGTGAATAGATCCTGGCAAGCTCAGTGAGTCCTTACAGCTGGGGGTTCGAGCCCTGCAAGCCCCTAGAAAATTTTGAAATTTGACCAATTACCAGTGGCGGATCTACTATGAAACTAATGAAGCTTAAGCTTCAGGGGCCCTGATCCCAGAGGGGCCCTGAAGCAACTTTTTTTTAATGAGTGGATTTTTCAACAAAAGCGATTGAGTTTTTTAAAATGTTTTTTTTTAAATTAAAATAAGGCTATTTTAGTGATAGAACCATAAGCCAATGGGTTGAAATACTTAATATTGACCTTAGAATGTGCTCAAATACCCATTTCATATGGCCTCAAAATGTCCCTGTAATTGGTCAGTTTTCAAAATTTTCTAGGGGCTTGCAGGGCTCGAACCCCCAGCTGTATGGGCTCACTGCGCTCACCAGAATCTATTCGTAGCCTACATTTTCACAGCTGGATCCTCAAATCCTTCGTTGGTGCACAGCTTAATAGTTCTATAGCTCAGCCCTTTGGCTAGAGCCAATCGGAACCATAAAAAGACATCTGAATTCTCAATTCAGGCTGCGCTTGTCTCTCTTGCGCATTTTAACACCAAAATTCAGATTTTCACCTCTTTATCCTAACGAGACCCCGCTGATTACCGTCTACCTCTCTATTAGAGAATTAACCAATACATCTGCCATAGAACAACCCCACTGAAGAAGATAACAGAGGTTACCCAGACCTCGTTTCTGGTTGTGAATGGGCTCCCATAACAGTTCAAGCTTCAGGGTCCCAAAAATGTAGGTCCGCCACTGGGCAAAGGAACGCCTTCACTGAGGGGCCGCCAAGGAGTAGGCGGCCTAGATATATATTATCTGTTTATCTCTGACCTTATGGCCACCAATATTATGCCAATAAAGGTTATTTGATTCTGAGTAGGTGGCCAAGGCAGTCGAGATCGGGGCAATGCCCACCGAGAGAGCAGGGCTTGGTTAACCATGTGTCACTGGCACCTTAGACACTTGCACACAGCACCAGCAGTCAGTCTAGTAACTGGGACTGCACGAGGAGCCCTTTCACACACCATGCAGATAGCATGCATGGGAGGGCAGCTGCGCTAATCCTGTTTGATACAGAGCTACAAGAACCTGTGCTGCAGCAGCTCTATACTCCCATCCATACAGCCCTAGTTAGGCCAACATTTTTGGATTAGGGTTGCCAGGTCCCTCTTTGCCACTAGCGGGACGTTTTGGGGTGGAGCCTGAGGAGGGTGGGGTTTGGGGAGGGGAGGGACTCCTGCCATAGAGTCCAATGGCCACAGCGGCCATTTTCTCCAGGTGAACAGATCTCTATCGGCTGGAGGTCAGTTGTGATAGCAGATCTCCAGCTAGTACCTGGAGATTGGTGACCCTACTTTTGAATTTGAATTTTTGAATTTAATTTCACTGAAGTCATTGTGCTGTCAGATCATGGAATCAAATGAGGGACACTCTGGCGTGGTTCAGTAGATATGGTGGGATCATGGATAACCTTACGCATCGGATATAATTCAACCATGAGAACACTTCCCTGGGAATCCTGAGCAGGGTTCTGAGTACATATGTCTCAGCAGCTGTGGACAGGATATGTGTCCAAAGATATTTTTCTGGTTCTGACTTGACTTCACCCCAGTTGCCCGAGCTGAGGTCAGCTGGGGACCTGACTCATCCATACAAGGAAGGCTGGGAGAGGGAGGCTGCTGGGACCCAGGCAGATCACCCCAACACAGTTGAGAACAGGGCCGGAAGGCCAAGGCAGCAGGGAGGGGTGTGGTCAGAAGCCTGGACTTAGGGAATGCCAGGTTTTGAAAGGCTAAAAGGCAGCCCTGAGCAGCAAGAGGGAGGAGCAGGGCAGGGAGACAGGCAGCAGAAAGAAGAGGTAGGGAAGGCTCCCCTTTCCTTTTATGGAGCAGGTGGATGGGATTGGCTACAGACCAGGTGGGAGTGGGGCCAGGGCATCCCATATAAGGGAAGACACTACACTGGGCCAGGAAGGAAGGGAGGGACTGAGCTCCTAGAAGGAGAGAGAGAAGGCCAGAGTGAGCCAGTCCAGCAAAGGAAGAGGACCTGAGTGCCAGAACCCCCTCTCCTTCCCAATTCTGAGGCCAGAGTGAAGGTAGAATTGGTAGAATGTAGGTTTAGCACTGCTGGGATCTTGCCCAATGCTACATGTGGAAAGAAGACCCACTGATTTCGATTGGACAGGTACAAGTAGATATGTCTACAATCTCAATCTAAGTGGGTCAGGATGTACTAATCTAGTAGAGACCTGACTAGGGAAGAAGGAATACTATGAATTAAGGACAGGGATGAGCTGGGGGGGAAAGGGTTAGAGAGCAGCCAAATAACCTGGTCTCAGAAGAAGAAGATGGAGTGCCACCCATCTCATTCTGCAAAAAGGAATGATAGTCTTATTGCCAAGTCAATGAGGAAAATTAAGGCCCCTTCTCATGGGAACCTGCAATGCCACTCCTTTCCACAGCCCCCAAATATTTTGTGGCACAATGAACCAAACTCTGACTCTTCCCATGTGGCCTAGGGTTTCTTACATTACCTCAGTGACATGGGAAGAGGTGGCCCTATGGTGATTCCCAGGCCAGTATTGTCATGTGAGAACACAGTCCAAAGAGAGATGAAGGCCACATTTAGTGTCTGACAGCCACCTTTCCAATTTGTCCTTTTACCTTTTGACATGTACAGGTGCAAGATTTTGTCACTTAATTTGATTCATGGCCATCTCAGTGCCGAGTTCAGTCTTTAAAAAAAACCTTGACCATGATCCTACAATCATCAATGTAAATATGCTGACAGATCTGCAATAGGACACATTACTTTTAATTATTTTAATATTAATCTATACATGCATGATAGTCATACTCATCAAACAACACAGAAATCAAATATATGATGTTATGGAAATGTTGAATGAAAAGACAATGATCACTACACTTTAACAATGAAATACTTTTCTTTTATGGGCATTGATGTCTAAGAAATGTTTCTCACAGTGCCAACCCAAGCAGAGTTAGACCCCTCTAAGTTGATTTAAGTCAATGGGCTTAGTAGGGTATAACTCTATTTAGGATTGCACTAAATTGAGTATGAGTGCTATATTATGGCTGGTGGCTGTTAGCTACTAATTACAACATCAGTACCTTCCATTAGCAGATACTACCATCAGGATCCAACCTAATAATTAAATTGGTTCTTGTAGGTTATCCTGGCTGTGTAACCGTGGTCTTGGTATTTTCTTTCCTGACGTTTTGCCAGCAGCTGTGGCAGGCATCTTCAGAGGAGTAACACTGAAGGACAGTCTCTCTTGGTGGTGAAAGGGGCCATCTCCTCCTTTTTTCAGCAGTGGAAAAACTGGTTGGCTCCAACCCAATGTAAAGTGAAAATTGCCCCTTGGGAAGAATATTTATTACTATGATTCAATAAGTTTATAATCCTGTTGCTTTTCTATTAGAGATGGGGTCTCTAATAGAAAAGCAACAGGATTATAAACTTATTTCTATTAGAGACGGGGTCTCTAATAGAAAAGCAACAGGATTATAAACTTATTTCTATTAGAGATGGGGTCTCTAATAGAAAAGCAACAGGATTATAAACTTATTGAATCATAGTAATAAATATTCTTCCCAAGGGGCAATTTTCACTTTACATTGGGTTGGAGCCAACCAGTTTTTCCACTGCTGAAAAAAGGAGGAGATGGCCCCTTTCACCACCAAGAGAGACTGTCCTTCAGTGTTACTCCTCTGAAGATGCCTGCCACAGCTGCTGGCAAAACGTCAGGAAAGAAAATACCAAGACCACGGTTACACAGCCCGGATAACCTACAAGAACCAATGAACTCTGACCGTGAAAGCCTTTGACAATATAATAATTAAATGTTTTGAAATTTTAGGTACAAAAGTCTCAGTTAATGCTTACATTATCCTTTTCAGAGTAAAAGAGCTTGAATAAACACTCATTCCCTTAGAAGACATGGCATCTTCAACATTATTCACATTATATATGCTGCAATCAAAGAGAATGACATGCAGAGCTACTTGAAATGTAGCTGTCATTACCAGTGATGAAGTTTAAAAACCGCATGTAGCTACTAAATCAATGCCTTAAAGATAAATCCTGGATTTGATTACTTCCTCTTTGGAAGAGGATAATCAGATCTTGCAATTAAAATTGAAACTCTACACTTCTTGAGGCTTCCCCATGAGAAACATATAAAACAATCTATTTAATACTCCAAAGGCAGAAGAGATCCCGTCATCCTGCCTCCAGCTTTCGCTAGTAATATTATATTATCGCTATCTTCATGTGATTTGGTGTAGCTCTAGTAAATATTCTACATGGGGTCTCTAATAGAAAAGCAACAGGATTATAAACTTACTGAATCATAGTAATAAATATTCTTCCCAAGGGGCAATTTTCACTTTACATTGGGTTGGAGCCAACCAGTTTTTCCACTGCTGAAAAAAGGAGGAGATGGCCCCTTTCACCACCAAAAATAATGTTAAAGATCGTGGGATATGCATAGACAAAAGCCACATGGTACCAAGGGCTTTAAAAAGAAGAAAAATAAGGAAGAATAATTGATTGAAAGGCTGACTCCAACTCATTGTTTTACTTATGTTTAGAATGGACAACAGATACAAGTGTATTCTGAAAAGGTGTACATGAAAATCTCAAAGTGTAAGAAGTGGTGTGCACATTTCACATTCTGTGTGCCTGAGCGTCACCTCTAGGGTTTTTCCCATTGTCTCCATCCTGCAGCCTTCCCCCAATCATGGTTGGACCAGCCTCAGACCAGGCAGCGATGCTGGATAAGCGCTCTTGGTATCTCTTCTGCCCTGGACATCCACCTAGCAACCTCTCTCTGGGCTCTAGGCTCTTGTCCAGCATCCTCCTCAGCTGGCTCTTCCTTTCCCTATTTCCCTTTCCCTAATTTCCATCACCTGCCCCTTTCACCCTCCACTCTTTCCCCCAGGTGCTCCCTTTCCCCCATTACCTAGTGCTTCCCAGTGCCCTCAAGGGCAAGGCCTCACTCTGCCTCCTGCTCTGGGGCTTCTCTTAAGTAGTTTGCCTTAGTCCCTTCCTTGCCCTTCCCTCTTGGCCAACCAGAGCTGACCTTGCCAATTGTTGGCATTACATTGATTCCCTCCCCAGTCTGGCAGCCTGTGTTCCTGGTAGGCTGTTGGCTGTGAGGGGGCGGGGGCGGTGTTTGCCCTGTGCAGTGGGGCTGAGAGTGGAGGGGGCTGAGCGGTCAGTGTTTGTTTCCCCTCCTGCAGGTAAGTGGGGTCCTCAGGGTTCTCCTTCTCTCCCCCTTGCTCTCCCACTCTGCTTGAGGGATTCAGGGGCTTGGGGGCTGCATTGGCCACTGCCTTCAGATTCTCCAGCCCCGTTTTCCTTGCTGTGGCAACTTCCGTCCCACCGGCTGTTCCTGTCCCGGCCGGGGCTTCTGGGGCCGGCTGGCTTGGGCGGGACTTGCTGCCCTTTTGTACTGTGGCCAGGTGGTGTACTGAGGTGGCTGAGCCTGCCTTGCCCCACTTGGTGCTAGAGTCCAGGGATGTCATTCCTGCTGCCGCTTTTGCAGCCACGGTGGCAGCCGACCCCAAACACACTCTGATTTTCATATCTGAGTTCAAAATGTAAAATCAGGTTAAAATTACACTTCAGAAGAGACATGAAAGTTGTGCACTGAATTGAAGTTCCCCTCCCCTTTTAACAATAAATACCTGTGTTATGATGTCATTGTGTGCAGTTCCCCACCCATTCTAGGTGCTGCCCATGATTCATAGGGATGTATGCAAACATACAATGTGATGACCTTATGACATGGCTTGTGTTCCTATTCACTAAGAACCCAACTTTGAGATACTGTTTTTGGCAGTATCCCTGAATAATACCTGTAATGCCACTGTTAGCTCAGGTGTCTATCCCTAGCATCCCATAAACAGACATGCTCAGGCAGGTGATCCTAAGCAATGCTAATTTATTAGGAGCAAAAAGACAGCTTTACAGAAGTGACTGCCTCTCACGCAGGAGAGGTTGTTAATAGGGTTTAAGCAGGTAGGTTACAGTCTAAAAGCATTCTAGGCATGAAAGTAAAACAAAGTGAAACCACAGTGCAGTTCCCAGAGAATCGCAGACATAACATCAGTGATAAACCATACAGTGAACAAAACCTTGACTAGCAGCCAGAACCTGGCCTTGACAGGAAGCCAGCCTCTGGCCTGCAATTGCCAAACTCCTATTGCAAAGGTGGCAAAGACCTGACAGCCACCTTGACACTGGCCTTTATTAAAAATTGTTACTTTTTGTTCTTCCCTTGCTGCAGGTAGAAAACAAATAGTCACTATCCTGCTTATAATAGCATTTTACAAGTGTCATAATGCACCCACTCAACAACTTTATCCTTTCAGCTCTTCCATCCTTTTCAAACAGCCCTCACATTAAGAACTTCTCATTTTGACATGCTTCTCTGAATCTTCTCCAGTGTTCTGTGGCGCTGTCTCATATTAGATGCAGCACTTCAGCTAAGATCTGAAGAGGTCAAGCAGGACCCCCCAGCATCTGCATTTTGTAGGTGGAATAGGATGCTCTGCTAAAGGGCGTCTCTCTGCCTCCTTAGACTTTCTCTGATTTTTATTCCATTTAATTATCAAATACCATGATTACTTTCTTCCGCCTAATCCAATATACTCCATCTCCTTCCAGTTTTCAGAAAGATTAAAGATTGTCTTATTCTTTATGATGAGAAATAGTAGGAATTTTTTAAGCTGTAAAAGCTTGCCGGTTCAAACATTATGGAGAATGTTTTCTTGGCAAACATTATGTATTATAACAATATACACACTGTGAGGCTGGATGATCAGGCACACTTAGGTGATGCTATTGTGCCAGGGAGCCTGTCTCAGAAGCTGCTACATGACACAAAGGAGGCATGAGCCTTCAAGATCTAGTACATCCCCTAGGCTATGAACTTGTTCTCTCTCAGGGACAATGCAACCTCCTCCAGGACAGACTGACTCTTCATTCCCTGACTAACTTTACCAATTGACCAACAGCACTTGTTTGGATTGAGTGTCAGTTTATTGGTCCTCATCCATCCCATTACCTTCTCCAAACATCTGTTCAGGATGCCCACAGACCCACCTGGCTTAAACGGGGGAGAAAGAGAGCTGAGTGCCATCCACATATTGGGGACATCTTACTTTCAACCCCTTGATGGTATCTATTAGTGGTTTCACATAGATATTAAATAGCATGTGGTACAAGATCATCCCTTTGAGACCTTATAGCAAAAATGCCATGGGGACGTGCAGCAGTCCCCCCAAGTAACATCTTCTAAGTGGCTAGCCAGATAGTAGCAGAACTACTGAATCCTGGTGTCCCCCCACTCCCAACCCAGTGCTCCAAAAAGATACCATGGTTGATGATACTGAAAATCACCAAGAGGTCTCCCTCTGTCTCTCGCCTGGTGAGAACTGTCAGTAAGGGTAATTTTCATCCCAAACCCAGGCCTGAATCTGGAATGGAATGAGTCTAAATAATGTTTCTTCCAAGACAGCCTGTAGGTGGGTGGTCACAGTACTCTCAAGCACCTTGCCCAAGGATGAAATATTGGCTGCTGGGCAATAGTTGCTGAGGACATCTGTGCCTGGGGATGACTTCTTCCAGAGGGATCTAATGGCTGCCTCCTTCAGTTTGGCTGGCAACACCCCATGCCTCAAAGAGGCATTTATTACCTCCTGGACGCACTCAACCAACCCAACCCAGCTGACAACTATAAGTCAAGAAGAGTAAAGGTCAAGTCCTGACTTGGTAAGCTATGCACTTTGAAGCAGCTTGAAGCATCAGGTCTCACCAGCTAAAGGTATCCATACAACCAAGTGTACTAAGCACTAAGATTGAACTGTATTAATGGCAGATCCAAGTAATAATGGATGTGAGCAATTTTGACTACAAAATAACTAGAGTCACAGTGTGCCTCTAAATTTTCTGGATTCATACGTATGTTTGTCATTCCTATAGTTGTGATATACTGGTGAATTTCTAATAGTAAACATGTAGCCAAGGACCTTACCACTGGCTGCCCATTGCAACAGCAGGCTGTGGTTCCACTCCAGAAATGGAGGTGGGCTGGCTGAGCAGCAACAGGCTGCTTCCACTTCCCAGGCCACATGGCCGGGCATTTCTGCCTGCCTCCTCCCTGCTGTTTTGGCCTATTGCTGGCGTGGGGGTGGGCTGCAGCTCTGACTGGGCGAAGGAGGGGGATGATGCAGGCTCACCTGCATTACCTGCCTCCAGGGCCTATTTAAGGCCTCCTCACCTGGCCGCCTGGCCTTGTTCATTGGTGTGGCAGACTCTCCCTCCCTCCCTTTGTTTATTGGTTTGTTTTTTGTCTCTCTTTCGTCACAACTCAGGCAGTTTTGGCATTGGGCCAGATCCAGTTTGGGGAAGATGCGCCTGCGTGCCTGCCTTCCCCCTTTTTGGGGACTCATATAAGGGTTCTTGCAGTGGAGTCCTACCACAGATACCCAGCTCGGGGTCTGTCATGTGGCCTCACTCCCAAGTGGTGAAGGGGTCACTTAGAGATTTATGTCCTAATGGAACCACTAGTTTGCCACTCCGGTTGCCCCCAAACCCTCAGGTTGGGGATAATTTCATTGGCTGACAGGGTGGTTCCCTGATGCTTGGATCCATGCCTCATGCCTTGCCAATGATCCATCTGCTGTAATCAATAAAGCTGTGGCCTTTTGTTAACCCATTTTGCTATATTTGTGGTTTATTTCCCTCCTCATTTCCGTTGCAGAGGCTCTTTTCCCCCTAGGACCACAAACAGTGTTAGAGGCCAGTTAGGGAACATACACCAGGAAGGTACAGCCAATCAAAGCTCCATGAGAATTAGGAAAGCACATCTGCCATTCACACTGCACATGATGTGAGGCACACTGGTACAACAATGGCTTGTTGCCGTAGCAAACAGTTTGTTCAGAAATTGTGCAGCAGATTCCCGAAGAGGCCATTTTCCAACTCATGGTGACAATAAGAGGAGTGAGGGGCACCAGCTATTCTTCAGGATCCTATTCTCATGCTAGTTTACTCAGACCGTGCTCATCTGACAACATAATCAGCTACTAGTTACACAGTTCTGTATGCAGATTTGTGTTTGCAGAGCTAATATGGTTTTCTGCACAACCCAACCATCTTGATCACACTTTCTGATGTTCAACTTAAGAAACCATTGGCCACAGCATGAAGGTGAAGCATCCACAAAACACCAAATAATTTTTCATGTCCAAAGTGCAAAAGCATCCTAGGAATTACATAAACACTTTAAAGGTAATAGAATAAAATGCAAACCTTGCCTAGTCTTCCTTGAAATGGAGGACACTAATTAATTAGTAACTTGCTAGACATAAATCTGTTTTTTTCCCTCAGCATAAACGCCTAACAAAGAATTTAATACATTTGTCCCTTTACCTGATGAATTATTACCTGTATTCCTGTTTGTATGTAAAATAGACTAAAGACTATATGACTAATTGGTAGAAATGTACTTTGTATTTACATCAATTTACACTATCTTATACCCTGCTGCTAAAATCAACAACCCATTGCTACTTGCAAAAATGTGTATATAAAAATTGTATTTAAAAAAGGTATTCATATACAGTATGATGGGTACCATTTTATGTTGTTTATCTTTGATATGTCTGGCACCCATATTACCCATCCTTTATATTTTTGGTTTTTTTCTCAGCAAACATGCTAGGAAACAGATCTCAGGGCATACTCGTATGCCTTGTGCTGCTCAGCAGTGGGAGTACTATGTCCCTTTATGGGCCACACAAAGACATGGCCACTGATCCGCTAACTAAGCCAGGTAAGGTTTCTATAGCAACACATTCTGCAGCTATAATAAAGCACAGGCCAGGGCTCACATTGTATAGGAGTACCTTTCAATTAAAATGGCTCGTGGACAAAAGATGTTGGAAGCTAGAAGCAGGTTTCTAATATTTTCAGTGCTAAAATTTTGAGGGAGCAAAAGTACCTCATTGGTTCTAAGCCAGAGCTGGAGAGATTTAGGAATGTGTGGTACATGCATTGTGGCCCAAAAGGGACAGGATGGTTTCTTCTCCAGCCTCTTATCTGGGAATTCCTTCCCCTCTTTAGGGAAACAGGAGAAAAAAATGGCAGTCTTCATAACTCACAGCTTGTTGAGGTGGACTGGGGGGCAAAAACAGACCTGTAAAGCATGGGGGGAGTAGTGACATAAGAAAAACCATGCTGGGTCAGACCAAGGCCCATAAAGTTCAGTGGTCTGTTCACACAGTGGCCAACCAGGTGCCTCTAGGAAGCCCACAAACCAGACCACTGCAACAGCATCCTGCCTGTGTTTCACAGCACCTAATATAGTAGGCATGCTCCTCTGATACTAGAGAGAATAAGTATGCATCATGACTAGTATCCATTTTGACTAGTAGCCATGGATAGCCCTATCCTCCATGAACATGTCCACTCCCCTCTTAAAGCCTTCCTAGTTGGCAGCTATCACTACATCCTGGGGCAAGGGGTTCCACAATTTAACTACACATTGTGTAAAGAAATACTTCCTTTTGTCTGTATTGAATCTCTCACCCTTCAGCTTCAGCAGATGACCCCATGTTCTAGTATTATGAGAGAGGGAGAAAAGCTTTTCCCTGTCCACTCTCTCCACACCATGCATAATTTAATACAGGGCTTCTTAAACTTTTTCCACTCATGACCCCTTTTTGCCCGAGACATTTGATGCAACCCTGGGTAATAATAATAATATAAAATAGGTATACAAATCAAACATTTACCGATAATAAATCATAAATAAATGTATTTTAAAACAATTCTTTGTTATACATATAATTTTACCATTTACTGTTGCCAAAGTTTTTGCGACCCCCACATTCAGTTACACGACAACATTTGGGGGTTGCAACCCACAGTTTAAGAAACTTTAATTTAATAGACTTGTATCATGTCACCTCATACTCATCTTTTTTCTAAGCTAAACAGCCCCCAGTGTTTTAACTGCTCCTCATAGGGCAGTTGCTCTAGCTTCCTGATCATTTTGGTTGCTTTTTTTTGCACCTTTTCAAGCTCTGCAATATCCTTTTTTAGGTGTGGTGACCAGAACTGAACACAGTGTGGTCTCGCCATAGATTTGAATAAGGGCAGTATGATAGCAACAGTTTTATTCTCTATTCCTTGTCTAATTATGGCCAGCAGCCCATCCACTTTACATGGAATTGGACTTGTTGATTTATGGTGGCAACAGATCCCACCCCTGCAGGCTGTTCACAGCAGCAGTGCAGGCTGCCCACTATATGGGACTGCCCCACTGGGGATTTCACTGGTGGCCTTAATGGCCAATTCACCCCTGAAGCAGGTCATTAGTGAACTAATGCCTCAATTAAACTTCCCACAAGGAAGCCAGAGTGGGTGAGGTTTGCTTCACATATAGGAGTCTAACAATGTCATCTTAAAGTGGGTTACACCCTTGAGGATGTCCATTGAGGTCAATGGGCTTAGAAGGGTGTAGCTCTGCTTAAGATGGCACTGTAAATGACTCCAGTGGTTGAGACTGAGAAGGTATTTACTCCAGGTCAGCTTTATTAGCAATGCAGCTTTCCTGTTCCCTCCACTAGGGAAGTGCACCAGGAAAAAAACCCAGTATTTGTTGGATCTAGATTTCAGGGAGGGCATAATTATCAGTATTCTGGGTGCCCAGATTCAAGTTTGTTTTTTGGGGGGGGGATTCCAAAATTATTCAGGTCCATTATTCCCTATGAAGGGCTGGAGGGGCTGTTTTTTGAGCAAATGGCTCTGAAATTACAGCAGAGTTAGTGTTGCCTATCCACTAAAGTCCCACCAAGTTTCAAGTGAATTGGGCCACGGGGTCCAATTCTATGGGCCCCTGAACAAAGTGCACCCAGACATCCTCCATTTTTTCCAATGGGGAAAATTTATTTATTTAAACATTTATATACTGCCTTTCCTTGAGGCTCACAATAATAGTTAAAAACATTTTCAGTTTCAAATCAAAATCAAAATAACAAACCTCAAATCTATCCTCCTCCACCATTTAAAAGATGCCTTCCAATTCAGATTCCCTCAAAAGCCCTGGCAAACAGGCTCACCTCTTCAGGGAGCCCATTCCACAGAGTTGGAGCCATGATAAAAAAAAAAAAAGGCCTGGGGTCTAGTCAGTGCCAGATGGGCCACCCTAAATTCCATGCTTTCTCCAGGGCAAGAATAGCCAAACACACAAGAACAAGCAACCCCTGGCCAAAAGCCTCCCAATGCAAACAGAACCAACATCAAACCAGAGAAACCCAGCAGAACCATAGGCCATGTGGCAAGCCTAACACAATCAATGTCAAACCAGATAATCCAAATCAAACCACCTTAAGCGGGGGGGGGGAGGGGCTGTTGCAAGCGCAACAGAACCAGTGTCAAAATCCACAGAAGCCAAGTAGAACCCAGGGCCAATGTGGCAGCAAGCCCACCAGAACTAATGTCAAACCAGAGAATCCCAGCAGAACCAACCTGCCAAGCTCCCTCTAATGTGCAATCCCATTTGCCTGTGAGAATTGCCTCCTTCCCCCTTTCTCCTGTGCCTGGGAAACCTAATGATCTGGAAAAAAAAATACCAAGTTTGGAGCTTTTAAACCACCAGCTCAGGATATTGCTGAATTTCCCCAAATATTTCTGAAAATATTCAATATTGGGATCCTGGTATTTGTGTTATTCTCAAATATCAATGTGAATGCTGAATATACCCCCAAAATAGTGAAAAGGTATTATTTGGATATATTTTCTGACTGGCTATATCTGAGCACACATTCCTACCTTCCATTTCTTCTTTAGAGCTCTGCAGTCTGTGGTTTGAGTAATTTTCTAAATAATCTGCAGCTACCTGCTCTGAGCTACCCAGGAATGTCTGGTGCACTTCGTTTGCTCCCGCTCTCTCCTTGCAACAGGCTAATATAAGTTAACCTCTGTATGGTGTATGGGGGTGAATGATGTGTGGGCAATCTTGTCTCAGCGTGAAGGTTTAATAACCTTCAGATCCATTCCACACTCACTGTGACGATGCTTCTACTCCTGTGGTCTGGTACAGACATTTAAGAAACTCTTTCTGGCAATGTAAGCCTGTTCTAGAAGCATTGCGCAGCCTATGGATAAAGGAAGAAGAGTCAGAATAAGGGGTTTTCTCACCCTTGGAGACAGGATTGCTTACTTTGGCTCTTCTGCCTGTTTCTCACAGACACAACTTCAAACATGACCGCTCTTATTTGTCCCACATAACTACAAAACTTTATATGATGGACGAACTAAATAGTATCAAATTTACATTTGTGTAACAGAAAAAGCCCAGAGCAAGAGTGATGTGCCCTTTAGTAGATGATACCATTATTAAATTGAAGGAGCCTATGGATATGGGACATGACTTTCATAAGAGTGGCTAGAGAAATGTACTCCAAGAAAACTTAAAAATCAGCCTGCAATCTCCATCCTAAACACAAGAACATTGGAGAATGACAAGTGCTATGGTACAAACCTGTAAGATACAGAGTATAAATTGTTTATGGTTTTTACAGACCTAACATGGTATAGAGGTTAGTGAGTCAGACAAACAACTGGGAGACCCCGTTTCAAATCCCCACAATGCCATGGAAACTTACTGAGACCTTGAGCCAATCAGACTTCCTTAACCTAACCTACCTCACAGGGTTGTTATGGAGAAGGGGAGAATGTTGAGGGCCACTTTGGGTCTCATTGGGGAAAAGAGTGGCCTATAAATGAAGTTAATTAATTACTAAAAAAATAACTGCATACCTAAAACGGGATATATGAATGAGATAAACATGCAACAATATGAATACACTTATCAGAGAGCCATCACTGGTTGCATGCTTAGAGGAAAATCTGGGTTTGCTCTCTCATCATATATGGAAAGTCCCAACAACTCTACAGTCTACAGTAAGGAGCTAAAGTACTGGCCATGCATCAACAGCAGCTGCCAGTCAACTGCCAGCTATGGTGAATGCCAACTCCACAGCTGTAAAAGCAGCACATTAATTTGTAATAACCTCATAGAATCATAGAGTTGGAAGGGACCACCAGGGTCATTCACAACTATCTCCCCCCACACACCCGCAGTAACCCATACTCCATGCCCAGAAGATGCCCAAGATGCCCTCCCTCTCATGATCTGCCTAAGGTCATAGAATCAACATTGCTGACAGATGGCCATCTAGTCTCTGGTTTCAAACCTCCAGGGAAGGAAAGCTGTTCCACCGAGGAACCACTTCAACTGTTAGAAAATGCTTCCTAATGTCTAGACAGAAACTCTTTTGATTTAATTTCAGCCTACTGGTTCTGGTCCGACCTCATGGGGCAACAGAAAACAACTCAGCACCATCCTCTATATGACAGCCCTTCAAGTACTTGAAGATAGTTATATCACCTCAGTTTCATTGTTTTAAAGGAAACTGAAATACATCAGTGTTGTGTCCTGGATCCATAAGGGTCTATCTACATAGGAAGTACAGTTGTTGATTGTGCTTTCCTAGGAAAGCCCTTTGCGCTGGGAGATCTCCTGAGCTTTCAGAAGCATGGGAGAACTGCAGTAGGAAGGGGGCCTTTGGATCCTGGCCTCATGCTCATTAGAGAAGAAGCATGCTCATGGAACCACCACCCTCTATGCTATTGCAAAGAGTATTTGTGATGCTTCTGAGCTGAATTGCTTCAAGCAGTGCTTTTGAGTTCACAAGCAATGCCAACTCATACAATTCTGCATGATTTTCAAAGGGGTGTAAGTGACAACCACCTTGGCAGTGCACTGAGGCACAGGGCTAGTACAGTACTGTGCTGTCCTTTAAAATACGAATTGCTGATTGAATCACTAGTAGAAACATCAAGCAGATGAACCCGTTTGTGAGCTAAGTCACCAGCCGCAAAGTGAAAAATTCTCAGGGGAAAAAAGAAAGAAAGCTACATAGAAGAGTGACTAGTATGTAACCATTTACATTTTCCATAATATCCATCGGTAGCTGGTCTAGGCTAGAACAGTATTTTAAACACACACACACACACACACATACACTTACATTCACACACATATGTGTGTATGCATAGTCACCACCAGGACAACAGCTAACCATGATCCCTTCCTTTTCTTGCTCTTTTTGTCTCTTGAAAAACAGACTTCTCTTAGTTCTCCAGGTTTTGGCCTATCTGACCAGGGCTGGTGCCACAATATTTATTTTTTATAGCCTGCATACCAGCACATAAAGTTCTCCTGGCATTTACAATCATTTTTGAAAATGGAGTACAAACAGCAAAATAGTTAAAACCAGGATTAAAAAAAAACAAGCACACAAATAAAGCTACCAGAATCATTGGCAGAATGAAGCAAAAACAAACAAACAAACAAAAAACCGCTGTTACATACAGGCAAAAGCCAGGTAAAATGAGAAAGTTTTCACTTGGCACCTAAAACTTGGCAACAAAGGTACCAGGGCAAATGGGTATGGGGAGAGACAGTCCACAGATGAGGCATTGCGACAAAGAAGCCCTGCCTCTGGTAGCCACCTGCCTTACCTCTGAAGATGGGGCCTCACAGAGCAGGTTTCTGAGGAATTTCTTAACCAAGCAGGTTCATATGGGAGCTGGGAGACCTTCAGATACTCTAATCTCAGACTATTTAGGGCTTTAATGGTACCAGTATTTTAACTATGTCTGGAAACAAATTGGTAGCTTGTGAAGCACTTTAATTACCAACAAGGTGTGTGTGTGTGTGTGTGTGTGTGTGTGTATAAGTGCCATTAAGCTGCAGCTGACCCCATAGGGTTTTTCAAGGCAAGAGATATTCAGACAGAGGTGGTTTGCCATTGCCTGCCTCTGCGTCAGGACCCTGGTAGTTCTTGGAGGTCTCCCATCCAAATACTAGGCAGGGTCAAGGCTGAGAGTGTGTGACTGGCCCAAGATCCCCCAGCAAGTTTCCATGGCAGAGCGGGGATTCGAACCTGGGTTTCCCAGATCCTTGTCTAATACCTTAACCACTACACCACGCTGGCTCTCCCAACAAGGTATATTCCCTTCTAAATGAACAGCCTTGCAGTTGTGCTCTGAAACAATTGTTGTTTCCAAACTGTCGTCATAGGCAGCACTTCATAAAGGATATAACAAAAATCATGTCATAGAAAATATGTGGATTTCTATTTGAAAGGGCATATCTAAAAACATGTTCAAATAGCATACTTGGTCCCTTTGTGGGAGTGAAATTTCTACTACAGGCTGAATCATCAAACCTCAGTCAGCTACACCATCAACCAACGTTACCTTGGTCTGAACTGAGCTTGAGTATAGTGGCTCACATGAAGTTTATTACAGACTCTCTTCTTGAGAATGTCTACAACTCACTTGAATTTAATGAAAAGTAAGAGTATTGTGTATCATGAGCATATTGATGTGACCTTGTTCCAAATCCCTGAATAATGTCTCTCAGTGGTTTCACGTAGATATTAAATGGCACGGAAGATGGAATTTTGCAAGACTCTGAAGTATAAATGCCATGAAGCTTCACAGGAGTCTTCTACCATCACCTTCTGGAACTATCTTGCTGGCAGGTTTGTTCTGCTTGATAAACAGACATTACATTGTCCAGAATATGGTGAGGTAGGTGGAATAATTTTGTTTTACCTAGGGCAGTGGTCGGCAAACTCATTAGTCAACAGAGCCAAATATCAACAGCACAATGATTGAAATTTCTTTTGAGAGCCAGGGAGAAGCCTAACCCTTCCCCGCCCATAACCTCTTTTTGGGAAGGGGCGGAAACTCCTCCTCCTTCCAGCCAGTCACTCTCGCTCGCCGCCTGTCCAGGGAGGTTCTCCTTTCCTCTTTGTCCTGGGATGGGGGTCCAACCCCACTCCCTGGACCTTCCCTCCCACTCTCCACCTACCCGACGGCACGCAACTGCATCCCCCATGTGTACCTCTTCTCTTCCAGGGCCCCGGCGACGAGGAGGACGGAGGACGGAGGACGCATGCTGACACCCCCGCAGCACACGGAGTGGCGCCGGGCCTCGCAGCCGACTCACGGGAGGCGCGGGCAGAGGAAGTCCGCCCCGCCCAACAGCTGACTGGCGGGTGAGCCCGGAGCTGGCATGACTGCGCCCCCAGCCCGGCAGCGCGAGGCGGGGAGGGCACTGAGGCATCGTCCCCACTCAACAGCTGACCGGCGGGCGAGCCCGGAGCCGGCATGACCGTGCCCACACCCAGCAGCGCGAGGCGGGGCGGGTGCAGAGGCATCGTCCTCCCAGTGATTTTGGGGCTTCCGGGTAGAGGGTGGAGGGCGGGGTCAAGGGAGGATCCTCGCTGGCCAAGAGGATAAGAGGCGGGGAGAGAGGGAACCACCAGGGAGGATACAGACGCATCATGGGGCTTGTAGTTTTATCTTTAAGGAACAGAGGCATGAGTCGCGCGTGCCTCCCCTGCGCTGCATACCCCGCGGCCCGCCTGTGCCACGTCTCCCGACCAACCGGGCAGAGCTGCACTCAAGGGGCCAAAGAGCCGCATGCGGCTCGCGAGCCACGGTTTGCCGACCACTGACCTAGGGTGACAAAATACCTTGAGCCAGCTGTGCACTTCAGTATTTTAGAAGCATTTATTTAGGCAGAGTATGACCATAATTTATAAGAGAAGCATATTATTATGAACAAGTGGGAACCCACAAGGACTTGAAGCATCTCAATTCCGTCTCCCTCACTATTTCCTCTTTCCCTCCCCTGAAAGCCCCCATAGCCGCTCCCCTTTTCCTGATTCCTTCTCTCTTTCCCACCTAACAGCCAACCTACCTTTATCTGCCTCCCTGGCTTCATCTCCCCCCTGGGAGCCTCTACCTAGGAAAACTATGGCCCAGTGGCACAGTGCCAGGTTATTATTTCATTATTCCACGGTAGGGAGCCCTCACAGACTTTTGGGTGGCACTTCACTTTCCCCTGTATCCCCTCCCTACATTATTTCATTATTTCCCCTTTCCCTCCTCCTGGCAATCCCCATATCCTCTCCCCTTTCCCTGACTCATTCTCTACTTCTCAACCATTCACCAACTTACCTTTTATCTGCCTCCCATCTTCAGCTATATTTATTATTTATTTACTTCATACTCCTCCTTTCTCCACAGTGGGGACCAAAGCAGCTTACATAATTCTCCCCTCCTCCTTTTTATCCTCACAACAACCCTGTGGGGTAGGTTAGGCTGAAAGCTTTTGTGGCAGATTGGTTTTCCAAGCCTTATTCTGAAGCTATAACTGCTATGCTAGGGTTTCCAGATGCCTGGTAATAGCGGACAATTGCTCACCAATTAATGGGCCTGCTTGCCGCCCCTCAGCTGGTTGTTGGGCAAAAGCAGGCCTGCTGAAGGTGGGGCAATCTGCGTACACAGGAGGGGTGCATGCTGCGATAACATTGTTTCTGGGATTATCCCAGAAGCGACGGGGACACACTAGCACATTTCTAAAAAAAAAAACCTCTATGGAAACCATAGAGATTTTGGAGGAATATGCTAGAGCATCCCCATCACTTCTGGGTTTACATAAAGTTTTTTGAGAAACGTTCAAGAGCGTCCCCAGAAGTGACGTAATTGTGGTGTGTGTGCTGCACATGTGCTGATCACCTCCCATAGCCTCACCATAACAAAGCTCCCACCAGTGGCGAGGGGGCACCTGGAAACCCTATGCTATGCCACAGTTTCCGTGACTGAACAGTTTTGGCTGATGTTGTCAGTGACGAAACGGTTGATTTGTTCCGGACCATCATTCCTCCTTGCTTCTATTTTGTTTCTAATTGACAATAGGTAAGTCTGAATATGAGCTGTCTGCATAAACGTCTGATAACGGCACTGTTATCTGCAATTACTTCATCTCTACTTCACCAGTTGTAACTCTACCTGCCAACGACTTGACTTACGCAGATAAAGAACACGTTGAGTTGCAAATTGTGATGCTTATCTACACTCTCTCTGGAAATACGTATAACAGTATAATCTGTCTACTTACGAGCCTTTTGATTTTATATGAGGTGTAAATGTGGTACTACGTATTTTGTACTGTTCAAAGAAATTGTTATAAATTGTATCTGAGGGTCTATTTAGGTTCACATTGGGTTATTTATACTGTCGTTGATTGCGTTGGACAATAGCAAGCAGCTAGGTTTAGGTAAGACATGCAAGAAGGGTGGTATCAAGTCACCCAGTGGTTGCTGCCAGGCCTGGCCCTAAGTATTCCCTCAAATGCCAAAACAGCCCTGGAAAGTGGCATGTACCTGGCACAGTTCCCAGCACATGCGCAGACAATGCAATTGCATTTTGGAGGTGGATTTAACCTCCCCATATGTTTTTTTTAATTTCAGAGTTTTTGCAAACCTGGGGAATCCCCCAAGTTTGCAGGAAAATCTATTTAGTCTGGGTGTGGCTCCATCCATGGATTTAGATAACTGCAGATGGGAACCACACATTGCTGTTAGATATATAGATATCATGATGATTATAATTATGTTTGTTATCTCAGCACTTCTCTGGCAAGCTCTAGGCAAAGAAAATGGCTTTCTCCCATTTTTGTCCTCACAACAAGGGAAGTTAGGCTGGAAGACAATGACTCTCAAAATCTCTCGATTAATGATATTGTTGAACAATAATTTGAACCTTTATCTTTGGTCCAAGTTCCTCAGTGTATTTGCTACATAACAACATTTCTATGTTACTTTTAATGTGTTTTGTGATTATTTTTTAAAATGTATTTGCTGTAAGCCATTTTAAATATAAAAAGGATATACATATTTTAAACAAGGAAATAAATCTCTCTCCCTGTAGAGCAGCTGAACAATTTGCTTTTGTGTATGCGTTGGGTTTTTCTTCTTTTTCTGGCAGTCTCTGTCATATGTTGAATTGCTAAATAATAGTTTCTTATGTACACATTTGTGAAGGGGCACTTGATATTTTCATAATACCTCAGGAGCTTTTACAAATATTCCACATCTCTGTGCCATGTAAACCCTGCCATAGGGAGCGTGAATAAAGGCCCCGAGCCAGCAGAAAAGAAAGCTGAGGCGGTGAGCTGGCAAATTATTCAGCCGGTCAGAGTCACAGGAGCAACTGTCCTGGCTTCCACTTTGCAACCACCATTTGATTGCTAATGTCAACAAAAAGCATTTGGGCTGATGAGAAAGACAGATGGGAGGCACTTTCTAGCATCAAGCCAATGGGTCTAAAAATAGGACCAGGAATTGCAGGGAAGATAAAAGCAGCCTGGATTCTTCCTGATGGGCATGGCTGTGCTTTTCTTTTAGAAAAATAACTGTCTTTTCATCTAGCAAGGAATCTGATGGAAGTACCTATGACTGATAATCGGCTATATGCTTTTTTCCCAATGCAAAATTACAGTATTTTATACGAAAATTAAGTAGTATGTCATGTTCTCCTGTTTGATCGTAAATATCTGTTGCATCACAATATAACAATAGCGGCCTGTATGCGTAGATGTTAACAAGACTGTGACATGGGCTACTATTTTTACAGTAGGGCTCCTTGGTACGACAGAACCATACAACTAATTAAAATAATAAAGACTAAGAACAGGAGCTTAGATCTTTACCCAGGACTTTACCTTTCCAGATCTCAGAGTATTGGGTTTCTGATCTGAGTTGTGTCTACACATATAGGATGGAACCTAGTGTCATATTTAGATAGGGATGTGCAAAAAAAATTTTTGGTGGGTAAATTTTCGATTTATTGGGCCCGATTTTTGGGGGGGTAAACCTAGAATAAGCTGAATACCCATACCTGTAAATTTTGATATTCGGCTTATTTCTGAGTTTACCAAAAAAAAAAATCAGGCCCATTATACTTCTTTTTTTCAAAAGCTCCTGTAGGGGCATTTTTGGAGGTAGAGTCCCTAAATTTGCAGCGTGGCTGCAAGGAAGTCTCCTTGGTTAGTCACCAGGCCTGCAAAGTGGTCGCTCCCATCCCCCAGGCATTTGCAAGCCAAGCTGTCAATTGGTTTTCAGGTTCAGAAGTTCAGAGTTGCTGAGGACTGGTGGAAAAAGCTGATTGACAGGCTGGCGCCTCAAAGTCTGGGGGCTTCATTCGTATCTGGCGCCTCAAAGTCTGGGGGCTTCATTCGTATCTGGGGTGCAAAGCATGATGTCCATGCAAATTAGCTTCCAAACTGAGGGAAAAGGCTTAAATTCAAGAAAAACAAGGCATAGAAAATATTTATTTTGGTGGCAAATGACATCCTGTGAACAATCCTTTATTATGGTCATCAAAAATCTGATTTCAAGAGATGGTCAAGGTGCGGGGAAACCAAGAGTCTGAAAATTATCGAAAGGGCTAATTTTGGGTTTATTTTTGGTTCGGGTTTATCGATATGCACAATGTTCTATATTCAGAATATTGAGTATTTCAGCAGTAATTTTTTAAAAAAGAGAAGTTCTAGACCTCATGGTAACAGAGAAATTAATAAAATGAAGTAACACCTGTTAATGAAACTCCTCTTTCTACGCTTATGCAAAATTCCCAGCTCAGCAGGATACTACATATTGTTCCAAGTTGGCCTTAACACAATGTAATGCAAAGCAACGACTTCTGGCAGCAGATTTCAGAGAGGGGTGTCATTTCCTTTTCTTCAATCTCCATGGCTGGGAAGGAGGGAGCGTCAGTCCACAGTAAGTGGCTGGCAGTTGGACGTTTCTTTTCAGTTTTGAAGTTTCTAAAGCCAGAACAGGTTTAGTTATATGGCAGGAATGCACAACTGATGACCCATCAGCCTTACAGCCAATCCACCACACTATTGTGCCCTGCATGAGTTTAACCCTTTCCCTGATCTGCAGCACCAAGTTTGTCTGATCTTGCTGTGTCTTGCCACGTGTTGCTTGTAACACTTCGTTGATGTGATATTGGTTTCTAGGCTCCATCAGTGGGGTACTTAGTCTTTCAAGACCTGATAGCATCAGCTGTTAGGGTAGAGCTCAGGAGAGCAGATAGGTTTACAACAACTTCCTGTTACTGAGAACAAAACATTACAATACAACTACTTAATTACAAGGTAGGAGGGTTCTGCTTTGAACAGTTCTTGCTTAGAACCGAAGTAACTGGGAAAAACTCCAACCAATAGGACTAGACTACCCCATTCAAATATTAGAAGAGGAACCAGATTTCTGCTCCAGATGAGCCAGTTACACAGCATGTGTACACATACATACACACATACCATAACTAGGTTAGTGGATCACAAGTAGTAGTATGGGAAAGTAAGAGAAAATGAACAGTTTGGCAGTGAGGATGATCTGAGAAGTAGCACTGTACTTTTGGGACCAGGATAACTCATTTATTGTAATGATTTGACCAGCAGCATTTGCATTTTTGATTTTGTAAATGTATGAAATCTGAACTGATTTTCTAATAGGGAGGCCTAACGCACCAACAATTTACACCATAGTATCATCATGCTTGGTGTGTGTGTTTTGGATGGTATTCTTCATTTCCGATCGCACCATGCCTGCTAAGACTGCTCCCAAGATGGTTTATCGTCATATCGTCATATTGCACCTCCAAAGTAATAGTCCAAAAAGTTGAGAGGAGGAGTGTGGGGAAGCACTGCATCATGTCTACGTCGCTGATGCTTCTCCACCTCCCCTCTCTTTGTTTCACGCATGCGCAATATCATTGATCTGAAGGAGCGCTGTATGCCATTAAGAATTGCCTCATTTGCACGGCAGGGAAACCCTAATCACAACCTATGCAGGCCTTCCCCCCCCCAAAAAAAACCCTGAAATGAGCCGTTCCTTGCACAGTGCTAATCACAGAGCTGCTGTCTTTTCGGGTGTTGGTCCAACGATCTTGCATTTTTTCGCTGGGACGAGCACATTAAAAAAAAAATTTAATAGCAGGGAGGCACGCTCAACACCGGCAGCGGGAGAAAGGGAGAAACAGACGGGGAGAAATTTTGTGCTGGCAGGAGAGCCCTGACTTGTGTGTGTGTGTGTGTGTGTGTGTGTGTGTGTGTGTGGGCACTCTCTCTATCCCTCAGTCTCTCTCCCTTCCTCCTCCTGCTGCTTCTCCCTCCCCCATCTGCCGCTTGCATCAATTTCGCTACTTTTCCAGCCCTCGCCCCCCTCTGCATTCCTTCCCCCTCAAGCCCACGAACCATTTACAAAATCCACTTCAAGGACATTCCATATGAGTGAAATGTTTGATTGGGACCCTGCCCAAATAAAAATGGTTGGTCTAATGTTCCAACGTTCCCGTGATCCTTTGTAAGACCACAAGCACTTATTGGGGGGGGGGATTAAGTAACAATAATGCAAACGGTGGATGCAAACGGGAGGGGAGGGGGAAGGTGGGATGGGAGGAGAAAGGCTTTTCATTGGGTGTTGCAAAAAGAGGGGAGGAGAACTGAATAGCGTATGTAACTGAACGCACCCCTTGGATTGCCGGTTTTGAAACGACATAAAGAAATACATCGTGGTGTAGGCGTTTTGGGGGAAAACAGATGTCTGGCGCTTCCAAAGCATTTCCAAGCCGAAATGGGAGGTCTGAGGTGCGATCTAACCCGGATAACACTTTTTTAAAACATAGTATATACTGAGTTCGTTAGGCCCCAGGGAAAGGAGAGGCTGTAGCTTAGTGGTAGAGCTTCTTCTTTGCATGCAGAAGGTCCCAGATTCAATCCTTGGTTTCGCTAATTAAAAGGATCTGCTGATGAGAAAACTATAATCTAACTGAGATCCTGGAGAGCTTCTGTAAGTCAGAGTAGATAGTACTGACCATGAGAGACCAACCGTCTGACTCAGTATGAGGCAGCTTCATGTGTGTTCAGAAAAAAAAGACCAACCACCTATAGTCTTCCTCCTACCCTGGAAAACGTCCCAGTGCACTGTACCTCTTTTATAATCACCATGAAGTTGTAGCAATTCCTAGATTCTGCAAATAAAACATAAAGATGCAGATTTTATTGTTCATTTGTTCAGACATTGTCTGGTTACGAAACTTGAAATGTGTAGAGCAAATTGATCTTGACCTACATTATACATGTTGATATTCACAATTGACATGGCCAATTCAGTGCTCCACAGAGCATTTGGAAGTTGAACAGTATCAGCCTGGGAATTTTCTTCAGAAAAAAAAATGCCCTAGAAGGACAGAGTACAAAATCAGAGTCATTGGCTGTTGCTTGTTCACAACTCCAGAAAAATAAGCAGGCGAGCTGTATGGAACACACCAAACACAAACACAGTTAATTGCCACATAGCATAAAATAAATTTTGCTTTGTGAAACGAGGGTAGTGAGGTAGGTGTGTGCGTTTGATGAATCATAGTTACCAAGATCTGTTCAAAGGGCAAATTCCTTAAATTGAGCTAGTCCTGTCACCCACCAAACCAATCATTGGTCACCTAGGAAACAAGCCCAAGGTACAAGTTTGCATGCTCAGCAGGAGCTTCTAATATTAGAACCTGAATACTGGTTAGTTTACAAGCTCAATAAAGTGATCCTCCTAGCCTCCTTTCAGATGGCTTGCTGCATAAAACACAGGGATCAGTTTCCCCACAATGTGCTCTAAAAGAACCCAAAAGCATAGAGTTTCAGTTCAGATCTACCAATTAAAACAAGTGCCTTACTTTACTGGAGCATTCTGGCTAGGAAATTAGTAAAGGTATGTTTCGATGGCAAGGAGGAAAATTAGAAAGCGGCTTCGATTTTGGCAGAAGAGCATTTCCACAAGTGAAGCTAAAAGCAGCATTTGGTTTCCAGGATTTGTAAATGAAAGCAGACCATTTGTCGGGATGCTAAAATGAAATGTTTCCAAATTCTGATCTGATTTTCTGTCATGAAAAGTCAGATCTTTATGTTAAAATCCAATCTCAAAATGATGTTTAGAATTTACCAGTAGCACAAAAAGCTTTGATAGATGGAATCATCTATCATCTACAGTTTACAAAATGACATTGCATGAATGGCAAAAAGTGTCAATTGTTGACTGCTCCATGTCATTTATGGTCAAGTGCTCTTGCACACCAGCTGTCAGGTGTTGTCAAATGTGGAATGTCTGCATGTCAAATGATGATGATGATGCTTGCTTAGTATTTACACTAGATTTTAAAATGTCACTCTTGTGCTTACTGTACCATGGGGTTGGCACTGTTTGTGGAATGCCTCATATAAATAGGAAAATAAAATACCAAGCATTTAAATAGCATTAGCTTACTAACTAATTAAAAGTATAAATCAAACGAAGCTTCAAATTGTTTCTAAAATACTATTTGTATACACTCAGGAATCCTTCACACAATTCAATAAGAAACTCAGAGGCTTGGATAAATCAATGCACTTCCCCAGATGGAATGATTTTTGCTGGCAGTGTGACTTTCTCGCCTCCCCCTTTCCGCAGCCCTCTGAAATGCTGTTCATGGAGATCCCCTGTCCATGGGAATATTCTGGTGGACACAAGCCAGTATTATTGTTCCAATATTGGGGGAAAGGACTGAGTGTGAGAGATAGTGGCTTTCCTTGTAGACAACAACAAAAAAGGGGGGGGGGACCTCAACCATAAAAATACAGGGAGCCTCAAAGGTTTCGCTAGAAACTATAACTTCTTAAAAAATAATTATATTTATTAGGTGTACACAATAGATATGATAAAAACACAAGGCCTTGAACAGAGGCTACATATAAAACCACCAGTATAAACTCTTACACCCTGACCTGGATGGCCCAAGCTAGCCTGATCTTGTCAGATCTCAGAAGCTAAGCAGGGTCAGCCCTGGTTAGTATTTGGATGGGAGACCATCAAGGAATACCAGGGTTGCTATGCAGAGAAACGCACTGGCAAGCCACCTCTGTTAGTCTCTTGCCATGAAAACCCCTAAAAGGGGTCGCCATGAATCCGCTGTGACTTGACGGCACTTTACACACACACAAACTGTTACAGAAATATTCAACATATATTTTTGTTGTCTATAGGCTTTCCTTGTAAACCATGTGGCCAAACTAGACAAGCTCACAGGAAGTCTATGATTGGATCTGCCACAGTTTTAAAAATGATTAAAAGCAGTGGTGTGGAGCCCTGAATCAGATTAGGGCTGTGTGTGTGGGGGGGGGACTTCTTTCCCCTTTTGCTCCTGTTTCATTTTAAATTGTCCCCAAAGGTGCTGTTTGACCCATGGGGGAAACTTTACAGTACCCTGTTAGATTTCCCTGTAGGACCGATAGCTGGGATGGGGAAATTTAAATCACCAAAAAAGCATGGGGCAAAAGGGTTAACACCCCTTTACCAATGCCGTGGCCACAATCCGATTTCCTCTCCCTTCTCTTCCATGGCTTACTTCTTTAAAAAAAAAAACTGCAGGAGATCCTAATCACAGATCACCTTTGCCATGTCTAATTTGACACTTACCGTAGTTAAATGAAGAAAGTTTCTTCATTGAGTGAAGGGTTGACAGCATAGACATTGAACTGGAGGAAGACTCTTTTTTAAATTTTAAGTGAAAGATATTTGAAAAATTAATTGCTGCTGATATTGTATACAGCAATTCCACTTCCATTTCTCGTGAACAGGTTTTGTTTCAGAAACCTCCAGAGACACTGTCCTTCGGTGTTACTCCTCTGAAGATGCCTGCCACAGCTGCTGGCGAAACGTCAGGAAAGAAAATACCAAGACCACGGTCACACAGCCCGGATAACCTACAAGAATCTCCAGAATCTGTTTGACTGTAGGCAACATGGAATAAAGTAAGTGCATAGAACTCCTTTTTTGAACCGCTACCAAGAGTCTGAAAAACTGCCTTCAGTATACTAGCTGGGGGAAACTATGTTCTTGAGTGGATCTGTATGTTTACCTCTGAAAAAAAATTTTTTTAAGTCCAGTGCTGAACTTCATCTATGCATTTTCACCATATACCGTTTTATTTTTCATGCTGTGATGAAACACAACACTGCACAACACATTACAAACTGAGAGTTACATTCCTTGGGATGCAAAGAGAACATTATAACCCTCCCCCCCCCTCAAAAAAAAAAGTATAGGCATTTTAAACATTCAACCAGTCAAATAAATTTTGATCTGGTACTTGGTGAAGTTTTACTATAATGAGGAAGGCATTTGGTTTCTTTTATAATTCTGGATTTCTCCCCACACACACACCACACACACACACACCTTGTTTCTCTGAAAGCAGCACAGAAACTGGGAGATGGGTTGAAGACTTATGCCCAGGGGTGATCTACAAGAAGCAGATGTTGAGTGCCTGAGGATACCAATGGGAATGCAACAGAGGGTAGGGTCTCAATGTTGTCCTAGGTGCAAGGTGTCTGCTAAAGGGCTCAGAACAATTTTAAGGAAACACTTTGCTGCTAAAAGTCACATCTTAATATTTTGTGCACTGCCAAAAAGGCACTGCTTTGGTACATCATTAAATTTGTCTGGATATGCAGTATGTAAGTAAATATTTTTATTTGTAGATAGCCAAAGGCCATTACAAGGTAAATTAAACTATAAAACAATAAAATTATACAATAAAGATAAAATACAAAATGCCATATAAATTATGATAAAATACAATATAATTAAAATATATCAGTTCTGGCTAGTTACATTCTTTGGCACCAGTCTGGCTCTTACCCTTCTAGCTGCTAGAGTGAAAAGTGACAGCCTATAAGTGATAATTGAGTCAGTATCTGACAATAAAAATACCAATTTATTGGAATCAGGAAATGAGTAACCCAGTTAATATGGTACGAAGGAATTTTTCCCTACATATTGCATAAAGAGGACAAGCTAAAATATAATGGGATAAATCGTCTACAGCAGAACCACAAATGCAAATAACATAGTGCGAGTGGTACTTTATTATAGCGCCCATCCAATATTGCAGTTTGCATTGTTTGAAAGTGTAGAGATGTGAAAGTCATTCTGAGTTTTTGGATTGAGATGTTAACTAGGTATTTGGTTCTGAGATGGTCTTTTAAAATTAATTTAAACCATGGAGAAGACTTCGATTGGAGAATTAATGAGCTATCAATCAGAGCGTCACCCTTATATACCCAATCACACAACGTAGAACTAGCTGAAATTTACAATGCAAATGTTCAAGCCAGTCTGTAAGCTCCGTTAGGATGGCTTTGAAGCCCATGTTGGTATAAAATGGAGATACACCAGCATAATGTTTAAATACACTAAGTTGTAGCACCCCAGTGGTGTCAAACTCATGAAATTCAACTTTGCACTAGTGCAGCTGCATTAGTGCAAAAATCAGAAACAGGCAACCTTGGAAGTGTACTGGGGGAGGATTAGGGCATCCTACGCCCTGTCAGCGAACATCGTCCCTTTGGCATAATGTGACACCAACAAACATTTGTTTCAGTGAGAGAATGAAAAATAAATTTATCCACCTACCTCCCAGAATGTCTAAACAGCCACAGTGCAGCTTAGGATACTGACTAATGCACTATCCATGTGCCATATGTACAATGGCTTGGTGTGCAAAGAGGAGGAGTGGGCACAAGCATGCTGGCTCTGCCCCCACCTATGCATGATTGCCACCTTATCTTCATGGCATCTATGCATGGAGGAAGTGTAGGCACATACACTCCGTTCCTGAAATCAAGAGCACTGCTTTTCAAATGTTCATGATCACAGGGAGGAATTATACATGTGTACATTTCCTCTGTGCGCAGACACTGTGCTCACAAGCTGAAGATAATGGGTAAGCCGAGGTCGGTGCACTCATTGAATCAGCATGAGTTTGAGTCATATGCGGAAGACTACGGTCTGCAGACAATTACAGCTCTTAGATGACAGGACACACAGTATCAGGATGCATCTTTCTGGCCTCATGTTGCGCATACTTGGAACTTAGAATGGGGCGAAGGTGGTGGGAACTCAAGATAAAGGACACTTTTCACAAAAAGGCAACAGTTTGCACCAAGAGTCAAGGAGGCAATCAAACGCTGTTACAATATATTGCTAAAGCTGCTCCCAGGTTCTCTTCCTCAGGACACAGATTCCAACCAGGATTGTCCACTACTCCAACTGGAGAATACAAGGACAAGTCTACACACATAAGCAAAGGAGGGGGATCCCCTGCCTCAAACTTTAACTGCTGCAAATGTCCTCCACCACATTATGTAACTACCATGAGTTGACTCAGTAGCTCTTCCTCCCTCAACAGTTAGCAGCTTCACCCAAGCGGAATACAAACAAGCAAACACTTTGAATCAGATTATTTGCACAATGATCAGTGAGACAAGCTGACCACAAATAAAGGGAAGAAAGTTTATCTTTGGTACTTTAACTCCCTATACATTAGTTCAGTAGTTCATATTCTAACAGTAAAGTTGGCCAAATCTTTGGATACTTAAATCCGGTGACTGGAGTTGTGAATGGGCAAGACAAACATTTTGACAAATCTGAAAAAGGTCTCAGATTTGCAGAAAAATGTGAAATCTAAAAAAAAATACACTGGGGGTTTAAAAAGGCCAAAATGATAAAAGGAGCACCTGTAGCTTTAAGCAACAGATTCCCTCAATGGCTGTTGCTAGGCAACAGAGTGTTCCAAGGCTTGGTTGTGTCAGTAAAAGGCAGAGGGAGAGGGTAGACTCCTTTCCAGGCCTATCTTGGCCTTTGAAGGAGGACTTATTGGGGCCACGCCTGACGAGGGTTGCCAGCTCCAGGTTGGGAAATTACTGGAGATTTTGTGAAGTCTAGGGAGGCCGGGGCTTGGGGAGGAAAGAGGCCTAAACAGGGTATAATGCCATAGAGTCCAGCCTCCAAAGCAGCCATTTTCTCCAGAGAGATAGATTGTTGTCTGGACTTCAATTGTAATTCCAGGGGATTGTCAGGTTCCACCTGGAGGATGGCAACCCTAACCCTGGCAGCAACCTCTGGGTAACTTGATACCAACTGACTTGCATGACAACTAGGCCTGGCTGCTTGCTAAGGTTGCCACACTCCAGGTATTACCTGGAGATCTCCTGCTATTACAATTGATCTCCACCCGATAGAGATTAGTTCACCTGGAGAAAATGACCACTTTGGCAATTGGACTCTATGGCATTGAAGTCCCTCCCCAAACCTCACCCTCCTCAGGATCTGCCCCCAAAACCTCCCGCCAGTGGTGAAGAGGGACCTGGCAACCCTACTGCTTGCTATTGTTCAACTGGTCATGCTGCATACCTATTCTCTCTAGTATCAGAGGAGCATGCCTATTATTTTGGGTGCGGTGGAACACAGGCAGGTTGGTGCTGCTGCACTCGTCTTGTTTGTGGCTTCCTAAAGGCACCTGGTTGGCCACTGTGTGAACAGACTGCTGGACTTGATGGGCCTTGGTCTGATCCAGCAGGGCCTTTCTTATGTTCTTATGTTCTTAGCAGCAACCCTATGAAAGCCAGTGGGGTATAGTGGTTAGAGCTTCAGAGTAGGGTCTGGGAGATCCAGGTTCGAATCCCCATCTTGCTGTAGGAGCTCACTGGATGGTTTTGGGCCAGTCACATACTGTCAGCTTCATCTACCTCACAGGATTGTTGTGCAGATAAAAAGGAGGAGAAGAAATTAATGTAAGCTGCTTTAGTCCCCACTGTGGAGAAAGACTGTAGTTTTCCAAGGTAAAAGTTGGTGGGGGGAGGGGGGAAATGTAAGACAGCAGAGCAGATAAAAGTAGGTTGGCTGTTAGGTAGGAAGGAGAGAGGGTTGCCAATTCTAGGTTGGGAAATTCCTGGAGATTTAAGGGGTGGAGCCTAGAGTGAGGTTTGAGGAAGGGAGTGAGCTCAGAAGAGTATAGTGCCATAGACTCCACCCTCCAAAGCAGCCATTTCTTCCAGGGAAACTAGGGTTCTCAGCCTCCAGGTGGGGGCTGGAGACCACCTGGGATTACAAATGCTCTTCAGATGACAGAGATCAGTTCCCCTGGAGAAAATGACTGTTTTGGAGGGTGAAGTCTATGGGATTATACCCTGCTGAGGTAGCTTCCTTCCCCAAACACCCACCCAAGGCTCCATCTCCAAATCTCCAGGAATTTCCCAACATTGAGCTGGCAATCCTAAGGGGAACTGATCTCTGTAGTTGGGAGATCTGTTGTGATTCCAGGAAATCTCCAGGCCCCACCTAGAAGTTTTCAAACGTAGAAGGAGAGAAGGAATCAGGAAAAGGGTATGGGGGCTTTCAGGAAAGGGAAAGAGAAAATAGTGGGGTAGTGGGAAATGAGATGCCCCCCACAAGTCTTTGCGAGTTCCCACTTGTCTTGTATTACATATTTACTATTTAATATAATATAATGCAGAGCCTCTACATTCAACATTGGCAACAAAACCTGAACCTTTTATACAGAGGTGACTCTATTTTAATGGGGTTTGGTACAGAGGGATCTATGCCTGCTCCCTACTTATGATTAAACTCAGTTGTCTTCACTGTGGTACTCAAAGTGACAGAGAGCCCTTGAGAGTCTTCAGTGTTGTGTGCTGGCAAGGGGGAGGGGCAGGCTCCTCCAGTTTCACAATATCCTTGATCACTGCTGTAATCATACAGCCTACATGATGGAGGGGGGGATGGAGAATAAGGGTTTCTAGGATGAATAGTGGCCAGTTGCATTGAAAGGCGCTATGCAAAATAATTGGAGTCAGGGCATAAGCAACCCATTGGCAATGACTGGATCTAGTGCAGAGTGGTAGCCATGCCTGGGGCTTGTCTCAGATCCTGTCTCTTAGGAAGACTCACACAGGGTTTGAACTGGGAACCTCAAACATACTGTTGTTCATCAGGCCAGACCACAACATAGTCTTCCACGTATGGAAATAATAGATCAAAATCACCAGAAAGCTGTGAACATTAGAGACCAAAGTATGCTGAACTCTATAGATGTGCCTGTTAACAAGCAGGAACCCTCTCATGCTTCCTAGACCTGCATCAGTTTGCACCCCAAATTCCTTGGGCTCCAGATATCAGAGGCCCGAGAATAAACCTGATATTCAAACTGGGTTTCAATGTTAAGGAAGGAATTTCCATCAGGGGCCCCCAAAATTAGTAGCTTAACTCCCTGAATGTTCCCGAAAACAGTGATAAAGTTCCCCTTTATTTAGTCCTCCAGATAGTGTTGCCAACTGCCAGGTACTAGCTGGAGATCTCCTGCTGTTACAACTGATCTCCAGCCGATAGAGATCAGTTCACCTGGAGAAAATGGTCACGTTGGCAATTGGACTCTATGGCATTGAAGTCCCTCCCCTCCCCAAAACCCACCCTCCTCAGGCTCCGCCCCAAAAACCTCCCGCCGGTGGCAAAGAGGGACCTGGCAACCCTACCTCCAGAGCTTTCTCACACCAGTGGTCATAAGTTTGCTGGACAACAACCTAAGGTCCTAGAGCCTCCTGGTTAGTGGTTAGTGATAGAACTCTCCTGCCGAAGTCCAGGCACATCTCAACCCCCCCAATCTTTTCTAGCTGGTTTCCCCTCCAGAACATTCTTCCAGCACCTCAAGCACAAAATCACTGGGCCCTCTACCTGTCCCGACAGGCAGAGTATGCTTTCATCTTTACGGTCCCACTCTCCTTCCCAAATTTAATCCTCCATATCTTTCTACCCTCTTCCCGTCTCTCAGTTCTCTCCTCAGCTGGTCTGCCTTATTGCTCACCGGTCTTCCCACAGCCTCCTCACTGGGTTATGGACTGCCTTCCTCCTCCTATCGAAATCTTCTCCCTATTCTTCCCTACACACCTTTTGGTCCCTGCGGCATAGCCCCTCGCCTCTCTTCTTCTTCTGAGTTGTTTTGCTCTGGACTAACCACATGGGAGGAACACAATTTGGGCAACAGTAACTTTAATTGGACATCTAGCTTCAAGTTAACACAACAACACACTAGGATTGTTCAAATGTAAATTGTTTTATTGGGTTGTCATATATAGATTGTCATTGTACCCACTGTCTGGTATTCACCCCTCTCTTTTTATATCTTGGATAGAGTAATAAAGATGTTTGCTTGTTAAGCACTTGTTTCCTTTCCATCTTTTCTTCTCAAGAGTTTATTGTGCTAAACTGGGATCCATGTATACAACAGGCTCAAATGATCACTTTTTTACCCTAGGATACATCTTTTAGGGTCTCCTTATGTAGAGTTAGATCCCGACAGAAGTCAGTTTCAGGTAGCCGGCTCAAGGTTGACTCAGCCTTTCATCCTCCCAAGGTCGGTAAAATGAGCAACCAGCTTGCTGGGGGTAAAGGGAAGATGACTGGGGAAGGCACTGGCAAACCACCCCATAAACAAAGTCTGCCTGGATGTGACATCACCCCATGGGTCAGGAATGAACCGGTGCTTGCACAGGGGACCTTTACCTTTTATGTAGAAGATGCTCTCAACGTGACAGGCCTGACATAGGTAACATGCCTATTACAAATATCCCTTCATTACGAGTCTTGGTACTATCATTTCCTCGGTCCGGACTGAATCTCAGCAGGCTTGCCTATACCCAGTTCCCCATCATGGTCAGAACACAGGTACTATAGGACCTGGAACAGATGAAGAAAAAAGAGGAGATTGAATTAAGAACATAAGAACATAAGAAAGGCCCTGCTGGATCAGACCAAGGCCCGTCAAGTCCAGCAGTCTGTTCACACAGTGGCCAACCAGGTGCCTCTAGGAAGCCACAAACAAGATGACTGCAGCAGCACCATCCTGCCTGTGTTCCACCACACCCAAAATAATAGGCATGCTCCTCTGATACTAGAGAGAATAGGTATGCAGCATGACCAGTATCCATTCTAACTAATAACCATGAATACCCCTCTCCTCCATGAATATGTCCACTCCCCTCTTAAAGCCCTCCAAGCTGGCAGCCATCACCACATCCTGGGGCAGGGGGTTCCACAATTTAACTATGTGTTGTGTGAAAAAATATTTCCTTTTATCTGTTTTGAATCTCTCGCCCTCCAGCTTTAGCAGATGATCCTGTGTTCTAGTATTATGGCAGAGGGAGAAAAATGTCTCCCTGTCCACTCTCTCCAAACCATGCATAATTTTATAGACCTCTATCATGTCTCCCCTTAACCGCCTTCTTTCCAAGCTAAACAGCCCTAAGCATCCTAACCGCTCCCCATAGGACAGTTGCTCTAGTCCCTTAATCATTTTGGTTGCTCTTTTCTGCACCTTCTCAAGCTCTGTAATATCCTTTTATAGGTGTGGTGACCAGAACTGTACACAGTATTCCAAGTGTGGTCTCACCATAGATTTGTACAAGGGCAGTATGATATCAGCATTTTTATTCTCTATTCCTCGTCTAATTATGGCCAGCATGGAATTTGCCTTTTTTACAGCAGCCGCACACTGGGTTGTCATCTTCATTGAGCTATCCACTACCACCCCAAGATCCCTTTCTTGGTCTGTCGCTGCCAGCACAGATCCCATCAGTGTATATGTGAAGTTGGGATTTTTTGCCCCAATATGCATCACTTTACACCTACTCACATTGAATCTCATTTGCCATTTTAATGCCCATTCTTCCAGTATCCTTCTGGAGCTCTTCACAGTCTGATTTTGTTTTAACCACCCTAAATAATTTGGTGTCATCTGCAAACTTGGCTACTTCACTGTTTAACCCCAACTCCAGGACATTGATGAACAGGTTGAAAAGCACCGGTCCCAACACAGATCCCTGAGGCACCCCACTGCTCACATCCCGCCATTGTGAGAACTGACCATTGATTCCTACTCTCTGTTTCCTATTTTTCAGCCAGCTCTCAATCCATAAGAGGACTTGTCCTCTTATCCCATGACTATGAAGTTTGCTTAGCAGGCTTTGATGGGGGACTTTGTCAAAAGCTTTTTGTCAAAAGCTTTTGGAAATCCAAATACACAGTGTCCCCAGGCTCATTCCTGTCCACATGCTTACTGATGCTTTCAAAACACTCTAATAGGTTAGTGAGACAGGACCTACCCTTACAGAAGCCATGTTGGGTTTTGCATATTGTATATCATCATTAGCAGACTGCTGACACTGACCTCTGATTTCCAACCAGTCTTGCCCCTCAGCCTCCTGTAGACGCTGAAAAGCAGTGGTGATAAACACAGTCTCAGGGCCAGGTGAAAGGCAAGACTGCTAAATGTGCAGAAAATGAATGGTATCGAGGTGCCCCTAGAGCTGGAAGGGAACAATTGGCTCAGCCTCCCCCAGAAAAGGGAGCTTAGAAGGAGCTTGATCGCTGGCCATACCTCATCTGCTTCTAAACATTTGATTTGAAATCCAAGGGCTGAACAACTGCAGATTTAAGGCTCTTTGAGATTCTATCTGCTCGTAATGAAGCATTTATAGCCCCCAACAACAAAGCACCGAGCCCCTCAGGACTGCCTTTATCAGCCAGGTTGGGCAAGGGTCCAGTTCTCAAATGACCACTGTCACACCCTGGGGGTTACCGCACTTGTATTCCCAGCGATGTATTAAGAGTTTGAAAATGTTATAAGAAATACTGTTCGCACTTTCTGTGTGTTCCCAGTGATGTATTAAGAGTTTGAAAACGTTATAAAAAATACTGTTCGCACTTTGTTCGGCCCCTTTAGCTGTGAAGACGTCTTCCAACCATTTATAAGCTGTGGTATCCAAAAACCCTTTTAAAGCGATGTTTTTTATAACATTTTCAAACTCTGAATACATCACTGGGAATACAAAGTGCAGTAACCCCCCCCCCCCGTTCTTCAACAGATAATGGAAGCGGAGGCTTATTAAAACAGACCGAAGAAGACTGGCCTTCTGACACCTCAAACTTTGAGGCTGTGTTTGAAGTTAGTGACAACGGGTGCCAGAATGGCTGAGAGGGAAGGAGTTGAGATACACTCGTCCAAAAACCCTCTTCTGGCGTAATTGCTAAGCACTGAAGTGAGGCAAGTCCCACTTTTGTGAAGATCTAATCTTTCTGTTAAGGGAACTGGATTCAGAGGGCACACTGGAACAGGACACAATATGAGGTACAAACTGCAAAATGTTAAATAATGTCAGATGATCTTCCCCTTCTACAACACCCTTATGGTTACGGTAGTTTGATTTTATGGGGCTGTCTCACTGAACTCTCATAAAAACTCCCCCCTCCACACACACACACACACACACACAGAGCTGTCCAGGAGTTCGTAATCTTGACTCACCCAAGGGAGCTCTTTTCCAGCCCATCCTGCTTTCTCTGTCCAAATCATGTAAAAAAATAGGTAGGTACAGTACCAATATCTAGGGCAGATGGACATAAATGCCTCTTTAATGCCTTGTCTATTATGCCAGACTGATAAAGAGGATGTACTTCATTTGATCACATCTGACATATACTTTTTGTAGAATAAGAAAGTTCAGGTGTGCATGATTGGACCTGTCTGGGAAGGGGTCCTTGTCATGCTATCCTAGTGTGAGCTCCAGGCTTGGGAGTGCAGCTGGCTCCAAGGTTAAGTTGCTCAGAGGTTTGTTATGACTGCTTGCGCTCCATTTGTGTGATAACTGTAATCTATCATGGGAACCAGGCTCGGCCTGGTATCCAACTGTGCCTTTGTGATGTATATGTTCCAACCTGCCCGCTTCCCCCCCATTAGAGTCCTCGTACCTTTTCCTGTAAGTTGCTGCGATACACCTTATGCTTCCCAAATAAACTGCTTCTTAGATGACTCTGTCTGGACGTCTGGTGATTGGGATTCAACAGGTGAACTCAGACCATGCACCTAGTGACTTTCTGCTGGACCATGCTGTCTTTGCATTGTTCCCTGCCTGGGTCCAAATGGTTGGTGGTGACATCAGGGCTGCTGGGGGATGTCTAACTCCCTATGCCATTTCTCATAATTGTGGGCCTGGTTGGCTTCATGGTTGGTCCTGAGTATGGGAGGCATGGGTTGGAACACAGCCCCTGCCTTGTGTTTTTCTGCCAATTAGCCCTTTGCCAGGCATAAGGGAGACTTTGCCTGTTGACTGATATCTCCACTCCACTGCACCCATGCTTGCCACATGGGTGCCCTCCCCTAATAAGCTATGGTAAAGTTGTATGTTGCTCTTGGTCAGCCCCAGAGTCTGGAGTTCCTCTGCCTTGCAAAAGGAAAGGGATTCAAACCCATGTCTGTGGAGCTCCCTGGGGTACATGAACGCCAGCGTTTCTATTTCTCATGCCACCGGCCTCCTTGGGAGCTGTAGTATTGATGGGTCTTTCCTCCTTGTCTTCTGGCATTCCACCTGTGGGAGGTGTGCCATCATGGAGCTGTGGCCACATTGGTGGGCAGAGATCGGCTGTCCCTGTGCATGCCATTTGCAAGGATATCAGCAGGGCACCTCTGTCTGATTGGTGAGTTTTTCTGGGGACTCCATAGTGTTCACTAAGCAGTCTAGGCCTTGAGAAGAGCAGTTTTTGTTTTTCACCTCTGTGGTGTGGCCATCGGATGGTGACTGATGGTACCACTGCTGTGATGGTGCCCCATCAATGTAGCTAGGCTGTGGCCAGCAGGCCCTCAGGACTGAGCTGCTAAGCACTTAGAAGTTTGCTGCCCTCTTGTTAACTCTGGGGTATCTTGAAGAAGGTAGACGCAACTGGTACCAAAGCTCTTAGCAATTTGATGCGTCACAGAAGCAGAGTACTGTGCTGCTGGTATTATATCTCCAGCAGCTCATGGCTTTGTAACACTTTGTTCTGTGGCGAAGGCAAAAAGGATGATCTGTTTCGAAGTTCCTGTCAACAAAGTGCCCCAAAAGGTTGTATCCAAGAAATAACCACAAACACCCACAGGCATATATCACGGAGGAAATGTAGTAATAAACAAAGGTGCCTCCTGTCAATATTTCAGGATGAGCCATGAGATCATTCAGAGTCCCCCATGAATTCAGCTGGTTCCCAAGGCCTGAACTGGATTTTTCTTGCGGCAACATTTATTTTAATTTACCGGCCCCTGAAAGTTGATACTTCTGATGGAAAAGAAGTTTTTCTCCTGTGAGATCATTCCTTGCCCGATTTGTCATTTGCTGTTTTCAGCAGTGTTAGTCTGCTTGTGGTAGCTGAACCAGGCTCTGTCGCTACAGTGCAAAAGAAGCCATCTTATGAGGTAGAAATCCTTCTCCAAGAGATGGAACAGAACAGCAGAAGCTGCTGTGTAGTAGTCTGAGACCAATGAGAAAACAGACACGGTATCAGTGATATGAGGAAATGGCTCCAGTCACAGATAGACAACTATAACATATGGAGGTGGTCTATCATATACACACTACGTTCCATAACATTCCAATTATGCTGCTTCCGCATGGGTGTTTTGCTGCAGTTTCATGTCTCAACTGGAGCAGGTCTTTTTTGAGCATCCACACAACATCCCCCAGTCACCTACTTTCTGTATTCCCCCCTGTTTTATTGTGATCTTTCCCAAACCTGGTTTGGCATGATCTTTTGAGTAAGATTGCAATCAAAGCACCTTTGCACACTGTGTGGATGGAAAGGTGCACATTTCCCCCCAGGTACTGCCTATATTAGAGTCACTTTCCTTGCCTCAGTTCCCTGCAGCCACTATGTAGATTAGGGCTGTGCAAAAAAAAAAAAAAAAGGCAAATTTTGGGTTCAGGTTTATTGGGTTCGATTTTTTTCAGTAAATCTGAAATAAGCTGAATACCCATACCAGTAAATGGTCTGTCTTCCTGGACGGCTGGCAGATGGGTGGCCAGACACCTCTGCACCTGGCGGATTTCTAATTTGATTGGCGGTCCCCTCCCTAACTCCTAATGCCACCCCAAACCCACCTGCATGCACACTGAAGCCTCCATTGGTGGCCATTGGTGGCCATGCGGCACAGGGGAATGTTGAAGGTGGTTCTCGGCTCACACAGCCACTTGGACATGCAGCCCAAACCAAATTTTCAGCTGCTCCAAAACTGTTCCTCATCTCTTCAGAGATGAAAGGGATGCAGTTGGACAGGGGCCAGAATTTTAAATGTTACACAGCACAAACCAATGGAGTGGCTACAACAATAAGGGAGCTATTCAAGTATTTCCCCCTAACTTTTTTCTTTGCAGGGGTGGGAGGTGAGAAGTGGAGAACCAGCAATGATGAAAGGCAACCGCAACACCAGAGTTTCCACCTCATGCGCTGTGATGGTGTGTGAGACTGCAGAGAGAGGAGGATCTGGGTGCATAACGAACCCCCTCCCTCTCACTTTCTGAGGCCTTCCTTCCAAGGGAAAATTGTGGGCATGTATCTTTGTTGAGTGCCTGGTTGTCCTTGGGTTTTGCCCTGTGCATTGGATTGGCTTGGCACAACATCTGGGCTGGCAGCAGTTATCACCGTATTCCTTTCTACCAACGATTATGTCCATGCAAAACAGAGAAAGTGGAAACTATAGAACATGTTCTGTTGCACTGCCCTTTCTACAATGATATAAGATCGCAGTATATTCTCCCCATTTTGTCAACTTTTCCTGGGAGATCTGGAGAATCTAAAGTTTCCCTTCTCTTAGCAGATTGCTCTTGGGAGATAACCACCCAAGTAGCAAAATTTTGCCTTTGGTCTTGGGGGATTCATAAACTGCTCACTGAAAATCTCATCCCATAGATGATTCTTCCTTCCCCTCTACAAACCACCTTTCCCAGAATCATCACCATATTTTATTATTTTAACTTTTTACTTTTTATTCAGAACTGATCTTGTATCAAACTAAAGATTTGATTTGATTTGCCATCAGAGATTCAATTTGATGTACTGATTTTTAAAAATGTTGCTTTGGTAGCAGCTGCCATCACAGCACAAGGGTCTTCACTGTGTAACTGAAGATAAACTGTGGCAGCCATTTTGTGTCAGAATTTTAAAGGTGCCCACAGGTTCAAAAAAGTTGGGGACCCCTGTTATAGAGCTGGGTGTCATCAGTATATGATTGACACACACATCCCAAACTACAGATAATCTCTCTCAAGGGGGTTTCATAGAGACTGAACAGCATGGGTAGGGTTGCCAACTGCCAGGTACTAGTCGGAAATCTCCTGCTAATACAACGGATCTCCAGCCGATAGAGATCAGTTCCCTGGAGAAAATGGCTGCTTTGGCAATTGGACTCTGGCATTGAAGTCCCTCCCCAAACCCTGCCCTCCTCAGGCTCTGCCCCCAAAACCTCCCACCAATGGTGAAGAGGGACCTGGCAACCCTAAGCATGGGAGATAAAAATGAGCCTTGTGGAATCCAATAGAGCAAGCTCCACACCACTGACAACTGGTCTCTGACCACAACCCTCTGAGTCTGATCTGTAAGGAATGATTTAAACCATTCCAGAGCACATATCTATTTCAGCCTCCAAATGTCTTAACAAATTGGCCTGATCCACCATATCAAAGATTGCTGATAAATCCAACATTAACAACAAAGAAGCACAGTCTTTGTCTGCACTCAGAAGGAGGTCATCAACTGAAGCCACTACTAACACTGTCTCTATCCCATAGCCTGGCCTGAAACCTCATTGACAGGGGTCTGCATCAGATGTGGCATCTAGAAAGACATGAAGTTGTTTCACTGCCATCTTCTCAGTTATCTTGCCCAGAAAGGGCAAGCGAAAGATTATATGATCATTGGCCACAACATTCTTCTTGGGCAATATTTTTTTATTTTGAATGGATGAATAGCTACCTCCTTTAATGGCTGAGGGAAAATACCACAAGTCAGTGATTGATTCATGGTGGACATCAGGATCTCACTAACCTGCTTCATACACGATTTCAGGGATCAGAATGGACAAGGGTCAAGGGGTAGCCTTTAAAGATCCCAAGACCTTGCCTATCTTGTATAAAAACAAAACAGAAAAGATAATTCACACATTTGTGCATCCCTCCATTGAGCTATTTTGTACCTCAGAGCTGTGGCTATTCCTGGAGATGTTTCCAGAGAAACCAGACAATTTTTCACAAACTGGGATTAAGCACTGTGGCAATTCCATACTTATAACTTTTTCTCCAGACTGTAGCCCCCTGACATTGTTTCTTTACTACGTACAATGATGGAAATGGGGAAATAGTACATCTACCTCATGGTAATCTTACGTTGATGCTCCAGGGCTTTCAGAGCCTGAGAGAAGATTACCTGTTGCAGAACCTTCCAATATTGTTCTTTCTTACTTTTTTACTATCTTGTTGCCTGGAAACTGCAGTATTTCACTTCCCTAGATAGGTAAAGAATGGTTTGATTCTGAGGTTAAGCATTTCAGCAGCAAGCAGACCACAGCAGTCCACTGAACACAACATGAGATCAAAACGCAAGGCAAGTGGCAGTAGGTCTTCTTGTAAGGCACAATCCTTCCTTTCTGCTGAATAGCTGCACAGTTTCCTCTTGGCACCCTGTGAAAAACCAAAGGTGCTGAAGCAAAGGGTGGGAGGGGGCTCACTAGTGACTTGAGAACAGGGAAAACCTATTTCTTCACAAGCTGTGCTGTTTGTAGCCTGTGGGGAAAAGGCTAACATGACACAACGTGTCAAACTGCACGTCACTTCCATGGAAAATAAGTGTGAATACTAAGAGGTAGATCATGTCCCTTGGCAGAGAGGACATCTGTTAAGTGAATAAACCACATTTCTCAGCAATATGCCTTCAAATATCATTTTGTGCTTTTTAGAGGGTAGAACTTTGAGATCAAAAAGTGGGAGGCCATATAAAATGTTGTTCTACATTTCATTGTCATAAACTGTTGAGTAAGTCTCCAAATAAGAACACCAAACATCAGTATTTATTTGTAAAAGTATCTCAAATATGTTAGATTAGGATATTATACTAACATCAGGACACTCTTCCATGCTAGTTCCAGTGTATGTGAAGAACCACTCTCTCTTGTTTGGGTCAACCTATTCATTCAACTCATTATCAGAAGTCCATTTCTGGATACAGCCCGCATCTTTGGATGTGAGGCAGATGGTGACCAGAGATGGGCCCATAGCTGGTATGCCACAATGTTTCTGGAATTCTCTCCTTTCAGAGGTCCATGTAGCACTTTCATTTAGGTGCCAGGCTTGTTTATGCTCATGTGTATATTGTGTGTGTTAAGTGCTGTCAAGTCACTTCCAACTAGTCAACCCTATGAATTAATGTCCTCCAAAATGCCCTATCATTAACAGACTTGCTCAAGTCTTGCAGACTGAGGGATGTAGCTTCCCTTACAAAGTCAATCCACCTCATGTTGTGTCTTCCCCTTTTTTCTTGCTGCCCTCAACTTTTCCTGGCATTATTGTCTTTTCCTGTGAGTCTTGTATTCTCATAATGTGAAGAAAAGAAGGGGATTCATTTCCAATTGCACCATTTGTTTTCTCGCCTTTGTTTTCTTATAATGTGATAGTATGATAGCCTCAGTTTAGTCATTTTAGCTTCTAGGGAGAGTTCAGACTTGATTTGATCTAAAAACCCATGGTTTGTCTTTTTAGTGGTCTACAGCATCTGTAAAACTCTCTTGCAACACCACATTTCAAAGGAATCAACTTTCTTCCTGTCAGTTTTCTTCATTCACAGTGGGTAGCTGTGTTAGTCTGTCTGCAGTAGTAGAAAAGAAACGTTAGTTTCTATCAGCTGCTCATGGCCCTTTTGAAGAAGACTCCCTCACCTGTGTGGATAAGCAATCTCCTTAACATGAGTTGCCTTGGTCATGACTTCGGCTAGCTCTGGTATTGTTTCCCTGCACTGTGATCATCTCTTGGAATCAGATTTTTCATGACCACAATAAAGGACTGCTCACAGGATGTCATTTGCCACCAAAAGAAATGTTTTCAGTTCCTTATTTCTCTTGTATTTAAGACTTTTTCCTCCATTTGGAAGCTCATTTGCATGGACATCATGCAAAGTGACCCAGAAATGAAGGCAGCCCCCAGACATTGAGGCACCAGTCAGGCAATCGGCTTTTTCTGCCAGTCCTCGGCAATGCTGAACTTCTGAACTGGAAAACCAATTGACACAGCTCAGCTTGCAAATGCCTGCAGGATTGGGGTGACCCCTTTGCGAACCCATAAAATTGGACCCCCTGTCCAAAGTTCTCCAAACTTTGGTGACCGTCTAAGGAGAGTCCCTTGCAGCCATGTTGCAAATTTGGGGACTCTACCTCCAAAAAATGCTCCCAGGAGCTTTGAAAAAACCCCATAGACTACAATGGGCCCAATGTTTTTGGTAAACCTGACAATAAGCCGAAATACCCCTTTAACGGTATGGGTATTTGGCTTATTTCGGGTTTACCGGAAAAAAACAGGCCCAATAAACCGAAACCTGAAATTTATCGGAAATTTTTTTTTGCCAGCCTCCAAGTGGAGCCTGGAGATCTCCTGGAATTACAACTGATCTCCATACTACAAAGGTCATTTCTCCTTTTGAAAAAGGTTACTTTGTAGGGTGGACTGTGTGGCATTGTATCCTGCTGAGGTCCCTCCCCTCCTCTGGCTGTACCCCCAGATCTCCAGAAATTTCCCAACCCAGTTGGCAACCCTACTCAAGAGCCACATATTATTCTTTGATATACCACCAAAGGCTCTTCTGATGACTGTTCCCCAATGTGGCACCTGCCCTATGTTTCAGGAAAGTAGGCAGAGCCCTTGCCTGGTGGGGCTGTTGGTTGGTACATGGTTTCCACCTTGAAACAGCTATTGGCAGAGGAATAGTAAACTGTGAGCATCCCTCAGGTGCAGGCCTCAAGGCAAGGATGGAAGTAAATGTGGCTCTTTTGGCTGATGGTAATTGCGAATGCAGCTGTCTGTGATCCACAGAGTGTGTACTGCAGGTCTATCCATAACACAGTATCAAAGTACAACATGAGGGCATCTGCTTGGCACTGGGTGATTAGGTTCAAGTTGAGGTGAGGGGAAAAAGCCAAATCTCTAAGAGTTTCCTTGAGTAGCAACTTATGAGCTCACTGAGAATTTGTATGGAGAATATTTGGAAATTTTCAGAAGTGTTCTGCTAATAGTCACGGTATGTACCACCTAACACATCCTGCCTTTGAGTGATGATATCAGTACCTCAGTGCCAGTTCAAATTACTGACTGAATAACCAGAAAATGTAACAAAGAAACCTTTCTGTGACTAAATACATGAAATGAGGACTGCCTTTCAAAATGCCTATTAAAGAGATTGAGACATCAGGCAGATGTTTAACAAAGAGCACGGAGTTAAAATGTCTAACAGGTTTTCATTGTCAATTCCAAAAGGTTTCAACGCATTTCCAGCTTCCAAAGCTCTCTCCTCTTTCAAGCCATCATTCTCACAAGAAAATAATGAATATTTCATAGCTCTTTATCCGGAACCAATTTCAAATTACATTAACTTGAAAGAGTGAAAGAGACTCACCCGCTCTTAATGCTAAAAACCCAGGACAGCTTCATCAGGAGAATGTGTAAAGATCTCATGTTTAGCTTCATACATTCCTTACTCCTTAAGGAGAAAATAAACAAATGGTTTATCTGGTTTTCTGCTGTGATATCCTGGCAACAACCAAAATGCAAAAGCTGCACAAACAGTTGGTACTATCTCCTCAGAAAGGCCAGTAACAGTAACTGAGTGACCAAAATCAATTTCATTTCTCCTTCTGAAGGCAGCTATTGCAAACCACTATATCCTTTAAAGCATTCTAGCTCCATTCTTTCTGTCCTTGAGCCCTTAAAAGACCATTTGTGTAGAATGCTGCTTTGAAATCAACTTACTGCTAACCAGAGCTGATTCCCAGGATCTACTTGAAACTTATCACATAAGAATATTTCTCCACAGGTATTATGCCTATTATATTTAATGTGTGTGTGTGTGTGTAAAGTGCCGCCAAGTCATAGTTGACTTATGGCAACCCAATAGGGTTTTCAAGAGAACTGATTAAAGGTGGTTTGCCATTGCCTTCCTCTGCAAAGTCTTCCTTTGTGATCTCCCATCCAAGTACTAACCCTGCTTAGTTTTCGAGATCTGATGAGATCAGGCTATACTATACCATTCCACATTCCCATTATGTCTTAATACAGTAACATTTTATGTGCTGATTTAAGAGCTGGACTTCATCCCTTCCTTGACCCTTGGCAGGAAGATGAATTCACGTGGTGGGGGAAGCAGCAAATATATCTCTTACTTTAACAAAAACACATAGAATCATAGAATCATAGTGTTGGAAGGGACCATGAGGGTCATCTAGTCCAACCCCCTGCACAATGCAGGAAATTCTGAACTACCTCCCCCCCACACCCCCAGTGACCCATACTTCATGCCCAGAAGATGGCCAAGGTGCCCTCCCTCTCATGATCTGCCTAAGGTTATGGAATCAGCACTGCTGACAGATGGCCATATACATATACAGTGTGTATTTTCCTGAACAAATTGGATAGGATGCATTCCCAGACAGAATAATATAGTTCATGGTAGGCTCCAAGTACTTGGACTTGGTCAAGTAACATAATATAACGTCATGTCACATCGCATCGCATCATATGGTGGAACTCCTCTTGTTTAATTTATTTTCCCCTCAACCAACCACCATTATCATTCTCGAGACTTTTGGATTGTCTCTTGTTTTTATGTCCCACATTTAAGATGGTTGGGGGGATCCTCCAAAAAATCTTTCTTTATATGTTAGAATATGGCACAAGAGAGGCTTAATGAAATAAAAACTCAAAACTGTTTTATTTGTCTCTTTGGGGGGAAGGTAAAGTCCGGTTTGAAGGGAGGTTTCAGACAATAAACTTGGAATGCTAAACAATAACAGAATGAAGGAACTTAAGATATTTAAAAACAATAGATATTTTTGAATCAGGATGTATCTGATGTAATTCATAAACAGATGTTGATACTTTTGATACAGATTGTGATTGAGAATCCTTGGCGGTTACTGCTTAGTTGAAGAGACTTAAGCTTCTTGAATCAATATTTCTACTGTTTATGGAGTCAGGAACAAACACACAAATTCCAAGTTTTCTTCCTTAAAACTGTTTAGGGATCACTCCCTTCACTTAAGAGCTATTTCCCTTAGGGAAGGACACTCAAATCACTACCCTCTCACACACTGGATCTTTCTTGATCCTAAACAACTGTGTTCCTCTCATTTCGGCTGCTAGCCTCAACTGTCAGCTTCAACAGCTCTTTCTCAACTGACAGTTTCTAACAGTCTCACTCAACTGCCAACTCTAGTACTCTGTTTTTTTCAGACCTCCTGTCACTCAAGGTTCCATCACCAGGGCAACTCATCATTATGCAGCTGTCCACCTAACGTAACATAAAGTAGTGTATCGTAGCATAGTGTAGCATAACATAGCATAGTATCACATAGCATAAATATATCTAATTCTCAACATGGACCCATATGTGGAAACCTAAATTCATGAATCCAGGGCACATAGAGAACATGGAGATTTTCTTACAAACTTGGGGAATCGTAGGTGCCTTGAAAAGAAACCATAGCAACATATACTAGAAAACACCAGACAAAATAAGGAAAATTGCTGAAAACCTCTTGCAGCTTGTTTTTAAACAATCATATCAGTTTATTCACCTATCCTGAAACTAATGTTTGATTCATCTCCTTTCAGTAGGAATCAGTCTCTTCCTTTGATTGTTGTTTGTATATTATGAGACCAGACGGAGGGTTATTTTTGCATTCCCATTACTGAGATGTCACAGAAATAATAGATTGTATGACATAGGAATTCGAAATAATCATTTAAAATTTTTTAAAAAGCACATTTTAAAAGCGAGACTGCTTGTCTGCTTGTAGATGATCTTCAGGTGTAACAATAGACCCGTGAAGATGTATCATTAAGCCTCATTCTGTCTTCTTCCATATGTCCTTGTGGGACAACTGCAGCCATCTGTTGGGTACCCCACCACTTAGGGTGGCCTGTCTGGCATCAACCAGAGCCTGGGCCTTTTCCATTTTCAGTGGCAGGCATCTTTTAAGGGGGGAGGGATTTGGAGATTGCTCTTTTATCTTTGGTTTTAGCCAGGGATGTTTTAACTATTATTGTAAGCTTCCTTGAGCCACACAGAAAGGCGGGATACAAGCACTTAAATGAATAAACAAATTGCAGCAACCTGCATTGTCACCAACAGCCTCCAAACCAGCAACTACTACCTGTATCTCACTAACCTGCATTCTTCTGAACTCTTTGGTAAACCTCCCATCAGGCTCAGCCTCAATGTAATAACAATGTAGCTAAGAGGCACATTAATTTAAGTACATGAGCATTTGGGTAATTTGCCAGGTTATAATAAGATTAGAAAGTACAGAAAAAAGGCAATGCTGTAACAATTCTGTAGCAATATATCAAAAATGTATTTTGCATTCATTACACTTTTGATATATTGCTACAGCACTGTTACAGCATTGCCTTTTTTCTGTACTTTCTTTCTAATCTGTGATATTAGTACAGAGGTGTTCTGCTTTGGTTGCTTAGGTTATAATGAGAGGAAGCACTCTTCATTCCAGATCAGTAACGTCCTTACGTGGTGTAGTGGTTAAAAGCGGTGGTTTGAAGAGGTGGAGTCTGATCTGGAGAACCGGGTTTGATTCCCCACTCCTCCACATGAGTGGCAGAGGCTAATCTGGTGAACTGGATTTGTTTCCCCACTCCTACACACAAAGCCGGCTGGGTGACCTTGGGCGAGTCATGCTCTCTCAGCCTCACCTACCTCACAGGGTGTCTGTTGTGGGGAGGGGAAGGGAAGGCGATTGTAAGCCGGTTTGAGTCTCCCTTAAATGGTAGAGAAAATCGGCATATAAAAACCAACTCTTCTTCTTCTTCTTCTTTGTTAGCTTTTTTGGAGAGATCTACATTTGGTGTATTTTTTTTTTAATTTTATTGGAGAACAACAATAACAATATACGATTACAGCAACTAAAAGAAGCAGAAAAGAAAGACAATCTTCATGATTTAAAATACAATATATCTATATACACAATAAAATAACAACAGGATTCCTATGCTACAGCTTATTTCTTTGTAGTGCAGGGGAAGAAAGGCTCCTGCCTTCCTTCCTCATGCTGTTTTTTTTTTTTTTTTTTTGCAAAACCCTATGCAGGACCATTATTTTTAATGGGGAATCTATTTGGTGTATTGGTTCCCCCCCCAATACAATTATTGTGATTCCTAGCCAAGTATAATGTGCATAGCATAATAAAGGCTGGATTTTCTTACTGCAGCTTTGCTTGCATACTCTTTATCATTAATAATTAATTATATAACACTAACTCTGCACAGTGGTTTGGAATCCTCAGTTCTCTCACTATACACCAGCAGTAGATATGTCACAAAGCTTCTCAACTGATTGCTGATTGCCCAGTTGGGATCAGAAAAGCAGTGTACATGGAGAAAGGGCTTCAGCCTACCCTCCTCTGCTGATTTTCCTGACCTGAAACAGTCCAGGGAGTGTACTCTTTGGCGTGCTGGGGAAATTTCCCAGTAAACCAAATAGTGCCCCTGGGACCATTTCAGGTTAGGAAAATGGTGTGGAGGGGAAGGCTGAAGCCCCTTCTCCATGCATGCCACAGTCATGATCTGAAAGCGGAACCATATACACAGGAATTAAAGAGAACTGGAATCTTCTTTAAACTGGGCTGCAATATAGGCAAAGCAGCTATGGATACAATGTTAGAACTCCAGCACGGCACCCACGCAGGCTATGGTTCTCTGGCAGCCTGTTTCAAGTGTAAGTTCAAGGACAAACAAAGAAGAAGAGTTGGTTTTTATACCTCGCTTTTCTCTACTGTAGGGAGTCTCAAAGCATCTTACAGTCACCTTCCCTTCCCCCCAACAACAGGCACCTTGTGGGGTAGGTGGGGCAGAGAGAGTTCTGGGAGAACTGTGAAGGGCCAAAGGTCACCCAGCGGGCTTCATGTGGAGGAGTGGGGAATCAAACCTGGTTCTCCAGATTAGAGTCCACTGCTCATCTGGAGGAGCGGGAAATCAAACCCGGTTCTCTAGATTAGAGTCTGCCCCTCTTAACCACTACACCACGCTGGCTTTCCTAGATGAGACAGGTGCCCCCAGTGATGCCCCAGAGATGCCAGCCATTGTGTAGAACCGAGTTCCCACTGGGGAACTCCTTCTAACTGCACAGCAGGGTTCAATTTGGGTTGGGATGTCAGTAGTGCAGGGGGAGAAAGGCTCCTGCCTTCCTTCCTCATGCTGTTTTTCTGATGCAAGCCAGTACCTGGGGGTGGGGGGCTATGAGCCAATAACATGCCATGTGGTGCAGTTAAAAGGAGTTCCCCAGTGGGAACTCAGTTCTACAAAACGGTGGGGTGTCGATGCCGTAACATCTTGTTCAGCCCTGAGGGACCAGTTTAAGATGCTGGGTACATGCAAAGCTGCACAGGTAAGTTCTTGCACCATGCCAGTGTAATCTTTAGAGCAGATCTCAGACTGGAGGTGTGAGGGCTTCTGAATGAAGAACAGGGAGGGCAGGGTCCCCACCAGCACTACCTTAGCAGGACCATGGTGCATTCTTTCCTAACCACATTGGTTAATGTGAGGTATAGTGGTTAGAATGTGGGTCTAGGATCTGGGAGACCATGGTTTGAATCCCCACTTTGCCACAGAAGTGTGATGGGTGACCTTGGGCCAGTCACACACTTTCAGCCTAACTTGTCTGACAGAATTATTGTGAGGATAAAATGAAGGTGAGGAGAATGATGTCAGCTGCTTTGGGTCTCCATAGAGGAGAAAGTTGGGGCATAAATGAACCTCCCCATTCCAAGGATTCTACTTGCTTATTCTACATTTTTAACAGTTCCCAAATACAGAGTGCTTTTCTCCAAGGCTAGATTAAATGCACTGCCATTGGGGGAGTTAGCAGGCAGGTTTTTGGGGGTCCCCTTTTCTAAGTGATTTTGTGATTGTGGATCAGGGAGTTTGGACAGTGTTTGGAATCTTTTTGTTGATTGTAAAAAGCATGATTTCACCAGAGATAAAAGGATCATATTATACATTCAGAGGTGGAGACCTGCCCTAAAGCAGGAAATAGTTGCAAAGCTATTGGCTGATACTGATCCAAATGTAACCCTTACCGTGGCAAATATTTTATCTATGGTTTTTAATTATACTTCATTTTAACTATACTTAGATATTGTATTTCTGTATGTTTGGTTATTTCTGTATTATTGAATTTATTGAATTTGTTTTGCCCATGACCTGTTGGCCCATGAGCATAAAGAACAGAATAAAGGTATAAATAAAATAAGGAAGGAAGGAAGGAAGGAACGAAGGAAGGAAGGAAGGAAGGAAGGAAGAGAAAAAATGGATGGGTTAAAGATAATTTTTGCAAATTTAAATGGATTAAATTCACCTTTCAAACATTCAAAAATCTTTAATCAATTATAGAAAAAAAAGATATATTACATTTCCAGAAACCCATTCCAAAAGAGAACAAAACATATATTAAATTGTACAAAATTAGGAAAGTATATATAGCTTCAGCACAGACTAAAACAAAAGGGATTGCAATATATATCAATAATCCAAGCTTGGAAATTGTTCAAGAATTAAGATGAAAATGGAAGATATTTGATTTTGAAGATAAGACTACCCGAAGGACAAATAGGGATACTTCATATATACGCCAAATGGCTCAAAAACTGAATTTTTTGAACAGTTTTTTCAAGTGCTATTGGATTTTCAAGACGGAGAGATTTTAATCTTGGGAGATATGAATGGAGTCTTAGATAAAAAGATAGATTGAGGAATTTAGGAGGCAAACTTCCTAAAAATGTGTTTAGGTACATGGGAATTCTGGAATTGGAAGATATTTGGTGAGCACTTAATCCAGATGGGAAAGATTTCACTTTTTTGGGGGAATAGACCTCAATCATATTCAAGAATAGACATGTGCTGGATCTCGAAAACACCAATAACTACAGTTGAGAAAGCAGAAATCTTGCCAAAGATGTTGGCAGATCATAACCCAATAGAAATAAGATGGGGGGAAAGAATTAAGAAGTAGAGATTAAACAATTCATTATCATTACAAGATGATGTAATACAGAAATGTAAACAATTTGCTGGAATATTTTAGAATTAATAACACAACAGAAATTACTGCTACAACAATATGGGCTTTTATTAGAGGAAATATATTAGCAATAGCTGCAAGAAGGAGAAAAGAGAAACAGGATTCAATAAAGAAATTAACAGATAAATTGAAAACTTAGAACAAGAACAAAAGGACTGGTAGTAAGAAAAAAATGGAAGGAATTAAAACAAATGAAGAATCAACTGGACTTATTAGAAGTAGAAGAAATGCAGAAAAAAAATTAAATTTTTGAAACAAAGACATTTTGAGTGTACAAATAAACCCGGTAGATATTTAGCATATTGCTTAAGAAAAGAAAGACAAAAAAGAAGCATTAAAAAGAGAGATAAGGTTGTTTATGCTGAAAAAGAGATACATGAACAAATAAGGAAGTTCTTCTTAAATCTCTGTATTAAATCTATACATTTAATACATTGTGCCGAGATGGATAAATATTTGGCAGAACTACCAATTAAAAATTTACAGAAGATCACAAGAATTTTAAATCAAGCAGTAACAATTCAAGAAATTAATTTTGCCATAAAAAATCTTAAGGATAAAGCACATGCACCAGATAGATTGACAACAACTTATTATAAATGCTTTGAAGAAATATTAACATTGCCCTTTCAAAAAGTAATGAATGAAATACAGGAAAGGAAGATTATACTGCCTACATTGCAAAAAGTGAATATAACTTTGATTTATAAAGAAGGAAATGATCCATTATTACCACAGTTGTATAGACCAATTTCATTATTAAATGTAGATTACAAAACCTTTACAACAATTATGGCTGAAAGACTAGGAAAATGTATTCCAGATTTAATTCATATTAGACATATATTGAACACGATTGAATGTACTAAGAGAAAAGGAGAGTTTTTTTTAGATGCTTATGTTAATGTTTTTAGATGCAGAGAAAGCTTTTAACAATGTTTGTCTTTTTTAATGAAGGTTTTACAGAATATGAACTGTAAAGATCAACTTTGCTCTACTTGACAACATGCAGATATGTTGCCCCCTATCTGTCCCAGCAACCTGGTATGCCATGAGGGCATATGGGACCAAAGCTGCCAGGAAAAGCAGGTGAACCTAAGAATCCAGGGCTCTGGACTCCATCTTGGTGACCTGTACAAACGTTGGGAGCTGCCCGGCAGAGATGGGTTATTTGCATTCCTCTGACCTTGACGTGGAAAAGCTAGAAACACTAGGGAGTAAATGAGCCTCCCTCGCATCCTTAATGAAGCACTCAGCGCACACACCTGGAACTGATAGCCAGCATCTTAATCTCATCAGCAATCCAGGAATTATTCAGCTAACTCTGACTAGTCCTTTGGCATATCTGAATCATCCTCTAACCTCATCTAGCATGCAGAGTAGATTAAGCCAAGACATCTCCTGCCCACTCCTCCCTTCCTGGGAAAACCTCCCATACATCTTCACACACCTGAAAATCTATACTAAAGTATTTGCCAGTACTTAATCAGGCAAACTAAGGTATTCTTCCATGTTGCCATTTCTTCCTCATGCCCTTTCATACTTTAACATCTCAGCCACCAGAGAAGTAATTAAACCCTTTGTCTCTGGTCAAGTCCTTTGTTTTTGCCAGTTACCTCATGCAGCCTCAAAGCTCATTTTTCCTATAAGTAGTGGCCTTTTCACCATTCAAACGTATGCATGTTTTTCTTGGATCCAAGACACCCACCCCTTGTGTGTGTGTAAAGTGCCTTCAAGTCGCAGCCGACTTATGGCGACCCCTTTTTGGGGTTTTCATGGCACGAGACTAGCAGAGGTGGTTTGCCAGTGCCTTCCTCTGCACAGCAACCCTGGTATTCCTTGGTGGACTCCCATCCAATTACTAACCAGGGCTGACCCTGCTTAGCTTCTGAGATCTGACGAGATCAGGCTAGCCTGGGCCATCCAGGTCAGGGCACCCACCCCTTACGACCGTGTAAAGCTCTTTTCTTTCCGAGAAACACTGGTCCGTTTTTCTGCCACTCAGCTCTACGATCACTTGGATGTCATATTTCTTCTGCATTGGTAACTATCACACTAAATCCTCATATGCTTGTGTTCACCCCGGGTGCATGATTTTGTTACTGTGTGAGTGTGTGATTAAAATTATTTTCAATAAAAACCATAAAACTTAGAAACAATGTTTCTTTATATAAGAGTTTTCCAAGGAGGCTTATCCTCATAAAAATTGGTATAAAGATCCTGTACCCCTCATTTTCACACCCCTGTCTCAATAACACTACTTCCTCCATCTAAAAATGGAGACTGCCTACTTGGGGTAACAGATGTACCCTAATAAGTAAGAGGTAAAGAAAAAACACTGCATCCATGTGAATCTAAAGGACAAACTTACAGATAATTATTCATTTTATGAACAATGGAATTTGGCCAGGGTTAATGCCCCTAAAGAGATCAATTTCAGGGAAATTGATTTTGTTGGTTGTGTTTTTCTCATGACAGGACAAATAAATGAAAGGCAAAGTTTGTGGTAGTTTGCCTGTTACCTGGCAAGAGTTCATGCTTTTATTGCAGGCAACTGCTTTTATAACTCAGAGACCTTTTGCCATGCCACCAAAAAGACCTCATTGGTTAAACAGTTACTAACACAATATCCCTAGCAATGGAGCAATTAAGGTAATGAAAACATCATGCATGTGATGGTGCTGATGTATTTGTCCTCAGCTGAAGAACCAGCTACATAGTGCAGATGGCTGAATAGATATACAGTTCAGTGACTGCAAGCTTGAGAAGAAGATCTACATATTGAGATCTGATATAATGAAGCCAAAACAGGCAACTGTGCAGGGGACACTTCCATAACGCAATAGGGTAGTGCACATAGTAGGACTGCATTACTACATTTTGGATCCCTCTGAGGCAGCTTATTCCAAGTGGTTGTGTAAAGGAGGGCATACAGCCCTTCACTGCTATTTTGATGACCTGGATTTGGGATATACAATGCTGAAGAATGTGTCTCACTGACCTCCAGTGAGTTCAATATGAGTAGGAAGCATTTACAAACTTTTTGTTTCGAAGTAGTGAAATACAAGGTGATTTGTACATTTCTCACCAGCAGTCCTCTGATGTTAAAAATCCATAAAACGTTGGCAGTCACTGTAGTAGAAAAAATTGCCCTTAATCAGCGCTTGGCCCGCTGCGGTATAATTTGAAATGAGGTATGTTCTGTCAAGCCTGAACTATGAACAGTGATTTTCAACTATATTACAGCTTGTAGAATGATTCAAAGTGTCCCTTAAGACTATTGCAGAAATCTGAGACGGGGTATGACAGAGTGAGGAATATCGATAAAGCAGAGTGCCAGCCTGGGGAGATATTCTTTGAATGAAGGAGAAAGGAGAATAGGAAACAGTTGTCTGGATTTGAGGTTGAAAGTCCAGACACATTTGCAATCCCAGCAGGATATGATAAGCTAGCAAAGACACGGTGGTGAAACTGTGACGGACGTGTCAGCCAATTCTGATATAAGTCAGGATGAATATATTTACCAATGATTTTAGTTCTCTGCTGAATGAATATATTTACCAATGATTTTAGTTCTCTGCTTTTAAATTTCAGTTTCATACATTCATTTGTGTTAACACAAAAATGACATTGAAAAAATACATACTTTTCTGGGGGAGGAATTCAATGGGAAGAAACAGAACATTGTGTGAAAATAAAGAATCACAGGTTCAGTTTGCACAAAGAGAAGCAAAATTGAAACAGGGCTTTTCAGGTCAACAGAGCAAGGAGGAGAAATTTGAAGTGATCTCTAGACACAAGGCTTCGTGTTCACAGCTAAATCAATCAGCTCGGGTCAAAAGAAGCCCCAGATCCCGCTCAGGGCTCAAAAATATACGTGAATAACTTTTTGAACTATGGTTTCCACGTAAGAACTGCCCAGCATGATCAGACCATTGGTTGTAGCATGCTGTCACCAATAATGGCCAGACAGATGCCTGGGAAGCTTATAAACAAGGCATGAATACAATCCATCTCCTGCTCTTATATACCCTCTGGAAATCAGAGAAATATGGTCACAAAACATTTGCTGCAACAGCCATAAAGGACGTAGTTGCTGTTCCCTGCAGCCTTCATGGGTTATGATGAGGCTGTGCTGCTACAAGTGTTTCCCTGACTGGGGTGGAGATTTACCCAGCCCCAGTTTCTTGCCCCTGAGGAACAGGAGATAAAAATGGCCTCCATATAGTGACCCTTTAGGAATTTCCTCTAGTCTCCATGATAAACACCACATAGACTAGGGGAAGCAATCTACAGCATTACCTGGAAGTGACATGACTTCACACACCCCATACTTCACCATCTCCAGGCACCAGCTCCTACATTTCCCAGTGTTTGCCAAGGCAGCACTGGGAGACCTACCTGCTAAGAGGCCATTGAGTTTTGATTGGTGCTTTCCATAAACAATTTCTAGAGAAGGTGTTGTTGTTGGGAAGGGAAGCTACAATGGTTAAAACAGTAATTGCTGCTGTGGGTTGTTCAGTTCATCCTTTAACCATAGATCCAGCACTCACAGGTATGAGGTGTAGTAATTCTATGTCTAAACTGTGCCACTTCACACTGCAGGTATGATTGAATGTTCCCCCAGAAGCTAATGTTTCCTGCCCCTTGAAAGCTGGCATGTCAGAAAGAAGGCTAGTCTAGGATCTGTCTCCACAGATATCTAGCTTCCCAAGTGCAGAGATTTTTTTTTAATTGATGAGGAACTTTCAATGCAGTAGGACCTGTTTACAGTCTATAATGGTACAGTCTAGACACAGATTAAACATTTCATTTGCTGCTCATGAGAACTAGGCCATAGTCAATACTTGGTTGCATTGCTGCTGAGTGAGGATAGAAGTTTGATTAGTCTGTGTTTCATAGCATTGGCCATCTTTGAGTGACAATCGGACTGAGTTTGCACAGAGTACAGGAAAATTACGGCATTCTTCCATATTTATCACACATGAGAAATTATCATCACGGATGCTCTAGGCTGATCCTGCATTAAGCAGGGGGTTGGACTAGATGGCCTGTATGGCCCCTTCCAACTCTATGATTCTACGTGGAGAATAAAGCAGAGAAGATCCATGACTGTCAGAGCCTTGTGCTGATGGATTGCAGGGTCCAACCATACGTCTGAACCAGAACTAAGTCTTGCTCCCTCCAGCAGTGACTGTGAAATACAGGAATATAAATGAGCGAGTGCCCTGCATCATTCACAGCTTGAAATTGTGGGAAGTAAGTTATTCTGTTCAAATATTCTGAAGCAAGGCCTTTGGAGCAATGTGATTTATGAGTTTTTACATTGGCAGAGTAGGGCAGAAATCTCTCTGTTCTTAGAGTTTATAGGATCAGTATAGCATTTTCACTGCTGCCAAAGATGACAAGAGGTCTAGTTGAGAATATCTAGTAAATAACTAAGACATGTACATGCCAACAAAGCCCAATGAAGTATAAGCAAAGTAAAGCTGTTAAATATTCAAAGATGATTTAGAAAAAGATTATTCACAATTCAACCTGACTTTATCATTTTGCCATAGCAGAGAAACATCCCTTATTTATTTATATAGCACCATCATCATGTCTATGGTGTTTTATCTTTTACATGACATGCCCAGGCTTAGCATTTTGAGACGAGGGAGAAAAGGGGAGGGGATGAAGATGGAGATGTGTAAAGGGAGAACATGCATTCATTCTAGTTACACATGCTTAAGTTTGATTTCCATAGGGATGGGGTCTAAAGGGGCGGGTTCCAAAGGCAGGCTGCTGCATATTTACAAATGGAAAGGAAAATTGTTACCCAGCGGCACCCCTGCAGCCTTGATGCAAGCAGAACTCAGTTTGCCCTCAATCAGGGCCCGTGTACATGGTGCCCTGTTAATATTTTGGAGAAAGCAAAGCAATGACACCACCAATCTACATCGCAGGCAATGTTGTAACCTGATGATGCAAAATGATGCTGCCAAGCTAGCCTGCTATAACAACATCCTGCATTGCTACTCCATATCAGATGACACCCAAGCTGTCCCCACAGCAGGTACCAACATTCGTGATTGGGTGTCCAAGTGTGACTCTGCATCAGACAGGCAATCAGTCTCCCAGTCTAAATTCTCACCATGGTTTAAACAGTTTAAAAGGGATCACGTCAGAGCTTCATACCTGGTCAATATCCCTATCTATAATCTCAGAATAGCTTTTACCTCCCTCCGGTTTCAAACTGTGCCAACAGCTATGTTAGTTGGATGTTACTCCCAAACTCCATGGGCCTCTCATCAATGTACTTGTGGAGCCACAGTTCCAGAGGACCTATTGCATTACACTTTATTCTATCCTTTTTATACAGAGCCCAGATCTAAATTTCTTGCAGTGTTTCTAAAGTGCCTACATCTTTTTCCCGAACCAGAGAAGCTGCTCTTTCTCCTATCAGACACCAATCCAGTTGTTTCCTACCAAGTGTTACTCTTTGCCTTAGCAGCCAAGAATATCCAGGCTAAAGCTGTTTTTAATCAGGGTCTTTAATGTATTTAATTACTAGCTTTTGGAGGGGTCAGACTGTTTTAATGTTATTATTCATGAATGGGTTTTGTATGACAGATTGTGATGGCCTTCATATCGTTTTGGAAAGGAGAATTGCATCAATGCCCCCCCTTTTTTTAGAATTCTAATTTTAGGACTGGCTTATAGATGCACCATTAATATTCTTGCCTCAAAGTAAATTTAAATATTTCTCTTGTGCTGTGACAAGATTAGAATGAATGGTGACAATTTGGATAATGTAATTTTGCGTATGTATTATTCATGGATTTAATGGTTTCGGTACAGTGGGATCACTAAAGTAATTCAGGAGTTGGCTGATATTTCTTATGAAGACTGAATATAAGCAACAAATAACAATATTATTAGGATGCTAAGAATGAAGAAGACAAATGTTATTATAAAAAAGAGTTGTTGGGTGTGTGTGTGTGAAATCCCTATTCTTTCCAAATATAAATGCAACCATCCACTAAAGTTAACAGGCAATTCATTGTTTCAGTATGTTGGGATGGCAGGAGGTATTAATGGCTTTTTAAAGAAACATGCAAACACAGGGGGCTGGATCCAGCCAGCTGTTCTGCTGATGAAAAAAGGAGGTGTCCCCTTTAGCCACTAAAAAAAAAATACAGGGCTAATGGGACCTTCTTGGACAAAAGCCATGGGGTACAGGGACTGCCATAAGAAGGGCTATTCAGTGAATGAGTGAAAAAGCAGGCTAGATTCATTCCCCAAGGGGAAAGTCTATCTATGATCATCCAGGACAACCAAAACCTGCCATCATAAGAAACTGTATGATTCTGACTACTAGCAGTTGGGAGAGGCTGACAGCAAGAAAATGGTAACAGTGTGGGTGGGAATCAAAGCACTCCCAACAGATGGCCATCCAGCCTCTGCTTAAAGACCTCCAAAGACGGGGACTCCACCACCCTCCGAGGCAGGGCATGCCACCTTCAAACAGCCCTCACAGTTAGAAAGTTCTTCCTAATGTTTAGGTGGAATTGCCTTTCTCTTAGTTTAAATCCATTACTCTGTGTCCTAGTCACTGAAGCAACAGAGAACAAGCTAGTTCCCTCATCAACATGACATCCCTTCAAATATTTAAACATGGCTATCATGTCACCCCTTAACCTTCTCTTATCCAGACTAAAAAAACCCAGCTCCTTAAGTTTCTCCTCATAAGGCATGGATTCCAGACCTTTGACCATTCTGGTCGCCCTCCTGGACACGCTCCAACTTGTCAACATCTTAGCTGCCATATCACACTGTTGACTCATGTTCAGTTTGTGGTCCACCAAGACTCCCAGATCTCTTTCACATGTACGGTTGTCAAGCCAACTATCTCCCATCCTGTACCTGTGCCTTATGTTGTTTCTGCCTAGGTGAACAGGTAAGTGCAATCATGTTTTGTGGCCACTCATGAGAACTGCACACTCATGGCACTGTACAGAGCCACAATATTTTTCTAAGGACATGTTTAAAGTAAGGAAGATGATTTAATTATGTGAAATCAGTTGCACGGTGAAATTCCTGACCTAAGTTAAAGATGTGATTGTGAGCAGATGGCTAGATTAATTAGGACCAAATTATTTGTGGTGTCTAGTGATCATAGCAAAGCAAAGCAAAGTTATGCAATTGTTTTAAAACATTACATGTGCTAGAGAACCTACACTTCTCAAATGAGCTTGTGGTTGTAGAGACCTGCCATCAGAGTGGCTATTATTTCTTGGAACCCCTGACCACAGCGGGCTGATTAAAGCCCTGTTAACATGACACAGCGCATACATGCACAACCTGCATGTACATGCATACAGCTGCTTGTAAGAAAGTGCCAAACAAAAAATAACATAAAGTTGCCTCGTAATGAAAAGGCACCTGCAAAGTTATTAATTTGCCAACTTAATTAGCTTTTACTGAGAGCTATATCACTCCTAATAATTAACAAAATGTTCTCCAGAATAATTGTTGTGGGTTCCAAAATTCCAAGGTAACACATATACATACATTTACAAATTGCCCTGTGAACTTAACAATCTTGCAAGATATAACGATGTGTAATTGTTGTAGTTCCCACAGTTCAAAATAACTTGTAAGCCTAACAATCAGTCATAAATGATAGAGCTGTGTAAATATAACAAGACTGAGATGCCCAGCTTTGGTGACTTGTTTCACAATTGCTATATGGTATCAAGATTTATTTGATTTCCTGCAAAAATTTAAAAAACAGAGCTATTTTAGTTTTTCTGTGACAAAAAGGTTTTTGTAAAAATGTTAATGTTATGGGCTTACCTTAACTTCTATAACATCACAGCAACCAATAGCAATACGTGGGCCATTTCCCCCTCTGCTCCTACAAAGGCTAGTGTTGCCAACCTCCAGGTGAGGTCTGGAGATCTCCCAAAATTGCACCTGATCTCCAGGACACACAGGCCAGTTCCCCTGGGGAAGATGGCTGCTTTGGAGAGTGGACTTTAGACAGTATACCCCACAGAGGTTTCTCTCTCCCCCAAATCCTGCCCTCCCCAGGCTCTACCCTAATATCTCATTTCCCAACCTGGAGTTGGCAACTCTAACATCGACCCTATGTGATCAGAGTAGACTAGAAAATGACATCGAGAGAGGCAGGTATCAGAGAAACATCAGAGAAAACTGCAAGAGTTAAGAGATATGAGGCAGTACAGGATGACCAAGAGAGGTTTGACAATGTTTCCAGTTTGTGAGCTGTGAACATATGTGTTTAATGAATAGTAAGGTGCAACTGTCATTTTACTGTGCATAGCATCCTTATTCAATGCAAATTGGCATCATCATTGAATTTCTAACAGGAAAGGCCTGAGGCACAAGGATACAGCAGATGCTTGGCATGTAAAAAGTCCCAGGTGCAATCCATGACATCACCAGTCAAAGAGTTTCAGGTAGTAGGAGCTGGCAAAGGCCTTTCTCTGCCTTAGGACCTGGAGGCCTGCTGCCATTTAGAGCAGACAATACAAGGATAGATGGACCAATGCTCTGAACTGAAAGATGGCAGCTTTGAGCAGAGAATGACATTTATATTCAGAGCATAGACACCAACTCATCATCCTCGGAGGCTAGGGTTGCCAACCTCCAGGTGGTAGCTGGAGATCTTCTGCTATTACAACTGATCCCCAGGCAGCAGAGATCTGTTCACCTGGAGAAAATGGCTGCTCTGGAAGGTGAACTCTATGGCATTATACACCAATGAAGTCCCTCCCCTCCCCAAATCTCACCCTTCTCAGGCTCCACCGCCCAAATCTCCAGGTATTTCCCAACCAAGAGCTGACAGCCCTATTGGAGGCCCTGCTTAGGTTGGCCCCATCATCTGAGGCTAGATGGGTGGCAACTTGAGAAAGGGCCTTCTCCGTTGTGGCACCAAAATTTTGGAATTCCTTCCATACGGAGATTTGTCTGTCTCTCTCTATCAGTGTCTTTTGCCAGCAGATGAAGACTTCTTTGTTTTATCTGGCAAATCCCCAATAACAGTTATTGGCCCTCCTTCTAGTGTTGTTAATGTGTTTTTAACTGAATTCTAAATTCGTATTTTGGTCACGTCATGAGACGACAAGAATCACTGGAAAAGACAGTCATGCTAGGAAAAGTTGAGGGCAGCAGGAAAAGAGGAAGACCCAACAAGAGATGGATTGACTCAATAAAGGAAGCCACAGCCTTCAATTTGCAGGATATGAGCAAGGCTGTCAAAGATAGGACATTTTGGAGGACTTTCATTCATAGGGTCACCATGAGTCGGAAGCAACTTGACGGCACTTAACACACACACACACACAAACCTTTAACTGTATTTTTGTTGAAATGTTTTAATGTTTTATGTTCACTGCCTTGTATACCCTGATTGCATGGAAAGGCAGCATTAAAATGTTGAAAGAAAGAAAGAAAGAAAGAAAGAAAGAAAGAAAGAAAGAAAGAAAGAAAGAAAGAAAGAAAGAAAGAAAGAAAGAAAGAAAGAAAGCTGCAAGCCAGAGAGACAGCAAATGCAGCTAGAGTCAGACCAAGGCAGAAAATAGATTTACAGTAAACTGAGTGTAACAAGACCCTCTTGAGGTTTACTGAATAACTACTGTACAGCACCATGAAAATTCAGATGACTGCAAGAAAGAAAGTAAATTTTGCAGAACTGCTGCTTAATAGCAGCTCCAACAGACAAGTGAATTACTGGGGCAGGAACTGGTCAGCGCTAAAAAAATGATAATTCCCCGAGTAAGCAGTCAACTGCACAGATAGCAGCTGGGAACTCATAACAGTATTAGAGATCATTGTCCCCTCCACCCCAAAGACAGTTAACAGAAGTAGAAATGATTGCTTGGTCAAAAGGAAGCAGGATGAGTAGAAATGATTGCTTGGTCAAAGGAAGCAGGATAAGTTATGTTCAATTTGCTGGAGCAAAATAGGACAATAAATACTCATAAAGCAAGCAAGCCATTAAAGGCACATAGGTATTAATTTTAGTAGCTAGTTGTGATTAATACCACCAACAGCAACTCCTATGGTCTTGATTTTTCATTTGAAAAGCTTTTCAGAACTGTTTTTAAGATCCTGCCCAGGGTGGATGTGGCTTCAATATAACTGGCCCATAACATGCCCCCACCCCGCTTCCCTACTAATACAGACTCTATACATTCAATTTCTATAAAGTTAACTAGTACTACACCATCCTCCTGAGAGTTAAGTGGGACTGTGGTTCATTTAACTTTGAATAAAATTTTAGTCCAGTGGCACTTTAAAGAGCCAGCATGGTGTAGTGGTTAAGAGTGGGGCATTCTAATTTGGAGAACCAGGTTCGATTCCCCACTCCTCCACATGCAGCCTGCTGGGTGACTTTGGGCTAGTCACAGTTCTCTCAGAACTCTCTCAGCCTCACCTTCCTCACAAGGTGTCTGTTGTGGGGAGGGGAAGGGAAGATGATTGTAAGCTGCTTCTTCTTCTTAAAGAATATATATATATATATATACACACACACACACACATACATGTGATAAAGTGAGCTCAGACTCATGAAACCTTATGCTAGAATAAATGTTCTTAGTCTTTAAAGTGCCACTGGACTTACAGTTTATTGTGCTGATACAGACGGAGAGCCAATCTAGACATTACAAGCATGGGTGCCCAACCTGTCATACATAACAACTCTTATAAAGTGGGTTTAGTCACCGAACAAGTGTGTCATTCCTTTGTTGGGCTCCAGAGGAAGAAGGGAGGAAGAAGGCTCCCAGCTTCCTTACTATGCCATTATCACCAGTGGAAACGGCCGCTGGGGCCTGTTTGCCTCTTTCATTGGCTCCACCTGTCCTAGGATACGTGGAACCAGAGGAAGAGGAAAACAGCTTCCCCCATAGCTGTTTCTCTGGAGAAAGTGGAGTGGTAGGCTGGAAGCCCTTCCTCCCCTCTCAAAATTCTCTGGAGCCCAACAGAATGATTTTAAGGAAAGTAAACCCAGTTATATGTGTTGTAACATGTGACAGTGTCTTTCATGAGTAGTAAAAGGGTACACTATGAATACTAATGAGGGGGCATGGCCACACTCATGAATATTCATGACTGTGACCACACCCCCTCCACGTCACAGGAAGTGGCGTTAGATGGCCGCACCCACCACTGGAAGTGGGTACACTCATGAATATTCATGAGTGTGACCACACCCCCTCCACATCACAGGAAGTGACATTAGATGGTCACGCCCACCACCAGAAGTGGGTACACTATGAATACTAATGAACTAATTTATATATTTCATGAATATTTATGAGGTCGCCGGAAGTGATGTGAAATAGCCACTCCCACACTGCCACGTCACCGGATGTGATGTGCACACATACATATGCGGCCCCACCCCACACAGCAGCGGAAGTGAGGTTGCCAGGCCATACCCCCCTCCCACAGCAACACCAGAAGTGAACTTACCAGGCCGTTCTCTTCAATGTAAATGGATGGTCTTTCTCTAGTACAACCCACCTCTGCAGCATGGAACTTCCTCCAGCGCTTCTCCGCCCCAGAAAGGGGCTATCCACCAGTGGGAAGGGTTGAAGGCCACCATGTGACCACATTGAGCAACATGCCCCACCCCTTGACCAATAGTAAAGGGGCAGGGACCCACACCGCCCCCTGCTCCACCCCCAACCCTACCCAGGGGTGGTTTAAAGGAAAGAAGCCATTTCTGTTAGCAGACACGCGCTCACACTCTTGGGGAGAACATGGAAACGCCAGGCCAGCATCTCGAATTATTCAGCCCTCCACCCATGGTGAGACCAAGTTTTAAAAGACTTTATCTCAGTGGGTCTGATGCAGAAGATTTTTTGCCTAAGAAACTCCAGTTTTCCTCGACGGTGCTTGATGATGAGACGCGAACTAGTTTCACCAATGGGGCAGGAGAAGAAGCCATTCCACAGCCTGAAATGGAAGATTCGCAAATGTTGGCTGCTGTAGAAGAATTGTGTCCAGATTCCCAGCCTTTGTTTCCATCATGGATTTCCCAAGCACAGGTAAGTTAAGAGAGAGAGATGGAGGGGTGGTGGTGGTGGCAGGAGGCAGAGATTTCACTCAAGAGAGCTTTTGAGTGAAAAATATGCTATTTATTTTGTAGGAACCCATAGTAATTAGTTCCAGTATTGAATCAATGCCTGAAATTGAAGATTTCCAATTGCCTGAAGTCCTACCAGAATTGTGCCCAGATGCCCAACCTTTATTTTCATCACCATGGCTCTCCCAAACACAGGTAATTTAAGAGAGAGCGAGAGAGAGAGGGTAAGGGTGTGGGGTGGTGGCCCAGAGCTTTGGGGTAAAATGCTATTTATTTTGTAGGAACCCAGTAATGCAGCAGCAGCAGCAGACATGGTTCCACTGCCTGAAATTGAAGACTATTTGATGCTTCAAGCTCTAACAGAAGTGTGCCCAGAGCCCCAGGATCTGATTTCAACAGAGCGCCGCCAGACACAGGTAACTTAAAAGAGAGAAAGAGAGAGAGAGATGGAAGGGGGGAGATCTGTATACAGTACAAGCTATGTAAAGAGCTTTTGAGTAATACATGCTTTTTATTTTTTAGGACCCAACTACCAGTACATCTGAATCTTCAGAGAAACGGACCAACGCTATTCCAGCAAAGAGCATTCCTCCACCGGGATCAGCTGTGGCTATTGGGATGACTCAGGTTGAGAGACTGGCGGCCATGAAAAGCTATTTGCGCCTGCAAATGGACGAGACTATAGACTTTATTCCGCCTCAGAAACGCAAAGAGGCCATGAAGAGCATTATCAGAGCCACAGTATATGGGGTTTTGAAACACTGTGTTAAAGAATTTTTGTATGAATCTTGTAATGGATGTGTCCAGCAACAGCCAGGGCAAGAAGCTCATGACTGTCTGACTTGGTCGGTGAAAATGGTTGATCAGAAAGTAAAATTTGTCTGTGATGAAATATGCACCTCTCCTATTATCCTGCTTGTAACTTCATTAGCTTATTGTTTTCAAGGGCTCATCTTTACAGAGGAAAATATGGACCAAATTTTCAATTTGTTAAACAGAGTAGGAGATGCATTAGATTCACAGAGGACTCTTAAAATGATTTTGAAAGAGAGTGATAAAAGAATGGACCAAATTTTCAATTTGTTAAACAGAGTAGGAGATGCATTAGATTCACAGAGGACTCTTAAAATGATTTTGAAAGAGAGTGATAAAAGAATGTTACAACATGTTCAAGGCTATATTAATGATAAACATTATAAGTCCTTTTTTATCAACCGGCAAAATAAATAAAATGCGCAATGTTACATGTAATTTTTTTTGGGGGAGGGGAGATTGCAATGTCTTTTGGTTTTCTGTAAAAAAACAACTTTAAATAAAGGAATCATGATGATAACATTCAGTGCTGTTTTTGCTCAGACATGACCCATGGGGGGGGGAATGGAGGGTATGTAGTGAATTTAAAAAGGGGAAGTCACCATTTTTCAGCAGTCCATGTGCTTGTAAGGGTGGGGGGAGGGGGGGAGGCCAGCACGATGATGCATACCCACCATATGAGGGAGATTGGGGTGGATGGGGAGTCACCATTTTTCAGCAGGCCATGTGCTTGTAAGGGGGTGGGGAGAGGGGAGGCCAGCATGATGATGCATACCCACCATATGAGGGAGATTGGGGGGTAGGGAGTCACCATTTTTCAACAGGCCATGTGCTTGTAAGGGGGTGGGGAGAGGGGAGGCCAGCACGATGATGCATACCCACCATATGAGGGAGATTGGGGGATATAGCTAATTTTTTAAAAATGGGGAACTTACCATGTTCTTGTACAGAGAGAGAGAGATGCATCCATAATGGCAGAAGGAGGGGGAGTGGGTGGGGAGGGATACTTTGTATGCATGTTTCATTGGCTGCAACACACCATGTGATTACAGTAGCCAACCATAAAGCCTCTTTAAAAGCACACAAAAGACTGGCCAGAAAGTGTCACGATTAAATTACCCAATCAGGCTTCTTTAAAGAACAGAAGAAGCAACAATTTAAAAAGATTGGACAGAATGCACCATGTGATTAAATCAACCAATCATGAAGCTGCCAGCTGCTTGGGAAGGATTAGTAGGGGTGTAGCATAGTCCATTTGGAAAGCACATGTTCAGGAAGCTGGAGGAGGAGGACAGAGCTCTTACGCTTGTAAGTAACTCAGACATTTTTTGCTTTATTGGGACTAAAATGTTAGATATTTGGAAGCCTGTAATATAGAACTAGTGTGGTTTTAAATATTCAATTGAAAGAATGGCAGCTTTGTCGCATTTTCACAAAGCAGGACAGACTTTGTTTTTGTAATGGGTAGCTGGGAATTGGGGACTAGCCTGGTTTTTAAAATATTTGTTTTTCAATTATAGAGGGAAAACTAAATAATGCTATGGCTGAAGGAAAGCCTGCAAAACAACCAGGTATCTTTTGTGTACTTTCTTACTCTGCAGTTTGAAGAGAGTTTGCACGTTAACAGAAACATTTTGTGGAGGGGCAAGGGGGGGGGAGGAAGGAGAGACATGCCCAGGCATGTTCCAGCGTGTCCAGGCCTGTTCCATTGAAAGAAGGGTGATGTAGTTATTTTAAATGGGAAATTTATTTTTATTTTGTTTGGCTCTATAGAGCAAGTCAGTCCTGAAAGAGCTTCAGGCTTCCTACATCAGAGCCCTGGCCCAAGCCCACAACCTGGAACTTCGGGGGTCTCTTGCAAATCTACTGGCAAACCCACTAAGAATTACAAACATCAGCAGAAAAAAATAAACATTATGGCTGCAGGTATCTTTTAGATCTATTTCTTTGCTTTGCAGTTGAAGAGAGTTTGCATGTTAACAGAAACATTTTGTGGGGGGGGGGCGAGGGGGGGAGGAAGGAGAGACATGCCCAGGCATGTGCCAGCGTGTCCAGGCCTGTTCCATTGAAAGAAGGGGGGATGTAGTTATTTTAAATGGGAAATTTATTTTTATTTTGTTTGTTTCTATAGAGCAAGTCAGTCCTGAAAGAGCTTCTGTCTTCGTACATCAGAGCCCTGGTCCAAGCCCACAACCTGGAACTTCGGGGGTCTCTTGCAAAGCTACTGGCAAACCCACAAATCCCCACAAGCAGCCTCAGACCTGCATGAAAGGAGCATCAAAACCTCTCAAGGCGAAAGCATGCGGTAAATCAAAAACACAACACAGAGACACTATGGGCTATAAATGCAAACAAAAGGGATATGTTTCTGCACCACCCAGAAAGAAACAGAAAATGGACAATACTAACCTGATTGCTGCTGTGAATGCCATATGTGAAAGTTTTAAAGCGCAGATGGTAGCAGTGCTTCAGAACTTTGTAAATCCTATGGTGGTCAGGCAAAGGGGGGCAGGGCGGGTCAGCAGGCATTGGCATGCACAACAAAGGAAAACCAAGCGTTTAAAACTGAAAAAGTTATGGCAAAGAGTTATTAAAAAACGTCTAAATAATGCTAAAATGGTTAAATCACGGCAAAAAAAATAAGTGAATCTCTCTTAAAGTTCCTTAGCAAGGTTAAAAAGTCTAAGAGACCAAAAGAGAGAGCGGCTGATGGCCAACCCCTCCGCACAGAGGGAGATCCCTTTGCCGCTCCCATTTTGGCAAATAACACAGCTGTGCAACCGGTATGTGATTCCCCTGGAGAGGGACCATCCACAGCCCTTTTGGCAAATAACACCGTTGTGCAACCGGTATGTGATTCCCCTGGAGAGGGACCATCCACAGCCCTTTTGGCAAATAACACCGCAATGCCTCCTTTATGTGATTCCTCTGAAGAAAACCCCTTAGATCTGCCCCCTTCCCCCAATCAGCCAAGTGTTTACCTAGAAAGGGAAGACCATTGGGAACGGCAATTGCAGCGCCTGCCAATGGATCAATATGTAGAAATGTTCAGATTTGTGAACTTGGAACAGGTGGCCCATCCTTTGCAAGCACAGGAGGCTATTCGCCAGTCTCTTCAGGGGCTTCTCAATGACTTGAGGCGTAGAGTCCACAAGGGTGATTTAGTCCAGCTCCACCTCCAGGGAGGCGGTTTAAGTGACCCTCTTCGTTCTGTGAGGAAGTCTGTGGGGGATTTCTCTGCAGATGATTTTATTAACTAGATGTCAAACCTTATGCAGAGTAATGCAGAAATCCATCTTCATGGGTCCCTGCGTTTAGTTATGACAGTTATCAGAAACAGAGGTGGGCGGGCAAGGAGAGTTATAGGCAGTGTCCTCTACAGTGCAGTCATTTCTAAGAAAAAGCACTACTTATTAGATCCAAATAATGCCACTAATAACTGGTGCTTTGGGATAAGTCTCTTGGGAGTCATGTCAAAGGAGTTGGTTACCATCCCAGAACTAGCAGAAAGTGCTCGCCGACTGTATAGGGAACTGGGGTTTTCTGATGAGCAGAAAATATTACTATCTGACGTGGTCACATTTGAAAAACATTTAAAGGTTAATATAGGTGTGGTGATCAATGAAGGGAAAGGCTGGGAAATCTTTAGAAGCGGTCCACCAGTCTACCCCCAAACGCACTTCGTCCTCCTGTACGATAATCATTTCTGTGGCATAAAAAATATTAAGGCATTTTTTGGCCAAAGAAATTATTGCACAGTCTGCGGCAATGTTTATAGCCATTCACATTCCTGCCGGTATAGATGCCGCTTATGCTTGGCCCCCCAGTGCGATCTGCAGCCGCCGGAGGAGAGGTGCCCTAATTGCAAATTATACTGTAAATCCAGAGCCTGTTTAGAAAGGCACAGGTCTCTGGCAAGCAGCTGCAAAACTAAAATCTATTGCCATTCATGTCATGGTTATGCTCCAAAGAATCACACATGCAGGGTTCGGTGGTGTAAGCAGTGTAAGGAGCCCGTTGGCGAAATTAACAGCCATCGCTGCTTTATGCCGCCTCTTAAAGAGAGTGAAATAACAGAAAAATATATCTTTTATGATTTTGAATGTACGCAAGAAACAGGCGTACATATACCAAATTATATTTTTGCAATGGGGGTGGCTGAATGTGATACCTATGAGTTCAAAGGAACCCAGTGTGTTTCAAATTTTGTTAAAAAATTCATTGACAAAAAATTCCAGGGGTACACTTTTCTTGGTCATAATGCGAAAGGATACGACAGTTACTTTATCATTAGACAACTTCTGGTTGAAAAGGTAGATGTAAACCTCCTTACACAGGGTGGAAAACTGATGTGTGTTACTGTTAAAAAGCTGAAATCAGGTTTCTGGACAGTTTAAACTTTTTGCCTATGAAGCTGGCCAAATTACCACAGGCCATGAGCTTTGATGGCTGCAAGGGCTTCTTTCCCCATTACTTTAATACGGCAGCAAATTATAACTATGTTGGGCCGATGCCTAGGGCGGAAGATTATGGCGTTGGTCATATGATGCAGGGGGAGAAAAGTGAGTTTCTTTCCTGGTACCAGGAGAATAAAGGCCGTGTTTTTAACCTCCAAAAAGATCTGGCCTACTATTGCCAACAGGATGTTAAAATCCTGAGAAAGGCCTGTCTCCTGTATAGGAAAGAGATTATTTCCATGGCTGGAATCGATCCTTTTAATCATATAACTCTTGCAGGGGTGTGCATGGCCATGTTTAGATTCATGTTTTTAAAACCAGATACAATTGCGCTGTTGCCACATGACCATTACCATAGGCAAACAAAGAGGTTTTCAACCCCCTCTATACAATGGCTAATGTATCTTGAATACAAAGAAGGCATTGAGATACAGCATGCCTTGAAGGGCGGAGAGTTTATAATAGGTTCTTATTTTTTGGACGGATACGCAGTGATTGGAGGCCGCCCTACAGCCTTTGAATTCAACGGGTGCTTCTTCCATGGCTGCCCAACCTGCTATAGTGCCACTGAAAGGAACCCTCTGACAGATTCTACCTTTGGTGAGCTGTACTATCGAACACAAATGAAAGAGAGTTATTTGAAAAGCCAGGGGTTTGCAGTTAGGGCTCTGTGGGAACATGAGTGGCGGGAGATGGTGGAGGCGGACGAGGATCTTGGCGCTTTTCTAAGCAAGAAAAAATTCCCTTCACCTCTGATCCCCAGAGATGCTCTCTTTGGGGGACGGACAAATGCCATCTGCTTGTATTACAAGGTAAAGGCAGGTGAAAAAATAAATTATTATGATTTCACAAGCCTCTATCCATTTGTTAACAAAACAAAGAAATACCCAATTGGGCACCCCACAATTATTTATAAGGACTTTGCCCCACTATCTGAATATTTTGGCATAGCCAAAGTTAAGGTCCTACTGCCTCGGGGCCTCTTTTTCCCTGTTCTACCCCTTAAGGCGGGGGGCAAACTTCTGTTCCCCCTGTGTTGTACATGCGCAGAAGGTAAACTGAAAGGGCCGTGTGTGCATTCAGATGAGGAAAGGGCTCTAGAAGGGACATGGTGTACTATTGAGCTGGTGAAAGCTCTAGAGAAGGGCTACAAGGTTATATCTATTAGTGAGGTGTGGCATTTTGAAAAAAGCTCTGAAGACCTGTTTTCAGAATATATTAAAATGCACCTTCGACAAAAACAGGAAGCTTCTGGCTACCCCAACTGGTGTACAGATGATGAAAAGAAGGCAAAATATATTACCGATTACCTAGAGAAAGAAGAAATTCAATTGCGTGCTGAACACATAGCTGTGAACCCAGCAAAGCGGCAAATTGCAAAATTATTTTTAAACTCTTTGTGGGGCAAGTTTGGCCAGCGCACAAACTTGGTGAATACAGACATAGTGAGGGATGCGACAAAACTTTTAGAATATGCCTTTTCTCCTGCATATGATGTTTCAGGGTTTGATGTAATTGATGATGAGACCGCAAGTGTGTCCTGGAAGCACTCAAAGGATTCTGTAACTTTAACAGGCAATACAAATGTACTGATTGCCTGTTTTACAACTGCTAATGCCTGGCTATGCCTTTATGAAGTGCTAGACATGCTGCAAGATCGCTGTTTGTACCATGATACAGATTCAGTGATATTTGTAAGTAAGGACAGGGACTGGAATCCACCTCTGGGGGACTATTTAGGTGACCTCACAAGTGAAATCCCACCAGATGAACACATCACCGAGTTCACGTCAGCTGGCCCCAAAACGTATGGGTACCGGTTAGCAGGGGGAAAGGTGTGTATGAAGGCTAAGGGCATCACACTCAATGTATCAAATTCTGAAAAAATCAACTTTGACACATTGAAGGACCTGGTCCTAGATTACGGCTCAGAGTCCGAGACTCCGCCTAAAGAGATCCAAGTCCAGCAGCCCGCCATTAAAAGAAACAAAAAACAGTGGCTCATTGAGACAGGGCCGCTTAAGAAAACATTGAAAGTTGTTTATGATAAGAGGGTTCTTGTGGACAATTACAAAACCTTGCCATACGGTTTTTAGGATGGATGTGCGATGGAAACATCCATTTTCCGCAGTAGTGGCAGGGCCAAGTAACTGCGGGAAGAGTTTCTTTGTAAAAAATATTTTGGACAATGCCCCGCATGTGCTTTCTGTCATTCCTGAAAATCTTGTGTGGTGTTACAGTTGCTGGCAGAATCTGTATGATGAAATCCTCTGTAAATATCCCTTTGTAAAGTTTGTTGAAGGACTGCCTGAAACACTTAATGATGATCAACTGTTCCCCACTAATAAAGTAAATGTGATCATCGTGGATGATTTGATGGACTCTGCTTGTGAAAACACCGAAATTGAGAAAGCCTTTACCAAATACGTGCATCATCGGAACCTGAGCATTTTATTTATTACTCAGAATATTTTCTTTCGTGGAAAAAGCAACCGCACCATCAGCTTAAATACCAAATATCTGGTGCTGTTTAAGAACCCCAGGGACAAATTACAGATTGCCACGTTGGCACGCCAAATGTACCCAGGGAAGTCACAGTTCTTTCTGGAGGCTTTTGAGGATGCCACCCAAAAACCATATGGGTATCTGGTTGTGGACTTAAATGCCTCCACGCCAGATTCTTACAGATTAAGAGCGGGTCTTTTCCCCCCCGAATGGCCTGTGGCGTATGTGTTAAAAACAAAACAGACAACCACTGGTTACAAAAGGAAACAGCCAACCCACTAAACACTCTGTTAGACCTAAATCCTCCAAAGGGCAACATGTCCCGTTGTGTAAAAAGAAATTTGGAGCTCCTAAAACTACTTATCAAGGCCTCCCCACAACAGAGGAAGGCCATTCTCTGCGCAGCTTCAGATGATCTTGTCGCGGCTATCTCAGAAATTGCGCTCAATACTCTAAAAGGCAACATCCCCCTATCTCAGCGTCAGGTTTGTGTGCTGCGGAAAAGACGCCGTTTTATTAAAAACCTGAGTGACAAAAAAGTATCTCTGAAAAAGAAGAAGCGACTTGTAAAGCAGTCTGGGGGGTTTATTGCACCTCTGTTAAGCTTTGCTATACCCCTCTTAACTGGCCTTTTAACAAGCCAGTAATGGCATATGCTGAAAAAATGTACTTGGTTCCTAGCCATCAGCTAGAACAAATAAGGAATCCTGTTCCCCCTAAGGAGGAAAACATCAGAACCACCACAATGCAGGCCTTGGATACTGAAATGAAGGGGGTTCTCCAAAGGCGTGACTTAACAGAATATGACAGGGTCAAGCATTTTGAGGCCCTGCTGCAAAAAATTTTAGCTCATGTGAAGGTGAGGGACAATGAACAATCTAAATTGAGCCTGTTTCTGTCACAGCCCGAGACGGCCTCTGTAGAAAGCCCTGTGAGTTCTGATGAAGTCTACCAAGAAATAGTGGACACCATGCCTGCTAGAGATAGGAGCCGTGCAAAGCTGTTATTAAACAAAATGAAACAGAACAAAAGTGTTTCTTCTTGGGATGACCGTGGAACTTTTGTATATAGAGGAGAAAGTATTAAAGGCTCTCATATTATGGATTTGGTGAAGGGGATTACTCAAACAAATGCCATGCCTAGCCATTGCCTGCCTAAAGGTTGGAATGTTTTCATGAAGTCCTTGGCTGAGCTGAATGTACCCGCTTCTGTTGTGGGCAACCCAGCTAATCGCCAAACTTTGGAGCAGCTGAAAAACCTTACCCCCGTTACAGAGACCCGTCCCCTTTCTCGCAGAGCCTCTAAAAAACAACAAGCTACCACTGCACCCCCCTGGATCAGCTTCTAATTCTGTAAAAAATAAAGTGGATATTTTTTAAGAAAATTGATTGTGTGCGTTTTTAAAAAAAATAACAACAGGCAAAAGGTTATCTTTTAACCCCACAGGGGGGCGCTTTTATTTAAATACAATGTTACCGATGTGAAGATTGGCAAAAGCCTGGATAAAATCATCATCAAGCTGCAACAGAGTAACAATAAAAAAGTATAGTACCATGAAAATGCCTCGGCAGTTGCCATCCTCAGCTTTATTTTCGACCCACCACAAACATTTATTTACCTGATTACCTGTGAGTTTGATAATGTGTTTTCTACATTCATGGTTTCATTTAAAGCATTTTCCTTGTCTTGCTCCTCCTCTAAAGCATCTTCCTTGTCTTGCTCCGCGAGCGTTTCCTCATCTGCAAACTCATCAACTGGGGTCCGGTAAATACACCGCAATGGATTGGGTATTCCAAAGTCCATCTCATCAGCAGGGTCACTGGAAAGTTCCATCTGTTTTAAAAGAGACCTCCCAAAGGCAGACCTCACCAATGGTGGCGGGGTGGTAAATTCCAAACGTCTGGCTGGAGTTTCCATGTTCTCCCCAAGGGCGTGAGCACGTGTCTGCTAACAGAAATGGCTTCTTTCCTTAAAACCACCCCTGGGTTGGGGGGGGGTGGAGCAGGGGGCGGAGTGGGCCCCTGCCCCTTTACTATTGGTCAAGGGGTGGGGCATGTTGCTAGATGTGGTCACATGGTGGCCTTCAACCCTTCCCACTGGTGGATAGCCCCTTTCCGGGGCGGAGAAGCGCTGGAGGAAGTTCCATGCTGCAGAGGTGGGTGGTGCTAGAGAAAGACCATCCATTTACATTGAAGAGAGCGGCCTGGTAAGTTCACTTCTGGTGTTGCTGTGGGAGGGGGGTATGGCCTGGCAACCTCACTTCCGCTGCTGTGTGGGGTGGGGCTGCATATGTATGTGTGCACATCACATCCGGTGATGTGGCAGTGTGGGAGTGGCTATTTCACATCACTTCCGGCGACCTCATAAATATTCATGAAATATATAAATTAGTTCATTAGTATTCATAGTGTACCCACTTCTGGTGGTGAGCGTGACCATCTAATGTCACTTCCTGTGACGTGGAGGGGGTGTGGTCACACTCATGAATATTCATGAGTGTACCCACTTCCGGTGGTGGGTGCGTCCATCTAACGCCACTTCCTGTGACGTGGAGGGGGTGTGGTCACACTCATGAATATTCATGAGTGTGGCCACGCCCCCTCATTAGTATTCATAGTGTACCCTTTTACTACTACTTCAAATGTTTCTGGTGTCTTCATGAAGATAAATCCCAAAGCTCATTGCTGACTAGAATGCAGTTGAGGTGCCCTTGTTTTGCTCCATCTTATTCATAGCATTAACTTGCATTCAGTTCGCAGTGAATAAAACTGCAATTAATCTAACATACATAACCCAAAGAGCTATTTTAAGCAAAGCAGAATCCCAATGCTGTGTCACCAACTGCTTCTGTACTCTTCTCAGTTTCAAGGGGCAAGGGGGAAATCTGTTTGACAGGCAGGAATCCAAAGACTTCTTGATGAAATGGAAATGATTACATGGTCTTTGGGATCCTAGCAAGTAGAAGGAAAAGGATTTTTTCCCCGTAAAGGGTAGGCTGATGCCCAGGATTCTCTTTCTGAAGATACTATATATAAAAGTACAATGCTTCTGTGAAGAATTTAAAAAAAAAAGCTAACTAAGAGAGCATGATCCATGATACAACAGCAGATTATCTGACCTAACTCTACTGCTATGTCTTCCACATCAAGTCCTTGCATGCCTACAGGTGTCAGGTTTTTTTGAACAAGAAGTGCTAGTGCACATAACTGCTCCAGTCAGCATGCAGTTGTTTAAATAGACCTAATAGAGCTAATGATCATTTAAATAGATATAATGATCATTGACAAATCATATAAATCAGTCATCAATAAATGCTGTGTTTTAATAAAATCCTCCCCTTTGGTGTTTGTCTAATGAACCTTAGGGACGGTAACGGCCACTGACCAGTTTGAATCAGGAGCATCTTTGCACATGTGCAGTTTTGGGAAAACCCAATGCAAAGCAGCTGGTCAGCATGAACTGAACAGATTTAGTGATTTGCACACATGTAACCGCTACCTTTGAGCATAGTAAGTTCCACAGTTGAAATGTGTTCATGGTGAAATTCACAGCATCCCTTGTGTAAATCATTGATACCCAATGAACGTACACTATCATAGCCTAAACAAAACATCAAAAGATGGCATACTACCAACATGTCACAGGGAATTTCTCAACACAGAATTAAATTTGAAAAACACCATGTTTCCCAAAACATATTTATTGAAAAACAAACAAAAAAAGTCAGTTCTCTTTTTACAAGCATTTCCATTAAGTTTTTTTTCTTGGACTGACAAATCTATTAAATTATCGACATAAACATATATTTAATGTAAAGAAAAAAGGCATTAAGTTTGGCTACTAGAAACAAACTACATATAACATGACATAATTCACATTTTAAAGTTTCAGACGGCATTTGCAACAAATATAAGGGCATTAGCATAGTACAGTACAGCCAAGTGTTTCTTTTTCCATCCATTGATAATCACTCCCATACAAATAGAATTTGAGTCTTAACTCTACTGAAACTAGATGTGGCAGTACAGAGAAATTGTGACCTTCGATAGGCATGCACTGGAACATGTGTGCTACTTATAAGTACTCTATGCTTTGTTGCACACTACAAAGAGAAAATGTTTGCTGAATAGCAGCAGTTTTTTACACATTAGTAATTAAGTAATGTTGCACATACTAAAAAAACGTCAAAATGGAACAGGGCTAAGAGTTGCAATCTTTAGAATAAGCAATTTAGATTTTATGGAGGTCTGGAGAGACATAAATACAGTGGTAACTGCAATGTGTGTAAAGCAACTACTGCATATTGCCAGATCTTGCAATGCCACGTGTTTGCTGGTGAGCAACTGCTGTTAGCCTAGCTGCCTGCCATTGAGCACAAGGCTACAGACCTGACTGGCTGATTACTTGTCACTGAGTATGTGACTACTGGTTTGGATGTCATTTGATACTAGACAGGAAGATACTTGCTGCAGTGCAGATAGGGGCAGTGGGATTGGCTCTCCAACTCTCCCAACTCCCTTTCTTTTGTCCCTGGCTAGCCTATGTACCAAGATTTCTTCTATGATTGCCTTTTAAGAACAAACTTATTCTCACAACACTAACCTATACTTAGTAGAAGAAAATTTCCTCAGAAGGCAGAGCTTTCACAGATGGAAATTAGACCAATTTGACTTAAGAGCTGTGACACCTGAATGTCAAAACAAGACATGGTTTGTCAGAGGCAACACATCCATTGTGTGCCAATAAACAGGGTAGTTACGGAATAAAGCTGAATTCTTCTTCAGAAGAACAGGCAATAAGATGCTGCTGAAACCCACCATTACTGGGTCCCATAAATGGTACTGTTTTTGTGCAACTTGCAATTTTTTGTAAGGAGTTACCATTCCAGAATTACAGCCCGAAGTGGCCCGTTCTCTTTATTGCCTAATAGGTAACTATTTTACCAAATAAAAATTTAATGACATTCAATTCTAACAGGGAAGTTCTAGAAATTACTTTACAACACACAATAATGTTTCTGTAGAGGCTACTGGGATTCTGCCAACAGAGCAGGAGCAGAGAACAAAACTCAACTACACTTTCAAATTCTCAGAAAGATTAGTTAGTTTTCTGCTTTTTTTTTAAAATCACAATATTAAAAATTAACTTCCGATCATGCCCAACAACAATCTTCAATGGATAAATCTAATATTTTGCATTTTCCTTTAGACATATTGATTGAACTAAATATTATCTGTGGGTATACAATAAATATTTTGATAAGCTCAAGGAGGACAAAAAATGTATTTCTACGCCACTTAGCATTCCCAGCAGCTCCCACTGGCTATATTGCACTGGGAACATTACTCCTTACTTCAGTATCCTGAGAAAAGCAATATACATAATTAAACAGCACATTTTATATGAACAATTTACAAAACCTGTCAATATCTACTTATTTTCTTCCAATGGCAGTTTTTTTGTTTCTCTTCCACAATTCTCAACAAAAGAGTATTTAGTACTTGCAGCTATTTAGACAGTGACATCAAACATGTCAAAAAACTATGCCTAATAGGCACACATGGTCATCTCTTTCAAGGCAATTTTTGGGACACAGTTGAATATAGACATTTTTCACATATATCTGTTTCTAATGTATTCTCGGTACATGAGGATGTCTTCTTTTCCCAGGGGCTGCATGATGCCCTTCCCAGCCTGGATGTGAGCATGAAAGATTTCAATAGATTTCCTGTCAACTTTAGGAGGCTGGACTTCATAAATGTTGTCCTGGGAAAAAGCTGAGATGTGTGTTCTGTGAAAAGTTTTTAAAAAGCATTAAATTAAACTCGAGACAAGTAACACAGTACGGGAAGTGAAACAGAAAACCTGCTTGGTAATTCCTTCCAACAGTAATCATTAGTGCAGACTCAAAGGATTCCCTTTGCTAACTATACCCAAGATTGTCTCTGAGCAACTAGCTATGTGCTGGTGCGCCACCTCTGCTGGGCTATGCTTACACAGTGAGGCACCTGGTGATTTTAAATGGAAGGAGAGAAGGAAGGATTTTAAATGGGAGGGTGGGAAGGAGAGAAGGAACCAGGAAAAGGTGGGGCTGCCAGGAGGAGGGAAATAGTGTAGGGTGAGGAATACAGGAGAAAGTGAGGCACCCCACACAACTCCTTGTGGGTTCCTGGCTGTGCAACTGGGCCTAGCCTGGCAGTCAACACTGTCAGCACTGCACTGCACTGCATGACGGGGCCACAGTTTTGTCAGGTAAAGGCTGCTGGAGGAAGGAAGGAGTAAAAGCTGAAGATGAGGGGGCAGATAAAGGTAGGTTAGGTTATCTGGTGGATGGTAGAGGAGGAAGCAGGATAAGGGGAGAGGCTACAGGGGCTTTCAGTGAAGGGAAAGAGGTAATAGTGGGAGAGGGGGAATTAGATTCCCCCTGGAAGGCCTTTTGGGTCCCCCATTTGTACAATAATAAATTCAAAGCTATAAAATGTTCTATATCCAAATGAACCTGATGGTGTGGGAAATCCTTATACAGTGTATTTGTTGGTCTTCTAATCTTAGTGGTTCTCTCATTAGCAATACTCAAGTGATTCTGCCACAGCAACAACATATGGTAACTGAAAAATATCAGTACATCAATAAAAAATTCCTGAACTCTCTTCTAAAGTTATTTCATACTGTACACTGTAACATCCAAAGCCTCCCAAGACTCTTGTTCAGCATTAACAACTTTAGCTACTGGATCCTATGAGACCTTTCTTGAAGATCCAGCAGCCACAGCTAAGAGATCACCACTCTGTAAGAGGATGGCCCCTCTGCAGCTGAGGGCAACCCAAGAAGAAAGCTGAAGTACCAAGCCACCACTTTAGAAAGTACAATGAAAAGGTGGTTAGTATTGGTGCTCTTCAGATGTTAAGGTAAGCATGGGGGACACTCATCTGTGCTGCTGTCGTACCATTTAAAGACTAGGCCCCACATGCAATTGTTATCATCTAGGACAACAGGTGATAATTAGCTTGGAAGGGCCCACAGAGTTGTCTCCATCACATGGTCTTTAAACAACACAGAAGTGGCTTGGCTAAGAGCACCCTTCCCACTGCCGAAACATACAAAAGGCTGCCACTCTGTGTGCGAATTCAGCACAATAAGGCATAAAGTGGGCAGTGCTACCCACCAATGCAGAAACTTTTCCAAACAGTGTGGGTTTTCTTTCACACAAATGAAAAGCTTTGTTTACAGCTTATTTATGTTTTACCAGTTATCTGCCATTTATTTTCTTCAATTGTCTTCTGACGACAAAAGAAAGTGATATAGTCTCAAGTGATTACAAAATATTTTATCACATGATACTGTTGAGTGTATAATTAAAATTATGGTTCCCAATTAAAATATACAAACATCACTGTGAACCAATATTAACAGAAAAGACAAGAACACTGGGACTGATGGTAAAAGAGACAATGGATAGAAAAATAACAAAAGAAGGAACAGTACTTACAAATGTATAACCCCATCTAAGTGTTTAGAACAAAGCTGTTGATGAGCCTTGTCTTGCTTGTGTTCACGCTGCCCCAACTGAACAAACCTGTGAACCCAAAAGTCCCCATGAAAAAAGAACTTTTTGAAATAGTATCAGTGAAATAATGAAAATGACATGTTTCTTAGAGGCTTTGTAAGAGTCATGCAGTTTTAAGAAAGGGACATCAGGTTCTTTAAAGGGCAGCTGGAACATACACAACACTTTCCCTGAAACTAATATTCTGGGTGACTAATGCAGGCGTTTGAACTAATAGCTACTTCAATGTAGCACTCATGGAGGCCATCTAATGGTTTCTCTTACTATGAGCCTCAGACATGACAGTTCTGCTGGATCAGATCAAAGGCACATCTAGCCTAGCATACTGCACACCACGGTTACCACCCAGATGCTCCTGGGAAGCCCACAAGCAGAGCATGAAGTCAATAGTCCTCTCCTGATGTCATGGGCCAGGAACTAGCATTCAGTGGCATACTGCCTCTGAACATTTAGCTCTCCATGCATTCTTAACACCCATTAAAGCCATTCTAAGCCAATGGGCACTACCACCAAAAATTCAGTACATGTTAGTGTAAGAGGCACAGGGTGAATACAGACAGACATTTACCATAGTGTGCATGTAACTATTTGGTAAATTTATCAGCTGTATTATCCTGCCAAGTGCTAAGGAGAATTTATCACTCTGCTTTCCAAGATTCTCAACTCATTCACTTTAATGGGAGAGATTTAATCACATTGTTAACTCTCCCACTGAAATCAACAGGAATTTAAACATAAGCAACTTTTCCTAGAGCTTGCTCTTTTTATTTGTTTAAAAACGTGTTCCCTATTCATATCAGCAAGATAAATCAGAAACAGAGTACCTTGTATATATGCTGAGATTGTCTTCTGAAGGAGATTCTGAGAGATTGATTCCATATCCATCTTTTATGGATTGTACTACATTCTGCATGAAAACAAAATATTTCACTACAACCTTTTATTTCTACCTCATTCCTCCAGAACACAAAGTGGCTTCCAAAATAATGTAATCAGCCAAACAATATGACTAATTAAAAACTGTGTTCAATACATGCAATAGAGTCAACACCAGCAGTAATGAAGGTTCACTGAGCCCACTCAGTAGCCATAAGCCTTCTGGAAGTTGTAGGTTTTACTGTTTTTCCAGAGTAATCAATTGCTACTGCATGATCTATCTTAACGAAGTTCTTCCACTAACACTGAATATGACGAACAATTAGTAAGGTATTTCTTAAGTTCTCTTCCTATTACTGACACAATGAATTTATAATGTCTAAATTTTACACCTTGTCTGGAGACTATTTAATAAGTGTTTCATCCTTCAGATTAATCCATATAGAACCAATAAAGTAGGTTACTGTCTACAAAAGCTTGGGCTACTGTAAAAGCTTTGACATCTGGCACTCATGGGGAACAGGGGTTGGAGGGTTAATCATAAGTGCTGGATACTCAAAACTTATAGCTCTTTCGCCAGACCCTACCACAGCAACCAAGCTGTGTTGGGAACACCATGGCAACAGCCCCTATACCTAGCAGAGATCTTTCCCTTCTCACCAGTCATGGAGTCATCCTGGCAAGCAAGCAGACAAGCAGGCCAGTTGCCCAGGATCCTTCTGGCAAAGCTGGTTCCTGACAGCTCAACGCAAACTGAGGAGTCACCTGACAGTGACAACTGCTGGAGATGTCAGCTGTCAGAAGCCCAACAATGGTCAGAGGCATCTAGCTGGCCAGCTGTAGAGGTGGAGTGGGGTGTGCACACGCCTGAAGATGCAGAGATATGGCAGCTGAGGGGGAGAAGCTTGCTCTCTGGGTGATGCTGGTTAACTGAGTGTTCCGGATAATCAAGTACAGGATAACAAAGCTTTTACTGTATGAACAAGTTAGACACTAAGAAACCAGGACACCTTCTGTTCTTCTTCTGCTACAAGGCACACCTACTTTTTAAAAAAAAACAAACGATAGATTATTTGGGATTGAATTAATTCTGCTGTCAACGTAAATTATGGTGGCTGTAAGCAATTATCTTAATGTACAAGGGGTTTCAAACATCAGAATATTTTAACAAATTAAAACACGTATTCCTTTGTTTACTGTTAATCTGAGGTGTATCTTTAAAATGTACACTTGTATGTCACAGTACAAATACCATAAATGTCAATTACAGAGATTTGCTTCTGATGGCTATGAATACTTGCTTTTTGTTAGATACAGAATAGGCCACCTTGGTAGAATTTAAAACAAATCATCCCTTCTGTTCCTTTCTACTAACTGTACATGGTGAAGTAGGAGATGTGGAAACACTGGAATTCCAGTGGCCATTACCTATATAGTTAAGCTGTCTGTGTTTCTTCCTCAGCAGATCAATAGCCTCTTGTCTCGCATAAGTACTGAGTCTCTGATTTGCTAGCTAGAGACATTCTCACTGAAAACTTTCTACATATTTCAAATTGACTCACCTCTAGCTATAAATGCTTCTTTAAGCTCCACATGATATTGATGCAACATTCCAAAAGTACTTAAAACAGGGTTGCGATCAGTTTGCCTCCTCAAGACATACAGCACCCTTTTAATGGAATGTGGGATGTCTGAATCTGGCTCTTATCAACGTCAGGCTGTCTGCTCTTCTTGCCCGAATGGCTTGAAGGTACAACTTGACCTCTGTGCACTTCGTGGCCAATAGCTAAGTAGGGCAACAGTGGCCCAGCCATGCCAGATACTGTAACTACTAATTTCAACTTTTAACCTGTGTGACCACCTGGGTAAACATTGGCTATCCTAGCAGTATCAAAGGCAAGCAAAGTAATCTTATCTAAAAGATGTGGCTAAACAGTTTCAGTTTTATCTCACTGCCTAGGCCCTCATACCATTATAACTCTACTAAATAAACGTTTTATGCCTAACAATTACCTCTGGAAGTAGCTTTCTCTAGCAGCAGAAGTCAGGCTTTTATCAAATGTACCATTATTCATAGAGCTATAGTAAGAGATGTTACAGGAGCTCCCAATAGTTGCATTTAGTTGGACAAATTTCAGTTAGTGTAACCTCAGGACAAAAGCAGAGTACTTGGAGACATTCAAACTACCATTTAGGTGCTCAGCCTTTACCCTTCTTTGCAGGTTACATCTAGCCAAAGGAAAGTGACTTACTGGTTCAGCAGATTGTAACTACTTCTTTTAGATTTCTCCCAAGTGCTTTAAAAGAATCTGTAGTTAGGCAATGTAGCAAAATGGGTCATGCAGACATTTTTTTCTACCACAGAGGTTGTGGAATTTAATTAGCCTTAGTCCTGAGCCTCTAGATCCCAATGAAGAGTTCACCTCTTCAAGCTTATTCCACCACCCACAACAGAAATAAATTTCCTTTCACCACCATCACAGTATTTCAGAGATATGCCTGTCTAGCCTGCTGGAAACTAAACTCTGTGTCTCTTAAAGGACTGTTCATCCAATTAAAACCTCCAGGTTTTTCCTGGAAACATACTCCTAATTACTCGTCACATAGGGGAAGACTTGGGAATCTTGCTAGTTCATAATTCATATCCAGGCAGTTAACACATCATCTTCTCTTTGTACCTTGGTATGCATGGGCCACGTTAAGCTTTTATGCAGGTGTAGACATTATAACTATCAATTTCATAGAAAGGCAAATAACAAAAAGGATTGCAAAAGGCAAAAGAACATGGCGGAGCAAAAAACTGCCCAACAACCACCAAGAGAATCTCTTGTCCAACTATGATAGTGAGTTAAAAGGTACGCAGAATAATCTTAAAAGTTGGATTTGTTTTCCCTTTTGTGCTGATTCTTTCTAGCCATTCTCATGAAGCCATTCCAGTCACACCATGCCTTGGCCTCTCTCTTTCCCAACTGCCACTTCTTTCCAAAGGTTTCCTATTCCCAAAACCAAGTCTCTCTCTTTCTCTCCCCAGAGCGCCCCTTTTAAGCACCATCAGACCCCTTCTTATCTACCTGAAGGTGTTCTATTAGCTACTGTGTGTGTTATGTGCCATAAAGTCACTTCCGATTTATGGCAACCCTATGAATTAATGGCATTCAAAGCATCCTATCTTTAACAGCCTTCTATTAGCTATTGGCCCGTAACATATGAAAGGCTAGCCTCCATACCCAGGCAGACTGCAGGCTAGCTGGCAAACCTTGATTGGCAACCTTTTGCCAACTTATGAAGGTGTTTTTAGGTTAACTTCTAAGTGTTAAAACATTTACCATCCAAAATAGCAATTTTTTTTTACAGAGACACTCTTGCGTGAGGCCCTTCTTGGATTTTGCCCAGCAAATATAGCTAAGTGTAAGAAACAAATATCTAGAGGCAACCTAAATAGTTTAGCATTCATAAATATATTTGTCTTAATATCAATGTGTAATTCTCTAAATATTGTGCTATCACTCTCCAATAAAGTGAATGGCAATTGCATTACAGAACTTAGGAGCCCATACTGGAAAAATTGGAAAGTACTAGGAAAATACTGGAAAGTATTTATAGTGGAGAAATCTAGACTCATAACATCGAACACTTGTTTTTTTAGGGTTAAATAAAGGCTTCATAATATTGTTTTGCTCATGCATCCTTATTTTGTTGATGTTGGATATTGTATTGAAAAATCAAATAGATAACTTTTCTTTTGAGGTTCCTAAATCTTTTATTATGCTTCAAAAGAAATTGCACATTTAGGAAATACATAAGTACAAATTAGCTACAAATGTTACATTAGAATATGACAGGAGATGTGTCAGTGCTGCAAGCCTTCATACTTTAATTTCATCCTGCCAGATTTTTTTTAGATTACTGGAACAATTTCTGTTATCTTACACTGCCTCCTTTGTTTTCCGATAAACTCCCTGGGAGTCATTTTTCCCCATTTACAATGTGTGAAGGGTGGACAAGGGAGCTAACTAGGCAACAGATCAAAATAATTCAGTGCCATTCAGTCAAGAACAGATCAGGTGCTTGTAGGTAAGAAAAAGCCAAAGATCACCCCTAGTCAAGGCAGAGAAGAGCAACAGAGATGCTGGACTAATGGTGTTCAGAATGCCATGTGACTGTCAGGACATTAAAAAGGAAAAGGTAAGAGTCAAAGATCTATTGCCTGGATCTAAAGATCCCACTGCTGATAGGGAAAAATCTGTACCCCACCCATATCTACAGCTACTCACATCCCCCCTAAATGTGCTCTAGAGAGCCTAAGTGCTGGAAACCCTCCAGAGGGCTTTTCAGTGTGTGTGTGTGTGTGCGCGCGCGCACAGGGGGTACAGGGCTGCAGACAGAAGGCCTGGGAAGGGCAAAGAAGTCAAGTGCCTATTACAACTGCCTTCAGCAGGGGTTTTGGATGCAAATAAAACTATCCATGGCATTTTATCAAGCATTTATCAAAATAAATCTGAAGATCTAGTAACAGTGCATTCCTGAGAGGCTTAGGAGGCAATGCAGCTGCGCTGCCTCCTCCTGGCGCAAAAAATCCTAAAAGGTGGCATATCTCACCAAAAATAAAAAGGGGTGTTCCCAGGAAGAAAGGGCTTTGGAGGCTGTCTAAAGGCAGCCCTGCCCCCATCCAGGCGCTGGAACACTCCGGGAACGCCTCCAGAAGGCAGAAGGCTCCGTCAGCATCCTGGGCCGGCGCTGCCATGGCAGCGCCCCGCAACCAGCATCCAAGCCTTTCCGCTGGCATGGGGCCCCCGGACGCCGGCGCAGCGCCTTCCTGGCCTCCTAAGGGCCTTTGCCCTGGAGGCTCAGGAATGTGCTGTTTGTCCATCAGTCAACAGAATTTTTTTCAACTTGCAACGGCTCTTATATTTTCAATTAGTCTCAAAATTAAAAAAAGATCGTCAATCTTCAAGTGAAAGAAGCATAGATTTAACTGACTTTGAAAAATTGATAATGCAACAAAGATCATCTATTGGGAAGAATTTATAAACTATTACTTAAATTTGGCACAGAAACTGAATAGGTCAAACCATGCATAGTGAAATGGATGCAAAACTTAGGAGAAGAAATATCGATGTAACAGTGGACAAACACTGTGGACAAAAGCGATAAAATGTACTGCTAGCCAATCGTTGAGAGAAAATTGGTATAAGATGTTTTATCACTAGTATATAACTCCTAAAGACATTCAGAAAATGAGTAGCGAACATAGAAGACTGTGCTAGAAATGCAAGGAGAATGAAGGGACTTTTAATCATATGTGGTGGTCCTGCAAAAGAGTCCAGAGGTTTTGGATAGAAATACATGTAGAAATGTAGAACATTTTAAGATTTGAGTTCCCAATGGATCTGAAAAACATGTTGCTGGGAATCAGACCAACAGGCATTACAAAAACTCTAGAATAATTGTTTAAATATATGACAAAGGCAGCTAGAGTCATAGTAGCAGCAAAATGGAAAGACAAATGCCCAGGTATAGAGGACTGGAAAAGTAAATTAGCAGAATATGCGGTGATAGCAAAACTGACAAACTTCGTGAACAGGAGGCCAATTAAAGAATGTCAAGATAAATGGAAACTCTACTATATGTATTCCTCTCAAAATATGGGCTGAGGGGGAAGATGCGACCTGAGCGATAAAAATTTAAGAATAAGTAAGATTATATGTTTTGTATAATGCTCAGATATTACAAATAAAATAATTTAAGTAAGAGGTAGTTCAAGATTATACAACAGATATATATTAATAACACATTCATGGTTATAGTTTATTAAGAAACTAAATGGTAGTAATTTGGTTTTTTTTAATGACGCTTGAGATGGTAGTTGTCAAATATCTAGGTTTAGGCCTGTGAGATCAACTTTATGGGTAGTAGTAATCTCAGTGTTAGTTATCTTATCTGATTGTTTTTATTTTTTTGTATTTTATATTCTTTTTCTATGTCCTTTTTGTGCTTTTTTGTATCTTTTTGTATCAATTATTATATTATAAAGTTAAATTAAAAACAGATTTTTTTCAAGTTTTGTGCACTTGTTCTCATTATTACACATGTATAATCAAAGTAAGGTTAGCTTTTAGAAGTGGAATAAAAGAATATGTAATAGTTTTGTCTTTCATTAGAATTCCTAAAAATAGTTGCTGTCTTGACATTTGTAAAAAGTCTGATTCAACTTTATCTGGAATGTGTCATGGCAAGGCATGAGAACAAAGGACAACCACATACTATTAGCTCATCAAGGGTCTAGATAGTTAACTTACCAAATCCCAAAGACAGTGATTACAATGCTGATCCTATGGGTTGATTATAATTATTCTTTAAATTTGCACGTATAGTGGGAATGTAATTTATCTCTGCTTTATCATTTTTCATAACTCTTAACTTGCTGACTAAAATATGAAAATGCAATCAGTTTTTCAAGTACATTTACACATATAGAACAGGTAATACTCGTCCAAAAATATTTTTGTATTATCAAGAGTTAAAGGCAGAGTAGCTTCTGTAACGTGATAAACCCTACAGAATTTTGTAGCTGATCAGTGTTTCACAGGCAAAGCCCTGAAAGACTGTTCAATACAAAGTCTCTAATAGGGCATGGGGGATATTCCCACGCTACAGTGGGGCTGGGCCATCATGTGCACTGATTCCACACACATATGAGTGAAAAGAACTGAATGAACATATTATGTCATCCCATACACTAGAACCACATAAATGGTAAATTACTATTAACAAAATCTGACAAAGTTATTACTCAGAGCGTGTTTGCATGAAGACTTTGCAACCAGTAAGCAATCCAGAAGGTGGTCTTTCAGATGGATCATGCCTGTATTCACAAATTACGTATAATTTTCAGTCAGTTTGGTGTTCCTTTGATTGATTGATTTTACTTATTTACTTCATTTTACTCCACCTTTGTCCCCAAGGGGACCTGGGAGCCTCACTCATTCTCCAGCATGGTGTAAAGCCAGCATGGTGTAGTGGTTAAGAGTGGCAAACTCTAATCTGGAGAACTGGTTTGTTTTCTCGCTCCACTACATGAGCGGTGGACTCTGATCTGGAGAACCAGGTTTGATTCCCCACTCCTCCTCATGAAGCCTGCTGGGTGACCTTAGACTAGTCACAGTTCTCTCAGAACTCTCTCAGCTCCACCTACCTTACAAGGTGTTTGTTGTGAGGAGGGGAAGGGAAGGTGATTGAAAGCCGCTTTGAGACTCCTTATGTAGAAAAAAGTGAGGTATAAAACTGAACTCTTCTTCTTCCTCTCCTCAATATTGTCCTCACAGTGACACATAGGGTGGAGTGGGCTGGGGATGTACTGCTGGCCCAGGGTCACCAGATGGGTTTCTGTGGCAGGATGGGGATTTGGGCCACTCCAAATGCACGCTCCAGAACACACAGGTATTATTAGGTCATTGTAATTTGGCATGCAGAGACGGCAGACGAGTGTCTGCAGGGTCCACAGCTGGAATTCCTCCAGCCACTATCACTTGAGGATTAATAAGGGGAGGAAAGACAGTATGAGAATTCGACTTTCCTTGCTACCTAATCATATGGGGTGGCTCTTGGGAGGGCACTCTGCACCTGGGGTTGACCTACAGGCACAATCAGATGCATCTGGAAGGCACGTTTTGTCCATTGGCCTTCTAACTGGGCTGACCAGGGGTTAACGAGGGATGTTAGATTCCTGAAGAATGCCATTGTGGTGACAATAATTTGCAGAAGGTAAAAAAACTGAGTGCGCCTGGGACATAGCTAAACATCAAAATCAGATAGGTCATCATCTTCTGGAATATTTTGTGGTACTTTGTCCATCTGCTAACACCTCCTTGGCAACAAGCCAGGCCCCAGGTACAGACAACTGCATAGTGGATGATTTGTCTCATCTTCAGGAAAACAGGTCACACTCTCTGGAACCAGGTTCCCATTTGTCCTGGTCCTCTTTCTGGATGGACTCTGTGCACTTAGGAAGAGACCATGATACAGGAAGTACAAAGTATGTATTACCTTCAACACTGAATTACATATCCTCATTTGAGCCATTCTGTTTTGTCTCGTCATCCCAAAGCTTTAGGCTGCTGGCCCATCACTGAGACATTTATGACTGGTATCTTGTACGCTTTATGAGACACAGCTATGCCCCTAGACTGTGGACATACACTCAGTAGCTATCTCTATTTCTTTCTTTAGCCAGGCAAATGGCTTTAAAGATCCACATGTCTTCTCCAGAACCTAATGTATACTAGAAGGCTGGTGTTGCAATGCATCCAGCAGGCCTGATCAAAAGGTATCCTCTAACCAATGAGTTCTAATGGGATCTCTGTGGCATCCTTATTACTGCATGCCCTTTCCAGTGGGAGACAAAGCTTGACAAATGGACCTTATGCCTGGCATTCTTTGTGGCCCTCAGGGCAGGGGAGTTGGTATCATTTTCTATTCATGCATGATGATATGCAACTCCCAACTGGGGAGGTTCATTCTCCTCACTCATAAACTGAATAACAGACTCCAGGGGACAGGGAAGCAGGTTGTATCTGTATTCTGCACCACCATCTAGGCAACCAAGGCCATTTTGCCATCCACCCAAAGGAAGTGATCTGCATTCAGATCAGCACCCCTTTACTAGATTCCTGCATTGTAGTTGTTTTAGAGTGTTTCAGGCTGTATGGGCTCCTACAGTTCTTCACATAGAGCATTCCCTCAGGAATCCCTACTACTTCTACTGCACTGGGTGGGTGGGGGGTTACCCAGCTTTAAGATACAAATGCCAGGTAGGTAGCTGTCCCAGATTCCTCTTTTATCCCTAGTTATAGCTTCTGAAAGGAAGTCAGTTTGGAATTGTGGGCACATTCCACAGTGAAATATAGGCAGGGATCTTAGCTCAGGCAGGGAGAAGCACTGGACATCACATGGCTGGACCAAAGGGGCATGCACTGGGAACACCTATTATCAAACCCTGCTGCGGCAATTTGATACCATAATCATCTGAGTCAATTGCTAGTAAAAGGATCAGCATCATTCTGTGGTGCTACCTTGAGCAATGCTGCAGTGTTTTCCAGATGTTTGGACCAGTTGGTCAGAGCTGCTGCAGAGGCAGGAGGGCTGGGTGCATTGGATCCCAGCAAATTGATGGTGCATGGAGGAGTCTCACAATGCACTTTGGGCTAACGTTCCAGCACAAGGGGGTGGAGTAATAGAGCACCTCATGGCCTTGTTTTTAACCATGGCGTGGGAGTACTAGGGCCCTCCAGGCCTTTGTTTAGAAGGCATACATCTCTATATGGTGTATGTGTGTGTGTGTGTATTTGTGGGGAGGATGTGGACAACAGTGATCCTAGAACCCGTGATGAGCATACTACAGTTTCTTTTGGTTTGGCAGTGGAGCCAGGCAAGCTAAGCTGTCTAGCTCCTGTGGCGTTTAGGAACCAGCTGGCAACATGGTACAGGTAGAAAGGTGGGATATAAATTGTGTAAAATAAATAAATAAGGATGTGCAAGAGTAAGCTCACTGCACAACCCCAAACAGGGGGTTCCCTTAAGGGACTCTGGGGGGTGAGGGGCATGGCAGCCACCTTTAGGGCTGGGATATTGACCATGCCCCCAAGAGGCGGGTACTGGGAAGGAATAGAAGCTTCCTTGGCTTCTAGCCCTAAGACTAGCTCTCTTCCCTTGGCTGGGGCAGGTTGGGGGGGGGTTCACTGTCAGCAGTTGGGCAGTCAGTTGCACCCACTGTCTCCTTGGTTACCACCAATGGGCAGGTTGGGGGGTGGCTTGCTGTTAGCTCTCAGATGCACCCACTGTGCCCAATCTATGCTGTACCAAGTCCTGAGGAACCTGTAATCGATAAAGCTGTGGCCTGATTTTCTCAGTCCACAGTGACTGTGTCACTCTTCTCTCCCCTTCAGGCTTGCCGCTGCTCCAGACACAATAAGCAATCTTCCAGGACAGATCCAACAGTACAAACAACTCAAGGGGCTGTGTGAAGCATCAGAATTAGTGCACCAATTAAACAGTGAATAATCTGAGACATACATCACCGAACTTCTTGCAATGTTGCAAAGGACTGTGGCACAAAGCTCTGGCCATACATAGCTCACAATTGGAGAACTCCATCTCAGCAACCTCTGCAGCACAGCAAGAGATCCTGCAGTGCACTTGTGTGGGCAAATGAATACTCTGGGTCAGGCCTAAAGACTCCAGTGGTTACCAAGGTATCCCACTCAACAGTACATTTCTTCAAAGGAAACATAATACAATCATACAGGCAATCTGCCAAGAGCAAATCCTCTCCTGTGTCACCTGCGGCAAGAGCAGGGGCACCACAATCTGCTCCCCCATGCCTTCTCTTCTATGTTCATTCCCTTCTGTCATCTTAAAAGTCCAGATTCTATTATTATGATTGTTATTGTTATTATTATTGCTAAGCTGCTTCAAAGTTATTGTGTTTACTGAATCTTCATTAACACCCCAAGACTGAGATATTAATAAAAGTTACTGAAGTCTGCACAAGGGCATCATTTAACAAAATTAGTGATCACATTTGAAAATGCTGCATTAAGCCATTTCCCACTACTAGCCAAATTGCTGGTACTTAGCCTTAATTTAAAACTAGGTTTTAAAAAACTGATAATGTTCTTAAAAAAAGATTTTCAGCTTGAAATCAAATCAATTACGATTTCTTTTAAAATTACTTTTTAAGAACAACATCTGCTTCTGAAACCCCTTTCCAATTGTTATGGTTTCAAAATAACATTATATTCTTTCTGAAAGTATATTAATGCTGAATGAACAAATCTCTTTAAGTGGATAACATAGCCAAAAAGAACATTTCCATATGCCTTAAATGCATATTCAGTATCAGTCTAAAACACGTAAGCTGTTAAACAGGATATATGCTGATGATGGCTGTTTCCATATTAGGACAACTTCCTACCTCTGTTATTTTGGCATTATCTCCTGCATCTGTCATCTTCACTGGTGTTGATCGCTGTGACACAGTGCCTTCGTCTTCTTTATCGGTCCCAGAATCATCCTCAGAGCTGCTCGACACAGCTTCCTCACTAGGAGGTGGAGGAGCACTAGCAGCTGTTTTACGTTGCAGCACTGCTTCTTCTCTGTTGCTTTTGTTCCTAAAGAAAATTCATGGTCTTATTATGCCAAACAAGATCAAGGAAAAATACTTAGATTTCACTGAGGTTGCCTTCAAAGGAAAGCAGTGGAAGAGTCTTCTTTGCTGCTCCTCTTCAGCCTAACACTTTGACTTTTCCTGGGCATTTCACTACCTCTTAGAGCGAACACAAGATGCAACACTCCCTTCTAATACTAATAACTTCAGTGAATTTAGAAGGGTGGAACTCCGCTTAGGACTGCCCTGCCAATTCCTTGACCATGATTAAGTTTTGGAATGGGTCATGGCGTCATAGACTCAGCAAGTCCTTGTTAAGAGAACTCTGGCTAGCATTCACTACAGTAAAAGCTGCCAGAAGACATCTGTATGTAAAAGGGAGGGACTGGGAAACCTACAGATGTGAAGGGCCAGAAAAAATACTGACGACCAATTTTCAATTTTTCTAATGGAAAAACTGAAAAAAATGGGGGGGGGGCACTGAAAAAAACTCCTAGGAAACATTTTCTCTTTTGGGATGAGTAAAACACTAATTTTGATGAGATTTTACTCATTCAAAATTTGTAGCATGAAGATTTTTATATACGACAATCTGCAGCATTAGAAAATGATTAATAACTGTGTATACTATTGTGGCCCGGACCTGGATAGCCCAGGCTAGCCCGAACTCATCAGATCTCAGAAGCTAAGCTTGTCAGTATTTGGATGGGAGACCAACAAAGAATACCAGGGTCATGACACAGAGGCAGGCAACGGCAAACCACCTCTGAATGCCTCTTGCCTTGAAAACTCTATGGGGGTCACCATAAGTTGGCTGCGACTTAACGGCAACAACAAAAAAATACTTTTGTGAGCCTCTGCAGAGGCTTGGCAGAGGCCAGTACACCCCTCCAGGGCCTCACTGTTTTCGGCCTTGACAGGCCAGAGTTCAGAGACTGGACAGGGTTCAGGTCACTCATGCTCTTCCTCTTTTCTCTCTCTCCTGTTTCCCCCTCCAACTGGCTAGACACAGAGAAAGCTGGGGAAGGTCCCTGGCCTTTATAAAGAAGGCCCTATTGCCTATGCCTGTCCCTTCACCTGTTGCTGTTTCCTGTGGGATTAGCACCACCCAAAGGAAGCAAAGAGAAGGCATGGCTGTTAGTTGGATGTGGCCTTCATTATGGCCAGCCCTGCCTGGTCTGCTTCTCCCCTCCCTGAGTAGTTTGCCTTGCCTAGCTAAGTTGGCTTGGTGCTGGGCCCAGCATCTCCTAGGCCCTCCCTGCTGCCTTTAGGTGAAGGTCACATCAGTCCTGGAGCCATGCTTGTCCATGTCTTCAACTAGTCTATGTTTCTCTACTCTCAGAATTCCCCAGGGCAGAGAAGAATTCCAGCGGCCAATGGCTGTGTCAGGGGTGCTGGCATCGCCCATTCTGTGCCCTGCATAAGTTTGGGGACGTGGGGGCTGCCCCTGGACAACAGTATATAATACATGTTTGTTGTTTAAATCTGATTAAACTGTCCACAATACACTGTTGAAGGTTTCAATGTCATATAATTTAGTTCAATATCCAAATACGCTGATAGTCCTATTGCAACTGTGCCCTCTTGTATACTACAACATTTGTGTTTCTATTTTCAATTTACATTTTCCTCCCTCTCTGATGGCAAAAACTAAGACACATAAACTGGTAGGAAATAACAGAGTACCATAGCTTGCTATTCTCTCTTTCTAGTATAAGGTATTTTAACAGTTTTGGTTGTAGAAAATTAAGGTATTTATACTTTTAAATTTCATACATATACTGAGCAGTACCATTTATATACTGTTATAAATGATGAATTTTATATTGTTCAAGCAGTAAAATAAGTTTGGGTTGATAAGAATTTCAATTTTTTCACAAGTCCCCTCCCCCCAAAATACTGACCTTTCAAAATTCACATTTCCAGAAATCTTACATCACTAAATCTATGATCTCTTAACCATGATTCAGAAAATATATATGTATTCAGACATACAGAGACCATCCTTAGGTTGTGTGAGAAAGTTTGCGCAAGGAAGTCTAGAACACACAATCCTACAGCTGATTCTTGTTTTCTTAAACACAGTTAGGAGATTTGGGACATTATTTCAGTGGTGGCCAGCTGTATTATCATATCACTGAAGAAAACTATGAATTCTGTTATTGTCCTCCTTATTAAGGCTTACATGATTTATAATGCTATCTTTGTAATGTTCTACCTGCCAGAGTTTTCATATAGTTTGATCTCATCTTTTTCTACATAATGCAGTTTTGGTCCTCTTAATCCCAAATCCTACACTATACTTTTTCCCAAGTCAACTGGCACTACATTTTCTCTCTGACCACTTGGGCCTTACTCATTTGACTTGGACATTAACTGCCACATCTTAAACAGAAAGAGGTACAAAAAGCATACGGCATAAGCATCCATACAGTAGTTCAAGTGTCAAAGACATCACCAATTTAACTTAAGAACCAAAAAGTTGTTAGATGAGCTGAGACATTTCCTACTATAGCAAGGCCAGCAAAAGAAAATTAAATTAAATTGACAACTAGTGAAGTAGTTTAATGGTTCCACAAACGAAGATAGGAACATTTTGACACTGTCCTACTTTGAAAATATGGATCCAAAAGCAGCAACGTGAGTGTGTAATTGATTCATTCTATTGTTCATAAAATATTAGGCACAAAATAGTACCCTAGGATTTCTAGGACTGATGTTCTGATTGATCTCCTGAATACATTTAAGTAATTTCATACTTAAAAATAAAAAAACCCTCTTTTATTCTAAGCAAATTGATTTTAAAAGCTTGTTGAAGGAGTGAAGAAAAACACTTCTATTGTAGTTGTTTCATTTGACTTTTTAAACCAGACTTTTCTTTAAAAGAATGGACTGGAAGTACCACTGGTATTTTGGACAAAACGAGAACAAGTTGTCCTGTTTGTTAAAACATATCACTATTCAGATACAAAAGGCAAATTACTTCATAAATAGTACTACAAAGAATTCCAGAGACACTGGTAAGTCAATATAAGATTGGAGATGTCTCAGCAGTGTTGAACTCTATTACTTCAACTATAGCTGTAATAAGCCACCAACCTCAGTAAACTATAAAGACTGCTCTTGTAGGAAATGAAGAACTAATTCATGCCAACCAGCTACAGCTGGATTCTCACCTTACTTTGGATGCATTTAGATTCAGTAAATCTGTCTCTGAAGCAATTTTTTGTTATTGTGGAAACTAGGGGAAATTTGTGAACACAATTGTTTCAGTAGGTTACACAGTAAGTGCTGTTGAAATTTTGATGAAGAAATATCTTCTAATGCAGGGGTGGGGAACCTCAGGCCCGGGGGCCGTATGCGGCCCCCGAGGACATTTTTTGTGGCCCTCGGGAGCTCTGGGAACCCTGCCGCGGAGCTCGGGGGGGAGTGCACGGAGACTGGGGCCCAGTTGCTTGGTGCTCCGTGCGCTGCCGGGTGTGTGTGTGTGGGCAGGGGAGGTGGGGTGGCTGGGGCCTGGTCGCGCAGGCCGGCATGCGTGTGTGTGTGTGTGTGGGGGGAGGCTTTTCTCTTTTCCTCTTTTTCTGCCACTCTTTCTCCTTTCTCTCCCTCTCTTCCTCCCTCTTTTTCTGTCTCTTTCTTTGTCTCTGTCCTTTTTTTTCTTTCCCTCCGTCCTTTTCTTTCTTTCTCCCCCTCTCTCCATTTCTTTCTCCCTTTCTCTCTCTTTCTCCCTCCCTCCCTTTTCCTCTTTCTCTGTTTTCCTTCCTCCCTTGCCAACCGACTGTGGGCTCGTTTTCTGGGGCCCACCGCTGGCTGCCCTCCCACCTGGGAGGGGGGAGTGGGGGCGCCCTGCAGGCCTTCTCTGGGTGGCCTCCCCTGGGGTTGCCAACCTCCAGGTGGTGGCTGGAGACCTGGCAACCCTAGCCTCTCCCCCCCCAACGGGAGATCTCCACCTGGTATGGCCCCCGAAAGATGTTATAAATGTGTGAATGGCCCTTGGCAGGAAAAAGGTTCCCCACCCCTGTCCTAATGAGAGCAAAAGTTTCTCTTCCAAATAAAAGGTGGAATTACAAAAATGTACAAGAAAGATCATTTTTCTGATGATATCAAAACAATGGAATAGTTCTGCAGTTACCAACTCCCCTCTGTGTCTCATACTACACATTATATTTTAAGACATAAGAACATAAGAAAGGCCCTGCTGGATCAGACCAAGGCCCATCAAGCCCAGCATAAGCCCCACCACCAAAGTGCAGCAAAAAGTTTCTATATATACCTTCATGCTGTTAGGATGACAGAATGAGAGAAGAAGAGGCAGGGGCAGAAGAAACACTTCATTGAAGGAGAACCCCCTCCCCTTTGGGGGGGTCTTCAAGGAAAAGCAACACTGAAATTACCAGGAGTCTCTCTTATTTAAAGGTGTTGTATATATAAACCATTAGACTGATAAAAACCAGAACACAGAGGTCCCTTAAAAAGGAAAATTTAGTCATTGCTGCAAAACTGGAGATTACCGTATTTTTCGCTCCATAGGATGCACCTTTCCATAAGATGCACCTAGTTTTTAGAGGAGGAAAACAAGAAAAAATCTTGTTTTCCTCCTCTAAAAACTTGTCTCATGGAGCGAATGCTGGCTGGGCGCATGCGGCGGCTCTGTGTGGCCCCGCCCACCTCCTAGCTGGCCGCCGGGGCGGGAAACGCTGGCTCGCGCCATCCTGACGCGCATGCGCCCCGCTGGCTCTGTGCGCCCCGCCAGCTGGGAGGCAGGCGGGGTGCACAGAGCTGGCTGGGCGCGTACGCGTCGGGACGGCGCGAGCCGGTGTTCCCCGCCCCGACGGCCAGCTGGGAGGCGGGCGAGGCGCACAGAGCCAGCTGGGTGCGTGTGCGTCAGGACAGCGCGAGCCGGAGTTCCCTGCCCCGACGGCTCGCTCCGTGCAGCCCCGCCCAGCTCCCAGCTGGCCGTCGGGGCGGGGAACGCCAGCTTGCGCCATCCCAACGCGCACACGCCCAGCCAGCATTCGCTCCATAAGACGCACAGACATTTCCCCTCACTTTTGAGGAGGAAGAAAGTGCGTCTTATGGAGCGAAAAATACGGTAATTTTAGATAAACCAATTGGTAAGTCAATGTAAGCTACCTTGGGCATGCTACCTAGTACTAACATTACCTATTCATACTTTCCTATTGGTTTTCATTTTTTTGATTAGCGCCTGCCATTCTCCGTTCTTCTTTTCAAGCTAAAAGTGCAAACTGATCCCACATCTATCCAGCACCGTGTTCTATTCAAATCACCCTGGCATTCTACACAGAATGCAGACAAGAGGACTTAACATCTAGCCTGATGGAGAGCTCTGGAGAATTAAAATTGTACATGTTGCTTTGTGCTTGTTTTGTTTTTTTAGAATGATGGACTACAGGTTTCCTAGTACAATAGATGCTTCACTATTCATAATAAAATATGGCTGTCAGTGCCAGAAATGGTTGATTCTCTTACCCCAACACAGATTTTCCAGTTTCATCAGGTTTACGAACAGTAAATGGGCTAGGATCAATGCCAACATTCTTGGGCATAAAATCTCTGGGGGGGGGAAATGGAATGGGGGAAGAATAAATAAATAAAATACAATAAGCAGAGATACTTTATAGAACATCTTCTTGTCAAGCAATACCAAATAGTCATTTCAGATGCAATTTACACACACACACAAATACAAACAAGTCAAATAGTACACGTTAATAATATTATCAAAAGCATCTTTGCCGCATTTGATTCAAGGTTTAAATAAGCTCAAGAGAGTGAAGATTAAAAGAATACATTAAAATGGTATTAAATATACCTGGCAAAGTGATTTTCCCCCCTACATTGAATTTCGGAATTGCTCACACTGGACTCATCTCTGATCAAAAGCCCCCATTATATATTGCCTGGGTTCAACATCCCAAAATAGTAATTTTTTACATTTACATTGTGCTCCTTTTTCTAAGTATCTATTACATTTTTATCCTCCCTCCCGGAAACTTGGAAAGGGGGCATATGCAGGGTTCCTTCACTCTTTTCATCCTCATACCAATCCTATGTGGTGAATTAGGCTAAGGCAGTGATCTCAGAGTCACTCTTTGTGGTTTAGCAGGGATTTCAATCCTCCTTAGTTAAAGTTCAGCATGCTTGCTACTTCACCTGTTGTTTTCAAGTGAATCAGCAACTTCAAACTCACAACCTTACTGACAATGGGTGACCCTTCAAATACATTCTTGAGGTAGCAGTTCCTCCAAAGAGCTGGATTATACATTTCTGAGTTGCTTCTAGATCCATTGTATTGGAAATTGTGCACATTTCACTGTCTCTGGACAATGTAACTAAAAACATACCACTAGCATTCTTTTTAGAAAACCGCACACTGCACCGGGGGGGGGGGGGTGTTCATATAAATGACAGCAAATTCTAAGAGTGCATTTTCTCCTGAAGAGATTCTATTTTAAGGCTATAGTGTCACTCAAGAAAACTCGTGATATTTGAACAAAATGTTACTTTTGAAATAAATAGTTGTCAATGCTATAATTTGCTTAAAAAATAAGAAATACCGTATTGAATTTGTCATTGCCAAGCAAAAGGTGTCATCAAAACTGCTGAGTTCGTAAGGTCGAAAAAATTCATTATGAATATCGATTTCTTCATCAAATTTATGAAATTTTTTCACTGTTAGCTTCCTTCTGTTTTCAGCACATGTTACTGCGAAAAGAGAAAACCTAGTAAGATATTCTTTAGACAAAGGACAGAATAAAAGTTTTATTATTTGGCACTAATCAGGAATGGGGATTGCTGGTTAAATCAAACATTACAGATACTCAGGCTTACTGCTCTGCCCTGCCACTTGCTTGGAGGAAACCACCAACCAAACCCCACACCCTTGGGAATGCCATAGCAACAGCCCCCAGACCTGGCAGGACCCTCTCCCCCAAGCCAATGAACTGGTCAACTCTCTGGAAGCCCTCTGGCACAGCTGGCTCCTAGCAGCTCAAGGCAGGCTGAGGGAAAAAGAGGATCCCCAAGGATGACATTAACTGGCAGTACTGTCAGAAACCGTCTGGTGGTGGTTGGGAGGCAGGCTGAGGCAGGCTGAGCAGGATGCAGGCACCTGAGGATGACAGTGCAGGCTGTCAGAAGACCAGCAACCATTAGAGGCATCAAGCTGGAGAGGAAGGAGTAGGGTGCTTGTGCATCTGAAGACCAGAGGGTATGGTGGCTGGACAGGGGAAGAAGCATGCCCTCTGGGCGATGTCAGTTAACCAATTTTTCCAGATATTCAAGTGCTGGATTACAAAGCTTTTACTGTATGTATGTCGTTAAAACAGAGCCAGCATGGTATAATGGTTAAGAGCGGTGGACTCTAATCTGGAGAACTGGGTTCGATTCATAGAGAGTTGGAAGAAGCCATATCTAGTCCAACCCCCTGCTCAATGCTGGATCAGCCTAGAGCATCCCTGACAAGTGTTCATCCAACTGCTGCTTGAAGACGGCCAGTGACGGGGAGCTCACCACCTCCCTAGGCAGTTGATTCTACTGTTGAACTACTCTCACTGTAAATCCCTCCTCACCTCTAATATCCAGCTGGTACTTTTCCGCCTGTAAGGTAGAGCTTTCCCACCAGGCCTCCAATTGAGGGCAGCCGCAAATAACGTCTGCACTGGCCTCCCCACCCCTCCCCCTTCGTGTATTTGCAATGGCTTGGTCAAGGGGCCTGTGTGGGCTCTTACAGTAGAGTGGGATTTATACGCTATCTCCAATTACTGTTTTAAGGACTGATTTTATTGACAGTTTTATTGCTATTATTATACGTTTGTGAGGTTTTTAAATGATGTTATTCGCCCTGAGCCAGCTTGCTGGGGAGGGCGGACTACAAATATTAAAAATAAATAAACCCTTTATTGTGAGTCCTATCCTCAGCTGCCAACAGGAACAGCTCCCTGCCCTCCTTCAAATACTAAAAGAGAGCAATCATGTCCCCCTTCAACCTCCTCTTTTCCAGACTGATTCCCCATTCCTCCACATGAAGCCTGCTGGGTGACCTTTGGCCAGTCACAGTTCTCCCAGAATTCCCTGAGACCATGCAGGGGCAGGCAATGGCAAACCACCTCTGAACGTTTCTTGCCTTGAAAACCCTACAAGGTTGCCATAAGTCAGCTGTGACTTGACGGCACACACACTTCATTAAAATATGCAATTAAGATGTTATTCATCATGAGTCCCTTGAATTATTTTTTTTTACCTTAAAAAATCTTCACAGGTAGTTAAGAAACAGAAAGAAGGCACCCAGCAAATAATACTCAGCATTGTTCTGTACCACCAATGTGACACAAAGGGATCAGCTATTTGCCCTATTTGGGGCTGCGTCTACTGATATGGTCACCTCTCTGTATTCCCCCAAATATCAGCTTCCCAGAAACATTCCAGGTCAGGTAAATGGCATGCTGCAGAAGAGGTCTAAGCCCCCTCTTCCCATTGTGCTGATACACAATGAGTCCTTCTGTGCCTGGGAAAGATGGCACTCCCAGAACACATCAGGGACCTAACTAGAAAAGTGTTAGGCAGACTGTGCTCAACCAGGGATGGCACAAATATAACATTCGAAATAAATTTCATTTTTTACTTATAAACTGAAAAGGCTGCACATGGGCTCTACTGCCTTCAAGCACAATCGCCAGTTTTTCTGAACAGTTATGTTAAGTGAGGTGACAGTGCGCATCAGTACTGCCTACTTATTGTTATGAAAAAAGGAGGAGTACATGGGAATCAGCTAAAAATGCTGTCTGCTGGGATCACTTATACTATGGATGTATTTAAAAACTAAAGCAACTTTCTACAAAATAATGGTCATATGAATTAAATATTTAAGTGTTTTCCACAAGCCTCTGATTAACCTTTTGACAAGAAAATCTCTAGCTCATACCTTAGAAATCTATCATACACATTATCAACATCTTCATCAATATACTGGTTTTATTCACCATACATATGCTCACAGGTATGTTATTTTACTATTTAAAATTCTTGTCATTGTATCTATTATATTAGGTACTGTGGAACACAGGCAGGATAATGCTGCTGCAGTTGTCTTGATTGTGGGTTTCCCAGAGGCAACTAGTTGGCCACTGTGTGAACAGGCTGCTGGACTTGATGGACCTTGGTCTGATCCAGCAATGGCTTTTCTTATGTTCTTATTGTCTCAGTGGTTTGGTGTTATAATCTTAATCTTAAAATGAAAAAAGAATTATAACAAAAGCACTTACCTTCATCATAAGGCAGAGGCAAGTGTTTTAATACACCTGGAGTCCACCAGTAAGTGTAGCTTTAGGTGTGAAACAAAGGCAAGCAAATGTTTTAATCATCTTTACAATCTTACTATTTGCTTTCCATAATCTCTTATTTACACATAAATGCAACATGACATGGATAGGATCACAAATACAGCAGACTAGTTGCTAGTGTTAATCAGAGCTGGCCTAGTCTCTCAACCAAACACTGACCCAGCATGGAACAGTCACACAGCCATATAGAGGGGAAAAGGAACAAAGGAGTAACAGTCTAATATAACCTTTTATAGGCTAGAAATAGTATAGTAATGTCTAAGGTCAGGTGCAAGAAGCATCTGAGATTGGCAAGAACATCTAATTAAATATAGACATGAAGATAATGTAAAGCTGGGGTGTATTGTATGGAGGAGGTTCCTTCAGATACTGATTATAAGTTTTTCATGCATATGACTACTCTAAATATTCTGTTATGATAGAAAGTAGCATGAACGAACACAGTTTTTATATATTTTAAGAAGATATTTGAATGTAGATAACTTTGTATAGTGTTTGAAGTTCTAAAATAATTAGTTAGCCAAGAAAGTGAGCCCGATCAGATGGGATAGCTAGTTATTGTTGTAAGAGTATTTTAAAAACTTATAAATATGGGAAATATAACTGATCTGAAACATCTTCTCTTAAGATGATCCTTGCCTGTAACCTGATAGTCTCTTCTGGGTCCTGACTATCCTGTGCCTGGTTCTGTCAAGTACCAGGTCATGTGGGTTCGTTTCTCTGTGAAGTGTTTAACTGTCAGACAGGCTCTTGACATGAGTTAGGCCCATTGCTGTTCTCATGTCTCGTTGAGGTTTCGTTTCTTTGAACTGTTCAAGCAGTCCCTCTCCCATCCTCCCTCCCTGCCCCGACCTTGAGCCCCTAGCAGGCCTCTCAGTGTTATGGCTGGTTCACTCCCTTGCTTTCTGTCAGGCGCTGTTATCTTGTGGTTCCCAAGCTGCTTAGCCTGCACCTGGGTTGGTGTCATGCTTAAAGTTATGCTTTGTAGTTTTGGCCGCCATTAGCAGCTTTGACTCCGTGAATTGCTTATGCTGTATACCTTCAAGCTCCTCAATAAAGATTTACCTGTTTCAACTCAACCTGTTTGAGCAAGTGACTTTTGGGATTGCTGAGGGCAGCTCAAGAACTTCCCATTAAGCTGCTAATCTTTTTTGCTTCGTTCTTCGCTCCCACCCGTGAGTGGCTATGGCGGAGAATGGGGATGACAAGCAAGAGGGAGACAAGACAGCGCCGGGTGAGCCCGATCCTGACTCCAAGAAGGAAAAGCCGGTGGGGGAGAAGCCGAAGCCGAGTGGCACTGGCTCGGGAGCGCAACCCAAAACCACCCGGCTTAGCACCTGGCTGGAATCCCCCCGTTCCTGGGGGACCTCCGGAGTGGACACCCAGCCTCGGAGGCCGGGATTCACGGGCACGCGGTTTGAGGACGACCCGTCCCGAAGGGAAGCGATTTTGAGGCATGAGTTGGAAGAAGAACGCCGTCAACTTCGCTTTGAGAAGGAAGAGATGGCAGAAAGGATGGATGCCATGCAAACCTTGATGGAGGAAATGTGGCGCGAATTGGGTGACCTACGGCGGCAGCAGCCTCAGCAGCCTCCAGTGGCTCCGGGAGGCCAACCGATTCAACCACCGCCACCGCCTCCACCGGGGGCACTGGCTCCAGCGCCCCCACCTTGGTGTGAGTTGAAGGTGACGTTCGATGGGTCGAGCGACCTTTTGTCCTATTTTCTGATCCAAGTGGATGTGTTCATGCGTGAACAAGGGGCGACTTTCCCCTCGGACTAGAGCCGGGTTCAATACGTTGCTTCGCTGTTTCAGGGAGAAGCGGCAGCATGGATGGTGCAAAAGTACGAACTGCGCTCTCAAGTTTTGAGAAGCCTAGATGACTTCATGGTGGCCCTCTGTAACCGGTTTGAAGACCTGCATCGGGGGGAACGGGCCAAGACGGCTCTTCTGCAACTGCGCCAAGGGACTAAGTCAGTGGTGCAGTATGCTAGCGAGTTCCAGTTGCTTTCAAGTAAAATTCTCGATTGGAGTGAAGCTACCTGAGTTCAATATTTTCGGGAAGGACTCAATCCTGAGTTACAACACTGGGCTTTTATGCAAGGGAATCGTCCAGACGTGGAGGGATGGGTACGGCATGCAGCCGATATCGAAAACTGTAGACAACTGTTGCAGCTCTCGAAGCAGCGGTCTGCACGGGAAACCAAGCCCCGTGGAGACAGGCCTGGCACCCCAAAAGACTTTCGCTCCGGGATCGGAGGGGGCCCGTCAGTGACAGAACGGAACAAATGTTTTCAGAGTGGTGCCTATCTCGTTTGTGGAGGCTTGGGACATTTTGCCGCTCGTTGCCTATCCCGGGTCAAGAAGCCAACCCCAGCCCAACCAGCGGAGCCCATTCAGTTTGCCCAGATGGACGGTAGTGACTTTAAGGGGGGCCAGTTACTCATAGGACTGCCCAAGTTGCCTTGGGAGTTGGGGAGCATTGGGAACAGCTCCATTTCACTATAGCCCCCTCAGTTAAATATCCCATTGTGTTGGGAATGAACTGGTTACATGGTCATAGTCCTGCCATAGACTAGAAAGCCCGGACTATTACTTTTGCGCAAGCCCAATGTGAGCGGCACAGAAGGGAGGTGGTGTTCAAAGAGCAAGCGGCCACGTTGCAAGAACAGCCGCTCTCAGCGGCTCCACTGCCTCAGCTCCCCATGGAATATGTTCAGTTTGCTGTGTTTGATGTGTGTGAGTGTGATGAATTGCCCCCCCATCGAGCCACTGACTGTGCCATTGAAGTTGTAGGGGAGGGCAAACTCACCAAGGGGATGATTTACCCTATGAGCCCTAAAGAAAAGACAGTGTTACGAGACTATTTAGACACCAACTTGGCAAAGGGATTTATCCGTCCGTCCTCTGCGCCTCACTCGGCGCCCGCTTTCTTTGTTAAGAAAAAGACTGGGGATTTGCGTCTCTGAATAGATTTCCACAGCCTCAATGCGGTCACTCAGACTAATGCCTACCCCCTTCCTCTCATTCCAGATCTGCTTGCTCAGCTCAAGGAAGCCTGTATTTTTACTAAACTTGATTTAGTGGAAGCTTACCATCGTATTAGAATCAGAAAAGGTGACGAACATAAGACAGCCTTCTCTAGTTGTTTTGGAATGTTTGAATATCTGGTCATGCCGTTCGGCTTGACGGGGGCTCCGAATGTCTTCATGCAAATGATTAATTAAGTGTTACATGACTTATTGTTCCGAGGAGTGATTTTTAATTAGATGATATTTTAATTTACACCAAGACCGTGGAAGCACATGTGGCCTTGGTAAAAGAAGTGTTAAGCCGGTTGCGTACTCACAGATTGTATGCTAAAGTTTCCAAATGTGACTTTCATCAGCCTTCCATTACGTTTCTGGGATATATAGTGTCGCATCAGGGGCTTGCTATGGATCCTGAGAAGGTTTGGGCGGTAGTAGAGTGGGAAGCCCCCTCTACCGGCAAACAATTACAACAATTTCTTGGTTTCGCCAATTTCTACCGCAACTTTATTCCTAACTTTGCGCAAACAGCCTTGCCTCTGACTTCCTTGTTACGGACGAAAGGCAAAGGACCTGCAGCTGCGCTACCGTCAGCCAAATTACAGTGGGGTCCAGATTGTCAACAAGCGTTTGACTTATTAAAAGAGTTGTTCACTTCTGAGCCAGTGTTGAAACACCCTGATTGTGAAAAACCTTTCGTTGTACAGGTGGATGCTTCAGACGTAGCTATGGGTGGGGGCACTTCTCCAAAGGGACGAGAGTGGCCAGCTACAACCGTGTGCGTATTTCTCTAAAAAGTTTTCTCAAGCAGAACTCAATTGGGCTATATGGGAAAAGGAGGCTGCAGCAGTGAAACATGCCCTCTCGATTTGGAAACATTTTCTGGAAGGGGTTGACATGCCTTTTGAGGTCTGGACCGATCACAAAAATCTAGAGGCATTAAAAGGGTCTAGAAAGCGGTCCGCCAAACAGGTTCGGTGGGCGCAATTCTTTGCCAAGTTCCGATTTGTGTTGAAACATGTCCCTGGGAAAGAAAACTGTTTGGCAGATGCATTGTCCCGACTCCCCCAATACCGTGGTCAAATAGATAGACCAGTGGATTCGTTATTCACCCAGGAGCAACGGGGGGAGGTGCCAGGGTTGGCCGTGCTTACTCGTGCGCAGAGCCGGGGGAGAAGTCAGACTCGGCAAGCGGACTCCCGGAAGCTTTCCGCGCGAGGGTAGCTGAAGCCGTGCGCCAGGAAGAAAAAGACCAAAAGCTTCCTCAAACCATTACTCGCCAGGGGGAGTTGTGGTTTCATGGGGTAAAATTGTATGTTCCAGAGACTGTTAGGAAGTGTTAGAGATGGCTCATGGAGCAAAAACCGCGGGACATTTTGGTTTTGTCAAATCTTTGCATTTGTTGAGACGTCAGTTTTGGCGTCAGGCCAGGCATGAGAGTGGATATGGACCTTTTTGGGCGCAGTTGCCCCACCTGCGCAATTTCAAAAAGACTCACGGGGAAACCCCCTGGACTTCTTAAGCCCTTAGAAGTCCCATCTGCTCCCTGAGAAGTCATTGCCATGGACTTTATTACGGTTCTCCCCCTCAGCCGGGGAAAGACAGTATTGTGGTGGTGACGGACTTGTTTTCTAAGCAAGTACATTTTGTTCCGTGTTCGGGCTTACCGACGGCCCAAAAGTTAGCACGTATGTTCGTTACTCACATGATGAAATATCATTCATTTCCACGCAAGATAATTTCCGACAGAGGTTCACAATTTGTAGCTAAGTTCTGGAAAGCATTTCTAAAACTCATGGGGGTGGAACAAGGGTTGTCTTCAGCACATCACCCTCAAACAGATGGACAAACAGAACACGTTAATTCGGTATTAGAATGCTATTTACGCTGTTATGTGAACTATCATCAGGATGATTGGGTCAATTTGCTACCTTTTGCTGAATATGCTTACAATAATGCCCCTCATTCGTCCACAGGATATAGTCCGTTCCATGTGGTAAATGGCAGAGACTTTGGGCCCTTTGGAAACGGGGATGTACTCCAGGAAGAAGGGGTCAAAAGAAAGTGGGGGATTGGGTACAGGTGGTTCAAAACACGTGGCCATGGCTTCAGAAAAATCTGGAGCAAGCTAAACGCAAATATAAAGAACAAGCGGATAAACACCGTTCTCGGGGGGGGGAGTTTTAACGTGGGGGACCAGGTCTATTTGTCCACCAAGCATTTGCAATCCCTGAGACCATGTAAGAAATTAAGCGACAAATATGTGGGTCCATATGCCATCACCAGAGTGATCAATGAAGTGGCTGTGGAGCTGGCACTGCCCAAAGCTCTCAGGGGCGTGTTTCACATCAGCCTTCTCAAACCATATGTCACAGCTCCCCAGTTCCACCCAGAACCTAAGCCTGAGGTGCCAACAGTGGTGGGGGGTGAGATGCATCTCGAAGTGTCTAAAATTTTGGATTCCAAACTGACGAAGGGAAAGCTGTTCTATTTGGTCCGTTGGAAGTACCTTGAGCCAGCTCATGATGAATGGGTGGCGGCACCTCACGTCGCAGCTCCTCGTCTGGTCCGACAATTTCATGAAGAGTACCCCCAAAAGCCTCGCCCTGCCGCGGATGTGGGAGGGGGGTCTTAAGGGGGGCAGAATGTCAGGATCCTGACAGTCTCTTCTGGGTCCTGACTGTCCTGTGCCTGGTTCTGTCAAGTACCAGGTCATGTGGGTTCGTTTCTCTGTGAAGTGTTTAACTGTCAGACAGGCTCTTGACATGAGTTAGGCCCATTGCTGTTCTCATGTCTCGTTGAGGTTTCGTTTCTTTGAACTGTTCAAGCAGTCCCTCTCCCATCCTCCCTCCCTGCCCCGACCTTGAGCCCCTAGCAGGCCTCTCAGTGTTACGGCTGGTTCACTCCCTTGCTTTCTGTCAGGCGCTGTTATCTTGTGGTTCCAAGCCGCTTAGCTCTGCACCTGGGTGGGTGTCATGCTTAAAGTTATGCTTTGTAGTTTTGGCCGCCATTAGCAGCTTTGACTCCGTGAATTGCTTATGCTGTATACCTTCAAGCTCCTCAATAAAGATTTAGCTGTTTCAACTCAACCTGTTCGAGCAAGTGACTTTTTAGGATTGCTGAGGGCAGCTCAAGAACTTCACAGGTATTTGTTTGCATATAGCCTGAAAGGGAATGTGACAGAGTGCTAACATAAATGATAAAAACTTTATTGGGGAACACTAAGCCTGATACTGCATAGAGTCTCTACTCTTTAACAATATCCATACACTTAAAAAGTTAACCAGTGCAGAACTGTGAAATACCTTCGCCTCGCCTGGACAAGATTAATTGTGTCTTTTTGATGCAAGTAAAAATCAGTTGGTAATTCCCAGAGATGAGGTTTTCCTTCTTCAGGCTGAAATACTCCCAGAAACAAATTTATTGAATCTTGCCTGTCAGCATCTAGAATATGAAAAACACAGAACACAACGATGTCAGAGTGCAGGATATATTTTACTGCAATTAAACAAAAGGGAAAGAAGTGACACAGGAATGCCATTTTCAGTGGCTGGCATATATTTCTTGCACTTGACAGAATGATGTTTTAAAAGATTTTTATGTTTGCCCGTCTCTTCTGATTCTGTCTTATTTTAATTCCAACTGCCTCTTACACAAAACTCTCACTCATATATCTTAATTGGCACCTCAAACCAAACCTTGATGTTATGCTCTTCTCTCATGCAGCTGCTTTTTAAAAATCCTTGTCACAGTCATTCTTATCTAGATATGGAGGCTAGAATATTCTTGGAATGTAAAATAGCTAAATTGTAAACAGTTAACTCAGTGATAAAGATGCTACAGAGGTAGAAGGCAATTATAATTAAGGGTACAATCCAAAGGCTGCTCTTGAAACCTCTTAAAGGGCAACTGAACTCTACAGTGGTATAATGTGATACTAGCACCAGGGATGGTTGCCATCCTAAGCTGTTCAGAGAACAAGATGCATTATAAATCTTTAAACTGTCCACAGAAGTATTACTCAAAAGGAAAAATTTCTTAAACGGAAGAATTTTTTTTAAATCCATGTCAGTGTTCCATCTTTTTCTTTGCAACTTTTCTCCCACCGTCTCTAATATGATTTCGTAATTTAAGCGAGATGTGCTGTATATTCACCTCCTACTACACACCCTTTATTCTGCCTGTCCTGCTTTCTGCTGCAAATGTAAAGTGAGTCCATTCATCCATAGCATCTAATGAGGATGGGTTCAATGGTAGGCTTAAATATAAGGCATAGTTTTTTTCATAGCGGTCCAGAAACATTCAAGATATACGAGTCAGACGGCAGACAACTTACAGAAAACGAGAACTGCCCTGTCACTGTTTAAAATTTGAATAATTTTAGGACAATTATTAATAACCAAATTTCTTGATTGTGAACCAGAGACAGCTTAGGTATAAAATAGACTTTTAGTGATTGCAAACATAACACTAACCCCGGCTCACTTTGACAGTCTTTTTTAGCAGCTTCCTACAATTTTTGGAAGGCTGGGTTTGCTGTGATAAACCTTCCCTGCACCTATTCCCCCAAAGGGGAAATATTGACTGCTCACTAGTAGAGACAGGTCTAAACTGTCACTCTGCCATCCTCCTGAGGGAGAGGTAAACCCTGCTTCTGTACTCATCCTGAGGTAGACCTGGAATTCAGCTATTGCACTATTCGCAATATTCAATCCTTTTTTTCAAAGCTGACTGAATGTTAGAACTCCTTGTAATGAACATAATATCTTTTATAAAATGTGGGTTTTGTTATCACCTCACCCAGATGAATCCATAAAGATGACATCTAAAAAGCATGATACACAGTTCAGACAGAACTAAGGAAAATTAGATTCATTTAAACATTAAAATAATGTTTAAAATGCACTGGTACAAGAAAATATGAAGAAACTAATATATAGGTAACATGATATATAGTATTAAAATAGTATTTTAATACTATTTTATTAAAATACCACACTTGGAATACTGTGTACAGTTCTGGTCACCACACCTAAAAAAGGATATTACAGAGCCTGAGAAGGTGCAGAAAAGAGCAACCAAAATGATTAGGAGACTAGAGCAACTGTCCTATGGGGAGAGATTAAGACGCTTAGGGCTGTTTAGCTTGGAAAGAAGGCGGCTGAGGGGAGACATGATAGAGGTCTATAAAATTATGCATGGTTTGAAGAGAGTGGACAGGGAGAAGTTTTTCTCCCTCTCCCATAATACTAGAACACGGGGTCATCTGCTAAAGCTGGAGGGTGAGAGATTCAAAACAGATAAAAGGAAATATTTTTTCATGCAACGCATAGTTAAATTGTGGAACTCCCTGCCCCAGGATGTGGTGATGGCTGCCAGCTTGGAGGGCTTTAAGAGGGGAGTGGACATATTCATGGAGGAGAGGGGTATTCATGGCTGTTAGAATGGATATTAGTCATGCTGCATACCTATTCTCTCTAGTATCAGAGGAGCATGCCTATTATTTTGGGTGCAATGGAACACAGGCAGGATGGTGCTGCTGCACTCGTCTTGTTAGTGGCTTCCTAGAGGCACCTGGTTGGCCACTGTGTGAACAGACTGCTGGACTTGATGGGCCTTGGTCTGATCCAGCAGGGCCTTTCTTATGTTCTTACGTTCTTAATATGCTATTTTTTATGAAAAACTAAAATAGTGCAAGGTGAAGCACTGATAAAAGCATTAGCAGTTTCCCCCTTTTCAATTCAGCCACCAATGCTACAATTAGGGAAGTTCCTGTATAGATTTTTTAAAAATAGACATTGTATGTACGTGTGTTATTGCACATTTTTTGCATGTTGTTTGGGGAAAGATATATGACCATGAGCTTTATGAGGTGAAGTAATTGAATTAGTCTATACACTTCATTGCCCTCACTCTGTAAAAAAAAAAACCAACAACCCTGAAGCATCAGATTTAATATGACTGGAACCGTAGTGCCCTATGATTAAGTGGATGGAGTAATCAGATTATTTTCCTATATCAGTTAAAGAGAAATTGACAGTACAGCCCTGTTTCTCGATAAATAAGTGGTTTTAGATTCCAGAAATCCGTAACGACACACATGGCAACATTTCTATTGAAGTCTGCAGTGAATACAGATCAGACATATCACTTTGGAATGGCTTTTCTAATGTAGTCAACATTAAGTGAAAGAAATGAGTAATTTTAAAGCCATTCAGAAAAGTCATTCTTCAATGACTGACTGCTATTGGTTTGAAAAGGAATGACAAAGGCCCTATCTTTTTAATGGAAGCAACAACACATATAAGAGTCTTTTAAAAAAAGGCATACTAATGTTAGTATGAAGATTCAGTTTGGATTCTTTCTAGAATGGATAATATGGCTCGGGACCAGGGTATCTGAAGGACCGTCTTCTTCTATACTCTCCTGCCTGGGAATTAAGATCACAAGGAAAGGCTTTCCTGTCTGTTCCACCAATCAAACAAGCTTTTCTGGTGGGCACACGAGAGAGGTCCTTTCCAGTGGCAGTGTCAGGTTCCTAACTGAATGCAAGGTTCAGTCAGGCTCTTGACATAAGTTCAGGCCAAGTTCTGGCCACAAGTCAAGTCCTTGGTTCCCAGGGTTTTGAAGCTCCTGTGTATACTTTCGTTTGTGCCACAGCTGCAAAGTGTTTTGTCTCCACTCATGAGAACCACAATCTCGCTGAAGCCTAGCAATGTTTATCTTATTCTTCTGCACTAGTGTTTTTAAGCAAGTAACCTCCTAGAGATCTCTAATGCTAACCCTTCCTTGCCTGTGAGCGGTCAGTTCTTTTATTTGCCTATTAGTTCCTAATAAAGTATTACTGCTTCAGATCTACCTGTCTGGATGAGTTTGCTTGAGGGATACTAGAGGCAGACGCCTGAGACTGACAGGCAGCCCCACAATTATGGAGCAACCTCCCCAAGAGGTGTGCCTGTATCCCTCACTTTCAATCTTCAGGAGGCAGTTGAAGACAGTTTCATTTAGGATGACATTTGTCTAATTTAGTTTTTATTTATAACTGGAGATTTTAAATTTTGATCTTTTGTGTGTTTTTTATAATCCGTGTTTTATTTTTACTGTAAGCCACCTGAAGTTCTTCAAAGTAGAAAGGTAGCTAATAAATATTTTAAATACATAAATAGAGAAAAGGGGAATTGGAAGCCCTACGGAGGCATACATTCAGCCTCCCCCCGAGGTATACATTCAGGTATGAGTGTGTGTAAAGTGCCGTCAAGTTGCAGCCGACTTATGGCGACCTCTTTTGGGGTTTTCATGGCAAGAGACTAACAGAGGTGGTTTGCCAGTGCCTTCCTCTGCACAGCAACCCTGGTATTCCTTGGTGGTCTCCCATCCAAATACTAACCAGGGCTAACCCTGCTTAGCTTCTGAGATCTGACGAGATCAGGGCCATCCAGGGCACATTCAGGTATAACCAAGCCAAAATTATACCAAAGCTGTTTTGGGTCGGCCTGGGGACACCAGAAATGACCCCAAACGCTCCTGAAATTCCAGGCGCAATGAACATTTATCTCCTGGAATACTGGAAGGGCTTTGGGGAGGCACAGGAATAGGGTGGGAAAGAGAAGAAGTTGTCCCAGAGAACAGCTGTTAGTTGTCGACTAACAGGTGATGATCAGACAGAGCTGGCCTCCAACCATGGCTCTTTAAATTTTAACAGGGAAAGGCCCAAACTGGTGCTGGACTGATCATGGCTGCATTGTTCCTGTTGATGGATTCTCCCCACTTCTGGCATTGTAGGCAGAAAAACCCAGCCCCTCAGCCTAAACATGGTGGATGGGCTGGTAGGCTCCTGGACTCCTGGATATGGCAGTGGCTATTTCTTCACCAACCACTGGGGTGGCTTAGTTTTTTTTAAAGAATGTCAACTGAATATCAATCAATCAAGTTTTATTCCAATACAATATCAGCTCTGAATAAAAAACCAAAGGTAGGTTAAAATAAGCTTGCCCATTGTTGTAGCAAAAAAGTACCTTATCCAAAATCATGATCTGAAATTATTGCAAAATTTTTTGAAATGCACACTTCTACCCCCACCCCCGCACTAAACCTCATGGTGTTCCCATGATATTCTCCCTGATCTCAGGATTGACTTTTTAAGTTGCTTTGGGAATGGGGAGGCACAGTAAAAAACTATTTATGAATGACACCATTTGCAGTCACCTAGAATCCAACTTTCTGAGATTGGTTGAGGTGGCTACTGCCATTTCTCAGCGCCCAATTTTGGGAGCCAGCAAATCTTTTCCAACTCCTACGTATTTCATTTTCTTTGTCTCAGTCAATATTTTCTATTATTAGCCTAAAGAAGAGCTAGATATTTGCTGTCTGGTTTAAGGGTACCATCCTGACCGTTGAAGGAAAACAGCATTTAGTCATTACATTTCCAAGTTTTACAGTAATTGTGATGTCCTACTCTTAATTTTTAATCCTGAGTTTATGCCATTTTAAGTTTACTGTGACCTAAATGCCTTCCAAACTGTCAGCCATGTTTGAGTGACCCAGTTTTAGTACTATCACAAAAATTCAAGCACACCATGTTTGAGTGACCCAGTTTTAGTACTATCACAAAAATTCAAGCACACCATGTGGCTAGTTGTTGAAACTATTTTTAAAAAGCAGTTTTCACTTTGCAAAGACTCACTGCTGCTGATAACTACTAATACAGATGGAAATTTAGGCACAGATTCTTCGTTTGCACAGAAAATTTCACTTACCTGAAAAAGCATTGCTGTAATATCTTGAAAGAGTTTGCATAATATCTTTAGAATGCTGGGTCCAAGGTGCTATCTTTCTGTAGGTTTTTACTCGATGAACAAGTTGAGAACCACCATACTGGAGAGAAAGTGTATCACCATGATCCTCATATAACTCTTCAAATAATCTAAAGTAAGGAGAAGAAAAAGGCTAAGAATCTATTATTTGTTTATTTCAGGAATTTACAAGCTGGGAACCCGCAACGCCTTGCGAGGGGGATCTCACTTTCCCTGTACCCCTACCTCACAATTTTCTCTCTCCTTTAACTAGCAACTTCCCATGACACCCAGCCTATCTGTTGATGGACGGCCATTCGGACTCCGCCTCAGACATACTGGCCAGGTGTTTGTATGCCGTGACTGGATGGTTAAGGAAAAGTCAACTGAAATTAAACCCAACAAAGAAGGAAGTCCTGTGGCTGGGTTGGGGCAGTCTGGGAATGGGGTGCCAGCTCCCAGCTCTTGATGGCATGCAATTAACACCTGTGCCCACTGTCAGGAGTCTGGGTGTGATCCTTGATGCCTCCTTAAAAATGGAGGGTCAGGTTACAGCCATGGCCTAGGCGGCTTTTTTTCCATCTCAGCTGGGCCCAGCAGCTGGTGCCTTATCTCTCCCGCCCTGACCTAGCCACGGTGATCCATGCGACGGTCACCTCTAGGCTGGATTACTGTAACCTGCAATACATAGGACTGCCCATGAGACTGATCCAGAAACTCCAGCTGGTGTAAAACATAGCAGTGAGGCTCCTTATGGAGATCCCACCCCCGGGAGCACATTCGACCAGTGCTTTACCAGCTCCACTGACTCCAGCTGGAGTATCGGATAGGGTTCAAGGTGCTGGTTTTGACCTTTAAAGCCTTACACGGTCTGGGACCACCTCTTCTGTTATGCCCCCAAAGGACATTATGTTCTACTAATACCAACTTGTTGGTGGTTCCCGGTCCTAGGAGTGTGCGGCTGTCCTCGGCCAACCAGACCAGGGCCGAAAAAAGCCTTGGCCCCAGCCTAGTGGAATTCCCTTCTTAATGACATAAGGGCCCTGTGGGACCTTAAAGAGTTCCACAGAGCCTGTAAGATGGAGCTATTCCACCAGGCCTATGATTGAGGGCAGCCATGGGATGTCATCAGTGCTGGCCTCCCTACCTCCCCCACACCTTTGGTTTGATGGTGTGGGTTATTAAGTTGTTCTGTTGATTTAGTGCCATCTTTGTATTTAAATAAATTACTCTTATTGTTTTAATTTTAATTAAGAGATCATAGATTTTGTTTTATTGCAATGAACTGTTGTAATCTGCCCTGAGCCCAGCTTTGGTTGGAGATTGAGGGCGGGCTAGAAATCAAATAAATAAATACATACATACATGCATACATACATAATATGGTAAACCTTCTTACCTAACAGCATCGGTGTCAAACTGCAGATTGGGTTTGTCAATCAACCCTAAGGAATAAAGTTGATAGGCCAAAGCACACTTCCCAACCATAAACTGGGCTGTGTTTGTGCGATCCAAGCAGTCAACACAATTGGTTCGAAGAACTCCAGTCTAAAAAAGAAATTATTTTAATAAATGGGAGGACCTACTAATCCAAAAAACCACTTCTCAGTGACATTTTCCATTAGGGTAGTTTTGCAACAAAGTCGATTGCAGGTTTGGAGATAATCCAGCGTGGTGTAGTGGTCAGTATTAGACTAGAGATTGGGGAGAGCCTGGTCTGCCATGGAGGCTTGTTAAGGGACCCTGGGCCGGCCACACACACTCGGCATAACCTGCCTCACAAGGTAGTTAGGATAAAATGGAGGAGAGGAGAATCATACAAGTTGTGTTAGGTCCCCACTGGGGAGAAAGATGGGGTATAAATGAAGTAAATAAGAACTAGTAATAACAATAATCCTTAAAGCTCCAAACATAGTTTAGCTGTCATTTTCCTCCCACATGTGCATCCAGCTAACTTCAGCAAATAATTTTGTGCAAATTGAAAACTGTTTCAAGTACACAAGACATTTTTTGCACAAACTTGCGATTTTTGGACTATCACCATGTTTATTGACAATTATTTTACTTACTGGATGTCTTATTTTTGTATTTGATGTTTTAGCTATCATGCCAATAAATAAGGTTATGAATGAATGAATGAAATTATTTTACTTTAAAAGTCATGGACATACTCTTAAAATATTTTTCAATCTATTGTTAAGAGTATTTGAAAAAAAATCCATATATTTAGAACTAAGATTATGTGTAGTAAAAACAGAGTTCAAATCCCTATCCTGTTACAGAGCCCAGTGGGTGAAATCACAGAGCCCACCAGGTGAAATCACTGTCTATCTTCCTCTTTTGCTACGGGTGATTCTGTTGGCGCAGACACTGCCAATGCACAAGCAAGGTGGACATGATTTCATCTTGCTGTCCCTCCTCACTGTAGCCTCCCAGATCACTTAGCTTCCCCCCCATATATTTCCTACAATGTCCAGCAGCAGCCTTGGGGAGGTCTCAGGAGTTGATTTGACCCTGGTGGTCCCTTCCAACTCTATAATTCTATGATGGGGAAAGGGGGAGGCAGGAAAGATCCATGTTAATAATCTGTACTGGCATATTCTTGGATCTAATCCATAAAACACCAAGTATGCATTTGTTCTCATTTCAGTTATGTCACACCACTGCATATCTATAGGTTCAAGATTAAAAGCTGAATTCAAAAGCTTATGCCATTGCAGAAATTATGTGTTCATAGAAAAATCTGGGCTTCCTAACTATGAACATCTGGAAGCACGAACATTAACAATGAACACTGTCCTTTATAATTAAATTATAAAGGCTCCATCCTGTATTTCCCTCCTTAATGAACAATAAAGGGCTTTAAAAACATCTTTACTAAGCATACTGGCAAAATATTTTCTCCTCTGCAAAACTCACACACTGATTTCAACATCTGATCTAGAATTGGTTAAGACCAGAAAATAAACTAGAGTTTCTAAGGAACACCAATGACAACAATTAGGAATGTTTATGGGCAACTGTATCCCAATCTCAATTGCAATTTTGAGGATTATTACTAATACTTAGAATGGTGCAGACAGCTGACATTCACCCAGTCCTAAAGAACAATATTTGTTGTCTTGTAGATGTTTTTGGCCCAGTACCAAGCTGTATTGAACAATAGCTGTAAAATCAATTTCAGTTCAGTACCTGTAAGCGGCCAGTGGGGATGACGCATCCTCCCAACTCATTCCACCTGTAAGACAGAACATTGTATCTGGCAGGGCACATACTGTAAGAAATACATTCAGCCAGATATACTGCATAGTGATCATGAGAAGCAGAGAGAGGGCCATCTGGAATTAGCCTAGATATTACTATTCCTCTAACTTCACTGAACCTGTTTGTCTCCTTTCGGAGTCCATTTCACCTGAAAAAATAATAGATCCATCTCTTTGCATCCCTTCCCCTAAAATATAATTTCATGCACCCCGAGCCCTTTGAAATGACAATTCTAACTCCTGATCCCATTAGAAGGTTCATGCACATTCCATGACTTCAACAGTTCAGCCAGTGACTAGGGGGATCATTTTAACAAATAAAAAATTGAATCCAGATTCTTACATAGCAACCTGCATATACCCAGTATTTCTTTTAATTTTCTGGATTTTTTTTATCCTACTGAAAAAAATACATTTCATTCTGCAAATCTATGCATTTTGTGCTTTAATCTAAATGCCTTATTCATATCTCTGTGATTATGGTAAATGCCATATATCTAATTCTCAACATAGCCCCATTAGTATGAGAGCTGGTAGGTATGGGGGAGGGATTTATCAAAGATGGCCAGTGTTTGACAAGGATGTTTGCTGCCTGTCTAACCTCCATAGCATCCCTCGAGTTGATGATACCAGGGCCCCACGTCTGCATTAATACTTTGCAACACCAGATTAGTGAAGCACAAAACTGCACACCTCTATGAAATGTGGCTGGAAGAAGAAATTGACCTGGCTTGCTTAACAGAAACATGGCTGCAAGAAGATGTTGTGGCGTGTCTACCCCAACTGACACCCCCTGGCTATGCTGTCCTCCACCAAACTTGTACACCTGGCTGAGGGGAAGGTGTGGCTATTATCCTCTATGAGTCCAACCTCCGCAGACTTCCAGTACAAACTATCACTGGCATTGAATGCATGGCCCTTACATTAGGGATTGGGGACAGATTAGTCATTCTTCTTGTTAGCCTAGTTCCCCAGTGGGCACCCTTTATGAGTTGACAGAGGTACTGTCGGACATGGTATTGGAGATTCCTAGACTGATCACTTTGGGGGACTTCAATATTCATCTTGAGCAGCCCAAGAGCAGCCCAAGACTTTATAGTCTCTTTGATTGCCTCAGGCCTCTATCAAATTGCAATGGGCTCAACACATGAAAGAGGACACACTGGATTTAATTGTTTTTGCACTGATCAAATGAGGGAAGGCCTGGTTTCAGGGTTAGAGATTTGACCTGAAGCATGGTCTGACTGCTACTGTCGTGAGTCAGCCTGAGAGTTACTCTTCAGAAGAAGAGGAGGCGGCAGAACAAGCCCTCACTCCCTCTGAAGAGATAACAGGCTAAAACAAGAGAACAAGAACAGGGAAGAGAAAGCCTTTCACCTTCAGGGTCTCCTCCACCAGTGGAGAGAAGAAGAGTAAAAGGTAGAATGGCATTGCAGCAAAGGAGAAAGTCGGCCCGGCTTTTGGACAGAAGACGTAAGTTGGCGCAGGAGGAATCAGTCTGAAGCCGACAGTTGAGCTGAAACACCTGGAGAGTCATGAAGGCAATATAAGCAAGACTGACTGTTAAGTGCCTCGTGGGAGCAAATGTTATTGCATGCCACCTGTCTCTTATCTTGAGAAGCTTCATTTGGAGTCCGGTTTTGCCGTGGTGTTGAACTTGGAAGAAAGCCGTGGCCTGCAGCCAAGATCTTAAGGGTGAGGAGCTTGTGTTGTCTGTGACCTTGTTCCTGTATAGTGAGTATACTGTTTCTGTCCTTATTAAGGAGCTGCCGGCCCCTCCCGGCAAGAGTAAAATACGCGTCAGGCTCTGCTTCCTTCAGCACCAATACACTGCTGTGTGGAAAGCAGAGACTCAGACCTGCCTGTACGCAACAGCTACCTACCTAAAACCAAGGTGAATGTGGCTGAAACACCCTGCATGAGAGGGGGCTCAGTTAAATGGTCCACCCAGAATGTTCTGAGAGATTTTAGGATCACAAACACATGCTCAGCTAAGGCTGCATGTGGAACATGAAGCTTCTTGAAACTATCAACAAGATTGCCCCTCAATAACTAATTCCCACTGATTTCTGGAGGTGACCATGGCGGGTGAAGAAGCAAAAAAGAAGGTGCCTTCGGTTCCAGAAAACCTCGTGAAGAAAAGGAAGGCTTTTGCAGATATAAAGGTCAAACATCTGAAGAGACTGTTGGTTCAAAAGAAGTTGCGAAAGGATGAACAAAAACTCATCTATAAAAGAGCTCAGGCCTATCACAAAGAATACAGGCAGATGTATCGACGTGAGATTCGCATGGCTCGAATGGCTCGCAAAGTTGGCAATTACTATGTACCTGCTGAACCCAAACTGGCATTTGTAATCAGAATCAGAGGCATTAATGGTGTCAGTCCCAAGGGTCGAAAGGTACTGCAGCTTCATCGTCTGTGTCAAATTTTCAATGGGACGTTTGTGAAACTCAACAAAGCATCCATTAACATGCTGAGGATTGTTGAACCCTACATTGCATGGGGTTATCCCAACTTAAAATCTGTGCATGAACTGATCTACAAGCGAGGCTATGGCAAGATCAACAAACAGCATGTTGCTTTGACTGACAATTCTTTGATCAAGAGATGTCTGAAAAAGTATGGCATGGAAGATCTGATCCATGAAATCTATACTGTTGGTAAAAACTTCAAGGCAGCAAACAACTTCCTCGGGCCACTCAAGCTGTTTTCTCCACGGGGTGGAATTAAGAAGAAAACTACCCACTTTGTAGAAGGGGGTGATGCAGGAAAAAGGGAAGACCAGATTAACAGACTCATAAGAAGAATGAATTAATGGTGCTAAGATTTCACCAGGCTTTGCAAATAAAAGCAGTCTCCGTAAAAATAATAATAATAAAAAAATAACCACTCCTACCCATGGGGGGTAAACTGGGCCCTTCTTTACCACAGAACTGGGTGATCTGCAGAGGGCCAAGAGATGTCTACAATGAGACGGGTGGTGAACTTGCACCAAATCTGATAGATTACACTATAGAGCCCATCAGAAGAACTATGAAGCGGTAGTGAAGGCGGCAAAGAAATGTTACTACTTTGCTACTATTTCATCAGCTAGTTCACAGCCATCCCAGTTGTTCAAGATAGATCAGAAAATGCTGACGCCAACATTTGAGCCTTTGTCATCTCAGAAAGAAATAATTAGCTGTGATATTGTGCCTTTTTTTTTTGCTGATAAAATATTGAGAATACATCTTGGTCTGGATGTCAGTTGTAACACAGGCACAACAGAAGAAAGGCCTAATACACCTTCTGGTCTATTTATGGACCATTTTGACCCAGATTCCAAGATGGATGTTGACAAGATCCTGGGATTGGTTAAGGCTACTACCTGCACTCTGGATCCTTGCCCATCCTGGCTGCTAAAATCAAGAAAGGACCACATCAATAAACTCTTCATATCCATTATAAATCAGTCATTAATTCAGGACACCTTCCCTTGACCAGTCACAAGGCAGTTATCAGTCCACCACTTTAAAAACCATCCTTACAGAAAAATGATCTGGCCAACTATCACCCAGTCTCTAGCCTGCCCTTTCTGCTTGATATGGCTAATCTGGCCATCTGGATCCAAGCTACAGTAACATCAAGACTAAGCTGCTGTAATGCACGGTACATTAGTCTCCCCTCAAAATCAATTCAGAAACTCCACTAGGTGCAGAACACCACAGCTCCTCTATTATCAAGAGCTAGATGGAGCATGCATATTTCTCCCATTTTGCAACCACTCCACTGGCCACCCATCAGTTACTAGACTATCACATACAAAGTCCTTTATGACCTGGGACTCTCATATCTGTGAGACCGCTTCTCCCGCTATGCACCACCATAACCGCTTTGCTCATTTGAGCAGGGTCTTCTGCAGGTACCAACCAGCAAACTTCCTGAACACGTCCATTCTCCATGGGGTCCCCCACCTTATGTAATGGCCTGCCAAAGGTATTACCCACAACCAAGGCTCTTTGAAGGCGAAGGCTCCTGATTAGAACTTGATCTTTCTTCCACAACCTTGCTATGAATAACAGGGAATTTAGTTCCTCTTCTTTCTTCCAGTTCCAGGGTTCCACAGTTTTGGCATGCATGCATAGTTATGCGTGCACATACAGTGCTTGTGAATGGGCTACACAATGACAGAGAGATGGGCAAAGGAAGGGCACAATTAATCAAGTGCTCGGTCATTTCCACTGCTGTAGCTGTTGATTTAACTCCCATTCGTCCAAATGGGCAAAGTAAGGGCAGCACCTTTCAGATTTTCCTTGTTCAAGCTGCTTGGCCTATCTGTTCTTTCTTTATGGCATTAATCAAATGTTGGGTGGTTCATTAATGTTTGAGAAGCCAGTCATAGGATTAGCAATTGGGAATGTGATTTTTCCCCCCTTTAGAAGAGCAAGTAACTCACAAAAATATTTTTTCTGCAAATTTCCAAAGATTGAGAATTTTATCAAGCTTTTATACAGAGGAGGTACTTTCTGCATTGTTACTGGCAAATTATATTAGCATACAGATGATGTTGTGTGTTTAGTGCCGGAATAGGAGTGTCAAGCATCAAGAAAAATTGTTCTCCAAGAGCAACTCATATTACATGACAAAATCTATGAACTTCAGTTAATATTAAATGACATTAAAGGCTGTTACACAGTACATGAAAAAGTATGTTTAAATAATATCAAGTAATTGTAGGCAGTGGATCAATAGTTGTATACGTATTCTCAAATTAATTCATGAATTATAATGAAAAGCAGCACAATTTCAGTCTCTCTGGTATGTGTGCTTAACATTTTTTGCTTGCCTCTCTCACTGCTGTGAAATATCTGCCTGTATACATGAAGAACTGTGCGTCTCACTGAATGCTACTTGAACCCAGTTGAAATGTATGAGAGTAAGTATAAATGTGCTGTTGTGCATGAGACACACTGGAGCTTGTCCAGAAAATGTCCCCACTGGATTCTGTTCATGGCCTTTCAATGTGAACAATTTCATTTTCATGTGAATGCCGCCTGAAGAAAAAAAAATCCACTTTATTCTTTTTCAAGCAAGGCAGGCCACTCTTGGATGCAACTCCATTTCTGGAGCCAGGAGACTGAATTTAATTACTTCTTGATAGCTTGTCTCCAATTCCAGACTAATAGATACTGCCAAGAATTAATAACATAACCACTAGAAAGGAACCAATCAGCCAAAATTTAACAGACCCCTGTAAGAATGTTGATACAGAAGGACTCAGAGGATATCTGAGCTGATCTGCACTCAAGAGTCCAAGAAGAATATATCATTAGAAAAGCAACCAGGACGGATTTAACCTTCAAGAACAGAAATTCACTATCATGTTTTATCTGGTGACAACATGAAAACAAAGAACAGAAAGTGGCCAGAGTGGAGCTTTAGCCACAGAGAGTCCGGGCACCTCTTCATCAGCTCCAACTGCCTAGCCAGCTGTGTGTGTGTAAAGTGCCATCAAGTCGCAGCCGCCTTATGGTGACCCCTTTTGGGGTTTTCATGGCAAGAGACTAACAGGTTTGCCAGTGCCTCCCTCTGCACAGCAACCTTGGTATTCCTTGGTTGTCTCCCATCCAAATACTAACCAGGGCTGACCCTGCTTAGCTTCTGAGATCTGACGAGATCAGGCTAGCCTGGGCCATCCAGGTCAGGGCTAGCCAGATGTAGCAGTCTAAAAAAAAAAAAAGGACATATCATCACCTAGTCAACCAGCTAGAAATCTGGAAAATAAAAGTCATGCTGGCTGTTTGGTCCAAGACCATGACCAGTGAACTTTTTGAATGGCTGACCGGGAACTTCTTTGTCTTGCAACATGGCAGTCACACCACTGGAGCTCAACAAACAATATATCCTGATGTATCCAGGAATGCCTGCCTAGCATATGTAGCTTCATGTACCTTGTGACTGAGCCAGGAAGGGCAGAGAGCTCAGTCATCAGCAGCAACTATGTATAATTTCTCAGGTACTCTGGAAAGCAGGAAATGAACAGGTGCGCCTTCTGCTGCTCTCCTCTTGTTACTTTACATTATTTTCTTTTTCCCTTCCTTCTACTAAGCAACCTCGGTCTACAAGTCACACAGCCCAGCTAAAAAAACCCTTTCTGTCAACTGACAAAGCAGGGAGAGGACGAGGGTGTCATACAGATGTTTGCACTGATGCTCCCAGCTCTAGGTTGGAGCTGACTCAAAGCTGACTTCCTCTGCCTTCAGGGGCAGAAATGGAATCCTATTTATTTATTCTGTTGTATTTTTATCTCACCCTTCCTGTAAGGTGCTCAACATGGTGTCGAATCTACACCATAGATGTTAAATGTTGTAGAATCTACACCACAGATGTTAAATACACTCAACCACCTACACTGTAGATGGTTGAGTGTATTTAATAATTTAGAGTTATATGAGGACTTTAAAACTACTAGATTATTTTGCAACAAGGCTCAGCTATATCAAATAGCACATCAATAATGGCACAGTTTTTTTAAAAAATAATGGCAATTACAACTGATGCGACCATTGATTTCAGTAGAACTTCAGTAAGAATAATTTTCTTTGGCTCAGGGCCATGGTATCCTCACATACTTCACAAAAGGGACCTCAAATTAGCCAAACCTGGATGATCCATAACATGTCAAAAGCAGTGATGTGCCTTTTTAACAAACACCAGGCTACTATTCAATAGGGATGGCTGAATTCCTGCAGGTTCTGATTGCATCACAATTGCCAGTAGTGAATATCCACCCGATAGACTGATAATCAGACTGAGTCTTTGTCAAGCTACTCATTGGAGTCTGCTGGGCGGCTGCATGTCTAACACAACAGCATGCATGCACAATTGCCCTATGTACATGCATAGTGTGTAATCTCCACAGGTCAGCACAAAATTTACCACCACAAGTCAACACAGAACTTACCAATGGAGCTGGAGAAATGCTACACAAGGCAAGAGGACCACCAGGTACTTGAGCAAAATGGGGAAAAGGGAATGGGGAAAAGCATAACCTTTGCTATTAATGGCCAAGCGGACAGGATTGTGCAATGTAACTTCAGGATGCCCACCCTGCTGCTTTGCCAGTGCCATTGGATGTCACCAAAACCTTTTTCTCCCCACTTCTGCCTCACTGCGTAACTGAATCTGTACATCCATGCTGCTCCTGACACACACTCCCTCCTGCATCCAGAACAAACTGCTTCACCAAGACAACGGGTCCATCTGTTAATTAGGCCTAGAGATCACCCAAATAACATGGTTACTAGCAAAACAACAACAACAACCCGCTACTGTGCAGCCATCAATCAGTTTGAAAGGCATTCAGGATGTTTGCTGCAGAAACAAACTCATCTCATCATTCCCATTGAATATAGTAAGTTCATCAGACAAACTCACTTGCGCCGAAGTTCACACCATCCCTACTATACAATAGGACTTGTTCAGCTATCTATTTCCAGTGTTCAACTGACTTCATTTGTAGAAGAAATAACTTATCCAGTATGTTTCAAATCACTCCAGAGAAACCCAAAGTGGGCTGGTTGTGTGACAAACCGTGCTTCACATTTTGTTTATCACAGCTATTCATCAGATTGGCTTTATATACAAAGAAGAATGTGAAATGAATGTTCTCTTCTCACATCAATTACAGTTCTTAGAAATACCTGCAATCTTCCAAGAAAGCAAAAATTGCATAACATTAATGGGATAGGAGATGAATTTACAGATCAACTCATAAAATGCTATTTTATTAAACACATCGGGATTGCTTATCTCCTGTTATTATGAAAACTTAAGTAGCATAGTTTCATATTTTCGTCTATATTAGTACTAAATAAATGAGAACTTCAAACTACTTTAAAAATCTTTATAATAATTATGCAACACATACTTTTCTCTCATACGTACTTTTCATCTGGGCGTAAGACACTGCTATAGGAATCAGGGCGATTTACAAAGAATCCAGTTTTCTTCACCACATTTTCGGCTATCACATTCAGCCTATCAAGGACGTTACATAGTTTGCTAGAGGGAGATGAAAGCAAACATGGATTTATTATCTTGAAAGGACAATTGCAATGAGCTTCACTTCACACCAGCCTCTTATAAATGTGGTGTAATTATAGGCCATGCAGTTCTGACTCCTTAAAAAGAAGGAAGGAAACCTTTGAGAAGCGGAACAGATACATTATCAGCGAAAGTGTAACATTTACAGTGCATTCCTGAGAAGCGCTGGCGGCCCGCACCAAAGGCCTTTGGAGGCCAGAGAAGGCCTACACCGGCGCACGCCAATATTTGTGGCCCCAGCGCTGGTGTGCAGGGCCGGCTGTTGACGGAGCCTGCTGCCGGCGTCCGAACGCCAGCAAAGGCCGCCGCAACATCCTGGGAATTTTTCCCGGGGCATTCCGGGAGGCGTTCCTGGGGCGTCACAGCGCCAGCCAGGGGGCGGGGTTGCCGTTAGGTGGCCTCCTGAGCCATTACGGCTCGAGAACACCCCCTCTTTTTTTCCGGCCGAGATACGCCACCTTTTAGGTGGCATATCTCCCATGCAACCCTATGGAGGTTGCATGTTTTTTTGGCGCTGGGAGGAGGCAGCGCCGCTGTGTTACCTCCTAAGCCCAGCGCAGGCATTCCGGTCAGGAATGCACTGTAACTATTGACATTTGTCACTAACAAAACATATTTTACAGCATTTCCAGAGCAAGGGATTGAAAACTATGTCATAGTGATCATTCCAAAGTAAAGGAAACATTCTGTTGTTTTCTCCAGGCTCAGATAGCTAGTGCTAGTCATCAAGTACTTTGGGTAAGAAGTATAAAAGAAAATAAAGAGCTGGGCCTGTGCAGGGTAATGAAGTACTTTAAAGCCCAAAGAGCAAAAATCTCTCTAAAAGACAGGGCCTATTTGCTTGTTTCCCAAACTCTGTCAATCAACGCCACTGGAAAGCATGCAATCCATCTGGATTCTCATGGTACATTCAATGGGAAATGGTTAATTGGAACCTCGTCTTTAACTTCTTCTCTCCTCTTCCTCCCCCCCCCCCGCCCAAGTTTTGAAAAGTTCATGATGCAACTTCATTCTGCTCTCACAATTGGCAGCACTCCTAAGGGAGATTTGAGTTACGTTTTTCGTACTGCTGATTTAGATAAAGAAACACGCACCTCTTTGTGTATTTGGCCATATCCCAAGGAATATAAACAATAGCATGTTCAGGAGGTAAAAATTGATTGAGGTACGTCACGGCAGTAACGAGTTCTTCACTCAGTATCCTTTCATGCTTTCTTTTTTCACGTTCCTTAAAAAGAAACATTAACTGGGTATGGTACATGGATACCAGCAATGTGAATTCAGAGCAAAAAACCAGAACACACATACAAGCACATACAGTTCTAATGCATTGTGTAGAAGAAATTGTTCTTGCCCTCACAAAGGCTGGGCAGCATTTTGTGGACATGCAATCACTGAAGGCATCAGGATGACAAGATCATAGAAAAGGAGTAACTGGTTCAGATCTCTTTAAGCTTGGCAGACTGCTGACCCTACTAGCTCATTTTGCTAACCTCAAGACTCTCGACCTCATGTGCTGCAAGCACTACTTTGCTTCAGACCTATCAACGGAGGCAAGAATGGTCATCGGTGTTTACTAGCAAGTTGCATGGGGCAAATATGGGATCTTTCCTTATTACTCATTGTTTATAACCTGCAATTTTAAAAATGTTTTGTCTTGTCTACAAGGGGTTGATTATTGTTAGGGTTGCCAGGTCCCTCTTCGCCACAGGCGGGAGGTTCTTGAGGTGGAGCCTGAGGAGGGCGGGGTTTGGGGAGGGACTTCCATGCCATACAGTCCAATTGCCAAAGCGGCTATTTGCTCCAGGTGAACTGATTGGCTGGAGATCAGTTATGATAGCAGGGGATCTCCAGTTAGTACCTGGAAGTTGGCAACCCTAATTATTGTTAAGAGAGAATAATTCTGAAATATATAGGACTTTTTTATTTATTTTTGGATTTATATGCCACTCTATCCCAGCCAAGGCTGGACTCATAGCAGTTCACATGATTAAAACATCTTTTAAACTAAAACAGTCAACACTACACTAACATACAGAAGTTTTACATTAAAACCATAATTTCCAAGTTTAAAAAGCAGCTGGCACATAATCCATGGCATAGAAGGCAGCAGCCAGCCCAGAGTGGAATGGTCAGGATCCTCAAATCAAAGAACCCAGATAGAGTAAGGGGGAAGGGAAGGGAGACCAGCTATGATGGAAACTGCTGCTGCCCTCAACCATAGAGAAAAGAAAGAAGCAGGAGGGAGGGAGGAAGGGGAGACCAGAGGATGTAACCTGTCTCTGTTCTCAACATAGGTCTGACTGAACATCTCCGTCTTATAGGCCCTGCGGAACTGAGCCAGGTTTCACAGGGCCTGGGTCTCATTAGAGTTTCACCAGGTTGGGGGCCAGGGCCGGACAGTTTTGTGGCCAGGGATCACCAGGAGGTTGTTACTTGCTTTTTGGGGGATGTAGTGAGAGAGGCGGTCCCAAAGATACACTTAATTTTATAAACCTCTATCATGTCCCCCTTAGTCAGCGCTTTTCTAAACTGAAACGTCCCAAACCTTTAGCCTTTCCTCACAACATCAGTTATGATAGCAGGGGATCTCCAGTTAGTACCTGGAAGTTGGCAACCCTAATTATTGTTAAGAGAGAATAATTCTGAAATATATAGGACTTTTTTATTTATTTTTGGATTTATATGCCACTCTATCCCAGCCAAGGCTCCAACCTCTTAATCATTGTTGTTGCCCTCTTCTGTACTTTTTCCAGCTCTGCAATGTCCTTTTTGAGATATGGTGACCAGAACTGAACACAGTATTCCAAATGAGGCCATACCATACATAATACTGGCTATTTTATTTTCAACTCCTTTCCTTAAAATCCCAAGCATAGGGTTTGCCTTTTTCAGCACTGTGTCACGCTGGATAGACATTTTCATTGAGCTGTCCACTACTACCCCAACGTATCTTTCCCTCTCAGCAAGTTGAGACCTTATTAGCTTATACTTCAACTTGAATTTTTTTGTTCCAGTGTGTCAATGTACATTACCTTATATGCAGTTTACTTTGCCAGCATTTTTGTCATATAATACAGTGGTGTCAAACTTTTTTGGTCTGGTGACCCACAAGTCCAAATTTAACTGGTATGGTGACCCACAGATTTATTGTCACAGGAATTTTGGACCTAAGGCCTTTGGCAGCCATTGGTTTCATGTATTTTAGGTTTCCTGATTTATAACTATTACTTGAGGCATCCAAGCAAAAATTTACTTAAATCAATAAAACTGCAAATGTCTATGACCCACTTTTGGGTCAGGACTCACAGGCTGGGAAAGGCTGTTACAATAGATGTTCTGAGTACCATATTCTGAATGTGATATCCTCCCAAGTCTGAGGATCACTCTGTATTTCAGAAGACAACAGTGTTAAAATGTCAACACCAGAAGTCACAATTATGTTTAAAAAAACAACCTAGGACATACATATTAATAATTATTGTACTTTCCATTTTCCATCAGATAAACAAATGCACTTTTTGAAAACCTATTCAACCTTAAAGAATTCTCCAGAAGATATATGTACTTGAACTGGAAAAGCTGTCTGGCTGATTAGAAGATGATTCAATGCCCACGTGCACAGGATAATACTTTTCACTCTCTACTTAGTGTAGAAGAGAATTAATTTTAGCCTCCTACTATTGAACACCTACAGGAAACACGTTTTCCACCACTCTAAAGAAGTCTTGTGAATAACAGCATATAATGATTCACGTGGCAGAGTCATGTAAGCCTAGAAAACATATTCTAGCCCTAGCTGAATTTAAAAATAAATCCTCAATTCATTTTGCTGGCAGCTAACTATGCCTAACATTGTTTACATCAACCTTGTGCATGCCTTCTTAAAACGCATTTCCAATTTTTTGGGGGGGTGGGGGGAAATGTGTCTATCGTTTTAGCTGATAGATCTATAAAGTATTACTCTATAAAGTATTACTGTCCTTCAGTGTTACTCCTCTGAAGATGCCTGCCACAGCTGCTGGCGAAACGTCAGGAAAGAAAATACCAAGACCACGGTTACACAGCCCGGATAGCCTACAAGAACCAATATTACTCTCGTGTTTTATAAAATATACACAAGCATACTAGAGACTTCACAGGCTGACAAGCATAGGGAAATGCCAAAGAAAGGATTAAAAAAAAAACTGATTCAAGAAGCAACATATTATGAATCATACCTAGCTTTTGACTCAATAAGTGGATTAAAAGTAAGCAGCAGCCTCTTCAAAATCATACTATGTTAGTTCTTCACTATAGTATAGCAGAAATATCTCAAGTTTGAGGCTCCATCGATACTTATATATCCAATGCATTCTCCTTTTTCAAGTCCAACCATAACTCCCTCCCCAGGGAGATTTGTCTGTCTCCCTCTAGTCTTCTGCAAGTGGGTGAAGTCTTGTTTTGTTTGGTGTTCTCTCATTAACTCTTATTAGTCCTCTTTCTTTTGGTGTGTTTTTATGTTTATTCATTGTGTTGTTTTATAAAATGTTATTCTTGGAAAGTTTATACTAAAAAATATTTTAAACATATCACTAGAACTACACTAAAGCAGTTTAACTGTCCGGAAATTCCTACTTCAAACTCTATTAAAGGAAATTTTAAAAGAGAAAAAACACACAACTTCCCCCTTCAATATTTTACAGCAATTTGGAACATGGCTACAGGAAAAAAGCTCTCTATTTTGACAACTTTCCTCATCTGTGGGACTGCTATGGGGACGGAAGAAGGGAAAGCTGAAGATGGGGGGCAGTAGGTTGGCTGGTGGGTGGAAAGGAGAAAAGGAAGCAGGGAAAAGGGAGAGCGTATATGAGGCCTGCTAGAAGAAGGGAAAGCAGAAATACTGAGAGAAGGGATACAGGGTCCACCACTTGTCATAATTTCATATTAGTATTAAAAAAGAGAGCAAAAACAAGCCGTGGGGATAAAATCTTGTTGGTATACAAGGTTTAGAGCTGATAAGAACTTGTAAAATGAACAGATGACCTAGGAAAGTGATACATTTATCGTATCTTATTCAAGACCAGATTGGTTCACAGTGTGTGTGTGTGTGTGTGTGTGTGTGAGACAAGAGATTGAACGATGTTCAGTATTTGCAGTCCCCACATGGTGCCTGTTTCAACCATATTCCAAGGATGGGTATGATCTATAACCTTTTGGAAAATTCGCTCAATGATCTGATCTTTGTCTCATTTCCAGTGCCAACCTGGAAATGGCGCTGAAAGAGACAGGTGAGAGGGCCTGCTGAGCTGCCATGAGCACACAAACATACACACCAGGCCACTATCTGAAGTGATAATGTGGGCTTTTGTCTTCATGGTGGACTGTTCCTGCTGCTGCTGAGGAAGGTTAGACATCCATCCCTTGACTACAGCCTGTATACGCTACAGAAGGGCCAGAGAGATATCTTTTTCATCGATAATCAGGGGAGAACAAGGTTATCCACGAACAGGATGACAGTCACTAACATTTTGATACAGTCTTCAGTAGCAAAGCTGAGAAGGCTCAACAGTGGTAGGTGACAATATTCATTAAACTTGTGCCAGACTTCTGTGCACCTTATTGCTGGCTCTCTGCATCTTTCTGTCCAGAAACTTGTTGCATTTCCTGTGAGTTTTACTCAAGTAATACCTCAAGTAATAACTTACTTTACGCAAGTAATACCTTTACCTAATACTCTGAACAGAAAGGACTGTTCTCTGTCCACAGTACATTTCATTCTCCTTTCCCCAAGCAGGAAACTATGCTGAGCCTTTGTACTCAACTGAGATAGCCAGGGCTAGGGGTTGCCAGGTCCCCCTTGGCCACTAGCAAGGGTGGGGGTAGGGTTCCCAGATTCAGGCTGGGAAACTCGTGGAGATTTCGGATGGAGCCTGGGGAGGACAGGGACCTCAATGGGGTACAAAGCCATAGAGTCCACCCTCCAAAGCATCCATTTTCTCCAGGGAAACTGATCTCTATAGCGTAGAGACGAACTGTAATTCTGGGGGATCTCCAGCTCCCACGAGGAGGCTGCATCTCTAGCCAGGGAAAAAGATGCGGGGGGGGGGGTGGACAGTAAGGTGTCATTGCACAGTAAAAGGCAAGACTAATCTCAGAATTTGACATCCCCTGCTCTTACAGTAAAGTTCTTATGACTCCAAGGAAACCAAGCCAACCTTCTAAATGGCTGTAATGAGGGATTCATAGCCTCACATTTAACAACACTATGACTGCACATCATTTGCACTTTTCTTTGTTCACCCCGCTCTATTTCAGCCTTAGCTGCCAAAATATACCATTGCAGATACACTTTTTCTGTGATATGACATTATTTCAGAAAGAAGCATCAATAACGTATCAGTTTACAAAGTGGCAAGTCTTGTATTAAACAGAGCCTGGACAAACACTTGTCAGGGATGCTCTAGGGTCTAGGCTGATCCTGCATTGAGCAGGGAGTTGGACTAGATGGCATTTATGGCCCCTTCCAACTCTATGGTTCCATGAGGTACATAATAATTAAAGATGGTGAACAATTTAAAATATATTGGATATATTTTAGATCAAATGGCCCTCTTCCCAAGGATAAGTTTGAAAAATTCAGAGCTTTACTGCTACTGCTCATGGTGCGTGTCAAACTGTTCTAAAGTTTACCACAACACAGCTTTTGCACAGGGTGGAAAAATGACAAACTGACAGAGCAGTTTTCTGTCCAAAAGGCTCAGGGGGCCAATGGCAGCTGCTGACTGTATCTATCATATGAAGGAAGAATGCCAACACCAGAAGGAATATTACAAGTGAGTCAAGAGAAATGCTTGATGTGAACAGTTCTGCTGGAGGGGTGTGTGTGTACATTTTTGCATTCTTTAGATGTCTTTTTGTTGCTTTTAAGAACATGAATGGAATACCAAATTTGTTGACCAAAATGTGTAAGACCTCAGTACAAAACCCTCAGCCACTTTGTGGTTATACCATTTTCCCCCAAATGGATACACACTTTTTGTTTACATTTGGGTGATAATTTGAAAGCTTCTTCCATCTGTTGCATTTCTATTTTCCAGCAACCTTCAGGATTCACTTCAATCATTCTAATGAATTTTTTGCTCTCGTCTACAGTTTCCTCTCCCAGCTCTTGGATCCACGTTTCTCTACGAAATGTATTTAAAGATGCCAAAGGGAAATCATCACTCTGGCTGCTGTGATCTTTGTTTACACCAGATGTCCACAACATGCTACATTCATATAATACACTGCCCAGAAAATGTATTTTTAAAAGCTTCTAACCCATCTCTCCTCCCAAAAGCAGCTTACACAACTGCCAAATTGAGCAATACATATCCATTGATTAAAACAAATCAAGGTAAGACGAATACATCCAAAAAAGAGAAACAAACAAGTGAGAAGAGGATCTTCAGCACTGCCACCCTTTCAACGAACTCTACAGCATTTTCTGCCAGATTCTGCATGAGTTATCTGCCAGTATTGTTCACGACATCTTCTCAAGTGCATAGAAGGCTTAAGGTGTCTTTGAGGAAGGAGCAGGGAAGGAGCACGGAAGATTTGTGACTGTCAGTAGCACTAAAAGCATTCTAAAACACAATTTCAACAAACTACATTAAAACATAGTTTTAACACGCTTTCAAAAGGCTAACAGTGATGGAGCTGGACTCATCTCCTGGGATAGGAATTCCCAAGCCCAGTGACCACAGCTGAAGAGGCTTTATGCTTAGGTTTGCTTGCCTCACCTCACCTAATGCAGGTTCATGAAGGAGGGTTCCAGATGCTGATCTTAGAGCATGGGCAAGCTCACAGGACAGCAAGCAGACCTTTAAGAATACTGATATTAACAGCTTTAAAAGTTTAAACCAGCACTTTGAATTGGACCTGGAAACAAAATGGCAACCATTACAATTAGGCTAAAACATGTGTTATGTAATCCATGCTGTGGGTTCAAATTAAGACTATAACAGCTGCCTTTGAGACCAACTGAAATTTGTGGATAGTCTTCAAAGACTGTTGACCAATTACAGTGTTCTGCTACAGATTATGAGGTTTAATTATGCTTTGAAGACTAACTACATGGGAAGATAGAATCTCTTCTAAGACTTAGATATTGTAGAATGTTACCATTTTGCTAACCGGAGTTACGCTTTATCAAGAAGCTAGCATCTTCTCTTCTTTAGTCTTTTCTAATTTACTGAGGTGAACCCAAGCCTTGTGAGCATTAGGCCATTAAATAATTTGCTTCTCTATAGATTAAAGTTCTTCCGACTCCAACCTGTTCAAACGTGAACTTCTGGTGTGCTGCCTTATGTGCATATGTTTAGCTTAATTTTATAGTCTCTTAAAATTACAGTAGCATGGTTTTTTCCCTCAGGCTGAACAGCAATAAAAGCAGATACAGATGGAGCAAAAGAGGCATTCAAAGACTCCTACAGGACTTGCATATCCTGTCAGGCAAAAAGATTTTTCGAATGTCATATTGGCTGTTGAGCAGCTGTTCTACACGAATCTTGGAAAAAAAGCAAGTGGAAACTAACTATTTTGGTTGCCTAGTTAATTTTCTTCCCACTGCAGGGTTCCTTCTGACTAGCTCAAAAGAGATAAAAAGGCTATTTTATAAATGAATGTGGGTGAGAAAAAATATGGGTGAGATAGAAAATGCAGAAGGCATTATATGCACGAAATTACTGTTTAATAAGACTACTTGAAAATGCCAAGGGTACACATTTTCAGCTCCCAAATGAAGTAGTTTTAAATAAATTTGCACTAAGAATTATTGTAATTAAAGTAGGCATTCTTTAAATGTCTTTTGCAATAGCCACTAATAATTAAACACTTAAATTATGCTAGTTGCTCAATTCTAGAAGCATTTCTTCCAACAGCATATGTGAAGGTCCAAACAGCACCAGTGGAGGAAAAGCTTGCTAGGAGAACTCAGACAAAGACTTATTAAGTGGCTGGCCTAAGCCTTAAAACAACAACCATGGTGGAGGACATACAAAAGATTACAGAGGAGAAGACTTCTTCCTGAGAGCCAGCATGGTGTAGTGGTTAAGAGCAGTGGACTCTAATCTGGAGAACTGGGTTGCATTCCTCACTCCTCCACATGAAGGCTGCTAGGTGACTTTGGGCCAGTCACAGTTCTTTCAGAACTCTCTCAGCTCCACCTAGCTCACAAGGTGCTTGTTGGGTAATGGAGGGAAAGTGATTGTAAGCCGCTCTGAGACTCCTTTAGGTAGAGAAAAATGGGATATAAAAACAAACTCTTTGTCTCAACTTCACCTTTTACCTCCACAGTCTCCCCTGTCTAATTTTGGAAGGTATGGAGTGCTTATTACCCTCCCTGTATGTGTGGGAGGTGACAGAGAAGATGGTTCTTCTCTACCTCTAAAGCAATCATGGAGTGTTAGACCAGACTAAGGAAAAACATTAAAAACCCAAATACTCTTCTCCAGAACACTACTCTCCCTCAGAACATTACTCAAAGTGATGAATTATGCACCCCACTTTAAAAAAAAAAAAAAAAACAAGGACAAGAGTTTTCTACCATGCATTAATGAACACTATAGAGATACTTGGGAACCATACATGGAGTAGTAACTTATGACTGAAAGCTCAAAGCAATTCATGCACCCTAAAAGTAGCTGAAATCCATGACATGTTGGCAAAGCATCCAATTGCCCCAACACACTTCAAATGTAAAAATCTCTTCATCTGAGAAAACAGTTTACTGCATTCACTGGTAAGCTACAATGGAAAAGGCATTTGATGACATCTCAAAAGTCACTTGTAGGATGGCCTAAACGTCATCTGGCTCCAAAACGGAGGAGTAGGAGTAGGGATTGTTGACAACATACGCACACACACACGAGCAGAAGGCAGAGGGATCATAGATAAACAGGCTTGCATTCAGATGCCTTCCTTTAAAAAAAGTGCTAGGCACTGTATGCAGTTTTCACACAGAACAATTAAAAAAATAAAAACAATGTTTAAAATATAAATGCAGTTAATAAAACCAGCAAGACTTGGTCTGAACAGTATGCAAGAACGACTACAAGAAAAGAGTTCAAGCCACAGTTCATTAACGTATGTGTTGCCAATGTAAATCAAAATAAAACTAGGCTTTACCTTTACAAGATTCAAGATTATGATGGGCGAGCCAAACCTCTGGAGCATCTGATCAAAATGAAGTGCAGCAACACGTGCAAATGGATCTGCCTGGTCCACTAGGAAAAAGAGCAAATTATTATTAGGTGAAACTGTATCAAGGGCCTTGAAGAAGAAAATAGAGCATGGGCATTAGCCTGGCCCACAGAAGTGCTAGGAGAAGACACTGAGCAAGTCATTCCCAAACAAGGACTCAAAGGTGGTCTACAGAATATTTGAGATTTTCCTACAATGCTATTAGCAGAGGGATGGTAGGGAGAATAAAATGAAAATGTTTATGAGAACTACAGTCTCGGGTCAGTGTTTGGAACTGAGGTGTGCAGCACAAAGAGGCAACCCCCTCCCTCACCCAATGGCCTATAGATTGATTAAGAAGAAGAAGAAGAGTTGCCGACTTTCTCTACCATTTAAGGAAGAATCAAACCGCCTTTCAATCACCTTCCCTTCCTCACAACTGACACCCTGTGTGGTAGGTGAGGCTGAGAGAGTGTGACTAGCCCAAGGTCACCCAGCTGGCTTCATGTCTAGGAGTAGGGAAACAAATCCAGTTCACCAGATTATCATCCGCTACTCATGTGGAGGAGTGGGGAATCAAACCCGGTTCTCCAGATCACACTGCACCGCCCCAAACCACCACTCTTAACCACTACACCACACTGAGGCTAATTATTAAGAAACAGAACTGCTGCCTATCCATGTATCTTTGCTGTCTTGGAACACCCAATATGAACAGCAAATAATATGCCATTATCACATTTGGCATCTCCTCATCTCCATCTAGCATCAGCTGATGGCAGAGGAAGGAGAGTCACACAGGGCAATAATGTCACATCATGTTGTTTGGACTCAATATCTTCCAAAATAATCAATGGGCATGGAGCAGCAGCAGCTCCTCTGTGAAATATCTCATTTGGTCCTTGGCAAAGGTTTTATAAACATTCTGAGTACCATATAGGAAAGAGCAATTAAGCAGCTTTGATTCTCCTGGGTGACTATTTGATGAGTAAGACAGAAAAATGAAAGTCTTTTAAAAATCAGTAATCTGTGCCTCAATGTTAGCAACTAGACTGACTGTATGATTACTGCATCATTATGGAATGTTGAGTTTTTAACATTTTGAATGTCACTTACTACTGTACCCTTGTAAAAAAAACTTTCCCCTTTTGATTGTGAATGTGTCATCTTGAAATCTGGCAAAATCATTTTAGTTCTACCTCCTATTTCACAATTCTTTTTCCAGTCATGTTAGTGTTTTCCATAACACCTATCAGGGTAACAATAGAAAAGTTACGGAACTGAGAATTATGAACTCCTCCTGTAGCTCATAATTATTTCTGAACACAGACCTAGCCAAGAAATGTTTACACACTGAATATTAATAAGTGTTGCAGTCAGGTGGAAATTGGTACAAGACTGGATACTCCATGGACACTCCAAAAAATTACCGCACTTCGGTTCATGGATACTCCATTACCTCACTTGTCTAGAAGGCAGACACTGCCATTATAGTAAAACCCTTTCCATGATATGTGTCACCCATTTTCCTGTATCTATTGATTGAATTTGATATCCTAGACACCTTTTAATACTTGTAATGTGTTACTGATGCTGTTAATCAAGCAAAAAACAGGACTAGACTATTTTTGCAGTTTAATATATATGAAATTATATCAATAGACTTCTAGTTAAAAGGTTTAGAAGCAACAATATGTTAGGAATAACTTTCCTCTCTTAACAACACTCCTGAGCTAGATTTGATCCTGCAGCAGTAATAAACAGGACACTTATTCAAACGCAAAGCAGCAGGGAGGCCAGCCCAATTATCCTTTAAACTGAATGAGGAAATGTATGCTCCAAGACCAAAAGGAATAGTGGAGGGCCAAGGAATGGTTCTTGAAGGGTGGCAGAGAATGATGTGAGGAAGTTATCGCTGCCGATAGGTCCCTTTGCACCATCTACAGTCCCCCAGTTGCAACCAACTGGCTGTTCCCCCGCTTAAAGCCTCCCTAGCATCGATCAGGGCCATGCTTTTTTCTATAGATGTGCCCACCCTCTTAATTGGGCTGCATGAGAAAAGTATTGCCACTAGAAGTTTTTAGGAGGCACTGAAAGGCCATTATTCACTAGGGCTTTTAATGGGGTATAGGCTGTATACATTTGGGAGGTGATCATTGTGGTGGAGATATTGTACTCCATAGGTTTTAAATTTGGATTTGTAAGCTGCCTTGAGCAACAAAGGAAAAGAGGGGCATAAATGTCTTAATAAATTGTACTTTTTTCTTTTTTAAAAAGGCTACCTATGTGTGCTCATGTTATATAATGGGAAAGTGTTCATTTTTTAGGGAACTAAAAATGGATCTATAAACATGGTCATGAGATGGTAATAAGCATCTCAATCACATACCCCACTCAAAAGGTACTTGTGATGAAAATGTAACGGTAGTATCTGCTAATCAACACTAGCACTAGTTACCCTTTGCCAGCAGCCACAATTTGCTATGAACGCAGTCCAAAGGTTGTTCATATGATCTGCAACGACAACCTGGAGGGAAGATACCTGTATCCTTTGCAGCTGATGGGTTAACGGGGCCTCGTCCAGACATTATGTACATATGTATAAGCGTTAAAATAATACAATTTTTATCCAGAACCTACATGTAATTGGTGGTTTAGGCATCATAGTTGAAATATCCTGAGACCAATACAGAGGCACAGAACCTCGTACTTGGACGTAAGATGAATAGCTCCCAGCTGAAAACGACATCACCGAGGCGTCACAGAGTATTTGTTCAGTTTCTACTTCGTTAGCTACATCTCCCTATACAAAAACAAAATTGGCAATGGCTTTATATTATTTCACATTTTCAGTTTCTTATACAGAAATGAAAACTAAGTTACCCATTGGTCGGACAAATTTTACCAGTGGCAGGGCTAAACCCCACTTCTATTGTGTATGACCTTCCTGTCTCAATCCAACTATAGTGTTTAGAATACCAGTCCTAAGACCATTTGTTTTGAAGAATGCCCAGTCCATTTCAGTTGTGCTTCTCTCTGTACTAGGTTTCCAAGGCTGCGCCAAAAACCAGCACAAGTTTAACTCTCAATAATCTCCTAGGCCTGCAAAATCAAACATTAGCACACATACGAAGAGCCCTACAGGATCAGAAAACTGTTTCACACAGTGGCTAGACAGTTGGCCCGGAGGACCAGCAAACAGCATAGAGGCCAAGACCATTCCCTGATGCTACCTCTTAGCATTGGTATTCAGTGTTTATCTCGCCATGGCTAGCAGCCATTGATGGACCTATCCTCCTGAGTCTGTCCTGAACTCCCCTATAAAGTGATCTACACTTGTGGTCAGTACTATGTCCACATGCAGTGAATTACACAATTTAATTTAAAAAATCAGTTTGAGGTGGAACCCAAATACCATTCATGGTTTCTGCATAAGTGTCTGCTTCAACAAACACTAGGAAACTTGTTAGCATATTTTATCAGAGGACTCTTGTCTAAAAGGCACAAGGAAACATTTGCTCTTACAAAATTACGGGTGGAAAAGCCATCAGAATTTATAGGGGGCATCTCATTTTTATCCTGTATCTCACTCTCTACACTATTTCCTCTTTCCCACCCCTCACAGCCTCCATAGCCTCTCCCATATCCTTGCTTCCTTTTCTCCCCCACCCACCTAACCTACTGCTATCTCCCCCAGTCTACAACTTCCCCCACCAGCCCCTTCCCCTTTCTTTTCACTCACCTACCAACCTTTTTCTCCTCCATGTCTGTATCTCCTTCTTCTCTTCCCTTGCTGTACTTCCTTCTGCCTTTTATCTTTTTCAGCCCCCCTCCTTTAACTGACAGAAACCAAAACTTGGCAATATTGTGTTTGTCTACAACCCCCCCGCCACTACCCAAATGGCCACTGAGATCTCACAACACAATCTCACTAGATCTCAGTGGTTTCTATTATCTTGTTAGGTTTTTAACTGCCAAATGCTCCCCCACCCCCAATTTTTCTGCAAACCCTGGGGCTTTTCAGGTTTGTAGAAAGAACTGACTTATCTGTTCATGGTTCAAGTATCTAAAGTACACACAGATATCGCTATATTGTGAATATAGGCCTGGCAGATGACATCACATTTTCCCCTTGCTCCCTTATTTCCTCCTTCCCTTTCCTGAAAGCCTCCATCACCTCTCCCCTTTTCCTGCTTCCTGCTCTCCTTCTCACCCACCAGCCAACCTACCTGTAACTGCCCCCCACCTTCAGCTTTCCCACCTTCCCTCCCCATAGCAGCCTTTACCCAGGAAAACTAAAGCTCACCTGCACTGCCTGGTCAGGTCAAGCTGCATGTTATAACCTCTATAGCATTATGTTCCACCCTCTAAAGCAGCCATTTCCTCCAGGGGAACTGATCTCTGGAGATTAGTTGTAGTTCCAGGAAATCTCCAGGCCCCGTCTGTAGGTTGGCAACCCTACCTGTGAGGTAGATTAGGCTGACAGCATGTGACTGACTCAAGGTCACCCAGTAAGTTCTACAGCACAGTGGGGATTGAAACTTGGGTCTCCCAGATCCTAGTCTGAAATTCTGACTTATACCACACTGGCTTTCATGAGTAGTAAGCAGCCGTACTTAAGTGAATCAAGCAAGCTATGTGGTGGGAAACCACCCAGTGGTTGCTGCAGGGTCTGGCCCCAATGAGCCCTCCATTGAAGGCCAAAACAGCCCTGGAAATGGCCCTGCCCCTCTCCCTGCCATTTTAAGCCTCCAATATATATATTTTTAATATCAGATTTTTCTGCAAACCTAGGGCCTTTTCAGCTTGTAGAAAAATCTGCTTTGTCTGTTCATGGCTCCAGCTCGTGGCCACAGCTTTGGCCATGATAAGAATTACATATATTGACGGTGGTACAATTATAATCAGTAGCCTAGTAAAGAGACATTATGAATTAGATCACAGCTATCACTAACATTCAGTAATTCACGGGTTTTTTAGTATGCCATATAAGAATTCTTAAGCATGAACACGGCAAATGGATTTTTAAAACAGCGTTAGCTAGAATTATAATAATCAAAAATCTAAGGTTTACATGTTTGAAAGGGTTGCTTTGATGGCAGCCAGAATGGTGCAAAGCAAGCTTCTCACAAAGTCATAGAACTTGGTCTTGTCCTCCATAGCAAGAACATGCCTTCATACAGTGTTCACACAATGAAGAAAGAGATTATCTTACCTCACAATTTGCTCCTCTCTTTAAAAACCGTGTTCCAGCAAATTTACTCGATCTTCTAGCTATCAGGGTGACATACACCGGACGACCATAAATGAGCAGTTCTTAGAAACTAAGTTAAGGCTTACAGATAATTCATTATCATGTTTTTCTCTTAACTATCACTTATAGCGCATACATAAAAAGTATACATCAAATGTATTGCTCTCATTTTTAAAAAGAAAAAACAGTATGTTCAGAAAATTTATCAACAGTGATTTTTGAAGTATTTCATTCTGTTGCTACTCAAAGCCTCTACAAACAGGAAACCACCTTAATCAAAACAGATTGTATGCTATCCAGACTAATTTTTCCTTTAACAGAAAACACTAGCAGAATGGAACTTTACTGCTTCCCTGCTCCCGCGCTGTGACCCACTGATCTCTCCAAAATGTTGTTCCTATGGGACAGGCAATCATTTTGGGAGCTCAGAAGGGTACAGTGGGAGAGAGGAGGCAGAAAAGTTCCAATCCACTAATAAAAGTGCCTTTTAATAAGGGAAACTGAATTTTAGATCCAAACCAATATTTTATTTTTGGAAAAGGAAACTGAGGATGAGATTTCTCTCAAGTCACAAGAGAAGCCCAAGCCATAGAACTCAGAGCTCTTATTAGGGCCAGGATTCAGTTTCAGGTTAGCACTTACTGTGCAGGGGCACACACAGTGAGCCTCTTGAACGCATACACAGAAAGATTCCTACATGTTCATGGATACGCAGATGAAGGCCACTGCAGGGTTTTCTCCCAAAACTTCCCCCAAGTCATTCAGGCACTGAACTGTTGAATGTAAGATACATATTTTCTGTGCATGATAAGAATTTTTCTGTGCTCTTGACAGATGGCCATAAGTAAACCTTTCTTACCCACAACTGAACAGCCCAATATGAAACGACTGTGGCATATTCAGTAGCTATCCATTGGTAGATGCACCCAAATTACTATGAGGTCACAGCATCCGCCAATGTCTAGGCTTAAGGAAGTAGACAGAAGTGTGTGAAGCTTCAATTGGGAAATGCAAAAGTATGTCCAGAATAAAATGTAAAATGTGCACATAACATGATGGATGTAAGAAATCAGACCACATGCATTTTGGGGGAAGGAATGCAACTTGAAACTCCATATTTGGAACTGATAAATCTAAGACACCACAGGAACAATTTTGAGTTAACTTACAGAGTTTTGATAAACATATGCTATTCTAATAATCATTTATTCTGTAGCAAACATTGAAAAAATACAAGTTTTGATTTGTATTTAGTTCACATTTTCAGAAGTCCATTTATACTGACAATTTGACTTTTTCCGAAGTCTGTATTTTGGTAATGCATATTTTTATTTGATCATATTTTCTGTATGCAGAACTAAAAAGAATTCTACAACATAATCCTAAATATATATTGCATAGAAGAACTCCATTTATATTAATTTGCTAAGCATTAGAACACAGTTCAAGATTCTACACATTAATATTTCTAGCCTTGTCTTTGCCAGAGTTTGCTCATATATGTAAAATGGCCAGTCAGTGGAAAGTACCAAACAACACAGATCTTTCACTTCTTCTTCTCCCTCTCAGCAGTCCTTCCCAAACTCTGCAGAGTAGCTCCCTGGGGTCACATGACTGACATGGACCTATAGCCATGCGGGTTGGGGAGCTGAACAGAGGAGAGCAGGCGACAGAAACACACCCTCCTCCCTCTTTCATCGCCAAAGCTATTAATGGCATGGGGGCCCTGCTACTCTGGGAATCAACTTTCCTGGGAATGGAAGGGACAGCTGGGGGGAAGAAGAAAAAAAGGGAGAAATCATAGAATCATAGAGTTGGAAGGGACCACCAGGGTCATCTAGTCCAACCCCCTGCCCAATGCAGGAAATTAACAACTACCTCCCCCCACATCCCCAGTGACCCCAACCCACCCCCCGCCATGCAGGATCCCACAATCAAAGCACTCCCGACAGATGACCATCTAGCCTCTGCTTAAAGACCTCCAAATACGGGGACTTCACCACCCTCCAAGGCACATTCCACAATCAAACAGCCCTCACCGTCAGAAAGTTCTTCCTAATGTTTAAGTGGAATTGCTTTTCTATTAGTTTAAATCCATTACTCCGTGTCCTAGTCTCTGGAGCAACAGAGAAGAAGCTAGTTCCCTCATCAACATGACATCCCTTCAAATATTTAAACATGGCTATCATGTCTCCCCTCGAACTTCTCTTCTCCAAACTAAACAAACCCAACTCCCTAAGTCTCTCCTCATAGGGCATGGATTCCAGACATTTGACCATTCTGGTCGCCCTCCTCTGGACACGCTCCAACTTGTCAACATCCTTCTTAAATTGTGGAGCCCAAACCTGGTCACAGTATTCCAAGTGAGGTCTGACCAATGCAGAATACAGTGGTAGTATTACTTCCCTTGATCTAGACACAATACTCCTATTGATGCAGCCCAGAATTGCATTGGCCTTCTTAGCCGCCATATCACACTGTTGACTCATGTTCAGTTTGTGGTCCACTAAGACTCCCAGATCTCTTTCACATGTACTGTTGTCAAGCCAATTCTCTCCATCCTGTACCTGTGCCTTATGTTGTTTCTGCCTAAGTGAAGTACTTCACACTTCTCCCTATTGAAATCCATTTTATTGCTTATAACCCAGCATCCCAGTCTATCGAGGTCATTCTGAACTCTGACCCTACCCTCCGGAGTATTAACTACCCCTCCCAACTTGGTGTCATCTGCAAATTTGATTAGCATGCACTCTATTCCATCATCCAAGTCATCTGCAAAATTGATTAGCATGCTCTCTATTCCATCATCCAAGTCATTTATAAAAATATTAAATAGTACCGGTCCCAGGGCTGACGCCTGTGGTACCCCACTGGTCACTCCTCTCCAGGATGAAGTTGTGCTATTAATGAGCACCCTTTGGGTTCGGTTGGTCAACCAATTACCAATCCACCTAAAAGTAGCAGTGTCCAGCCCACATTTTACTAGCTTTGTTTCAAGAAGATCATGGGGGACTTTATCAAAGGCTTTACTGAAACCAAGGTACACTACATCTACAGCATTCCCTTCATCTACCATACTTGTCACTCTTTAAAAAAAAGATATGAGATTAGTTTGGCATGACCTGTTTTTGAGAAACCCATGTTGACTGTCAGTGAGCATGGCATTTCTTTCTAAATGCTCAGTGATCCTAGCACCCATGGGTTGCTGGATCCAACCCACTGACTTGTGTTTAGAGCACAAGTGAGCACATGAAGCTGCCTTATACTGAATTAGACCACTGGTCTATCAAAGGCAGTACTGTCTACTCAGACTGGTAGCAGCTCTCCAAGATCTCAGGTCTTTTGCATCACCTTCTACTTGGTCCTTTCAACTGGAGATTCTTCGGACTGAACCTAGGACCTTCTGTATGCAATACAGTTGCTCTTCCACGGGCAGCCCATTCCTCAGCCTTCAGTGGCCGGGGATGGCAATGCCGAGGCGCCACCGCAATGCCTCCAAAGCTGTTCCCTGGCTGACAAAAGGCTTTAAAAAGCCTTTTGAAGGTGTTCTTATTTTTAAATGGGGCATCTTGTCCAACTGAAAACAGTGAGGCTGCACCAGCAAAAGCTGAAGCAGCAACGCTGTTCTCTCTGTTGTCATACCCAGGGCGAAAGGGGTCAGGAAGCTAGTGCAGCAACACTGTTCTCTCTGTTGGCGTACCCAGGGGAAAAGGGGTCAGGAAGCTGCCTACTGGCAGCTCCGCCCCCCAGCACACCCTGGGAATGCCCTCTGGGACACCAGCACAGGGCTTTGGGCCAGTGGGATGTGGGCAGAAGGCCCAGCTGGTATCCCTGGGTGGCACTGCTGCGGCAGCGCTGGAAGAATGGAGTCTGGGTCCGCCTGCTGGCGGCCTGTTCAAAGTGGCATGGGCGCCGGTGCAGGGGGCACAAACGCCAGCATTGCCCCTTCCTAACCTCCTAAGGACTTTTGTACTTTCAGTTCAGGAATCGGCTGTAAGCCACAGTCCCTCCCTCCTTAGAGAGCCACTCCAATCTCGAATTGAAATACTGAGTTCATTTACATTGCTAATTGTATTGAAATTTATTTGTTTGTTCCAGGTTCAGACTGAAGCTCTGAAACTGCAAGCAAAGGTAGAATGGATCAGAATAATATTTTAAACTTAATATTTACAGTTGCAATAAAAATAAGGCCCCTTTTATTTTATCCATTCCTTTGCCATGCATTTTGGGCTGTTTTTACTAGTAATGCATTTTACGGTAATTCTGTTCTGTTAGCTTTCCTGTTATCTGCTCCAAAATGAGTGTTTCCAATTACTCTATGAGGCCTGAATAATGAAGCTAAGTACAGACACTGTCACTGTAATAGGTAAATGAAGCCTGTCTGGACCCTATTTCTTCTCTGGCAACACCAATCCATGCATGATTTCTCATAACGTGCATGCTCAGAATAAGAATTTGCCTTCAGCAGGTTTCATTATATATGCACCCAATTAGTCTAGAAACTCATCTCTCTTTTTCCCAGCTCTTAGATCCAAGCGATTCTTGAAATCTGGCTATTAACACTGTGACTGGATTTCTTAATCTGCATGCATAAAGATGCTTCTTAGCAAAAACAATATTGTATGTTACCAGAATCCATTTTCCTTTACAGAACAGCAATACACGATCAAACCTTTTACCGTAATAAACAATAGCTAACAGTAGAAGGATACTTGACTGCCCACAAAATCCATGAATGATATACAACATCCAGTCACGATGAACAGCAGTTTTGACTACGTCCAGCAGTTTGCCATTCCACACATATTTTCTATAAGGTTCACTGCAAATGCCAAATACACCTGAAAAAATATTGCAAATGAAACCTTATTATCTGTGTAATGTGAGATTTAGAAAGTGTACTTATATCCTAGTTCATAGGTTGATGAATAAAGGACACTCATGCATTTAGTGGGTCCAGAGGATGTTGTATGAAAAAAAAACTGAAACAGAGCCCCTGCATTACCACCATGGGATGAGAGCAAAGAGACCTAGCTACTCTTGGAAACAGAGCAACTGCCTAGTTGGACATGGAGTCATAAAATCATAGAATCAGAGTTGGAAGGGACCATCACAGACATCTAGTCCAACCCCCTGCACAATGCAGGAAACAACTACCTCCCCCACACACACCCAGTGACCCCTACTACATGCCCAGAAGATGGCCAAGATGCCTTCCCTCTCATCGTCTGCTTAAGGTTATAGAATCAGCATTGCTGACAGATGGCCATCTAGCCGCTGCTTAAAAACCTCCAGGGAAGGAGAGCTTACCACCTCCCGAGGAAGCCTGTTCCACTGAGGAACCGCTCTAACTGTTAGAAAATTCTTCCTAATGTCTAGACGGAAACTCTTTTGATTTAATTTCAATCCGTTGTTTTTGGTACAACCTTCTGGGGCAACAGAAAACAACTCAGCACCATCCTCTATATGACAGCCCTTCTAGTACTTGAAGATGGTTATCATATCCCCTCTCAGTCTTCTCCTCTTCAGGCTAAACCTTGGTTGGGTGCATCAGATTTCATATGCTCTTGAACTGTAATGATGATGAAATCAATGTGCTGCATAAGCAGAGATGCTGACCACTCTTAGGGAGAATCGGCTCTCTAGAATCAAGCGGTATTTAGGAAAGCCCCTCCTTAACAGGCAGAAAAGGAGAGGGATAACTTAAAAAAACTAAAAATTAACAAACTTGACACAACTGAACAAAACAGCAGGTTTGATTAGGACAATTAATATCCTACAGAAGATATATTTATATCTCATGTAATAAATGTGTGTCTGCTCAGCCTATAAATTAGTCGAATGATCAATTGTCTAAAAATGTCAGCATGTCCAGTCGTCCTCCCAAGTTAATAACACTATGAAACCTAACAAAGGCCTGCTCAGATGTAATTGGCACCTTATGTAATCTTTTTCCAACCTGAGGCTGTTACAACACAATATTGATCAACAAGATGTTTTTATAGCTGAAATACATGTGAGATGACTTATTTCCGTTTTAATTATACTCACCACTTCCACCCTGAGCAGCAAGTCCCTCATCTTCAAAAATATCAAAACTCTCCTGCCGGGTTCGAGCTGTTTCTGTCCCAAGTATCTCAAGAGGTACTCTTAGAACAGTAAGATTATATTGAAGAGAGTGGGATAGATCATAGCTATAACTAAGGTAAGATAAAAAAGAAGATTACAGAAGCGTCTCTGAAACCTTTCATCAATTAAAATATGTCATGTCCAGAGTTTTCTTCAGGCAACTTCTAAATTCTTTTTTCCTTGGGCTCAATAGAAAGAGCTGAGTTTTGGTTAGATCAGGTGTCCCCATTGTGGAGCCTGAGGGCACCATAGTGCCCACCAATACCTTTTCTGGTGCCCAAGTGTTTTTAGGAAGTGGGTGGGGCTAGGTAAAGCTTTTGCCCAGCAAGGCTTCTGATTGGCTGTGCATATTTCTTTAAAATATTTGCTTTGGCAGCAGCTGCCTATACAACACAAGCATCGGCACTGTGTTACTGAAGTTAAGCTATGGCAATCATTTTGTGGCTGGCCCCGCCTCCTGTGGCAGCCATTTTGTTGCTGTGCCCACCATGCTGTGCCCCAATTCCAAATGTGCCTGCAAAAACAAAATGGTTGGGGACCCCTGGGTTACATGATGGAAAGCTAACCCAATTTTTCACCAAAAAGGCAGTGTGGTAAACAAACTACTCGGATTCTGCTCAACCATGAAATAACCTGGATGATCTTGGAAGTAACTCTCTCTAGCCTAGCCTCCTCATAAGATTATTACAATATGACCATAAAAGGGGATATCGACAGGAATGCCATCCATATGAAGGATTGGTGGACAGATGAGAGAAGGTTATTAGACACTGTCACATTCCAAATAAGGAGGACCACAGGGGTCCAATCTACAGAATGGGCTTGAAAGGAATGAATTATTTTCTGATCTGGGGGAACAATAGGTCACCCCGCTCTAAACTGAGATGTGGGGTTTCTGTCATCACTAGCCGTAAGTGATCAAATGTTTCTGTCAATGCTATAAAATCTTCTACAATCGCTGCTGAGAACTAGGCTTATGCTTTTTTACTTTTGAATCAGTGATCAAGCACCCCAGCAGGCATCCAGAAAGCCCAAAGGCAGGAAATAGATCTACCTTCTATATAAAAACAGAACAGCCCTAGAATCTGGATGGTGGTAGTTAGGAAAAATGATCCCATTCACACTTACTTATTTACTTCATTTGTACCCCACCTTTCTCCCCAATGGGGACCCAAAGTGGCTTACATCGTTCTCCTCTCCTCCGTTTTATCCTCACAACAACCCTGTGAGGTAGGTTAAGCTGAGGGTGTATGACTGGCCCAAGGTCAGCCAGCGAGCTTCCAGGGCATGAGTGGGGATTTGAACCCAGGTGTCCCAGATACTAGTCCAACACTCTTAAACACTACACCACACTGGTTCTCAAACAGGTGTTTAATGGACAAGGTGGTGGCTTGTGAAGGTTTTGCAATGACAAGAGAGCTCTAAATTAAAGGCAATACTGAGATATTACACAAAGATTTCAATGTACTTCTGTTTCTGTGCATTTTACATAAAGGCAGTATTGAAGCTGATAATAACTATAGTTTATAAAAATGGAAATACTGCTCTGACATATTTCTCTTTCCATAATATGACAAATCCATTATGACAATTCCAGATCCTTCATTGATTACAATATTACAATATAATTATAATAAGGCACACCAGAGGCAAAACACATACCTGAAATAAAAATTACTAGACAGGTCCACATTCTGAAAAATTCGAAGGTATCTAAACAAAAAAATATATAGATTTGTTTAAAATTGTATTCTTACATAACCCTTTTCTTGGTCCCAGAAACTCTGTCCTCTCCAATAACAATCTATACTGGGCTATTGCTGCAACAGACACTGATTAATCTGTCTGTCTGGTCTGGCTCAAATGCTTATAATATTGGTTAGTGAATGTAAAAAAATTTCCTCCAGAAAGAAAATGCCACTGGAAAAAAGCAGACACCAATACTTGTGCTCATGACAAAGTATTCAATAACCATGTATCTGAGATCACACAGAATTCTTGCTTATAAAAAATACCATCCCTCAATAATTCCCAAGCCGTATAATGCAGCATTCTGCCCATCAAGCTCCTACAGCAAAGATAGTCAACTTCTATGTTCTCCAGACAGCAGCCCATGACTTCTATATTGTCCAGATAGCAGTCCATAGGCCAAATGCATATTTCATCACACAACCCAATTTCTGTTCGGCAGCCAGGCTCTCTAATAAAGTTAGTGTCAGCTAGGACTGGGGGGATAGAATTATGGAGTACATGAATCCACAAAAGGAAAGAACTCAAAGGGAGATGTAACCTACTGAAACAGTTAGAATAATCCCATCTAAGAAGAACTGGTTAGCATATCATGCCATCTCATATAGAAAAATTGAATATACAATAGTTATCCTAAAAACATTCTAGCAGTCATTAAAATATTCATTAACTAGAATGAAACTGCTCAACAGCGGTATGTCTGCAAACAGTCCAGTTTCTGAATGTAAACTCAAATTATGTTTGGCAGCGGAGTGATGATGGTGGAAGGAAAATAACACAGTCCTTAAGAACAAGAGTAGCTACATAGGCAGCACCAAACAATTAATACTGGAAAGTTCCTAGAAGCTGAGGGACAGAGAACCCAGATGAAGAAAGCGGGTGGAGTAAGCAGCAGGCAGACAGGAGGACACTAAGGGAAGAGCAGCTGGAAGACACAGAGGTCAAAGGACAAAGTAATGTGAGCATGCAACCTTAAGGAGGGAGCAAGCGCCAAGACACAATGGGGCAGACAGTCTGAATTTCACATTTTGATTTCAACAATCCAAACAAGTTGTTGGCTTCTTTCCTTTAGTGGCATAGTTATAAGAATTAAAGGTTTATAAAATCTATTGAACAGTTTTCTTTGAAGGATGTTAACTAAATAAGCCCTGATCATCCATTTGGGAAGTTAAAATCTTCAATAGAAAATCAGCACTGGGGTACAGGATCATTTACCTTGCTTCATCAGGATGAGTCACTCGTACAGAGTCATTTGGAATGTAGATCATATTTGTATCTTCTATTTTATATATTGCATGCCCTCCAATATCTGCCATCTTTCTCCTCTTTGTAATTAGCACAATGTAGTAACCTTCTAAAAATCTGACAAAACCTATAGAAAACAGAATAAATTGCTTTAACAGTCATTTGTACCTCATATTTGATTTCGTATCCAAGAAAGCTCTGTACAGTTTTCTACAATCCTTTTATGGTTTCCAACATCTCATAGTTTCCAACAACTCAGAAAACTTTAGATGGCAAAGACTGTCATTTGTGAATTATTCTCCTTGCAGAATTTGGCTAGCAGTAGCATAGCAGGCATTTATTTTTTTAAATTGTATACTAAATTATTAATGAATCTAAATTAAAACCTGTTCTTTTCAAAATGGTAGCTCACTTGGACATTTTTCCAATTTACAAAATTATTTGCTGGATTCAAAAAACCTTTTTTTTTATCAAAGGTTAACCAGGGTGAACTACAAAAATCTTATCAATGTCTGGCACTTCAATGTGGCTGAGTGTGAAATGATTATTTTTCTACACATGGTCGTTATTAGCTTCCACTTGGAAAAACTTTTCATCACCACAAGGCACAGAACCCCTGCCAGCAGCATAAGAAAACATCATAGCCATACTAGCAGCTCAGGTTGTTCACTGAAATCTGATGTTCTTTCAACATTCCATAATGTTTGATGTGATAGATTAAAGGAACTTTTCATCCTTTGGATTTCACTAGATATCATTGTCATCTAACAGCTCTTTCACCAGGGATTCTGCTACTTGGCTTGTTGTTGTGGTACTATGGAACAGGAATACATACACACACACACACACACACACACACACACACACACACACACATATCACTATATATATATAACTATATATAACATCTATAACTATATATATAGTTAACTATATAACTATAACTATATAACTAACTATCTATCTATCTATCTATCTATCTATCTATCTATCTATCTATCTATATATCACTATAGACTGAGTGATTTCATCTACATACTATAATAGCCTGAAAGCTACAGGTGGGTGTAAATTTAGCAGCAAGCACTCAAATCTTTTCTCCAGCAAAGCATATGTTTTTGAGATGACCTATCCCATAGTTTCATGCCATGCTAGGAAAGCACACCTGCTCCAGTCTTTCACCACAATTTCTTAGTAAACTGAGACTGCAGTTCTCTAACAACACTTTCATGGGAGTAAGCCCCATTTAATAACATGGGACGTAATTCTGAGTAGACCTGCTTAGGATTGCTCCCTGACTGGCCTCCACAGTGATCAGAAAACCAGACAACCTGCAGACAAGGTAGGGGGCTCTACATTCCTCAGATATGCAGAAAAATTGAACTTGTAGTTGATATCCTTCATTCACTTCAGACCAAAAGAACATCTCTACCCAAAAAGAAACCCAGCCTGGTGAGAACAGAATGTGGTCCAGGATTCAAGAACACCCACTGCAGCTGAGAGTCAATCAAAGGAAAAAAGGAGAATAGAGGGGAAATTTGTCTGCTCAAGCCCCTGAAAACATAAAGAATACCAGTTGGGGATGTGTCATTTCCAACATTTTCTCGCCTGAGTTTCCCTACAGGCCTCTAGCTTGTTCTCTCCAGTTTATACAAGAATTTGTGATCCTGTCTGCCAACAAGGATAGTCTGCCCCACTAGACAGCTGCTACTTGAAATCTCAGGGCCACACTCTAACGTATCAATGGGCTTAAGTGTGCTCGCTCTACGCTTGTTCGTGGCTCATATCTCCAAGAACAAAATTACCCGGCCATAAGGAGAGTGAGTATTTGAGGCAAAGGAAAGATAACAGTTACAGACTCCATCTGATTTTTCCAAGGTGAATGTAGACTAAATGAAGACCAACCTCACTAAAGGGCAGATTCACATTTTAGGTCGGAAATACTTAATGTGGTGCCTGCTGCTGTGTTTCCTGGTGCCTGCTTACTTCTTGGATTTTATGGATGAAAGGCAAAGGAGAGTGGAACACAAAAAAAGAGAGAACTTCAGTTTGCTTCCTACCAGCTGGCTGACTAGCACAGTGCTATGCTCATTCCAGACAGCTGTGTCATAGCCACACAACTTCAGACTGTGTGGCCATGGACACAAACTCTATGTCTTTGGGCTTGTTAACCAAAGATGCAAAGAATTTGTAAACTCATGATTAACATGAGAATGTACCTTGCATGAAATGCCCAGTCGTCCTCACCCCCCAGGCTCTCTTTAAGGTAAAGGTCCCCTGTGCAAGCACTGGGTCATTCCTGACCCATGGGGTGACGTCACATCCCGGCGTTTACTAGGCAGACCTTTTGTTTTACGGGGTGGTTTGCCAGTGCCTTCCCCAGTCATCTTCCCTTTACCCCCAGCGAGCTGGGTCCTCATTTTACCGACCTCAGAAGGATGGAAGGCTGAGTCAACCTTGAGCCGGCTACCTGACACCAACTTCCGTCGGGATCATACTCAGGTCGTGAGCAGAGCTTGGACTGCAGGACTGCAGCTTACCCCTCTGCGACACAGGGCTCCTTAGGCTCTCTTTAGATCACACCAAAAACATGCTTAGAAGCAGTATTGTGATCAGTTTTACATGTGCACAGTTGCAGCACTGCTGGGTAACTGTTGATCATTCATGCCTGACTTGAACGCCATGGAACATACTACTGATAACTTCCAGAACAAAAACAAATAACTCAAAGAAAATCAGGGTGGGGGTGGAAGGGAATTAATAAATATCACCACTCTAGAGAGGTCAGAACCTGAGGGTCTGCTAAAGTTTAGCTTAACTATATACAGAAGATAGTTTTCAGAAAGTAGATCAGAAGTACTGTGGGCACAGAGTGTGATGCCAATCAGATGGCAGACAAGTTTGCACCATTCATTGTTTGACAGTCATCCTTTCTTTACTCAAGTTAAGGTAATGACCTCAAAGGCCTTCCATAACTCTGAGTAGAAGGAACAAGTACAGTAAAGACAATATTCCATTCTCGTTCAAGACGTGAGGGGCACCCTTGACTGACAGGATAGGCAAAAACAGTCATCACATCCAGGGAAGTCTGACTGCCCATCGAGAACATCTACACACTTACTGCACTACCCTGCACCCAAAGGACACTCCAGTGAAAATGCAATCCTACACAGAGCATATGCACGCATGCTTATACTAACCAAAGCTGTGGGTTGAGAATTTCTAGTTGTCTTGGTAAGCCAGGCTGTCTTTGCTGCTTCTTGCTGGCCATGTAAGGTTTTTGACGCCATTGCTATTTATGTAGCTTCTACAGGATAAAATGAACTGCACAGGCTTCCTGAAGTCCTGGCCTAGCTAAAGACTGAGATAGGCTGCCGCTGAGGTATTTTCTCCCTCTAGAGATAGAAGCCTACTCCATTGTGGCTCTACAGGCCACATTTTGTCACAGTTTAGCTGTTCCATGGAAATAACAGCTGCCTCGTGCTAAATTAAGCCATTATTAGTCCCATGTAGGACACACAGTGGCTGCGCCACTCATTTGCAGCTTATTTGGCTTTAGGAATGCTCAATCTGAGTGCGAGGCAAAGGTTATGCAGGTTATGGGCATGTCCCAGGACTTAATTTCTCTTTTGTGGCCAGCAGTTTGGGTGCACAGCATTCTCCTGTATCAGGGCACTAGAAAAATTTACTGAAGCATCAAAGGGTACTTTAGCCAACTTTCTGTTAGCCATCACCTCAGCTGAGGCGCAAATGGCACAGTCTGAGAGAGAAGGGGGAGAGGGGAAAGTAGGAAAAGAAGGAAGCTGAGGCAAATGCTGAAGTGAAAGTTCCACAGAGCAGAACTCCTCAAATATCTCTGCAGTCCTTGCTGAGGATGCCTCCTACGAGTAGTCCAAGGAAGCTGTGTTTTATCCCTGCCTTTGGTCCCAATGGGAGGAATACCCCATCAGTCAAGGATGCCCCTCCTCCCCTAAGCGAGAAAGCCTTGTTCATTTTACTTTCAAGTTCCTGTGCTTGGAACTGCATTTCTCCAAATTAATGTTAGCAGTGCAATCTTTTGCACAGCTGCTCCAACCTAAACCCATTGAAATCAACAGGATTACACTAAGAGAGCCCACTAATATATTGCAGTTGAAACTGACCACAGCTTTCCTAGCCATCCAAACCCTTGATCAATATATTCAACTCACTGCAAGAACAGAGACACTGCAGTTTGTTTAGGATTGCACTTTTACTTTATTACGTTGGAGGAGCTCAACTCCCAGCCTGGGAACCTGAAATGACATTGATCTGGACTTGGGTATGTTTAGGAAGCAGAACATTAAGGAAAAGTTCCTGGCGGTGGACAGTACATGCCTAATCAAGGAACAACCTATTTTGAAAGTTGATACATATTTTTTTTCTATGGGCAGAATACAGTTTTGAGGATGGGTCTATTAAAGCACTAAGATAACATGCATGCCAAATTATTTCTGATCTGGACAGGTTGTCTGCTTTTCCTATTAACAAGCCCCCCAATGAGGCAGCTGAAAGGGACAGAGGGAGATACCTAACATCTGCAAGCTGCTCACTATGAAATGTACATTTTTATGTATTCAATCTATAAGGCCAACAACTAACGAAGAGGGGAGAAGACAGTGGAAGGAAGCCACAGAAAAGGACTATGAGAATGTGCTACTGCACATTCTGCACAAAGCCATTGTTTTGGGGCTATTGAGAATATGTGTGAAATGTTTGAATACAGTGTGCTGAATGTCAACCATACTAATCACTACTTATTGACAGCTTATAAACTGAAATAACCCTGTGATCATGTAGGAAGCAAATCCTCCCTTTTCTTTGGAAACGGATACCAAACAGCATCTCTTAACCAAAGCAAAAACTTGGTGCTGCCTTCCATGGCAGCTATTTTATAACTGACCCCCATCACAGCAGTAATTTGAATTTAAACATTCCTAAAGGCTCGGCAAGATTAATAGCCTCTGCTTTGTGGAAATCAAATGGGGGCCAGTGATGGATGCTTCCTGGAGGCAAGCAGCTCAAGAAATGGGATGTAATACCTGAACTTAAATATCAGTCATTACAAGTTAATCTAGCATTACTGGCTAATAATGGTTTTTTTGTTCTTCATGTGAAAAGTAGCTGTTAAATTCTGGTGTACTGTTCCATATTACTAGTGCCCCCTAGTTTATACTGTGAGAAGAGGAAAGTTGTGGGGTGTGTTTTTTTAGTGGTTTCATATTTCATTTCTATTTGCAATATCTTGATAATGTTCTAATTTATGCAAGGTAGCTGGTCTTTTTTAAAAAAAAGTAAATAAAAGACTCTCCTTACCTACTATACCAAAAGCAGAGACAGCTCGTGATAGCCCGGAGGTGCCCTTCTGTCCAATTTTTGTCCTGTTTCCCAGATCTAAACGGCCAAGCAGCTCTCTCACTTCTTGCTGGGTATACACATGCTTAAAAATGAAATGTGCAATCACCATCAAAAATGAACCCCCTTAAAATGACACTGGATAGCTGTATATACAGACCTCTATAGAAAGGAATGCATCTGTTTCTTATTGAAGAACCAAGTAGTGGCATTATCTGTCTACCCTCTTATTCTTTTTAAAGAGCACTTCCACTAGACAAAAAAAATGCAGTGCCGACTTAAACTGGAATTAAAAAGATAAAGGTAAAGGTCCCCTGTGCAAGCACCGGGTCATTCCTGACCCATGGGGTGATGTCACATCCCAACGTTTCCTAGGCAGACTTTGTTTACGGGGTGGTTTGCCAGTGCCTTCCCCAGTCATCTTCCCTTTACCCCCAGCAAGCTGGGTACTAATTTCACCGACCTTGGAAGGATGGAAGGCTGAGTCAACCTTGAGCCAGCTACCTGAAACTGACTTCCATCAGGATCGAACTCAGGTCGTGAGCAGAGCTTTTGACTGCAGTACTGCAACTTACCATTCTGCGCCACTGGAATTACCTTACGTTTAATTAACACTAATTCATGTAAAACATACTACAGCAGTTATTTCTTACACTTAAGTAAAATAACGCTAAAAACTCATAGATATATGCATACATTGTTATAAGATAACACAAACAAGTTTATTTACACCAGTAAGTTTGTACAGCTGAATATCAGAAGGGGAAAATCCAAATAAATGAGCTGGATCCTGCAATCCATCAGCAGAAGGGACTGAGGACTACAGAGCTTTTCCACATTCCCCTCCCACCCAAAAGCCATTTGTGACCCCGGTAAAGTTTATCTCTGGGTTCCCAGGACCCCATGTGGTCTAACAGCCTCACAAGTTGGGAGGCTGCGGTGAGGAGGAAGATGGTGGAACAAACTTGCCCCGTCCCTTCCATCAGGGCAGCAACTGTTGGCAGATCTCCCCCACTGCTTTTCACAGAAACTTTACATCTGTAAATTTAATAGAAGAGGAAGAATGCCTCAGTCCCCTCCCCAAAACATACTTCTATTATAGCGTAAGAGATGGAACTCATGAATCACCCCCAATGAGTCCCACAAATTCCAATTCCCAAGTCACAGCAGAAGCAGACCCATCTTCAAAATGTATATACCCACCCATTTTTTTTCTATTTGATATACTTCCCAGGATACATTCTCTTAAGAAATCATTCCAAGCTAAGAAAAAAACCTCCTCCATTTACTCCAGCTTAGCTCCTCTATTGGGAAGCTATATCAAATAAGAAATATGGCTTTTGTAAAGTAACTTGCTGAAAGAAAAAAAGAGTTTGAGTAGTTTTAAACTCAAAGGAATACAATAAGCTGAAATATTAAATCATTCTTTAACATGGTTTTCTTCATCATAATGCCTCAAATTGTGAAGTACTCACCCTATCGTCAATAACAACTAAATCCTTCGGTTCTGTGCGATCAATTTTCAAAACACGGTATTTGGTTTCTGCATGATTGCTCCCAACAAGAAAATACCGCTAGAAGTAACAGAAATAAATATTGCAGCAAGTTAAAGGCAGCAATAAAACGATTATTAACATAACTATAAACATACCAAGCAGTGGCAGACAAAAATCTCTCTGAATAACACAAAAGCATTTGGAAGGGCAAAAATAAAAGCTTTTCTTCTAAGTACTTTTTATGTTAGACAAAGATTAATTCCCTCAGGTTATATAGAACTCTTATCCCCAGTTATAAAGCCCAAGAGAAAATTTGGTAAAAAGAAAGCCCACTTTTGCCATTATATTGTTCCTTCATGGAAGAGTAAGTAGACTGGTATGCTAGCAGAAACTAAGGTAGACTCCACAACCAGTTTTGATGGAAATCTTTATAGAAAGCTGCTTATTTAAAGCAGTGGTTTTTGGCCTTTGCAGACACAAGACAAATCTTTAACCCCTAGGTAGCAACATAGGACCCACTAAGCTAGAAGCCCCGTGACCGAAAGTCACATGTTATGGCAGCCATGCCACAGGAAGGAGGGGATGGGAACATCTCCCCCAATTTGAAGGGAATCCCGACCAATTAATGTACAAAGTCAAGCCTTTATTTTAGAAGGCAGGATGGTGCTGCTGCAGTCGTCTTGTTTGGGGGCTTCCTAGAGGCACCTGGTTGGCCACTTTGTGAGCAGACTGCTGGACCTGATGGGCCTTGGTCTGATCCAGCAGGGCTTTTCTTATGTTCTAAGCCAATGTTTTGACCTCACCAGTGTAAAGAAAGACTAGTACCAGGCCAAAAGGTCTGGGGGAGGAAACACAAGATGGACACCATGAGACGAACCATACCGAGGAGAAAGCCAACACAGGCAGGTTTAGGGAGGCCCACATTTTCTCCCTTGCCTTCTCTCTTTCCTTGTCCATTACAACCTGGCTTCCTATCATCCCTTCCCAAGCTTGCAGCACAGAGCCCCTCGTACCCATGAAAACTCAACTTTCTTGGGGAGGAGGTGCTCACTGCCACAAGTACATGCATGAAGGACTGGAGTCTTCACTGGCAGGGGTGGGCGGGTAGCTGAGCCAGGTAGGAAGAGAGAGAAAAGGCAAGAATTTTCATGGGGACCTCTGCATCACAAGCACATAGGAAGCATTGGGGAACTAATTGGTAGAGATAAGGAGCAGCAGCTCTATAGGGATTTGTGACCTAGCAAGTGGGGTCCACAGCCCACCTGAACGTCCCTATATATGTCTTGGACCACTGACTGAAGGCACAGATCAAGTCCCGCAGTATTATTTTCCATAATATAATACTACTGTTACATTTTTGCAGAGTACAAACACTTTCAACAGAGGAAAGACAGTCAGTTTCCACTATCATTCCATGCATATCCATCATAAATAACATGAGCACTACGCACCACAGAACAGTGAAAAATCACCTACTTCTGCATGAACATGGTATACACATGGCCCTTTCTGGTGTTGTTAAACTCCCTCTCCAAGGGGAATGCATCAGATCTGTACTACTGGCCCTTTAAAACTGCTTTCTTTTGCCAGGCCTTTTCACCAGGTGAGCCTCTAGATTGTAGTTTTCTGCTACTGACTTTTGTTTTTGTGCATTTCATCATTATTCTTATTAGTGATGATACTGTTGATAGTACTTTCATTGTTTTAATCCATCTAACTATATTGCTAAAAAGCATATAAATGGAAATAATATTGTTACTGCATATGTAGAATGGATATTATTTAAAATCTACTGCAACTTGTACTGTCACTTTAGAATAGTTTGAGACATAATATAATCATGATGGACAATGTTCCACATAGTTACTAGTACTTTTAGTAAAATATCTCACAAAATAAAATTAACTGTTGCCATCTAATAGTAGCAAAGACAAATGACCACAATACATAACAAATATTACCTGTATCGAAGTATTCCGGACAGTATACATGAGCAGCTATAGGTTGTTATTTTAATTTTTAAACATTCAAAGCATACTGGGCTTGGTCCAGAGTTTCTCATCTGCTTATGGTGGAGCCTTCAGTCAACACAGAGGCACCATTATGGTAAGAGTTTATTTTTAAACGTCTAATAGCATTGACCTTACTACTGCTGTTTGAGACAAATCAAATGTCGCCTGTTTTTTTTTTACAATTCGTTGTTATTAACGCAATTGGCTTTTGCACTTTGACACACTAAACTTCTTTTTTTAAATCGCAAATGTCATTTATTACATTTTCTGTTTCTGACTCTTGAATTTTTAGGTGGACTTCTAGCCAGCTGTACCATATACATTACGTGACAAAAGAGCAAGCAAAACTAAATTAGTTTCTATAGTGAGTATAATTGACAGCACAAACAGAGTGCAGGGCAGGGTGTGGTGAGCTGTACTCGCTTTTTTAAACCAACACTGCTGTTTTGCAGAAAACAGCATGCGTATGACTAATAACACCAACAGCACAATTTATTTATGTGCATATTTATTCAGAAGTCTAAACTCTAGGATCCTTACTCCATGAAACTCAAGCGAGCATACAGTTATAACCTTATTTTTGTGTGAAAATAATAACGTAAACATGGTACCTTGCTAACCATCTCACGATTTGCTTCCCCCAAAATAAAATCTGTTCTAATTTTTTTTCACAAAAGGCAAGTTGGAATTTAGAAGTGGCTCATATCCCCCAGTCACTACCAGTATATTTCCTCCAGAGAGCCCACTCAAAAAGTCAAGAGCAGCTTTCAAATAATTCTGAAAACAAAAAACATTTGCGATGACTTCTCAAAATTTCATATACCGTACCTAAGACTTCTCAATGACCATTACAACATGTGCACCCATTGATGGCCATCAATGCCTAAGTGACTGGGAGAATGTCTGCTGACCAAACTGGTTTTTAACTTTCCCCCCCTATTATCTGTATTTTAATGGTTATTTTACCGATTGCTCACTACCTTGAGAGCTGATTACTGAGATGAAGCATAAAATAATTTATGCCCAAGGTGGGCATGGGAGCTCTTCACACACAGCAAAGATGTGAACACAGATCTGGTTTATAGAAACACAGAAATATAGAGTTGGAAGGGACCTCCAGGTCATCTAGTCCAACCCCCTGCACAATGCAGGAAATTCATAACTACTTCCCCACACCCCCAGTGACCCCTGCTCCATGCCCAGAAGATAGCAAAAAAACCTCCAGTATCCCTAGACAATCTGGCCTGGAGGAAAATAGTTTCCGGACCCCAAAATGGCGATTGGCATTACCTGGGCATGTAAGATAGGGCCCCGAGAGTCAAACACTGACACAACCCTTCCTGCCCTCCCTCTCATGATCTGCTTAAGTTCAGAGAATCAGCATTGCTGTCAGATGGCCACCTAGCCTCTGCTTAAAAACCTCCAAATACCACAGTGAGAAGGGAAGCCAGGAGCTGTGCAGGAGTCTCTGTGCTGCTTACAAGACAGTCTCAGGATTCATTGAAGTAATCTCACAGAATTACTCATTCACATGTCTTGATTTTTTAATATCAGAACTCCGCTTGAGCTAGAACTTCTCCCGACGGGGGAATTACTTGTAACAGAATCCTTCAGCTAAATTAAGAATGTGTTGTTTCATCAAAGGTTATAAAACAACAATTTTAACTGATTGAAAGGGAAAGTTCATTAGCCCTTCATGGGAAACTAAACACTCATGAGGAGAGATTTCAGCACTGCATTATTGTACATTAAGCCTACCAGTCTATTATCCCTAAAGCAATAAAAGCCACTGAAATAAATATAAAAGGGAAAAAGAGATACATGCTTCTGCTTGGCACTTTTGTAAGATTTATGTCTTAGCAATGTTCTGCAAGCTATTCATACTGGCTGTGAGGCAAAAAGAAACAGATAATGCGCATGCAGCATGATTCAGGGTGTGTTTATACTCAAGCGCATACTCAACAATCCTACGTGGTTTTTGTAAACAGCTCCATGCAGCTGGGGGGGGGCAATGTGAGGACTTTTGGTGTTGATCAGTCCTAATGGGAGAGGGGGAATCAATCTCGGTGGTAAAATATATACCTTGAACACAGAAATACCTAGATTCAATTAACTGGAGTTCTTAGGTAGCAGAGCTGGGAAAGAGATTTACCCGAGAGAAAATCTGCACCAATTAGAATAATGGGGTGGGGGGAGGTGGCAGAGGAGAAAAAGTGTTTAGGGGATACGTGGGGAAAATGGAAATTTGGGGTAGAATTGAAATATATTCAATACAGGCCGTTTTATCAAAGCAAAACTTAACTTTATTTCTTTGAGACTATGGAATGTATTATGTACAAGGGAAGAAACTTGCACTGGTGATGGGGAAGCAACTTGGCTCAGGGAACACACATCTTCCGACACAAATTCTTGGTATTGGAGTATGCCTGACCTGTGAGCTGTGTTGTCTGAGCTCAAATCACCCTGCTAAGTATCCATTCAGTAGTTAGAGGGCCTCACTATTCAGATGAGGAGACTTCAGGTTCATTCAGATGAGACTTCGGGTTCATTCAGATGAGAAGATTTCAGGTTCATGGGACCTACAATCTCTTGTGCACATAGACTATACTTTTAGTTACACTACAGTTACAATGTGCTCTACCTGGGACTACCCTTGAAGATTGTTTGGTGGCTGCAGCTAGTGTAGAATGCTGCGGCTATGTGCTGGTTGGGGCCAGTTACCGGGATCATGTGACCCAATATTACAGCCATTACACTGGCTTTCAGTTTGCTCCCAAACCCAATTCAAAGTGTAGGGTTTGACCTTTAAAGCCCTACATGGCTGGAGGAAGTGATGCCGATGAATGCCTGAACCCAATGCTCTCCCTCCCCACCGCACATATCTATAGGATGATCTCCCGCTATTACAACTGATCTCCAGGCGAAAGAAATCAGTTCCCCTGGAGAAAATCGCCACTTGGGCAATTGGACTCTATGGCATTGAAGTCCCTCCCCTCTCCAAACCCCGCCCTCCTCAGGCTCCGTCCCCAAAACCTCCAGGTATTTCCCAACCCAAAGCTGGCAAGCCTACATATCTACAGCCTTATCTATGCAAGTAAATTAGGTGAGAACAGGCAAAAAGGATGGAGTAAAGTCCAATCAGAGTCTGAAGACGATACAAGCCTGAAAAAATTATTCCTGAGCAATAGCAGGAGCAGAGCCTTTGAAGAGGACTTGACACAGACCATGGAAGAATCTGAAAAAAAAAAACCATAACACAAAAGCCAAAAAGGAGGGAGGCTGTTGTACCACCAATGCTGCAGGATCAACACGCATGGCAGAATTCCACAGTGCATCCCTAGATCAAATATCTCAAGATATTTTGTATTCTGAAAAATTCTAAAGAACTATTCCAGCATCTAGTCTTATATGCATTGTTTGCTAAGTAATCCACCGCATGTAGCAGCATGCTATTTCAGTTCTAAAAGATTGTCAGCAGTTTAAAGTAGCTGGCAACAAAATCCTTCCCATCCAAGTCTTTCATTTTTAGTTATTCTTATTTTTAAATTGAGATAAAGGTGAAGCCAAGTGGGTGTTTTCTTCAAAATAAATCCTATTGAGTTCAATGAAATTTACTCAAGGACCATGTTCTCATGCAGGCCATAATAAATAGCAAATATAAATATGCAGTGAACTCCAGTAACTTCTCAAAAACAGTTGAATTTGTCAATCAATCAATCTTTATTTTACGGTCATTTGACCAAAAATAAAACACATCTAATCAAGAGTAACAGAAATTTGTAATATTGAATTTGTCTTGGTCATAAGGTCAAGAATCTCTGGCAAATCCGATTTACAGGATTCCATTGCTAACTGAATATTCTTAAAAAGCAGTACACGTACAAAGAGTTGGAGTCAAACTACCATCAGTGGAACTCTCAGAAAAGAATTTTCCTTTCTCCCCTGTCCCACCGTACAGCCAAAATGCAGCATCTGGGGTTCAGGAGACCCCCATGGACAATGCTGGATGTGATATGGGAGTCTGTAGTAGGAGAGAAAATGGGCAAAAAACCATTCCTTCTGCCAAAATATGAATTGTATCCAACCTGTTACCTTGGAATTCTACTTCTTTCTTCTTTGTTTTTTGCTGTCAAGTTGCAGCCAATTTATGGTGACCCTGCAGGGTTGTAAGGCAAGAGATGTTCAGAGGTAGCTTGCCATTGCTTCCCTCTGCATAGAGACCTTGGTATTCCTTGGTGGCATTCCCATCAAAATACTGACCAGGGCTGTTGACCCTGCTTAGCTTCTGAGATCTGACAAGATCTGGCTAGCTTGGGCTATGCAGGTCAGGGCTGTAATCCTTGTAATCCTACTATGTACCTGAAAAGTAGGCGGGTATTATTTATTCCACGTGGCAAATGGAGCCAGGGTTGCTGAGAGGTTCAGATGAGATTTGAACCAGCAACCTCCCAGATCATAGTCAATTCTCTTATCCACTATGCTGCAAAGCAATCCAACTTTTTGCGTTAATAGTGAGACCAACAGCCAGTTAGATATGTTAGAATAGTAGGTAGTGCCCTTATTGTACATATTGGAAAAGTGCTTTACCTCATGATCTAAGCCAACTACAAGTTGTTCCTTAGGGGAAGGAATGACCAAGCCTAGGAAACTGCATTCTCTCTGTCCAAACTCTTATGAGGTTATAGCCCCTGCCCCACACCTCTTATAAAGTAATGGACTGACCATATCTTGGCTATACCACCAGACTTGGGGAATAAAATAAAGATAACACATTTCCACCCTAGGATGCTTCCATGTGAAGGAAGAGCCATGCTCTGTGACTTCAATTCTCACATCTGAGGAGGAGCTGGAGACACATTGAAACTTTCCCCCATCAGCAAGCTGTAAAGCAAATGTCACTGGAGAAAATCCTAGTGCAGTTCTGGCCCCCACCCAGTGTCTCCCTTTAGATTCAAAAATACAAAGAGACACAAGAACTAAATAATATAAAACATACTCAGTTCAAATATAGATTCAAGGATTGGCAGACATGCTGCGCCCCACTGAGACAGAGGCGTAAGATCAATGAGGTGAAGTAGTTTTCAAAAAGCAATGATGCAAACCCTGTACCTTGCCAAGCAACCGCCTCCTGAAGAGAGAAGAGTCTCATCCATACTTTGAACAAAATCAAGAGGTCTGTGCAAAGCAAGCCCTTCACTTTTAAGCACAATTTTAACCACTCCAGGTATGGCGATAATTGCAAACAGGGCATAGTTTTAATCCGGGGGCAAAAACCACTTCTTGATGAATTCATCATGGAATCTATGTATGCTTTGTTAACAATGTTTCAGATTACAAAACATACCAACACTATCCTTTAAGTAACTTATTAGCTTGATACTGCTTATACCAACATATATATGACCCAGATCCTCTCTAGCTTTATCAAATTTTGAATGAATTATCGCTAACTAGAGAGCACCCATTAGAAGAAAAAATTATAAACACACGATGGCCTGGAGAAAGTGTCCTTTCGCTCTAACAGAGGCTACCGTAAGTGTGGGGAAACGGGCAGCTGAAGGTTTTCTTGGCATGGAAGTAAATAACATCCTAATAAGCCTCTTTTGAAGGATGCCTTACTTCAGGAAGTTAGCAACCCTACTGCTTCAGTAAACTGGGATCAAGGAAAAGCAGATGGCCATGACCTCGTTCCTCATAAACCATTACAATCACAGTCCAGCACTGCTGAATTACCAGTGGCAAGTTGGGCGGCACTTTGTTTTATCACACTTACAGAGCAATCCTATGGATAGTTACTCCAGTCTAAGTCCATTGACTTCAATGAGCTTAGACTGGAGTAACTCAATTTAGGAGTGCACTGTTATAGTACCATACTAAGCCGAGGTTTTTTAAATAATTATTTAAAACATTTATTAGCTGACTTTTTCATTTATGGAGCTCAAGGCAGCTTTTAATGTAAACAAAAAAACCATAATACATAAATGCCACAACTTCAAATCACAATTTAAGACAACTAATAAACAGAAAAACTAAATTAATTTCATGCCATCCTAAATAAAACTGTCCTCAACTCCCTCCTAAAAATCAAAAGTGAAATTACATGCTTCTATGTTCACTGAAGTCAGGTATATTTATGCTTTGGATGGTTTCCTAACATTGTTCAGTTTGCAGATAATATATCAAAGAGCAGAGAAACATTACTGGCCTGTAGCCTAGTACTCACCCTGACCTGGATGGCCCAGGCAAGCCTGATCTCATCAGATCTCAGAAGCTAAGCAGGGTCAGCCTTAGCTAGTATTTGGATGGGAGACCAGGGAATACCAGGGTTGCTGTGCTGAGGAAGGCACTGGCAAACCACCTCTGTTAGTCTCTTGCCATGAAAACCCCCAAAAGGGGTCGCCATAAGTCTGCTGCAACTTGACGGCACTTTACACACACACACACACACACACAGCCTAGTACTCAGCCTTTTCCCGATAGCTCAAGAAGTAGGGTAGGAGCCGGTAGCATCCTTTTGGCCAAGCAGGACCAATCATGACCCTCTCTCTCAGAAAGAGAACCGGAGAGATGGGAAAGTGACTCCTATTGTCATCCTACCTATTGCCCTTACAAGTATCCCAAGCAAGGAAGAGGCAGACTAAGCCACTGGGTCAGTCTTGTGCTACCTGGCAGCTGGAGGGGTATTACTAGGGTTCCCAGCTCCCTGAAGAAAAAATGCGCTGGTCCGTTAATAGAGGCTAAATGAGGTGTTATTTACCAGATGCCGTTCCATGCCACAAAAAGCTTCAGTTGCTCATTTCCACACATTAAAAAGGTAAAGGTAGTCCCCTGTGCAAGCACCGAGTCATTACTGACCCATGGGGTGACGTCGCATCCCAACGTTTACTAGGCAGACTATGTTTACAGGGCGGTTTGCCAGTGCCTTCCCCAGTCATCTTCCCTTTACACCCAGCAAGCTGGGTACTACTCATTTTACCAACCTCGGAAGGAGAGGGACATTTTTTCTCCAGATTGTTGGCAATCATAGACATTGGCCACCCCCACAGGAATTTATGGTAAGAGCGATTTTGGGGAGCCACTCCCCCAAATCTTACACCCATAGGCACACAATCAGACTTTTGTCCCAGTTTGGATTTCCTACCCAACCCTTTCCACATCTCTTCTCCTCCCATTATATTCCTATGTTGCCCTTCAGGTACAGAGCTTGTACTAGCAGGACCACACAAGAACTATTTGTGAGTACGCACTCCAGTCAATCATATGATTGTAAATGCTCAAGCAATTACTCACCAAAAGAATCTCTGATGTTGGAACCTGTTCTGTGGTGTGGAATTGTAACTGGCAAGGGCATGTGGCTCTAGTTTTGGGCAACAAGATAGTGCCTTCCGCTACCTGCAGATACATTCCCTATAGAATCATAGACTTGGAAGGGACCACCAGGGTCATCTAGTCCAACCCCCTGCACAATACAGGAAATTCACAACTACTTCTCCCACACACACACACTCCTAGTGACCCCTACTCCACGCCCAGAAGATGGCAAAAAACCCTCCAGGATCCGTGGCAAATCTGGCCTGGAGGAAAATTGCTTCCTGACCTTAAAGTGGTGATCAGCACTACCATGGGCATACAAGAAAGGGCCACGAGAGCCAAACACTAATGTAAATCTTTTTGCCCTCCCTCTCATGAACTGCCTAAGGTCAGCACCATCCTCTCTATGACAGCCCTTCAAATAGTTGAAGATGGTTATCATATCACCTCTCAGTCATCTCCTCTCCAGGCTAAACATACCCAGCTCCTTCAACCTTTCCTCATAGGTCTTGGTCTCCAGACCCCTCACCATCTTTGTTGCCCTCCTCTGGACATGTTCCAGCTTGTCTACATCCTTTTTAAATTGTAGTGCCCAAAACTGAACACATTACTCTAGGTAAGGTCTGACCAGAGCAGAGTAAAGCGATACTATCACTTTGCGTGATCTGGACACTATACTTCTGATGATGCAGCCCAAGATCACATTTGCCCTTTTAGCTACATCATACTGCTGACTCATGTTCAGTGTTTGGTCAACTAAGACCCCAAGATCCTTTATGCACGCACTACTGCTAAGACAAGTCTCACCCATCCTATAATTATGCATTCCCCAGGCAGTGGACAATGTCAAACAAGGGATCTGTTTTCCCTGAAAAAGTAGGGATGCTGCAAAAGTTTCAGCAAATCCATTTAGCAGTTAAACATACTCTGTTCAACAATGAGACTGTGAGCTGATCAGGGATTTCAGCTTGCATCACGTAACCGGAACAGATGGTGAACAAATTTGCAGCTGTCTATTGGTCAAAAGCCAAATCACAGCTCTTTGGGGGATCAGCTAAAAGTTGGGTTCTGCTCTGCCAGCAGTTTCCAGGATCCTAGCCTTGTAGTGCTGGCTGGACACAGGAAAGTTTCAGCTGGAATCAGATGCCATCTCACAGCTGTCTAGGGATTATCTGGGAAAGGGCTTCTGATCACACACATCTCATCACCCTAAAAAAATCACTAAGTGAAGGGGGAAGAGAAGTAATGCTTCTGAGAAGGAGAGAAGGAGGAAGAGAAGTAATGGTTCTGATCTCCTTACAGCAAAAGGGAGAGAAAGAGATTGTTTTCTTTTCTCTGCATCGCAAGCCAAGAGCTTGGGGTGGGGAAAAGAGGTGATCATTCCCCCGCAACTGAGAGCTTGGACTAGGGGAATCAGCAAGGCCTTTTATTAACTCTCCACCACATTTATTGCATCTCAAGAACTCTGGGACACAGCAAAGTTTCCAGGATAAGAGATCAGAAGCTGACTCCCAGCTGATCCCTTATCAGCTGAGAGTCAGCGACAGATGACTGCCAGTGGCCTGTTTATGGTTGCAAACAGCGGACCAGACCAGCCATTTTTTGGATTCAAAGGCGTGAGCCACACTGACAGGTGTGCAATCATCCCGATGCAAAAGAAGCTGAAAGCAGAACACTAATAAGTGCCATGTTGCTAAGTGACCAAGTGGGGAAAAGCAGGTGCAAAAGCATCCATAGTTGTTGTAGAGAAGCCAGTCATGTTGCTTCATGGTTAAGAGATTGATAAAGAAATATAAGAGCTCTACTGGATCAGACCAAGGGCCCATCTAGCCCAGCACCCCATATCGACAAGATACTTTTTCAAAACCCACATAGACATGAACACAACTGGTATTCAGAGAGATGCACTGCTTCAGAACATGGAGGTTTCGTTTAACTATTGCAAACCCATTTCCCCGAACATTTACTTGTTAATATCATTTTGAACGGTTTTATCTGATCCATTCATTATGATTACTGATTATGTTACCTTAAATATGGGATAAAACAAGACACAAATGTCTAAATAAACATGCAAAAACGCACTGCTGGTAAAACACAACCCTCCCCCACCCACTGTGATGATTGCTTCTGTACACCTGACTTTATGTTTAAAAGAAACAAGCTCTGGCAACTATCATAGGCATCTGCTTGACAATAAGCTTATGGGCCAGAGGGGTCCAAGGGAAATACTTGCAGTGAAAAGTTCCAATGCATTGCAGACTTAAGTCTGCAAAAGTCAGCAATGCATTGTATATACAACTGAGGGCTGTAAGCGTCATCTTAACAGCCCAACTGTGTGTTAAGTGCCATCAAGTCACTTCCAACTCATGGCAACCCTATGAATCAGTGCCCTCCAAAATGTCCTGTCTTTGACAGCTTTGCTCAGATCTTGCAAATTGAGGGCTGTGGCTTCCTTTATTGTGTCAATCCATCTCTTGTTGGGTCTTCCTCTTTCCCTGCTGCCCTCAACTTTTCCTAGCATGACTGTCATCTCATAATGTGACCAAAATACGATAGCCTCAGTTGAGTCATTTTAGCTTCTAGGGTCAGTTCTGGCTTGATTTGATCTAGAACCCACTGAGTCACTTTTTTGGCAGTCCACGGTAACACTCTCCTCCAACACCCCATTTCAAAGGAATCTACTTTCTTCCTATCAGCTTTCTTCACTGTCCAGCATTCACACCCATACATAGTAATAGGCAATAAGATGGCATGGATTAATTTATCCTTGGTGGCCAGTGACACATCCTTGCGCTTCAGAATCTTTTCTAGCTCCTTCACGGCTGCCCTTCCCAGCCCAACTACATACAAGTTTATTCAGAAACAAACGCCACCGGGATGTGGGGGAGTAAATTTTAAAACGGGATCCTAAAATGTTGAGCCACAGTGAGAATTCTGAATGCAGGCTCTAGACTGCACTCATCGAGCGCCCCTGTGACAGTACCCCAGAGATCTCCCGGTAATAATTGGCTTCCAGACTGCCAGGGAAGGAATTTGTGCCTAGCTACAAGCCTGCTCTGTGCACTGGGTAACTGGGCTAAGAGTCATGGAGTGTCAGAGTGAACGATAAACAATGATAGGAGAAACTGGATGAAACTGCAACTGTACAGAGTCGCCTTTCTGTCTGTAATACAATCAGATATGCATAACTTGTTGATGTATCGTCATAACTTGAATTTGGATAAATATCTCTTCCCCAGTATAATCGGGACTCAGAGATTTCTGCCCATTAGGGCCTCTGAGTCAGCAGCTGCCAATAAACGGTTTTCTTGATAACGATCTTGGGTCTCCCTCTCCCCCGCGAACCCCTGTTTTACTGCAACACCCCTCGCCTCTCTCTTTTGTTTTTAGATCCAGCGGAACAGTCACGTGCCTTGCCTGCTTCCGCAGCCGTCACGGCTGTCGAGTAGTAGGGAGAGAAGAGCAGGCGTCGTTGTGAGTGTTACTTACAGCTCTGGTCTCGTACAGCACCAGCTTCTGCACAGAGCTGATGATCGGAGCCGCAGCAGGCATGCTGGCGGAGGGGAGAGGGTCTTCCCCTCCGTCCGATGCCCCTCCCCAGACCCGCTGGGGCGTCACTTCTTTATCCTTTTGAGGGAGGCTCTGGCTTCATGAATGCTATCGTCACCAAGGAGAGGGTGGGGGGAATACTGAGAGCCACCTTCTCCTCTGCTCAGCCAACGGGAGACCCAATGAGAAAGGACGGCGGGGCGCTGGCTCCGCCCACAACCAAACCAGAAGCAGCCCGTCCGGCACAGGTCGCGCGCAGTCGCAGACGAACGACAAAGGGAGCGCAGCGGAAGATCACATGACAGCGCATGCTGCTGCGGCAGCCATTTTGGGTTTGGGATTCCTGCCCGTCGTCATAGAGAGGAGGAGTGTAGAGCGGACGTGTTATGCATTAAGAATGCAACGCGTGGCGGGAGCCAATACTGTGTTAATCGCAGCCGCCAGTAAGGCCCTCAATGTGGAGCGCCCTTCTTTAAGGATTGAGCCCCACTGAGCACAATTATGTCTAAATAAACATGCTGGGTGCAGGATGGCGCGCAGCCTGACCCTATTCGCTCGACAGTAAACGCCACTGGCGCCAACGCCACTTCACCCCCATGAGGAGTTGAATGGAAGCATCTCCACGCCAATGATATTTCAGTCTTCTGTACAAGCCGGCTTAGGGATGGTTCGAGATCGAAATGCGGGGTTAAAAATAAGCGCCCCCAGCCCACTCGAAGGGGCTTCTTCCCCTCGGCTCCCCCGCCTGACTTAAGGGGCTTCTGAAGCGGCGCTCGGGTCACGAGCGCTTCGTCGGCCGTTAACGGCCCAACCGCCGTGGGTGAACGTCGCCGCCGACCAGTTCAACCAAGCCCACGTTCAAAAACCGCCTCGGCTCCGTTGATTGGGTGAAGCGAGAGGGGCGGGGCGGGCGACGGTCTCCAAGGTTACGGGGGGTACACAAATCACTGCGGAGCTGTAGCAACCTATCACGCTCCAGGGCCGCTGGAGCCCCACTCACCGTAGGTAATCTCTGGATGTCTCCCTAGCTGTCTACCCCCTACTTACGTACTCAAGATTGCTCGATGCAGTTAACTCTAGAGGGGTAGCAATGAGAGGCCATTTACGCGTGGGAGGTTTTGCCTTGGATTTGCTGCTCTCTCGATGCACATTTTCCCCATTCGAATTCTCAAAACTCTGCACGGGGGCTGACGGTTGAGTTTTGAAAATTTGGATGGGGAAAACGTGCATCGAAAGCGTACAAATCCAAGGCAAAACCTCCCGTGCGTAAATGGCCTTAGTCTGTGTTGGAGTAAAATGTGCGGGGCCACCGGACTACTATTTATTAATGCGGATTAATAAACCACTTAAGAAAACTGTTTCTGGAAAGGAAACTCTACTTATGCTCTGGGAACTGATCAATGGCTTTTTGAGACAGTGACATAATTATTTTTTTTAGGATTGAAATGCCTGCCTACCTGTAAATTAAGCACACTTATAATAATTTTAGTAATAATCGTTGCCTTTGTAATGTAGGTGTAATGATGGCATCTCCTCAGGAAGAGCAGCCTTACCCCTTTGTAGATTTATGTGATGAAGATGAAGCTGACAAAGCGTTTCTTATGTCTAAGCCTACCTGCTTCCTCATCCTTGGAAAACCAGTAAGAGAATTTTTAATTTGATTAAACTTGGACCTCATGATTATTTTCTAGTGCTGTCAACTTTAATTGACGTAACATTTGTGTGTGTATTAAGTGCTGTCAAATCGCTTCGGAGTGATGGTGACCCTATGCATTAATGACCTCCAAAACGTCCTATCGTTAACAGCCTTGCTCAGGCCTTGCACACTGAAGGCCATCGGCTTTTATTGAGTTAGTCCATCTCATGTTGTGTCTTCCTCTTTTCCCATTGACCTCCCCTTTTCCTACCATCATTGACTCGTCCAGTGGGTCTTGTCTTCTCATGATGTGACCAAAGTACAATAGCCTCAGTTTAGTAATTTTCACTTCTAGGGAGAATTCAGGCTTGATTCTAGGGAGAATTCAGGCGTGGGGGTTAAGTGGCGTTGGTTTCAGTGGCGTTTACTGTCAAGGGAATAGGATCAGGCTGTGCGCCATCCTGCACCCAATCCCAAGTGTGTCTATGATAAACATAGTGTTCCACCTGCTGGAGTCAGAGCTGAGAAGGCCCTGGCCACAGCTGGGTACTTTTCGAGCCAGGGATCACCAGAAGATTTTCTCCAGATGAGCAAAGTGCTCTTTTGGGGTTGGGGGGGGGGAGTATATCAGGATACTGTTGAAATCTTGTGAGTTTCAAAAAAAGCTTGCAGTATGGAGTATGGGACTGCTTTGTTGAAGTATATCCAAAATTGGGGCTGCAGCACACATCTTGAGACCAATGGGATGCTTTCACATGGCTGGGGGAAAGTAAGGTGCATACAGACAGACATAAAAATAGATACCAGCATAGTGTTTTCCCCAGCTTTTTTGATTGAGACCATTTTCCAAATAATGAGTGTACCTGTTGCCATAGCAAATGCTGATTTCTTTATTTGCTGGCCTTATGCTTTTAGTGGGTTGTCTTCTTTCTATTTGTCTAAAAAGCATTGTGTGTATAATTGTGAATTTAAATAATTCTACTATGTCTGTCCCACGATGTTATTTCTTCCCAGCCAATCAATACAGCCGCATCCTCTTCAACCTGGCAATATTTGTTTCCCCTGAGCTTGATCCTCAATTGAAGACTGGGGACATGGGACAACCATGTGAAAACTGCCTGTTTCCGGTGTGGAGTGGCCCTGTGATGATGTGCATTTAGCTTAAACAATAGGGTGACCATGACTTGCTGGGTTTTCATTTTGCATCACTACCAGTTTTCTCAGCAGCAGGAAAAAAATTGCTTCAGTTTATATTTTTCCAGCATGAAACTCTCATAAATATAGGTGTATGTGACAGGGAAGACTGAATCAGATTGTTTTGGTTATTTTGGCCTCTAGGCTAGCAAGTTTAAAAGCATCCAATATTCTTTTGCTTTGAAAGTCATCAAGGACAGCCTGGGTACAGTTTCAGTTTATAATCAAGTATGTAAAATATACTATATTATATACCAGGGTAAAATGCAGAATTTCTGATCTAATGGCATCTAGCCTGAATAAATTTTCTAGTTGCTATTACAGGTAAGTTCAGTATGTCAATCTGTGTGTTTGCAACAGAGATTTGATGTATGGCAAAATCATTCTAGCTTTAAACTGTCTTTTTCATTTCAAGGGAGTTGGGAAGAAAAAGCTAGCTACAAAATTGGCACAGATTTGGAAATGCACACTCATAGATGGTAACTATTGTGCTCATTTGTTCTCATTCTATGCTATGCCTTTTGTATGCTTACTAATATTCCAGTGGTGCCTGCTGAGGTCTAAAAACACACCTACAGAAGCAGTACTAATGTTTACTGTAATGGAGAAGTAAATGTTTTGTGTCGGTCATAAGCATTTGTGGATAGTGACCATAATGTCACTATCATAACCATCATGACCATAATGGCATGACAAGATGCACACAATACCCATCTTTGGAGCACTTTTGACATTGAGAGTTTGATAAAGTGTAAATATTTCTTATGTGACGTGATTGCTCACATGCTCTTTACAACAATAACAAAAACCCAGTGCATTTTACTCCTCCTATGCAATACGCCCCCCCCCATCTAAAGATTTTATTATTTGGGAATTTGTTGAATAAACAAAAGGCTTCTTCCCGAATGTAGCATAGGTCCCAGCAGTACATTTATATTATAATATCACCATGCAGGATTGGCCTAATATTGTCATAGCCTCATTATGTTTACACGATCAAAAGCAAATCTGATCTATGACTGAAACTCTAGCAGAACAATTTGCTCTATTCGACAAAGTGAAATTCCCTATAGGATCACTGTATTGGGTCTTACAAGTGAACTCCAACATTGACTGAACAGGCTGCAGTCTGCTTTTATCTGGTGAAACAGCAAAGGAAACAGCACCTTGTCAAATGTTTCTGCCAAAAGCTAAGGGTCACTGACCATAGTAGTTATTGTCTTCATTGTAGGAAGAAATGTGAAAATATTTTTGAATGACCACATTGGCATTTGAGCTCTTCAAGTATAAGTGACAGTTAAATCAATGGATATTAAAACAGGACACAGAATATACATATATTTAGCACCTTGATATGGTATTGCTTTGTGCCGTTGAACAGATCAGGGAGACATTGGGTGGAGGAAATAATTGCTGCAGCATCTCTTGTTGCTGAGAAGTGATTAAGGGAGATATGCATTCTTTTGGGGGTGTAACTAGTTAACTTCGACATCAGCGCAACGGAGGCAAGACCAAGGTCTGCATTGGGAGTTGACATGCCAAACCCACCCAGATATGCTGGGTTACCTCCCATTGGCCAATAAGAGAAGTGCCTAGAAGCTGTGGAAAAAGCAGAAGCTAATAGAATTACACTCCGCTGCCCCTTCCAAGCATCTTACTCAAATGGCCAAGAGGCCCCTGCAATATTACAGTGATTCCTTTAATTAATTTTTTGTTCCTTTTAGACCTGCTAATACCAATGGGGATAGAATGTCATACATCACAACATAGTCATTATTGTGGTAGGAAAGGAGCCACGGTTGGTGATTGTGACAATGAGAGAGAAAACAACAGCTATTGGGTGGGAAATGTGTCTGTGATGGGGGTAGGAGAGAAGGGAGTTGCAGTGCACACAAAACACACCTATGAAAACTCACAGCTGGCCATAGGCAGATCATAATTGCCCAGGGGACTCAGGCTTTGGGGATAGTTAATTTACTTAGCTCTTCGGGTGGAAATAAAGAACTTGCTCACCCAAGTAGGGCTGATTTGGCATCCGCAGGATTCTGCATAAAAAGTTGATACTGTGAGGACGCATGGCAAATTAACCAGTTTGTTTCCCAAAGAATGATTTCTGTAAGGTCTTTTATACATGGGTTGTTTCTGTGGTGATCACGCCTGACTGCTTCAGGGCTTCGTTGTCATTATGCACATCTTTTCTGATCTTTAGAAGTCACTTCGCTCTCTCCCCACGTTTTCCCTGCTTTTTCTTGATGCCGCCAGAAACAGCAGTGACGTCGTAAAAGTTGTGCGGAGTGAAAATGAAGCCCCAAAGTGATCAGGGGATGATCGTGATGGAAACAACCCGTGCATAGGAGGCCTAAGATTCTGCCCCTCCATCCTTACAGTGATTTCTGAGTAATTGCATGCATTTGTGCTTTCAAAAGATTTTCAGTCTCAATAGACTGCAATAGATTTTTTCATTCAAACGAAGGGAAGTAACTTACTTTAGCGGGTTTGATAATAACTGCAGTCTTTGCAAACCTTGGTACGCTTGTTACCTGTATTTTTTTTAGAAAAACAGGGGAGCCCTCTGGTGGCTAAAACAGTACTTCCATTTTTTTCTGAAAATTAAATCCTTAATAAGATAGTTTTAGATCAGTTTGGTTACGTTTGGACTCTGGTAAAGTTACAGCATCAAGCTATGTTAATGTCCTTGTGTTCATTCAGATATAGGTTAGTGCTTTCCATTTTAGCTAAGAACAATGACATCTAAGCTGAAATAGGGGACATCTCAGACAGCTGTTTTATTAGCTATTTACCGTATTCATTGTATTGTATTTAATGTCTTTATATTCTGCCATTCTACTAAGCTGTAAAACCCTGCTGATTGCCAGCAAGCTATCCTGAACAGTGCCCAAGTTGGCTCACAGCAGAAGGGCACTTCCACTCATGCAAGAGGAGAGGGATAATTTTTACCAGTTCTTCCTTGTGCAGCATCCTTCACCATTCTTGAGTTTTCCAGCCCTCAAGTGTGGCTTCTGGGGACTACTCAGAGCTGCAGCAGGAAGGAAGAGGCAGGAAAGCTGTGTTTCACAAGCTGAGCTCAGCTTGCAGTTTTCTAAGCCGATGTAATGCAAGGAAACCAGGAAACAGAAATGCTAGGAGTATGCCTGCAGATATTTCTCCACTGAAATAGTGCCCATGATTCCCTATTTAGTTTTGGATCTGAAACTAAACAGGGAATTTGGGGCACTGTTACAGTTCAGAAGCATTCACATGCACACCCTTAATAAACGTATTTCCTGTTTTCCACAGTTCCATTTTTTGTAATACCCAGTGTGAAACTTGTACATATCATTGTAGGGTAGAAATGTACAACTCCCCATATACAGACAATTTCTTTCTACAGTTCACTGCAGAGGAGCAGTTGTAGATGGCTAGTATTTGGGAACAGAATTATAAACTGAAGGCTAACATAATTCTCTGTTGCTATTTAATCACTATTTAAAGTTGTATAAATGATTCTGTGCATTTTTGACAAAATTACATGTACTTACATGTACATCATAACTTCAGAACAGTTAAAATTTTCTTCTGTCTGATGTATCACTTTTAGTTTTGGAGCTTATAGATGAGAACATATCAGCAAGCACAGCATATGGACTCGAGGTAAAGTCTAAATTTCATTTGTTTGTAAATTGTTTTCTGGACTGACTGAGGCTCAGTTGCATGCATCTGATAAAGCTTATGCTTCAATAAATGTATCAAAGTGCCATAAGACTCTTTTTTGTTCTTTGCTGCAACAGGCTAAGATGGCTACCAATGCCATCCTAAGAAGTAGGATTGCTAGGTGGTCAGGGGCCTATTGGGTTCTGGCCAACAGGAGGAGGTGAACTGCTCTGCAGCCAGCTGTGATGATTTTGCTAAGCACTTTGCGGGTAAAATCTCTTGCATCCTGTGAGGAACTGTCCCCTTGGGCCCCGCCTCTTAGCCCCGCGGCCTGGCCGGCTTGACTTGGAGAGGGCTTCCTTTGGCCTCAGAATGGGCCTCCTGAGAGGATTTCCTTCCCTCCTCTTCAGCCCACAGTCAGTTCCTGCTCCTCTGAGCCACCAGAGGGCAGACTTCCTCCTCCTCCACTTCCTCCCCGGCCTTCCACCCCCTCCCGGTCATATAGCCAGCCAGGCTCCCAGGGGTCCCGCCCCTTCCCCATCCTCCCCTTCTGTCTGACAGGAGCTCTACCAATCGGCCCCTGGCAGCTCCGTCTGCCCGCCCTCCCCCTCAGGGGACCCAGCTGATCGGCTGCTCGTGCTCCGCCACCTCCACTCGTGCCTTCTCGCCCCTCCGGCCCTTCCCCACCCGGCTCCTCCTCCGCTGGTGGATTCCGCCCCAGCGTCTGGGCTACCGGAGGTGTCACCCTGCCATCCCTGCCACCGCCGCCCGGCCCTGGCCCTCCCGGCCAAGCCGTCAATTCTCCCGGGGCTTCCGCGGGCCACGGAAACGTCGGCCCCGCCCCCTTTCCCCGGGCCGGCTTCGTCTCCTCCTGCCCGGTAAGCGCGCCACTGGGCAGTCCCGCGACCGGGGCTGCCCCGGGCGTGGGACACATCCATTCCAACTTGGACGCTGCATTAGCAGCAACAGGATCAGATGGTCTGAGGGTGCCAATTTGTCCAGTTATGTGGAACACCTTTCAGCTTGTCCAGCCTAAGGATGTGGACAGGATTCATGGAAGTTTGTGACCTATAACCTGCTTGTATGATCCTTCCCCTCCTGGCTGCTCAGATCTGCTGGAGGGCGGAGGGCTGGCAGACAGTAATTGCCTCCCCAAAAGAGGGAGTAGTCGCTTCTGCCATGAAGCAGGCAGTGGTGTCTCCACTCCTAAAGAAACCTACTCTGGACCCAGGAAAGTTGAATAACTACCCTCCAGTCTAAAATGTACCATTCCAGAGGAAGATGATTGAACAAGTGGTGGCTGGACAACTCCAGAGATTCCTGAATGAAGCAGATTGTTTAGATCCATTCCGATATGATTTCAGGGCTGGTTATGGGACTGAGATGGCCTTGGTCGCCCTGGTGGATGACGTGTGCCGGGAGGTAAACCGGGGGAGTATGGCCCTGTTAATTCTCTTGGACCTGTTGCCTGCTTTCAATAACATCAATCATGGTATCCTTCTGGATTGCCTTTTGGGATTGGGACTGAGAGGCAGTTTTGCGGTGGTTCTGGCCCTACATCGAGGGTCAGTTTCAGAGCGTAGTGCTGAAAAACTGCTGCTGTGCCCTTTGGCTTATGGGTTTCCCCAAGGTTCCATCTTGTCCCCCATGCTTTTCAGCATCTATGTAAAGCCGCCAAGAGAAGTTTTCCAGAGATTTGGGCTGAGATGCAGAGATATGCAGATGACACTCAGCTCAATCTCGTGTTACCAGCAGATCCCAGGGAGACTGTAGAAACCATGGACAAGTACCTGGAGGCAGTTTTGGAATGGATGAGGGCTAACAAGCTGAAACTTAACCCTGACAAAACAGAGGTGCTACTGGTGGGTGAAGGGTCTGACCCAGGAAATGGGTTATCCCCTGTTCTGGATGGGGTTGTACTCCCCCTAAAGGAGCAGGTTCATAGCTTGGGGTGCTTCTGGACCCAGGATTCCTGTTGGATAAACAGGTGGCAGCGGTGGCCAGGGATGCCTTTCACTAGCTTTGGCTGGTGAGCCAGCTGTGGCTCTTCCTGGGCAGAAAAGATCTGTGATGCTGTATGCCCTCAAACAACTAGGTTAGATTACTGCAATGTGCTTTACGTGGGGCTGCCCTCGAACACTGTCTGGAAGCTACAGTTGGTACAGAATGCTACAGCCAGAGTATTGACTGGAGTGAGTCATAGGGACTAGAAGACTCCAGTCTTGTTCCATGTACAGTGGCTTCCAATTTGCCTCTGGGCTCAATTCAAGATGCTGGTATTGACCTATAAAGGCCTGTACAGCCTGGGACCACCATATCTTAAGGACTGCCTCCTCCCATATGAACCTACCCATGTACTCTGGTCATCTTCGGGGGCCCTGCTTGGCTTGCCCCGGCCATCTAAAGCTGGGTGGGTGGTGACCTGAGAAAAGGCCTTCTCTGTCATGGCACCAAAACTTTGGAACTCCCTCCCTAAGGAGATTTGTCTGTCTCTCTTTATCAGTGTCTTTCGCCAGCAGGTGAAGAGTTTTTGTTTCATCTGGTATACCCCCAGTAATGGTTACTGGTCCTCCTTCTAGTGTTGTTTATGTGTTTCTAATTGAACTTTTTAATAATTTTAACTGTATTTTTAATTGTTTAAAAGTTTTTTTTAATGTTCACCAACTTATGGACCCTGACAAAAATGTTTTAAATAAAATAAATAATTGCTTGTGGGGAAATGTCCTTTCTGTGTAAAAAGGTATCGGTAGTTCCCTTTGCAAGCACCGGGTCAGTAATGGGGTGATGTCACCTCACGACGTTTACTAGGCAGACTATGTTTACAGGGTAGTTTGCCAGTGCCTTCCCCAGTCATCTACACTTTACCCCCAGCAAGCTGGGTACTCATTTTACCAACCTCGGAAGGACGGAAGGCTGAGTCAACCTACCTGAAACCGACTTCCGTCTGGATCGAACTCAGGTCGTGAGCAGAGCTTTGGACTGCAGTACTGCAGCTTACCACTCTGCGCCATGGCTTAGTGTTTAGAAATGGGCAGCTGAAACTTTTCATGGCATAGAGGTAAATAATTTCACCTGGTAAATAACATCCCATTAATATAGTTTCAGCTGGATAGCCAAGTTAGTCTGCAGTAGAAAAACAAGATTCGAGTCCAGTAGCCCCTTTAAAGACCAACAAGATTTCCAGGGTGTGAACTTTCCAGAGTCAAAGCTCCCTTTGTCTGATTAAGCCTCTGTTAAAGAGGGAGGACATTATTTTTCTCCAGGTAGTTGGCAACTCTACTAAGAAGAGTTACATCCTTCTAATTTATTTTATATATTTTTATCCTATTTTTCACCTTAATGGAGACCTAAAGCTGCTTACAAAAATGTAACTTAAACAAATTTACATACACAGTATATTAAAAAAGTAAAGAAGACATCCTGGGATTATATTCACCATGTCAATCCAGCTGACCAAGGCCATGAGCTATAATCCACAGGTAAAGAGCCCTTTGGCTCTTACCCTTGGGTCATGCTCAAGGGTTCACACCCCCAGTCACTCCCAGACTATAAACACCTGCAGCAGGAGAGAGAAAAAACACTCAACCTGGAGGTTTCAAGCTGGCAGTCCATTGTAAGCCCATTGACTTCAATGGATTTACAAGGATGTAATTATGTTTAGGATGACACTGTACCACGCTAGAACGTTAAAGGCTGTTCATTTCAAAGTTAATCTCAACAGCAGTCATGTTTACACGTTTTTGAGAGGGTTCGCTGTAAAGCACTAGTGGCAAGACCGGAAGAATTCTGTATTTTGTGTGGTACCTCATTGTGGCTGCACTTTTTAGAACACTTTCCAGTAAGTAATCACCATTTAATTAAATGGGACATACTTCAAATTAGGCTCGCTAAGGATTTCTCCCTGTGTATATTATGTGTATATTGATACTATGCTTTATATTTTTTTACTTTAGAGTAAGGATTTGCTTAATCAAGGTCAAAGTGTTCCTGAAGAATTGATTGTAAAGATGCTTCTGAACAAAATTGAAACACCAGAGGTTATTCACTTTGGTATCTATTTTCTTCTTTATCTTGTCTGTAAGAATGCTCTACTGTAGGTGCATATACATGTGTATCATTCTATAAAACCAGAACATGTGATTTATTTTAATTTTAGATTGTATGTTAGATACTTAATAGCCTTGGAGGGGAAATACCCATAGAGTTAATTTCTTTGATGTTTTATAAGTAACAATGCATCAAATAGCATATTCAGTATAAAGCAATCAAGATGGGTAACTAAATCCTCTGACACCAGTGCACTGCTGATGCCAGTGTGGCACTGACCTCACTAGACCGTATTCTGTGCCCACTCTACAGTGGAGAAATATGTGAAAGAAACACCACTCTGTCAATTGCACTGGAGACCATAGCAACCCAGCTGCAAGCCACCAATCACAGAATGGCATGTTGACTAAACCCCCATGAGAAAAAGATGCAAACAGCCAATCAATGCCCGCTAATGTGGCCACACACCACTGTGGCTGGTTTTTCAGGTTGGGTTCTCCCCCCCCCCTTTTTTTTTTTCTTGTTTATTGGCCACACACCCCTGTGGCCAGATCACACTTTTCTGGGATTCGCTGTAGTTGGAATATCAGCCAAAGCTGATAAAAGACACTATATGCCACATAGGAGACCTGAGCATCCGTCCAAAGCCTAGGATCCAGCAGTACACCCAAGCTAAAACCTGGAACTTCAGGCAGAGTGCAACCGATTCCAGGAGTGGCTCGCTTTTTAGTGCTTGAGCAGCTTTGTCGCTGTCCAACATCAACTTAGTCTTGTGTGGATTGAGCTTTAGTTTACTCGTCCTTATCCATCCCATTAACTTTTCCAGGTACTTCTTCAGGACATCCAAAGACCCACTTGACTCAGCTGATACAGAGAAATGGAGCTGGGTGTCATCCACATATTGGTGGCACCTCACTCCAAACCCCTGGACAGTCCCTCCCATTGGTTTCATGTAGTTGTTATACAGCATGGGGTAGAAAGTGGACCATTGCAGGAACCCACAGCAAAAATGCTATGAGGCCAAGCAGTAGTCCCTTAGCTCCATTATCTGGAATTGGCCAGTCACGTAAGAGCAGAACCAATAAAGCATGGTACCCACCCCACTCCCAACCTAGCCAGTCTCTCCAGAAGGGTACCACTGTTGGTGACCTCTCAATGGCTTTCACTGCCCCAGCTGAAGTCATCAGTCAGGGTGATTAAGACTACTTCTGTCTTACTGAAAGAAAATCCTGCCATTCTTTGTAAGGTCAGAATTACTAAATCCAGGTGTAAATATTTTCTTTTTAAGGTCAGTCGTCTGATTTTATCCCCTGTTTATGGTGTAAATAAACCCATAAAGTATGATGTACACATCGTTATTTGTAATATTATTTCACTAGTTTCCTTTTTTATTTTTTATTTATGAACTATTTAGAAATTTATAGTTCTTTATCTTGTGGAAAACGTTACAGCCAATGTTACATCTAAGACTGTATGTGGCAGTGTTAAGAAACCCAGCTGTGTGAACAAAACCATGCTTGAAGAAATAAAGTAATAACACTGTGCATGTAACAGGTTTATAGAAAATTATCTATTGCAGGGGTCCCCCAACCTTTTTGAGCCTGTGGGGCACCTTTGGAATTCTGATTCAGGGATATGTGCAACCTCAAAATGGCTGCTACAGGAGGCAAGGCCAGCCAAAAATGGCTGCCACAGAAGGCAGAGCCCCACACACAGAGGAAGCACGAGTGCAAGGGAGAAGTGGGGCAATTTTAAAAATACCCTGGGAAAGAGGAGTGAGGTAGAGTAAAACCACCACTATGGTGGCAGCTGCTGCTGAAACAATATTATTTTAATCTGCATAGGCAATCAGAAGCCCTGCTAGGCAAAGCCCACAAGGCCTACCTACTATCTAAAAACACTTGATGGGCACCAGGAAAGGTGTTGGTGGGTGCCATGGTGCCCACGGGTGCCATGTTGGGGACACTGGTGTATCACAACAGCCTATATTGCCCATAACTGGGTAAACACCATTCTTTTGACTTTCTACCACTTATCTAGAGCGCTTTTAAAAATACTGATTATATACACATTTGTTGCTGTCACATGTCCATCTAATAGCTGTATCAATTTAGTGTAGTTTCTGCTATTTTCAAAAATACATGTTTAATAGGATTTGTTTTTGTTTGTTTTGCAGGCTATGTTCTCTGTGATTTTCCTTCTCTTTCTGAGGAATACATGACTATAACAGAACAGATAGAAATAATTAGAAATTTAAAATTAAAACCAGATTTCTTGATTAATATTAAGGTAATGTCAGTTTTGATCATCTCATACATCATTCTGAACATGTAATTCCTGTAGTGTAGGAGTGGAATAGTTGTTTTCTATATTTAAGTTTTCTTTAAAAGCTTGGGTGCTTTTTACAATCCTTTTTCTACAGTACAGACACCTTTCATTTAATCAATTGCTGAGCTCCCAGGCAACATTTCTCCCAAACCACTGCATTCTCATTTTTCCCAAGCATCATCCTGATATTTTATATTGTTGGTTTGTAACTATATTTAGAGCTTGTACTACACTTTTAAGATGTGGACTGCCAAATCACTCATTTTTTTTAGCCTCACCCCACCCTAGATGTACCATTTCCTTTTCTAAAATGTCCCTCTGCTATAGAGCTCCTGGAATTAAAACTTTAGCAAATTGGTTGTCAGTTTTGCTTTATTTTCCCCCTATTAGTGTATATTGCATCTAGTCCTGATACAATTTGGATATTCCTTTGGAAAAATGGCATTCCATTGCATGGAGACTTCTTATTGCAGAATGATCAGTGAACCAGGCTAGCATTTGTAAGTGTTTGTATAGTGTTAGCAAAAAATTATCTTTGTTATTGTCTTGAAGTGACCTATGATTCTCTTCTTACAATCTGAAGATGTTGGTATGCTTTAATTTTACAGAAGTATAAGTGTGAGATCAACAAGCAGCTGAGGCTCTTAACATCACTAGGAGAGAGAAGTTACTTTCCAAGACAAAAACGAATGAAACTTGTTATTAAAAATGCAGATCTGCAGAAATTGGGTGCTGTAATCCTGATCATAACTGTTTAGCAAATTAATCTTGTATTCAAGGAACATTTAATCTAGGGGCTTCATGCTTTTATAGTTCCTAAACTATTCAGTACTCACCATTGTAGGGGCACAATATCGGAGACCAGTATAGTTCATATTCCTTTGAATTTTCACTGTGACATTCTTGTTGTTATGTCAACAACAATACTTCTATTTTTAACTAGTGTCCTGACTATGATTTGTGCCAAAGACTCTCTGGACAAAGACAGCTTCATTCAACAGGGCAAATATTTCAAAGATATGAATGGGATCCTGATATTATTGAAAAACGAAGGAAAAAGAAGAAGGATCCAAATAAAGCTGGGGAAGAAGAGGAGGAAGCAGAAGAAGAGGAGGAGGAAGAGGAGATAGCTGAGGTAGATCAGTTGAACATGCAGTATCAAGAATATTGTGAAAAACTTATAGCGTAATCCTGAGAGGGGGGGGACATAGTTGGGGTGGGCCCAGGGACGGCCCAGCCGCACTGCCTCCTGAGTGGCTTGCTGCCTCAGTGCAGCAAGTTGAAAATATTATTTTAAACTGCATGGAGCTACACCTCCCTTTTGCTGGTGCAAGTTCACGCCAGCAAAAGGAGGCATTCCCGGGGTGAAAGGCCCCAGGAATGCCCTCCTTTGGCACCAGCGCAAGCCCTTGCACCAGGAGAACGCTGCCAGCAAGGCTGTGCTGGCACCTGTGGCTCATGCTGCCTCGCTGCTCCCCATAGCTAGTGTAAGTGGCTCTGTGCTGCCATTTGTGCCAGTTTAGCCAGTGCAAGTGGCACTAATGCCAGTACAGGGGTCACGCTGGCTCCTGTCCCCTTCCCCCCCTTCAGGATTGCTCTTAGTCATTCAGGAAAAGATTGAGGAATAAGTTCTGTTGGTAACTGAAGACAAAATCTATTCCTCAATAGAGGTAAGTATAAGAATATTCAAACAAAATGTCAGATACTTTCCCAATAAAATGAAGTTGCCATGCAAATTATTAAGTGAGTGATAAAGTTTATTGTCTTGGCCGAAGGCCATCACAATCCACCATACAAAACAGTAAAATAACAAAAATATCATAAAATAACATTACATGCAAATTATTAAATATCTTATGAACATATACAATGAATTTATAACCATGAGTGTGCTCAATTATACTATACATGACATGGAAGAATTTTCTTCTTGCCAGGTAAATTATTCAGGTTAATACTAGATGAAATGGAGATCACAGATCTCTGTTTGTCTTAAAAAAATTATTTATTTAGATATCCTACCTTTTTCTCCATTCAGTTGGTTCTAAGTAACTAACAACAAAATTGTGTTGTGCCAATTGGCGCACACTAAGTTATTAAAAAAACAAAAAACAAAATCACTTCAACCAAAAACAACAAAATATTTACTAATCCTCTGAAAGCAGGCATCAGCTGGACAAATTAGCCTTCAAAACCCCTCTTGAATATAACTGATATGTAGTGCTTCCTGAAGATAGGTGCTTTTTTAACCTCTTCTGGAAGGTCATTCCAAATGGAGTGCTCCACCATGGGAAATGCCCATGATCTGAAAGTCTTCTGTGGGAACAGCCAGAAGAAATTGCTGGGAAGTCTGTAGCTGGTACACAGGCTCATATCAGTAGATATGGTCCTTTAGGTATGTGGGTTGCAGATCATGAAGTGCTTTAAAGTTAAAAACCTGTGCCTTGAATTGAACTCAGAAACAGGGGACCAGCGAAACTCTTATAAAATAGGTATGATGCAGTCAAACCTACATGTTCTAGTCAACAAACAATTGTACCAGTTCAAATTTCCAGGTTTTGTCTTCAAGAACATGTTGTACTATAGCTGCGTAGAGCTGCACAGGGAAGAGGAGAAAAGGTTTAATTCTTTCACATCCTTATGACTCCCCAATCTGGGCCAGAGGCCTGCACAGCCGTAATTATGCTTTAAAAAATGCTGGAAATATCTAGCCATAGATCTCCCAACATCTTGTCTGTTTCGGCACTTGACTGATTGAACTCATATCCGTATGACGAAGGCTTAGGGTTGGGTATAAACCCTAAGACTTCCAAGCTGGATTCTCATTATGTCTGAATGTAAGCTTACAAATACATCAGCCCTGGCTGTCAACAGTACAATGGGATCCAGATCTCACTAACCAGTTCTCTTGTTGTCCTCCTGTTACCTTAACTGATGTTTAACTCAGGACTGGAGCAGTCCTCATCATACTGTTTTTGGAAATTTTTAAAAAATTTACTAAGTAGGTTTTTTCTGCATACTGAGGGGAATCCCTCCCCAGCATGCCAAATCCCCTACCATGTCTGTCAGTGATCCCATTTCATTGCATTATTTAACCATCAAGTTTGCTATTAGAGGGAGTGTGGACAATGGTGATCATGAAGCCAAGTAAGAATCTTTTTCCTCTTAGGCAGCAGCAGATCAGTATATGCTGGCAGAAATTTTACCTCATTTAGTTCAGAGACCAGAAGATTTTTTAGAAAATGTACAAATGAGAATTGAGGTCTACAGGGATACTGTGCTACATCTTTTAGAGGTAAGTACAAAATAGGTATTGGATCCAGCAGAGGATGGGAGGGGGTTCCATTGATTCCCTTCTTGCATTGCAGAGCTTCAGCTTCTCCCCTCATGTTGTTCCTAGGATTATCAGGTCCAGGTTGGGAAACACCTGGAGATTTTGAAGGCGGAGCCTGAGGAGGGCGGGGTTTGGAGAGGGGAGGGACTTCAATGCCATAGAGTCCAATTGCCAAAGTGGCCATTTTCTCTAGGTGAAGTGATCTCTATCGGCTAGAAACCATTGTAATAGCGGAGGTCTCCAGCCACCACCTGGAGGTTGGCAACCCTAGGTGTCCAGTTCTGCCCTGCACAAACTGGAAGTGATGTACCACACATGCAAAACTCTACAGTTTTACTGATTTCTGATTCCCCCCCCCCCATTTTCCCCTACTGCCCTAAAAAGCAGTGGCAGGGCTGCTGGTGGGAGATGTCCTGCCAAAGTGGGAGACTTGGCCTACCTAAGTAGGTTACTGTACCTGGTCTGTTCTGAGGTTTAATGGAAGCTGGAGGGATGAGAAGGGGGTTGAGGGGATGCATATCCATCTAGCCAGGAAGGGATGCCTCAGACAATCCCCTCCCTCCACTCCAAGCTCCCAACTTCTGTGATGCCCATGCAGAGACACTTCATGATTCTGCGCTTTGGTTTGAGATTGGATTCCTTGCTGTGGTGTGGGGCTTCTCTGTTGCCCTTTGTGGGTGTTTGCCTGTTGTGCTCGCTTGATGTTGCCTTTGTGTTGTCTTTGTCTTTGTTGTTTGTGCCTTTTTTCTTTTCCCTAGGCTATATCCCTGTGTATTTGCAGGAGGTAGAGATGGATGGGTAGTGTCTGTGTGTTTGAGGTCTGTGTTTAGCTGTCTGATTTGAGAGGGCACTTCATTGCCATTTATACTTGGTTGTGGGCTGTGTGTATCATTTGCCTCATGGATTAGTACACTGACTGTTCATGGATGGCTGAATATGTCCTTTTTATTTCTGTTTTCATTATTAACTGTTTGGGACCATGTATTTATGTTGCTGGTAGTGATGATTAATTTGTTTCTTTGTGCATTTTAGACAATAACTCTATGTACAATGTACGTCGTATATATATGTGTGTATATATGTCTATAATAAATGTATAATGTTAATGCTGATTTATGAATAAACAATGTTGGGGGGGAAGTCGACTTCATGGGAAAATTTGGCACACAAACATTTGGAAAATTTGGGCAAAAATAACAACCAATAATTCACACAATGGAGAAGCAACATAAAAGCCAAATATTCTAATCAAACCAGCAACCTTATGACATTTGATTGCATCCTCTGACTAGCATTGTAGTTTAAGATCTGGCCTTGGGTTGGATCAAGGAATGGCCCTGATGTGTCAAAGGGAGAGAATAATATTGGCACTCTTGACTCCACAACACCCCTTTCTTTGCTCATTTCTGAGCTGTGTGATTGGTTTGTGCAACTGGATTCATTTCTAGAAAAAGACCTCTGTATTAATAGTGTCTTTAAAACTGTAGTTGTACTATATTATACTTGGCAAGAAATTTAGTGTGTTGTGCTGGTGCAGACAGATCATATTGGCTCAAAAACTCATGGGAAGTTTTTCAAATGTTTATTCATGGAAAGTTTTGCCATTAGATTTATTTGGAACAGAATCAATTCCAATGCAATATTTTCCCAATCACTGTTCTGATTTTAAAAGCACTCTTTAAAATATTCAGGAATTAATGGCTGAGCAGGATTCCCAGTATCTTATTGAACTTGATGGGAATAAATCTCCAGATGAACTCTTTACAGTAAGTACATAAAACAAATTGCATGTTACAAAGAAGCCTGATTTATTGTTATAGCCCATTCTGTAATTTCAAGAATATCTCTGTTTAAAATAATAGTTGTACTATATCAAGCAAATTTGTCATAGCTGTGGTTATGCTCAATGTCAGTGAACATTGAACAGTTGCATAATGATACACTTGTAGCTTTTATCCATTGAGCCCATGTGATTAACTTTAAGAGCAAGCTAGTTCAGAAAATACTTAGATACACAAATCTTCACTGAACTGGTTTCTAGGTCAGGTTAATCATCTCTGTCTTCTGATAAATGGAGATAAATATATTCTCAATAATTTTTTCATGCTTATAAGCCTTAATTCCAGCTATCAGAATAGAAATCTTTTACCAGTGAATATATGGATCAGTCCACTGGTCTATCTAGCTCAGTATTGTCTTTGACAGGCACCAGTTGCCTAGGGTCTCAGTTGGAGATGTTTGCCAGCCTTGCTACTTAAGATGCAGTAATGAGCTGCCAGCTAGAGATTCAGCCAGGGACTGTGCATGCAAAGCATGTACTTTACCATAGAGGCATGGCCCCTTCTCCTCTGTTCAATGTAGACTAAATTATTATGTTTGGAATATGATGTCCAAAAGTGTTTTGTTACGTATGCAAAGATTATAATTTCATCATGGCTAATTCAGATAAATATGTGATACAAATGTATGCTCTTTATTCCTGGCCAGGGAGCTGTTGGTTAGACCCTTTGCGAGATAAGTGATCAACAGGAAGCTACATGGTCCCAAATCATTCTTTTATTTTGCAGGCTACATGCATCCAAACAGTTCAATGTACTCACAACCTGAATAGAAGGCATCTGCATTCGTTCTTTTGATAAGAGTTCAGTTGTAGCTATCCGTGAAAGCATAATGAATTCTCAAACCTCTCTGCTCCTCTAATCTCATTAACCATAAAAAAGGCGCTTACTTTTCCTGGGCAAATTAGAGCCTAACGTCTGACCAATCAGTGAACTAATACTGAAACATGTGACTACTGGATTTCCTAAACTACAATAATTAGCATGCACCTTTCTTAAAGGGCAAGTACTATTTTCTAGCATATTACTAATACAAACCTGTGCTGTGACTTACTAGAAAATCTACTAACAACTCTGCGTGGGGGCAGCACTCTTATTCAAAGTTTCATGAATGCTGGGATGCTTACACACATCTGCTGCAGAAGGTGCTTCCCTGCTTACTTAAACAGAGAGAGCAGTTCCACCCCATTGAAAGAATGTACGTGCAGAGAGAGGGAACCTGTCTGTCCATTGAAAAGAATCTCTTAGGAGCAGAAGGCCTGAGTGTACACGTCGCACCTGCAACAGATCACAAGTTTGAGGCACTACACTATAAATTAAAATGATTGATGTTTTTGAATTACACTGAAGCAAGTTCCCATATTCCTGCTGACTCTATGTTTTATAGCATACAGCCTTTATTAATTCAGTCATTAAATGATAATATATTCAATATGCTGTTGTTTATTTAGGCAGTAATAGCCCATCTTCAATCCATGGGCCTGAGAAATGGAGCTATTCTAACCAGACTTCAAAGTGCAGAAGAAGAAATGATGGAAGGACTAGAAAATGTAAGGCTGATATTTGCTTGTGTTGCGATTGGTTGGCTGTAGTGATAGCGCATGACTGCAAGAAGGGCATTGCTGTTATATACCTAAGAAAATAATTTCACATTTTGCAAATGCAGATGTACAGCAGCACTGGAAGAATATAAGCAAGGAGGATAACAAAGAGTTGATCCTGACTTTTCAGCTTACCACTGTTCATTGTTTTCTGTCACTTAATTTTTATTCCATGTTTGTGCTGTTGTTCTGAATGCCAGCAGACCTGAGGGCCAGAAGCAGGTGGCATAGTCAGATAGCAGTCCGAGGATTAATACCAGGCTGTTCTAGGTTTGGACCCAAAATGTCGGTATCAAAAGTGAAGTCCAAATTCTAAGTCAAATGCCAAAGCACTCTCTGCTAGAGGGAGCTCATTATTCTCATCTCTGTCAGCCAGCAGAGCTCTTTGTAGTGCTTATAAACTTGCACTTCTGTGCTCGAGTAGGAATGTTCTGCACTTTCAGCAGCACCACTCCAGTGGCTGTGGAGGGCTGCTGCTGGACACAGGTGACTCGCCTGCCCTGGGTGGCTGTTGCCACAGGGGACTTTCATCTGTCTCTGCCTGCTCAGCTTTCTGCTGTTCCTCTCTTCCACTCCCGGCTGCATCAAGGTCCTCTTCGTCTGAGGAAACCTAAGCAGGCTGCCCCCTGACCACTGTCTTTCCAAAGCAAATAGTTTAAAACTCTTAATCTATTATGATTTTCTCCTTCTTATGGTATGAAAGGTCAGTGCAATCGTGTTTGAAATTGTGTCAAGGTAAATTTCTAATCGTTTTTTTGTAATGTAACACAATTTACACATGCTTTGTTATTCTGGCAAACAGGATGAAATTTTTCGGGCTCTCGCATCTTGCAAACTTGTAGCCCCCAGATACAGATGGCGGCGCAGCAGGTGGGGACGAGCGTGTCCTGTGGCTTTAAAAGACGGTAAATTTGTTATGGGATCACCAGACCTCGCAGTCAGGTAAGGCAGAATTAAGCCTGTCTTCATGTAAATTCTGCCCCTCTAAAACTATAGTCCCATGTTTTTCTTGTCTTTTCTTTTTTTAGTTTCTTAGGTAAGATGTACATGCTTTCATCCGAGGAAGCCCTGAAAGCATTCATGTTGAATCCTCGTCCCTACCTGCTACCACCTATGCCACTTCCACCTTGTAAAGTGCTAGTCATTGGACCTCCACTTTCTGGGAGGTCAACCCTGTGTGAGGCAATTGCAAACCACTATACAGGAAAGGTAAATCTAAATTAATTTGTGCAACTAACTTGTGAGAATTGAGATTTTAGAATTTTTTGTTTATTACATAAAACTAAGGCAGGTCATAGCTTTCCCAACAAGGTGCCCAAGACAGACTCCCCAAATAAAACACCTTTCCCAAAGGATAGCTCCCTTGTCATAATGCACAGAGGTAGCAGACTGACCTAGAGCTTCTGTGAAGGTAGTGTCCATAGCAGAGCCCTTGTCTGTGCATTCTGGAACAAGATCAAAACCAGCTTGGGGCTGTAGAGTGTGCAGCATTTGTATAGGAGAGCAACCCTTAAAGAAGTCAGGGACTTTAATGATGTGAGGAGCCAGTGAAATTCCCTTAGTCTGAAGGCTTTAAACCTTAAGACCTGTACTACAGGTGGGGGGGGGGGCGAGAAAACGAAGCCCTGAAACTTAAATCATGCTTGCTAGTCTGATATATTCTGATGCTGAATTGTTACTACTGATATAACGCCTTTCATCCCCAAACTGTACTGTATCTTTTTGCTGAGGAATTAACTTTAGGTCTTCCAGAGATTTCTTCTGCCCACAAGCTGAACTTTTTTTGTCACTTAGAGAGGGAGCTGTTGCTGTTGGCAGCAGAAGATAGGACTCACAATAATGGGTTTAAATTGCGGGCAGAAAGGTATTGGCTACATATTAGAAAAAATATTTTTTTACAGTAAGAGTTGTTCGACAGTGGAATCAGCTACCTAGTGAGGTGGTGAGCTCCCCCTCACTGGCAGTCTTTAAGCAGAGGCTGGACAAACACTTGTCAGGGATGCTCTAGGATGATCCTGCATTGAGCAGGGGGTTGGACTAGATAGCCTCTATGGATCCTTCCAACTCTATGATTCTACCTACTGACCAGTGAAGAGTTCCTGGAACTTGGGCTGAGGCTTAATGATTGGAAGAAGGATCACCTAACCCCCCCCACACACACACACACATGCACACATAAATACACACATCCTTTCATAAGATTTAATTTTCAAACACTTTCTTTAGGTTCTTGATATGGATGTTCTGCTTAAGGTGCATATGGAAGAAGCAAGGTTAGAACTCTTAGAGCAGACTCGTGCAGAAGCAACAGCAGCAGGCATTGCCAAAGTGAAAGAAAAAATAGATATGGAACGAATGTTCAGGGAGCAAGGTGAGGAGGTTTCATAGTCCTTTGTTGTATCCAGAGATGCTCAGTACTTTGGGCCACATTCGAAGGATATCCTTTAAGCACTCTTCCTAATTGGAGGTGAGATAGTATTATACTAACAACACGATTACTCATTATTTAAGATGCCTAAGTCAAGCATACTGTAATAACAAAATCAAAGGCATTTGATGCATGCAACTGATGGACGAATATACACCAGATAACATTCACGAGCCCCAGGGCACAGAGTGGTAAGCTGCAGTACTTCAGTCCAAGCTCTGCTCATGATCTGAGTTCGATCCCAATGGAAGTTGGTTTCAGGTAGCCGGCTCAAGGTTGACTCAGCCTTCCATCCTTCCGAGGTCGGAAAATGAGTACCCACCTTGCTGGGGGTAAAGGGAAGATGACTGGGGAAGGCACTGACAAACCACCCCATAAACAAAGAAGTCTACCTAGAAAATGTTGGGATGTGACATCACCCCATGAGTCAGGAATGACCTGGCGCTTGCACAGGGGACCTTTACCTTTTTAATATTCATCCAAATATCCAAAAAGAAAAAAAATGTTAATTACTCCCATGATGATAGTTTGGTTTACCTACATTTAATAAAAAGGCATTAAAGTGATGCATTTCTTTAGACTATTTTTATTCTGCCTTTCTGCCATATTGCAGGATCAAATCTAACTTAAGTAATCTAACTAATATACATTCATATAAATAAAATTATTAATTATAAATAAATTAAAAAAAACAGTAGCCCAGATATTCTGTAATGAAGTATTACTTCAATCCTACACAGAGTGACTGTAGCCCAGACCCACTGAAAACAGCAGCATCATAATAAAAGCATTATGCTTTCTGGAATAGGAACAATTTGAGAGCACACCAGTGTTATCCAAATAGGTATGCGTGCAAGGGCTCTAATGCGCAAAGCATCCTTTACATGCAGAAGGCCCAACAGACATCAATTAAATTTGGGGTCTTCTGCCTATGTGTGCCATGGTCCCAATTCAGGGCAACACTCCAAAAGAATGAGAGAGAAACATAGTTCAAATAAGGAAAATTTCTGTTCCCCTAACAACATACAGAATGGGAAAATGGAATGGCAAGTATAGCAAAATGACACCGTAAAACAGTTTTATACAATAAACAAATGCAAAACCTTTACATAAGCCTTACCTTTCTATGAGCTATAGGCTACTGTGGGGAGGACCTGAGGAAAGGGGGACCAGCTAGCAGTAAGGCAAGTCAGGGGTGCTATTGGGAAATAAAGGGGAGAAATAAAGCATACAAGACCCCTGGTAATGTAGCCAGAGGATCTTTAGAGGTTAACAACAATGGGTCTCAGTTCTCACAAATTCTGGAGACACCTCATCGGTGTCACTAGAAGGCAAGGAATTACATAGCAAAGCAAACTTTCTGGGGAAGGAGTTTCCAGGGCCAGATGCATCAGCTAAAAATAACTGTCCCAAATGACCACCCCCATGAGGGCACACAGAGCAGGACTCCAATTGAATTATGAATAAAACCACAAGTAGCTTCACAAAGTCAGCAGTCATCCTTCTGTACCTTGTCATGAGCCATTTAGGACTTTAAAAGTCATCAGTAGAACATCAGATTGAACATGGGAACAAATTACATTCCAGATTTGGATAGCTTCTGACTACCTGTCAGTTATCCACTAACCAAAGTGTCTTAGAAGTCCAAATAGGTGTTTTGCATTGTTAAAAATTGTTCACTCAATAAGGGACAGTAGCCAATAATAAATTAATAATCCATATGTAATTTAATAATCTCTTACAGTTGCACTAGGGAATCAAGAGGCATCTAGTGATAAAGAGTTAGAGGACTTTGAAGAAAGTTTCCATGTTGAGGAAAGAAGTTCATCAGAACAAATGAGTGCTGTCCCATCTAGAGTTCAAAGAACTGGTATAGTAACTTGTTTCTCTCATATTGATACAGATATAGCAGGTATAAGCAAATTTGTGGCTTGTATGTTTTACTCTTCTTTTCTTTTTTTTAAACCAAAGCCTAGTGGCAAGGTCTGCGACATCCAATAACAAAACACCTATAAAGTCCTGAATGTTGTGAGAATCAGGTATCTAAGCAACATTGTCTTGCTGTATTTCACATAATCCATACTGGTAACCTCTAAAACAGGACTGGCTGTCAGCTCCTTACACCAAATTCATGAGCTGTGAGGTACCATATGTCTACGATAGCGTAGTTCTTTGATTAACAGAGCAATCCTACACAGTTACTCCAGTCTAAGTCCATTGATTTCACTGGGTTTAGACTGGAGTAACTCTGCATAGGATTGCACAGTAAGTTTGCAGTCCTAAGGGAAGGAGCAGCACCATAGCGGAAATGAGGAGAGGCAATGAATACAATAATACAAAGAAATGGGTTAACAAAGGTCACAGCTTTATTGATTACAGTGGATGGAGTATTGGCAAAGCATAAGGCATGGATCCAGGCATTGGACAACCACCCTGTCAGCTGATGAACGATCCCCAACTCAAGTGTTGGGGGGCAAACCGGGGTGGCGAACTAGTGGTTCCACTTGTGCACAGACCTCTAAGTGGTACCTTCGCCACCTGGGAGTGGAGCCACATGACAGCCTCCATGCTGGGCATCCATGGTAGGGGGAAGCCAGGCACACAGGCACATATTCCCCATAAATTGATCCGGCCCATTACCAAAAACTTCCAAAGAGCAAGGCGAGACCACCCAGCTCCTGCCAAAGCTTTTACTGCTGCAACAAGCAAAGAAGAGTGTCCTGAATTCCATGAAGCCACATTCTCTTCTCTGAGACTCAGAGGACATCTTATGAGCGGGTGTTTCTCTTCTTATGCTCAGGGATAGGCAGGATCTTAAAACTTTCACTTCCTGTCCTGTAGTAGAAACGCCCCCCGACTTCCAGTTCTAATCCTGCCTCAGAGGGATAAGCATCATCAAAGCGAGCTACTGCTAAGCTTTGAGCTGAGTTACCATTTCAACCTACCTTTTTTCCCTACTAAAACCTAAGGTCTGCTCTTTTTGTGTCCTCCCTATCAAGTCTGTGCCTTGTTGTCCCGCTTGTGCCCCCGTTGCCTTCCCGACCTAAGCCTGCTCATTTTTTCCCCTCACGGAGGAAAATGGCGGCAATAGAAGAGCGATCCGGAGACAAACTCCTCTCCAGGGATGAGGCCATGGACGCGGGACTCCTACCCCCCCCCCGCCAGAAAAAGACGACGGAGGAGGGTGGAGGAAAGAGTAAGCGGCGCAATGAACCTGAGGCGGCCGCCGGGAGATCAAAACGCAGGCAGCTGGCCGAAGACGCGAAGGCGGTCAGGGAAGCCAAAAATGGCGCAAAAAAGGTGCACGCTGAGGATACGGCCACCGAACCTCCCCGTTTGTCCCTGCAAGGTGATGAGGGTGAGTGCTGTCAACCAGCCCGTAATGCCGACTCTGCGGGAGACTCTGCTACGGGCGACGGACTCAGCACAGTAAGAACCTCTCTTTTCCAACTTATGGCGGCGGGGGGGGAGTGAACAAAGCATGATTGCTTTAATGCGAAGGGCCCTCAGGGAAGAGTTTGCCCTCCTTGGAGAATCGTCCTCTAGGGGGCCAGTGAGCTCCAGAGCCTCCTCTCCCTCTAGAAGCTCAGTAAGATCAGAGCGCTTAATGATTTCTGAGCCTGCAGCACAAGGTCCCAGTACTGCCTGGCCGACTAAAGCAGCCCAAAAGGCTCATCCAGCCAATCCTCCCAGGCAATCCCAAGATGTACAATCTCAGGGAAATCTTTATTCTGAGGAAGAGAGAGAAGAAGGGGAGTTCTCCTCAGTAGAGGAGCAAGAAGGGGGAACCCAGGGCCAAGACCCCCACCCACATTTATTCGCAGGGGAGGACTATCAATCTTTCCTCTGCAAAGTCATGGCAGCCCTCGACCTTCATGAGGATGAGGAAACTGAGGCCATCAAGAGTAAGGCAAAATTTAGGGGATCCAAGGAGTTCTTCACTAGACTCCAAACCAAAACAAGATCAGTGCCCTTCCCAGAGTATTTCGAGGATCTGGTTAAGGCTGAATGGCAGAAACCCATGTCTAATAAGCAAATTCCAGCCTCCATAAAAAAGCTATATACACTGGAGCCTAGAGCCATGACTCTGCTGCAGGTACCACTGGTAGAGGCACCAGTAACAGACCTCCAATCCTCGGGCCTAATCTTGGAGGATGGGGCAGGCAATATAAAGGATCCCCTGGATAGGAAAATTGATTATGCATCCAAGAAGGCACACGAGGCCGCAGCACTGTATATCCAAGCGTCAGCCACTGCTGCCCTGGTGGCAAGGGCTAGCATAATGTGGATTCGAAAATCATTGATTTGCTCCCATGGAACAACAAAAGAGTCTTGGACGGTCTCTCACGTCTCTTAAAGGCCTCCAACTTCATGGCCGATGCGACATTGGACTCTATGTCCTTCACTGCTAGATCATTGGCGGCATCCTGTGCAGGTAGGTGAGCTGCCTGGATCAGATCTTGGTCAGCAGATTGCGGGTCTAAGTCCATCCTACTGGGGTACCCGCTTGAAGGGGGAAAATTGTTTGGCCCAAAGCTGGACGGCATCCTTGTGGAAAACAAGGATAAGAAAAAAGCCTTGCCAAAATACCTCAAAAAGGATGGGAAACCATCTTTCTCTCATTCCTTTCGTCCCTTCAGGACATCACACTACATGGCACGCCCCAGATCAGATGGGAGGCGAAACTCTTGGAATTCCGGAAGGGGAGCCTTCAGGAGAGGCTCCAGATTTGGAAAAGGCCCCCAGTTCAACAACCAAGGGGCAGACAAAGCGAGCAGATTTGCTGACAAGCAGTCCAAACAATGACTCCAATCCGGCACCGGTGGGGGGAAGGTTAGAGTTCTTCATAAAAACCTGGACCTCCTCAACAACAGACGCCTGGGTACATCAGCTGATGTACTTTCTAAAATTTTCTCTGAATCGTTACTTGGTCTCTCCAGTCTCCCGAAATCCAGACAAGGCCCTCAGAACGCAAGGAGCCATTCAACACCTCCTGGACATTCGGGCAATAGAACACGTTCCAGTCTCAGAGCAGTGCACCGGGGTTTACTCCTATTTCTTTACTGTGCCAAAAAGGAACGGAGACTGGAGGGCCATTCTAGATTTAAAATTCCTCAACCGGTTTGTTCGCAAAAAGCACTTCAGGATGGAAACCCTCAGGTCCATAGTAGAGGCACTGCGACCTCAAGCTTATTTAACATCAATAGACCTCACAGAGGCATATCTACACATCATGATACACCCAGCACATCGCAGATTTCTTCGATTCACGCACGGACATATGCATCTGCAGTTCCGAGCCCTACCCTTCGGCCTTACCTCTGCCCCGAGGGTCTTCACCAAAGTCCTAGTCAACATCGTGGCAGTCTTAAGAGAGCAGGGGATCCACATCTTCCCCTATCTCGACGACATTCTGGTGAGCTCCCCCTCGGAATGAACATCGATACTCCACACAGAGACTGTCATTTGAACCCTACAACAACATGGGTTCCTGGTCAACGTGTCCAAGAGCCTCCTGTTGCCAATACAATCAATACATCACCTGGGGGCCTTCATAGACACAATTCAGAACAAAATGTTCCTACCTCAAGACAAAGTATCCACGTTACAGGCTCTAGCCAGAACCACCATGACTTCGACATCAACCGGACTATCGTTCCTAGTGAGGCTCCAAGGGCTCATGGTAGCATGCATCGGCGCGGTACCATGGGCACGATTGTACATGAGGACTCTTCAGTGGTTCCTGAAACCATATCAAATCCAGGTATCCCAGAAGCGGAACCCTCGCCTTACCTTAACAATGCAAGTCAGAACCAGCCTGCAATGGTGGACTAAGAGATCCATCCTAACCAAGGGCCTCTCATACATTCAAGAAACCACGACTCAGATCTTTACAGATGCGAGCCTACAAGGATGGGGAGCTACCCTACAACATCACATTGCCCAGGGTCAGTGGACTGCAACAGAAGCCCGTCTGCATATCAACAAATTAGAGTTGAGGGCCATACATGAAGCCCTCTTACAATTCCAGCCTCTGCTGAAGAATCAACACATCCTGATCAGGACGGACAACGTGTCCTCCAAAGCGCATCTGAACAGGCAAGGAGGGTCTCGTTCCTCATCCCTCCATGCAGAGTCACTACTCATCCTAAACTGGGCAGAAAAACATCTTTCCTCCATACGGGCAGAACACATCAAGGGCGCACTAAATTCACAAGCGGACTGGTTAAGCAGGCAGCAGCTGGACGAAGGGGAGTGGACCCTGAACAAAGAAGTCTTTCAACTCCTATGTGCGAGATTCGACCGTCCAGCAGTCGACCTCTTTGCCTCAGCTGAGAACCGACAACTAAACAGGTTCTTCACAAGGTTCGTGCATCCAGAGGCAGAAGGGGTGGATGCAATGGAGACACCGTGGCCTCGGGAGACGCTGTATGCCTTCCCACCCCTTCCGTTAATCCCCAGAGTAATCAGGAAGATTTGGAGGGAAAAGGCGCACGTCATCCTAATCGCCCCCTACTGGCCTCGAAGACCGTGGTTTCCTGCGCTGAGGGAGCTATCCACTCAAGACCCGTGGGAGCTGCCGAAAACCAGGGACCTTCTACATCAGGGACCCATCCTGCATCCGGACCCAGCTTGGTTAAAACTGACCGCCTGGGATTGAAAGGCAGAGAATGCTGAACTTAGGTTATTCTGCTGAAGTAGTATCCACCATGTTGGAAGCCAGAAAGTTATCAACAAAGCACATCTACAGCTTTACCTGGAAGGTTTTTGTCCGTTGGTGTGGTAGAAAACACTTAGATCCTCTTAATATCTCTACGGCTAACCTTCTCAATTTCTGGCAGGATGGCCTACTACTTAAACTGAGGTCCGCCACCCTTCGCAGGCAGGTGGCGGCTATAGCTACCGTGGTCACCCACCTGGATAGATATCCTACCACTCGGCATCCTCATGTAATCACCTTCTTGAAGGGAGTTTCATACTTAACTCCTCTGACGGTTCACAGGTTCCCCACCTGGAGATTGAACGTTGTGCTCAATGCACTGACGAAACCACCGTTCGAACCCCTAAGAAAGGTGTCGCTTTCATTCCTGCGTATGAAGGTCATTGCCCTAGTTGCAATTACATCAGCAAGAAGGGTGTCAGAGTTAGGTGCCCTTTCATCTAGAGACAGTCTCTGCATATTCCATGCAGACAAAGTCGTCCTTCGCCCGGATCCAACCTTTATCCCCAAGGTAAACTCAACTTTCCACAGACAGCAAGAGTTGACCCTACCATCATTCTGTCCACACCCGGGACATCCTAGAGAGAAAAACTGGCATACCTTGGACATAAGGAGAGCTCTCAAAATCTATCTGAAACAAACCAAGCCATTCAGGAGGGCAGAGGCCCTCTTCATATCAATCAATCCACCAAATAAGGGACTAGGAATGACACCTTCAACGATCAGCAAATTCATTAAACAATGCATACAACTATGTTACCGTCACTCCAATATCCCCTGCCCACAGGGGATCACCGCGCACTCAGTCCGCAGTGCGGCGACCTCAGTGGCCTTCGATAAACATGCCTCGGTAGAAGAGATCTGCAGAGCGGCAACTTGGGCAAGCCCCTCCACCTTTGTTAGGCACTACAAAGTGCCTATGCCTCCGCCGATGCGTCCTTCGGGAGAAAAGTTTTACAGCAGGTGGTGGAGGATAACTAATCCCACCCAGAAGTTAAAGCTCTTGAAAATCCTGCTCATAAGATGTCCTCTGAGTCTCAGAGAAGAGAACGGAGCCTTGGCTTAGCTGTGAGGGCTCCTTCTTCTCTGAGTGAAGAGGACATCTTGCCCGCCCAGGGTGAAGATCAACACATACTAAGCACACCACTGCTGAACACCAAGATGCAAGCACGTATTTGCCACCATTCACTCTATCCCAAGTGTGCTTTCCCAAGTTCTAACACCTTGATTGTTGTCAAGTTGGTTATGGCTACACAGTTGTTTACATTTGTTGCTGCATGTTTTTTCATGTTGTTTAAAATTACTACTGTTATATATGTGCTTTCTGTCCTAATTTCTGCTTTGGAAGTCCTCGAACTGGAAGTCGGGGGGCGTTTCTACCACAGAACAGGAAGTGAAAGTTTTAAGATCCTGCCTATCCCTGAGCATAGGAAGAGAAACACCCGCTCATAAGATGTCCTCTTCACTCAGAGAAGAAGGAGCCCTCACAGGTAAGCCAAGGCTCCGGGTCCTGACCCCAACAGAACAAATGAACCCCATCTGGCCTGTTTAGTCCAACTTGCCGTAAAGAAATTGACAGACTACCAAACTGCCGACCGATTCCACAAAACATCCCACAGTATTGCACACCTTTCTTGTAGCAAAGTCAATCTTTGTGGGAGAATCGGCATTCATCAAACTTATCATTCTAATAGCTGAGACTGCTTAGCAGCCTGGACTGCAGCTCCTGAAGATCAGCCATGATGGCCAGCGAGAGGTCAGTTCCCTTCCGGCTGGGCAGGTCGTTCTGTCCAAGTTGAACTACGAGGGCATCCAGGGGGCCACAGTGTGTGATGTTGTCCATCACTGTAGTCCAGAAGGAAACCCAGAGCATGCCATGGCGTCTGATCCATCTGATGCGCAGCTGGGAGTCCAGGCCCAAAGAAGCCCCCCAACCTGAGGAAGTGTCATAGCAGCCAGCCCAATGGACTATGCTGTGCCTGACAATCCAAACCCATCTCACAGAATCTGAGGAGAAAAACAAAAGGAACATGACCAAAAATGGCACAACAGAGTGTGTGTTAGGGTGCACTTAAGGCGGATATAAGCCTTGTATGCAGAGGACCTCCAGTGACCAATACAGCAGATGTCATCAGGTGACAAACTGCTCTCTGCCACCAAGGTGGCTTTCCCGATCCTGAATGAATGGCCCCCAAATTCCTTCAGCTGCAACCCGACGGTAGAATTGCCGTAAAGGGGGGGGGGGACCAGAGTCAAGGCAGATGTCTGCCAAAGCAAAGAGTGAAATATTCGAAAAAAGCCATCAGATGTCAGTATGCCAGGAAAGAAATATTTCCCCTGTCAGTTGGTTTTAAGTGGCTGAGGGTTAACCCTTATATTTCTGTTCCGCTCTGTTCTTTCATGTTTCTTATTGTACATAAAACAAAGCAAAAAGCTGAGCACCGCTCACCATCATTCAACAGCCTGCCAGTCAGATCTCCCTGGATCTCTTGCAGGGGAATAAGAGCGTTTGATCAACTTTTGAGTCCAAACCTCACCCTCCACCCCAGTCCCCTGCTTATGGCCATGTCACTGCTCCCTTCCACTCCATTCGTTTGTGTTTCTTGCTTAGAACTTAAAAAAAAACAGTTTACCCGATTATCTTTTGTGTTTAGGTCTTTGATTTTTCAAAGGTCTAAATAGTAGTTAAGTCTATATAGTAAGAAAAAATCCTCAGGTTTAAGTTTGTTGTTGCTTACACAAGAAATATGTTTGCAATGCGGTGTGGGGGGGGAAAGGGTATGTACATAAAAAAGAAATAGCAAAAAAGAACACAAAAAACAAATAGTAGAGTGGAGGAGGGCAAGGATCTAACAGGTTCACCCACTCACAACATTCTCCTTCAATCCAGCCAGAGCCCCGTGAACGCCCACCAGGCTCTTTGCCAGCTGACTCGGCCCCCAAACTTGGGGGGGGAGGTGAAGAAAAGTAAAACAGGCACAAAATTAATTGTGTCTGGTGATCTGCCATTTCTCCCAGAAAGCAGAAGCAAGTCTTGACTTGCCTTAGAAACATGAGTTACTTATTTGTGTCCAGCCATGTCTTATATGGTGTGCATTTTGTGAATAATTGCCAGTTTAAGTAATTCTTGAAGGATTGGTTTATCCAGCTGATTGGATTTTACATAGGAAGAGAAGCTTTGTGAAATGGATGCCAAAAAGGATTGTTCAAAACACTCAGTGTGTGTTTTTTTTACTCCTATGCCAGGCACCACGGAAAGTACTATAAGAGAAGAGACATCTACAGAGTTGTCCACATCCCAGATGGAAGAGCCAACTGGTACTATTTGTAGCAGCAATTGTAATAGTAATTGTTCTAATGGAGAGATTGGTGCTGTTTGTAATAGAAGAGGCAGGAGAAGTGTATTGGCTATTTGGACCAGTGTATGGTGGCTATCTGTCACCCTCTAAGGAGCTTCCCTGAAACATAAATGGCCCTGTGGGATACCTAAGGCAATTCTTATGATAATTGCATATGCTTACCCTCATAGGACACACCACCAGCCCAGAATTTTCTACTTCTGCTCACTCACTGTATATTAGACAGGTCCAAGGGAAGCACTGACCTGGAAAGCCCAGACAAGCCTGATCTCATCAGATCTCAGAAGCTAAGCAGGGTCAGTCCTGGTTAGTATTTAGATGGGAGACTACCAAGGAAGTCCAGTGTTGCTACACAGAGGCAGGCAATGGCAAACCACCTTTGAACGTCTCTTGCCTTGAAAATCCTATGAGGTCACCATAAGTCAACTATGACTTGATGACAAAAAAGGGGAAAAACCAATAAGGTCTATAGGCTGCCCTTGACTGATGTCGTATATGGTGACATCAAGAGATAGGAAACCCCTAAGAGTCAGTGTGATGTATTGGGTGGACTGTTGGAGTAGGACTGGGGAGGTGCTTGTGCCAATCTCACTGCAGCCATGAAACTCCTTAGATGTCTTTGGACCAGTCACTGTCTCTCAACCTTACCTTTTAAAAGGCTGTAATAAGGATAAAATGCAGGAGGGACAGAATACAAGTGTGATTGAAAATATGATGGATTAAGAGTACCATGAGATAAAAAATGTTGGTGATCATCCTGTTCTGAGATGGGATCTGTTTTATTCACAAACTAAGGTAATTCTGTATTTTATAACAGTGTGTGTGTGTGTGTGTGTGTGTGTGTGTGTGTGTGTGTGTGTTAAGTGCCGTCAAGTTGCTTCCAACTCATGGCGACCCTATGAATGAAAGTCCTCCAAAATGTCCTATCTTTGACAGCCTTGCTCAGATCTTGCAAATTGAGGGCTGTGGCTTCCTTTATTGAGCCCATCCATCTCTTCTTGGGTCTTCCTCTTTCCCTGCTGCCCTCAACTTTTCCTAGCATGACTGTCTTTTCCAGTGACTCTTGTCGTCTCATGAAGTGACCAAAATACGATAGCTTCAGTTTAGTCATTTTAGCTTCTAGGGTCAGTTCAGGCTTGATTTGATCTATAACCCACTGATTTGTTTTTTGGGGGCAGTCCACGGTATCCGTAACACTCTCCTCCAACACTACATTTCAAAGGAATCTATTTTCTTCTGATCAGCTTTCTTCAGTGTCCAGCTTTCGCACCCATACATAGTAATAGGGAATATGATGGCATGAATTAATCTAGACTTGGTGGCCAGTGACACATCCTTACACTTAAAAATCTTTTCTAGCTCCTTCCCAGTCTCAATCTCCTTCTGATTTCTTGGCTGCAGTCTCCCTTTTGGTTGATGGTGGAGCCAAGGAATAGAAAGGCTTGAACAATTTCAATTTCCTCATTGTCAACCTTAAAGTTGTGTAATTCTCCTATAGTCATTACTTTTGTTTTCTTGATGTTCAGCTGTAGTCCTGCTTAGGCACTTTCTCTTTTAACTTTCAGCAGTAATCATTTCAAATCTTCACTATTTTCTGCCAATAATGTAGTGTCATCGGCATATCTCAAATTATTAATGTTCCTCCCTCCAATTTTCACTCCACCTTCATCTAAATCGAATCAAGCTTTCCTAATTATATGTTCTGCATATAGATTGAAGAGATAGGGAGATAAAATACATCCTTGTCTGACACCTTTGCCAGTTAGGAACCATTGTGTTACTCCATACTCTGTTCTAACTGTGGCCTCTTGTCCAGAGTACAGGTTGCGCATCAAAAACGATCAGATGTAGTGGCACACCCATTTCCTTTAAAATCAGCCATGGCTTTTCATGATCCACACAGTCAAAAGCTTTGCTGTAATCTATGAAACACAAATTTTATAACATTAACTACAAGTTATATTTTACTGTAAGTGTAAAATGCCTTAAAATGAAATAGGTAAAGGTCCCCTGTGCAAGCACCAGGTCATTCCTGACCCATGGGGTGACGTCCCATCCTGACGTTTTCTAGGCAGACTTTGTTTACGGGGTGGTTTGCCAGTGCCTTCCCCAGTCATCTTCCCTTTACCCCCAGCAAGCTGGGTTCTCATTTTACTGACCTCGGAAGATTGGAAGGCTGAGTCAACCTTGAGCCGGCTACCTGAAACTGACTTCCGTCGGGATCGAACTCAGGTCTTGAGCAGAGCTTTTGACTGCAGTACTGCAGCTTGCTACTCTGCGCCATGGGGCTCTTTAAAATGACATAGCTGCTTCATAATTACTTAATTACTGAAATGCTGTCTGGATGTGATAATTGAATGAGGAAAAATGAACTGAAGTTCTGTCCAAATAAAACTGAGGTGCTGTTAGTCCGTAATAAGGCCACTCAAGGTTTTTGAAGTCTATCCTTCTGTTCTTGAAGGGCAAGTTTCCCACCCACCCCAATAATGGGCTGTTCTACATTTCAGTCTCCTGCGCTTGGTATCTAATTTGGATGGGGTACACTCCCTGTTAAAAAGCAAGCTTGTGGCTTGAGGGTCTTTTTGATATACTGTGCATGGAGTCACAGATCTTGCCTATGGCACGTAGCATCTTTAACCAACTTCAGCTGGTTCATCAACTACAAACTACCTGGAGTAACAGGATTTGGTGGTCAATATCCATGTTCTCATTAAATCTGGTTTGGACTACTGTAGTGCAATCTATGTTGGTCTGCCTACAAAAGCAGTTTGGAAAGCAGAGTTGGTTCAAACTGCAGTGTCTAGACTGATAGCTGGTGTAAGAACTTAACCCTTGGCTGCAGCTGCCCGTTTGTTTCAGACCAAAGTGCTGGAATAAACCTATATAGTCGTATAAGACCTGGTGCCAAAGTGTCCTACGGTTCATCTTCTCCTGTATATAGCTGCCTGCCAATTGATGTCCTCATTGAAGAAGCTGCTCAGTGTGCCTCTGCATTCTGAAGCTAGGTGGGTGTGCTCCAGAGACAGGACCCTCTCTGGCATTCTCTCCCCTCAGAGGCTTGCCTCACACCAAACATATAGACACCAGGTGAAGAAGTTTTATCTCTCAAGTCTTTGTCTTCTCATCCATTCTTTCAGACTGAAGTTTCTTACTTTCATGATGATTTTAGGTTATTTTAGGATATTTATGATCTTATCCTCCCAACTCATATTAATTTATTGAGTATGTTTTACCCCATCATTTCCCCAGAAGCTCCTCCATTTTATCCTCCATTTTATCCTTGCAACATCCTAGGCTAAGAGGTGATGGCTGACCCAAGGTCCCCCAGTGAGTTTCATGGCCAGTGGAGATTTGAGCTTTGGTCTCCCAGACATACCCCAGAACTCTGACTGCTGCATCACAGTGACTTCCATGCTTTATTGGCAGTTTTAAAATAGATTGATTGAGTTGTTTATTATTTATGTATTAAGCTGCCTCACGTACAGTTTTATAGAGAGGTGGGATATAAATGTTTTATATAGAACATTCTATAAAATGTCTGATAAAATGAGCTTATCAACATATTTATGTTTACATTTTTCTAAAATGGTCACAGACTCATCATTGCGAACATTAGATTCGGACATAACTTCTGATCACCCAGAGGTCCAAGATATGGTAGAAAAAGCAATTCAAGCTGCACTGCAGTCGCCCATATTATTGCCACCGGAAATATATGTTACTGTATTACAAGAAGCCATTACAGAGGTAAAAGCACCGATACCAAATATAAGTAATTTTAGAGAGTTGTTTTTAATTGTCTATATGAAATATAGGTCCTGAATATGTTTGCCAAAGGTTAATTAATTAAAACTGAGATCTGATGTTTGTATAACCCAAGGATTGTTAAAGAACTCAAATATATAATTGTTGATCTAACTAACTAGTGGCTTGGATTTCACTGGAAAGTTCTGTGAGTGGGAGGGCATTTTTGATGATTCCCCACTCCCATGACACAACTCTGACTCTCCCCTAACTATTCTTGGGGGGCTGGAGCAGTATGGTGGAGAAGTTATGATTCACATACAGAAATTCTTCCACTTGTGGACATTTCAGATTGAGTCCAAGCCACTACATATCATTTGTTTCTGAAATTGTCCTCCCCGCTAAGAACTGGAAAGTAGCAAGTATATATCACCATTGTGTTTTTTAAGTATCCCAAGGATATCAATAAAATTACTTGTCAGTAAACCTAACATCTGTTCTAGGCATTAGTTTTTAAACTGTTGATACAAGACTTGCTGATCTTATCCTCCCAACTCATATTAATTTCTGTCTCACTAAACTTTTAGAGTTATCTGAGTGGGTTAATAAGCATATGGATGAAGGTGGGCCAGTAGACATTATATGCTTGGATTTCTAAAAGGCTTTGACAAGGTACCTCACCAAAGACTCACCAATAGATTTGTCGTTGGACAAGAGGTTAGGTCGATAGACAGACAGACAGGAAGCAGAGAACAAGTAAATGAATAGTACCCCCTATGTAAGAAGTTAGCAGTGGAGTTCCCACAAGTAGTGATATTGGGAGTAGTGCCATTAAATTGTTTCATAAATGATCAGGAATTGAGAGTGAAAAAGCAGCCAGGTTTGCAGATGATGATAAATTATTCAGGATGGGGAAAACCAATGCAGGTTGTGAAGAGCCCCAAAAGAATATCTCCTGTTAGGTGAATGAACAACAGTGTGGCAAATGAAGTTCAATGCAAGGTAAGTGCGTGGTGATGTATGCTGCAGTGAAAATTCCTAACCTTAAATGTATACTAATAGGGATGGAACTGGCAGAGATTTAGAGACAGAGATCTTGAGGTTGCAGTGAATAGCTTGGTTTAAACATCAACTGAGTGTGCAGCAGTGATGATAAAATTATACTACATGCTAGAGATTATTAGAAAATGGATTGAAAATAAAATGGCCACACTATAAATCCCTTGTATAGATCTATGGTGTAGCCAAATGTAACACTGTATGGAATTCTGGTTGCTGTAACTCAAATAACGTATTATGGAGCTGCAAAAAGTGCAGAATAAGACAATCAAGGGTATTAGGTGATGAAGCACCTTTCCTTTGAGGAAAGGTTAAAAAGTCTGGAGCCTTCAGTTTAGAGAAAGTACAACTAAGGAAGGACAAGACTGCGGTTTATAAAATTATGCATGGGATGGAGAAAGTAGAGAGAGCTTTTTCTCCCTTTCCCATAATACTTGAACTCGGGAGAACCAATTGAAGTTCATAGGCATTGGACTTGGTTCAGACAAGATTGCCATTAAGTCCCAGCTGACTTATAGCTATAGATTTATATGGTTTTCAAGGAAAGACATTTGGAGGTGGTTTGCCATTCCCTGCCTCCATGTCACAACCCTAGTATTCCTTGGAGGTCTCCCATCCAAATACTAGCCAGGGTCAGGGCTGAGAGTATGTGACTGGCCCAAAGTCACCCAGCAAGCTTCCATGACATGAGTGGGGATTTGAACCTGGAATCCCTAGGTCCTAATCCAACACCCAGGTTCTAGTACTGGCTCTCAAGTACTTTTTTATGCAATGAATAATTAAATTGCAGTATTCGCTGCCAGTAGAGGTGGTGATGGCTACTAGCAAAGATGGCTTTAAAAGGGGATTTACACAGATTCACAGAGGATATGTCAATCCTTGGCCTCTAGACACAGTGACTAAAGGGAACCTCTATGTCCAGAGGAAGCAGACGTCTAGATACCAGTGATAGGTGGCAATACAGGGGAAGGCCTTGGCCTCAATGCCCAGTATGTTAACCCTCCAGGGCAACTGATTGGTGACTGTGTGAAACAGGATGCTGCACTAGATGGATCACTGGTTCAGCAGTGACATATTTTGTGTCTTATATCTTACAGTTAGGCATAAATGCTTACATAGAATTATTTTTCAAAGAGCCATGCAAATTATAAATTTGGCATTGCTCATAAAGTATCAAAGTTGGTTGAAATTTTTTGGGTCTAAGTACAATGGAGTTGGGCTTTGACACAGGGCAAACTAGGCATGATGCTGGGAGATCTATGAACTTGTTTTCCAAGTTGTTTTTTAAAGTAGAAATAGCAGCTGAGGTTAGGGGCAAATTTGGCTCAAGGTTCTCTAGCATGATAGAGGGAGTGTTTCACCTATACTGTTTTCACCCTCCCCTCCCCCCAAGCTTGTAATTTGCTCTATGGGTGGATGTATATGTGCCTGTATGATTCCCCCACATTTTATTTTTCTTTACAAAATTTATACCCCAACTTTCTGCCCTGTTCAGGGCAACCACAGTTAAAAACATATGTAGGGGCTAGGGGCTCTGGGGAACGTGTCCTCCGCTCCTCTGCAGCCTGCACTGGTTGAGCCAACGGAGCCTCCTCGGCCTCAGACCAATCGGAGGGAGAGTCCGAGTCAACTTCTCCCTCCGACACAGCCAGAGTCTCGCCGCTGTCAGCCGCCAGCCAGGAGACTTCTGACCTTTCTCCTCCCTGGCCTCCGCTCCAGTGGCCTTTATAAAGGCCAGGCTCTTCCCGTCCCCCTCCTCAGGCCCCCCCGAGACCTAATGAGGGCTGGCGAGCCCCTCCTCCAGAAGCAGGCCATTCCACTTTGGGCCCTGCTTCCGTGTCAGGGTCAGGCGGTCTAGCCCGCGCCTCCTCCCCCCTCGCCTCTTGGTGGGGCCGGGGGATACCCTCCGGCGGCGGGCGACGCGGGACCGCCGCGTCCTCGCCCGGTGCGCGCCCGCCCGTCTGTCAGCTGGGCCACGGGGCGGTCTACTCGGAGGCCCGCGGGGACGGCAGGACAGCCGAGGCCCCCGCGGCCGGCTGAAGCTCGGGCGTCGTCTCCCATCTGTCGGCCCCGCCCTCCCTCTTCGCGGTGCCAGCCGGCTTCCCCCTCCCGGCTCGCCCCACTGGCCCCATCCTCCTCCCCGGCCGCTCCATCTCCTGCTGCAGCACCTGTGGGGAAGAAAAGACTGTCAGGTAAGGGGTTGGATCCCTGGGCGTCCCCGGGCCCCTCCCGAGTCCTCCCCTTTTCCTATGCTCCCCTGGGGGGCGGGACCTTGCAGTCCCAGACGGGCCGGGTCTGGGCCCGTCTCGGGACACCCCCCCTTAGAGTGTTCGTAGGGGTGGAATTGTCACTTTCAAATACACGTGACATGTAATCTGCCAGGAGATGCGTCCGTCCAGGGTTATGTTGAATTGTGAATCGGAAGAGCAACAACGAGATATACCATCGGAGCACTCGTGCATTGTGGTTTTTCATTGTAGCCATCCATTGTAGCGGAGCGTGGTCAGTCACCAAAACAAAGGGGTTGTGGGTGAGGTAAAACTGGAGAGCGCCCACGGCCCATTTGACGGCTAGAGCCACTTTTTCTACCGTGGCGTATCATTTTTCGGCTTCTTGCAACTTCCGACTTAAGTATAAGAGAGGATGGTCTTGACCAGGGGTCCTCAAACTTTTTAAACAGGGGGCCAGTTCACTGTCCCTCAAACACTGTTGGGGGCCGGACTATAGTTTGAAAAAAATATGAACAAATTCCCATTCACACTGCACATACTGCTCAGCAGTAACGCACAAGCTCACTCACTAGCAAACACACACACACATACAAGCCCACTCACTAGCAGGCACACACACACTCTTTAATTAACAGGCATTTATACTATTAAAGGTGAAGGTTTCCCCTACACCACGCTCACCTCTGCAGCGTAACAAAGATATAGTTAGTATTTTGCTCTGGCTGGGTTTCATAGCGCCAGGAATGCATTGTTACAGGAACCTCCAGAACTGAAAGGGCACACAAAATCTCTCATGGTCGTCATCTGACTACAAAACCCCACTGATGTCACTCAGCAAAGAGAAACTGGCTATTCTTTTCCTACAGAAGAAAAGTGGGCAACTGGCCACCCTGTGCCACCAAATGTGGCATATATGCCTACATCTCGTAGGGCACACTACCAATGCCCAGGGAAGGGGCCAGCTGCCTGCTTAGGCTCAGTCCCCCCACTTAGGCTTTCCGCAAAATTTTCATTTCTGCAAAAGATGCTGTGCAGTTTTCAGCGAGACGCCAAGAAAGGAGAACGGGGTGGGGGGGGAAAGAGAGGTAAAATTAGGACCGATTTAAAAAGGGAGAGGGAAAATAAGGATAAAAAAAGGTAAATTTAGGAGGGGAAGTGGAAAAGGTCAGTTTGAAGGAGAGGGCTGCAGGGCGGGTCACTAGTCTTGCAGGAGGTCGGCTTGATGCTTCCTGGGCATGCTGCTATATGGGCTTATTTATTTTTAAAAAAAATCTATCTCAGTGCGATCCTAGGGCCGCTCTCTAAATGCACATTTTCCCCAGCCAAATCCTCAAAAGTCGAAAATAAGCCCCTATGCAGAGTTTTTTGAGAATTCAGATGGGGGGAAATGTTTATGCGTGGAAGGTTTTGCCTTGGATTTGCTGCTCTCGAGATGCACATTTTCCCCAGCCAAATCCTAAAAAGTCAAAAATAAGCCCCTATGCAGAGTTTTTGAGAATTCAGATGGGGGAAAATGTTTATGCATGGAAGGTTTTGCCTTGGATTTGCCGCTCTCTAGATGCACATTTTCCCCAGCCAAATCCTCAAAAGTCAAAAATAAGCCCCTATGCAGAGTTTTTGAGAATTCAGATGGGGGGGAAATGTTTATGCGTGGAAGGTTTTGCCTTGGATTTGCCGCTCTCTAGATGCACATTTCCCCTATCTGAATTTTCAAAACTCTGCATGGGGGCTTATTTTTGCCCATTTATGCACGGGAGGTTTTGCCTTGGATTTGCCCCTCTCTAGAGGCACATTTTCCCCATCTGAATGCTCAAAGCTCAACAATAAGCCCCCCCCCCAATGCAGAGTTTTGAGAATGCAAGATGGGGAAAATGTGCCTCTAGAGAGTGGCAAATCCAAGGCAAAACCTCCCGTGCATAATTGGCCGAGTTTGGCTTAGACAAGAGCAACTCCAGACAGGAGGCAGCGGGCTAAGCTCTACCGGGAGTCAATGCGGTTTACTCCTGAGTAGGTGCACTCGGGACCAGGCAAAGGAGGGAGGAGGCTAGATGGAGGGGAAGGGGTGGGGGGGAAGAGAGGAAGGCGGGTTGCCCCAGAGGCGAGCCAATGCCCCCCTTACAGGCTTGAGGTCCGGGTCAGCTGCCTCCGGCTTCTTCCCAAACCACCGGTGACTGCAATTGGTGGCAGCCTCCTCAGCTCTTTCTTTTGGAGGGCTGGACGAAGGCAGGCAGGGAGGGAGGGAGGGGGAAAGGAGGAGGAGACGGTGACGGCCGCCTCAGGTCACAAGATAGTGTCCAAGCGGAGCCGGTCGGAGGCCATCCCCGCACGGAGGGCTGCTTCAAACTACTGCTCCCGGCATGCAGCGGGAGAGGAAACAGGCTTTCTCCCCCTCCTGTGTCCATCCAGAGGCGGGCCGCGCTGCATCATGGGGCTCGTAGTTCCTGGTGGGGAGGCGCGGCGCTGGTTTTTGGCCCAGCCTGAGGGGCCGGGTTCAGGACCCTGAGGGGCCGAATCCGGCCCGCGGGGCGTAGTTTGAGGACCCCTGATCTTGACCCTTATACTCTTGCAACAGGACGGCTCCGAGGCCCACGTCAGAGGCATCCGTATGCACCTTGAACGGCCTATCGAAGTCAGGGCTTTTGAGTACGGGCCGGCGCGATAACGCCTTCTTCAAGTCTTTAAAAGCTGTTATCCGAGACTCATCCCACCGAAGTTGATTCGGTTCGTGTTTTGTTAGGCAATCAGTCAGGGGGGCCGCTCGGCTGGCAAAGTGTGGGATGAACCGGCTGTAAAAACCTACGATTCCCAGAAATCGCCGGAGCTGTTTCTTTGTCCTAGGTCGTGGTGCGGCTTCCAACGTTGTGACTTTATCGGGCACCGGGCGTAGCTGGCCGTTCCCCACAATGTAGCCCAAGTAACGCAGCTCTTTGAAGTCTATGTGACTCTTGGCGGGATTGGCTTTAAGGCCTGCGGCATATAATGCCCGTAACACTGACTCTAGGTGCTGAAGGTGCGAGTCCCAGTCAGGACTAAAGATGACTATATCATCAATATAGGCCAATGTAAAACCTCAGCAATGGGCTAACACCGTATCCACCATACGCTGGAAGGTGGCTGCTGCTCCATGTAACCCAAATGGCATCACTCAGAATTGGTATAGGCCGGAGGGGCTTGCGAAAGCCGTTTTTTCTCGATCCTCCGCTCTCATAGGTATCTGCCAATATCCCTTTGTTAAGTCAAGGGCGGTAATGTACTTGGCATGTCCTAGTTGTTCCACCAGTATGTCCATTCGCGGCATGGGGTACGCATCAAACTCGGCAAGTTTGTTCACGTCCCGGTAATCAACACAAAAACGAACCGACCCATCTGGTTTGGGGACCAGGACGATGGGGTTCCTCCACGCACTCCGCGATGGTTCTATGATGCCTTTGCTAAGCATCTTGGTGACCTCGGTCTCCACAGTCTCCCACAACCTTCGGGGTACTGGTCGCCACGGCGCTCGGGCCACTTTCCCATTAGGGGTTTGGATGGCGTGTTCTACCCACGATATTCGGCCGGGCTCTTTATCAAACACTGGGGGACATTGCCGGAGCAGGGTCTGTACCTGATCTCTCTGTTCGGGGGACAAGGCGTCGCCAATACGGGGACTACCGATGGTATCTTCCGTGTTGGCCCAGGGTACTTCCCCCTCTAACAATTCCAAGGGTTCCATTCCTAGATGACATACGCTGGCCTGGTTGTCACGCTCTACCCACTCCTTCAAGTCGTTTACGTGGATTTGCTTTTTCTGCCGCCCTCGGGTCCCGCAACGTACTTCGTAGGTACAAGGGCCTACCACTCGGGTCACTTCAAAGGGGCCCCGCAAGGGATCCCCGTCACTCGCCCCAAATATGCGGGCCTTTACGAGTACTTTACTCCCCGCTGGAATTGCCCATTCTTGAGCTTTTCTATCATAGTAGGCTTTTGGGGCCTCTTGGGCCTGTAGGAGGTTACGGGTCGCCACCTCCCTGGCGAGGGTCAGTCGTTCCTTCAGCTGCTGGATGTATTCCGTAGGTTCTCTCCCACCCACCGTACTGGGGGTCCCCTTCCATTCTGCCTCCACTAAGCCCATTATACCCTGGGGTCACCTGCCGTACAGTAATTCAAATGGTGCGTACCCAGTAGACGCCTGCGGGGTCTCGCATACTGCAAAAAGAACGGGGTCAACTACAGATCCCACTGATTTGGGCGTTCACTCGCTACTTTCCGCAACATGGCCTTAAGGGTTTGGTTGAAACGCTCAACCAGCCCATCGGTCTGCGGGTGGGCCACTGATGTAAAGATTTGTTGTATCCCTAGCGTCTGACACAATTGCCTCGTGACGGTGCCTGTAAACGAGGCCCCTCGGTCTGATATCCATTCTCGGGGTAGCCCCACCCTTGCAAACAACTGAACCAACACCCTACATACCCCATTCACTTGCATGTTTCGGAGGGGAATCGCCTCGGGGAATCGCGTGGCATAGTCCACGATCACCAGTATAAACCTATTTCCCCGCGGGGTCCGTGGGAGGGGACCCACAAAATCCATGGCCACCCGATCGAACAGGGTAGTGATCAGGGGCAACGGGTGTAGTGGAGCCCGCAGGGGTGCCCTATGGGTATACCTCTGGCACTCCGGGCATGAGCGGCAAAAGGCCTTGACGTCCCGGGAAATGGCGGGCCAAAAAAATCTCTCTTGGAGTCTAGTTAACGTATTCTACCCCTTGATGCCCAGATCAGGAATGATCATGACTCAACCTCAACAACCTGTCCTGGTAGCTTTTGGGTATAAGGAATTGGGCCCGCTCACCCCCATCGCCCCTCACCACCCTATACCACAGCCCCAGCTTTTGCACGACCTGGGGCCACCGACGGGCGCTACGTTCATCAAGGACCCGCCCCTCTTTCACCGCGACCATACCTCTCAGGGCCCCTAACGAGGAGTCCTGTTGCTGTATCCTGCGGAACTCGGGATCGCCTTCCCAGGATTGGTGTGGATCTCCGTCACCCGCCTTATTTCGCCCCTGTAAGTGCTGGGAGGAAGTTCCCGGTGCCTCCTCTTCTTCGTCCCCCATGTGGGTCCCGTCATTGGCCGGGTTCGGGGCCATTGGTAGGAGCCGCCGCATCATTTCCGGGAAGCACGGAGCATCCCGTCCGATTAATGCCTGATATGGCAGTCGCTGTACCCGTGCCATGAGGATCTCGTAGCATTGCTGTTCCCACTGTACTAACGTTTTCACTACTGGTAGCTGTTCCACGTGTTGGTGGAAACAGGCGACGGACGCTATACGCACGACAGGCAAGTGTTGAGGTAACAGCGAGCTGAGTATCATGGAAATGGAAGATCCACTATCGACGAGGGCTTGGAAGGGTTTGCCCTCCAGATGTAACTCCACCAGCAACGGAGCCGGATGTGCGCCCCAGGCGTCCGCCTGCATGGTCTGCTCCCATCTGAGGTCACATTCCATCAGCGGGCACTCTCGCCGGAAGTGACCCCATTGTCCACACGTATAGCAGGGACCCTTGCTTGTGTTGTCGGAGGTGTTTCCTTCCTTCTTTGGGACCGTCCGGGGACCTTCTTCTGGGGAGCTTCCCGGGACGGGGTTGGCCAGGAAAGGAGCCCCCCTGAACCGGGGACCACCGCCCAGCAACAACCGCGGAAGGAGGCGGGCTCGTCCTCCCCGGTTTCCTATCCCGGTCGGGGTCTGGTACTCCCCTTTGTGGGGTTCTCCCCTCGTATCCAGAGCACAGACGTTGTCCAGCAGTGTCATCGCTTCCTCCAAGGTTTTGGGCTTGTTGCAGATCAACCACTCCTTGGCCCGATGAGGTACTATCTGGACCAGTTGCTCCAATACCACGCGTTCTACCACTGTGTGACTGTTCAGGGCCTCGGGTTGCAACCACCGGTCGGCCATGTCTTTTAAGGCCGTCACAAAGGCCTTAGGGGGTTCTCCCTTCTTCCATGCCATTTGTCGAAACCGCTGTCGATAAGTCTCGTCGGATATCGCATACCGAGCCAAAATAGCTGCCTTCAATTTTCCATAGTCAGCACTATCCGCTTTGGGGAGGGACCTCAGGGCAATTTGGGCAGGGCCGGTCAAGTGTGGGCCAATAATAAACAACCAGCGATCCTTAGGCCATCCAGAGGTTTCGGCCGTTCGCTCAAATGCCTCGAGGTAGCCATCTATATCATCGTCTGGACCCAATTTTGAGACAGGGATGGGAGGAACCCTTGGGTTGCTTCCGCCTACTCCATCTCCCGTCCCATCTCTACCACTCTCTAATGTTTTACAAACATCCCGCAACAAACTGGCTTGAGCTTCTTGTTGCTGTAGAGTCATCTCCTGTACTAACCAGTGTTGCAGGTCCTGCTGTTGTTGCCACAGTTCTTTCATCATCCTTCCCTGGTGCTCCAGCATCCATTGGCTGAATTGTCCGAAGTCCATAGCCGGAGGGGTTGTCTTTTCCGCCGGTTCCATGGGTGACTTGGTGCTAGCCGGTAGTGTCAATATGGGTGGCCTTAGCAGAGTCCGGCTTGGCCGCCACCCGGTGGCAGCTGGGATTCAAGGAGGGGGTCTCTTGGCCCCTCCCCCTATGCCCGCATTCTCCACCACTGTAGGAGCTAGGGGCTCTGGGGAACGTGTCCTCCGCTCCTCTGCAGCCTGCACTGGTTGAGCCAACGGAGCCTCCTCGGCCTCAGACCACTCGGAGGAAGAGTCCGAGTCAACTTCTCCCTCTGACGCAGCCAGAGTCTCGCCGCTGTCAGCCGCCAGCCAGGAGACTTCTGACCTTTCTCCTCCCTGGCCTCCGCTCCAGTGGCCTTTATAAAGGCCAGGCTCTTCCCGTCCCCCTCCTCAGGCCCCGCCCCCCTGAGACCTAATGAGGGCTGGCGAGCCCCTCCTCCGGAAGCAGGCCATTCCACTTTGGGCCCTGCTTCCGTGCCGGGGTCAGGCGGTCTAGCCCGCGCCTCCTCCCCCCTCGCCTTTTGGTGGGGCCGAGGGATACCCTTCGGTGCCGGGCGACGCGGGACCGCCGCGTCCTCGCCCGGTGCGCGCGCGCCCGTCAGCTGGGCCGCGGGGCGGTCTACTCGGAGGCCCGCGGGGACGGCAGGACGGCCGAGGCCCCCGCGGCCGGCTGAAGCTTGGGCGTCGTCTCCCGTCCGTCGGCCCCGCCCTCCCTCTTCGCGGTGCCGGCCGGCTTCCCCCTCCCCGCTCGCCCCACTGGCCCCGTCCTCCTCCCCAGCTGCTCCGTCTCCTGCTGCAGCGCCTGTGGGGAAGAAAAGACTGTCAGGTAAGGGGCTGGATCCCTGGGCGTCCCCGGGCCCCTCCCGAGTCCTCCCCTTTTCCTGTGCTCCCCTGGGGGGGGCCAGACGGGCCGGGTCTGGGCCAGTCTCGGGACAACATACACAACTAAACACATCTTAAAACCACTGAAACCAAAGCAAAAACACAACATTAAAACACTTAAATATACATGCAGAACAATAAAATACACATACATAAAAACCACAATTAAAACATAGGGCAGGAAGGAGGGATCACTGATGGAAGGCGAAACAAAACAAAAACATCTTTACCCACTAGCAGAAGACAGAAACTGAAGGGGACAGGCGAGGCTTTCTATCTGGGGGAAGAGTTCCAAAGTTTTGCCCATGTGGCAAATAACACTTTAGGGAGGGGCAATTAGGGCTGAGAAAATTTTCTCTCCCACCCATCTCTGTAGTCCTCATCCAAACTGTCCCCTCCCACTGTGGCTATTATTTACATCTGGAGGAAGTCCTTTCACAGGTCATCCAATTTTATGTCTAATTTGGCCTTTAGAACTTGTCAGTTGCTTCTTGGATGCCATAACTTTTACAACACTTCTTCCCCCTTAGAAATTGTAGTGTAGAATTGTCCATCCAAAAGTGTATCTTTTGTATCATGCAACATATCCAGAGAACATTTTTAATGCCTGTAACATATAATTTTGTTTATTATGTTTGAAGAGATGACATTTTAACTGAGAAATGTCTAACATAGTTGTTGCTTAACTGCAAAGTAGCAAGTATCAGTTTTACATGTTCACATTTTAGTGTCCACAGTGGGGCCACTCAGTTGTTTAGAGATTTATATCTCACTGAGTGACCTTCAGCCAGTCATGCTCTTTCAGCCTAACCTAACTCATAAGGTTGTTGTGAGGATAAAATGGGGGAGAGGAGCATGATGCCAGCTATATTGGGTCAATGTTGTGGAGAAAGGCAAAGTATAAATAAAGTACAACAACACAACACAAGCCTTTATTGGTATATAAAGGAAGAACATACATTTGGATAAAACTGAGTACAAATAAATAAAATTGGATAAAACCATCCCAAATCAGCCATTAAGGAAAGCTATACACCATTCACGATACCTGATTGCAAGCTGTAAGAACCTTGTCACATATATATAAAGTAATAAATATAGTTGAAGATGGGGGTCAGATAAAAGGTACGTTGGTTGGTGGGTTGCAAGGAGAGAAGGAAACAAGGAAAGGTGAGGATATGGGGGTTGCCTGGAGAAAAGAAAGAGGAAATATTGTGGGGAAGGGTATACACTAGAAAATGAGGTGCCCCTGCGAGTGCTTGCGGGTTCCCCACTGTGCAACTCAGCCAAGCCTGATGGTGAGCAATGCACAACTTGGCCATAGTTTTCCTAGGTAGAGACTGCCAGAGGAGGGAAAGCTGAAGCCAGGGGGGTGGGAAGGAGAAAAGGATGCAGGAAAAGGGTAGCAGCTATGGAGACTTTCAGGGAAGAGGAAATAGTGGGGGAGGGAAAATGAAACGGTCCTGGCTTGTGTTCTCACTAATCTCGGTATTTTATTACAGCTTGCTAAAACAAATAAGGAGAGGTTTTTCGGTGCTCCATCGAAAGGAGGATGGATAGTGGATAATTATCCTCCATCAGCAGAGTACTGGGCAGCTTTGACAGAAAAAGAACTTCTACCGGATGTTGTAATTTGTTTGAAGAACAATGAACAAAATGGTTGGTGAATATTTATAAATGAACAGCTAACATTAAAATACAATTATGTGCTTATAACTTATGGAAATTAAATGCATTGTTCATTATTTTCAACATGTCATTTATTTTCGCCTAGTTGCAGACTTTGGTGCCTACATTCAGTTTTGAGGCGTGTGAGGTTTTTTTTTAAGGAAAATAATTACTAGTATAGAGATGTAAAATTCCCAGAAAATTTGAAGCCATGGGGGGGGGGGGTTATTTTGCCATCCCCCCCCCGAAAAATATTTGGAAAAAACTGCACTATCTGCAGCCACGGCTGCTTTGCTGCAGCAGGCACAGCTACCTGGTGCCACTGTGGTGTAGGTGGAGGCAGCAGCTGCAGGAGGAGGAATAACCACGAATGAAGAAATGGCGCTGAGCCAGGCATTGTTAGTTGCCTTGTTTTCACTGTTCAAGTGAGTGGAATGAGTGGGTCTTTTTGTTGTTGTTGTTGTTCTTTTTGTGTCTATGCAGGAACAAATGCCCATTCCTTTAAAAAAAACATATTTTATCATTTTGATGTATATTGTACACATTTTAAATCTCAGTGAATGTAATCTCATAAAAGCATATATGTTATTTACATTTGTATAAATACATGGCACAAGTTGAATAAATGGTTCAGAGCCCATTTGCAGTGAGATTATAAGACAAGGGAACTATAAATCGTTGATGCTTGCTACAAAGTGCTACCACCTGTACAGTATTTTTATGACCATTCTGAACTATTTATATTACTAAATATAACAATTTAAATAATTGTAGAATTTACAAAAATATTGTACAATTATACCACTCAATACTCAGGTTTAACTCTCAGTATCTGAAATCATAAAATGATTTCCAGTTTCTAAGAAAGGATTATTTTTCCTTCTCTGAACTGGGCAAACTCAGTTAGATAATTTTACTGTTTACCACATTTTTTGTATCCAGGTCTTAAATTTAAACATCTAGCACACTTCCAGCTGTTTTTAATCATCATTTTAGCTGCAGTTAGTCTATAACCACATTTCTATAAATTGATGCCACTTGAGTATCAGTAAGTCCTAACCGGACCACTTCCTCAAGCAGACCACTTCCAGGTCTCTTGATAGAAAATCACCATCCTTCTAATTTTTAACACCAGTTTATTCCAAAATCTTTGAGCTGGAGGGCTTGTCTGCATCCAGGGCTTATAATTGGCATATTTTGCATCATATTTCTAGCAAACAAATTTATGTATGGTCTATTTTATTTTATTTTGCTGGTTAAAAGGCACATTCCTAATACAGTTTGTAAAATGCAGTAGTTGTTGTTTCAGATCTTATGAAATATGAGCCCAAGGTTCATATGAAAGTAGATCTTTCCCAACATTCCCCTTCCCCCATTTGCTCATAAAATGCCGACCTTCGGGGTTGGAGGGATCTGTGTGGTCAGAAAGCCATGTCAGATGGGATATCTAATAAGGATAGGAAATCAGGTGCAGTTGCTCCTCCTGCAAGCAGAACTTCCACCGGTACAACAGGCTCTCTTGGCATAAGAGGTAGAGTGGGAAGATTTGGCCTGCTTGCTCCAGCACTCTGTCCTGAGTGGGGTTTTTGTCTATGTGCGTTCCCTGAGGCCCCAGCATCAGCATTTTGCAGCTATTTGGAAAGTGGGACCCCAGGGAAGATCTGTGTCTATGAACACTTCCTGGCATCCAACCCTATACCTCTTTCTGTTTAAATTGTAGGAAAGTATTTACTGAATAGACTGTATATGGCAAATAAGGACCAAGTTGATGCTGAGATTCTAAAAAGACTAACAGACGAAGCTTTAAAGCGGAAACAGGAGGAAGAAGAAACAAGGTAAAAATGTCATCTGTCTGTTATTGGTTTATTACAGACGCTGCTTAGAATAGTTTGTGTTGTCTTCTGCCTCAGGAACCTGTTTTTGATTTATACTGGGAGAAATTAATGGAAGATACTGAGACTTAAACTTTTAAAACTATGAACTTCCATTGCTTCTTAAAATAATGTGGAGTACAGCGATTGGAGCTGTGAATGCCCCCTGTGCTACACCTAACACAATTGGGACTGTGAAGAAGGGGCTTTACCTCCATCCCCACGCTATTTTCCCATCCTGAAACAGATCCAGGGTATGCTGTTTGGGGGAACGCACATGGTCCCTGAGATACATGTGGGTTTCCCAACAGGATCCCTAGCCCCCCGACTTTAAGATCTTAACTTTAAGAGCTTAAACTGCCCCTTCCATCTGAAATGAGATGGGTGGCATCCAGAGAACAAGGTTTTCTCAGTTGTCTTTGGAACATCCACCCCACAGCTATGCATCCAGTGCCAAATTAAATAAGTTTAGATGCAAGGCAAAAACATTTTTATTCTCCCAAGCATTTTTGGACTACTGCATGTACCATCAAGTTGCAACCCAGTTATGGCGACCCTAGCAAGGGGCTTTCAAAGTAACTGAGAAGCAGAGGTGGTTTGCCATTGCCTTTCTCTGCAGAGTTGTCTTTAATGGTCTTCCATCCATGTAGCTTACAAGATCTGACACAATCGGGCTATACCATGCTGCCTTCCCACCTGTGGATTATTGTAGGAGGGTTTTATTATTCTGATTTCTATTGTTACTCTACATTACAGTTTTACTGCTGTGATTTGTATGGTGAAGTATGGCTAATTTATACCACAGCTTTTATTCTATTAGATCTTAATTGTGTGTTTTATTATTGTTCAAAGCTGCCTCATAAACTTGCATTTGGTAAGATTCTTGATTGTTTCAATCATATTATCTGTAGGTTTGGATTTCATATTATCATATTATGTAGGTTTGGATTTCCTAAACTTAGCAAAGAGTTGCCTTAGATCGCTTACAAGGGTTCTTCCAACTCTATGATTCTATAATCTGTGTTTTTAATTTCAGGAAAGAATTGCAGGAAATGTTGAAATTAGAAGCTGCTGAATCTGTTGGTGAAAGAGGTATGTGGTGGGTTTGGAATCTGGTTATGGTGAATGTGTGTATCCTGTGGGTTTAGGCAAAACTGACCCAAGCAGGGGGAGCCAGAGGCAAAATTATAGTAATGCTTCTTAATGACCGGACATTTTTTCAGTGCACATTAATTGGTCTTCTTATGGCTGAATTGAAATACTCATTAGAGGTTTAAGGAGACGACCCTCCCCCAATTAATGGTGGGGGCAGATGTATGTGAAAAAACAATAGTTTAAGTCTGGGGGGTGGGGAAAGGCAGGAAATTCTATAGTAAAGCCATAATTCTTCCGGCAATTCCTCAAGCAGACTGACATCACTTTCAGGTCCTCCTGGGAAGTGATGTCACACCCCATCCCCTAGCTTTTTTCTCCACCAGCTGCAGGAGCAGCAGTGGGAAACGGGAGCCAGGGGCAGGGAATCCCCTACTTCTAGTGGGAAATTGGCAAACCTATCTGGTACGCCCGCATGGCCAGGACCATGTATTTTGCTAAGAGCACACATTTTAGATTTGCAGTTACATGTAAAATGTTTTGTGCACCCATTAAAAATGTGCTTTGTGAAGACGCCCACTGTCAGCTGATCCCTCTTCTCCCCAGCAAATTCACTGAAACCTTCCAGTAGAGTTGCTAGCTTCCAGGTAGGGCCTGAAGTTCTCCCAGAATTGCAACTGATCTCCAGACTACAGAGATCAGTCACCCTGGAGAAATGGTAGCTTAAGAGGGAAACTCTGTGGCATCACATTCCCAAACGCTGCTCTACCCAAGCATCACTCCCGAATCTCCAAGAATTTCCCAAGCCAGATTTGGCAACCCTGCCTTCCAAACCAGCTCCTAGAAGGAAACACACATACGAAATGCAGCACCAACACATGTATGGAGTGTGCAGTAAATATATTAAAGTGAAAGAGGTAGTAGAAAGCATCATGGCTTAACCAAACAAGTTCTTTAAATGGCTGTCATGTTTAGATATAATTGGTATTATTTTGTTTCTTTAAACACATCACTGGCCACTGGAACCTAATTTGTAACTACCTTATAATAATCTTGAGTTATTCCTCCTCATATTTATCTGAAGTTATATCAACACTAAATAGGGAACAAATCTGTGACCGCCTGCTGAATATGTAAAATCTTTACATTGTTTTTGAGTCTTATCTGAAGGTTCAAAATGGCTTTTATTCACAGATGTACCCACAGGATCTCTTGAGGAACTGAATGTGCTTGAACAAGACCAAATTGAACAATCTCTTGATTCTGCTGCATCTGAAGGGAAAGCAAAATCTAAAGGTTGCTGCCTCCTTCAATTTCTTTGCATGTAGTTTCTTTCTCTTAAGTACCATTTGTTAAAGGATGAAATAATGTAGCAATAGTATAATTCTGTCAAAAACAAGCACACTATCACTTCCATTTATTAGCAAATGTTGAGAATACCAAATTACTTATTTTGCTTTGTCTTCCATTTCCCGTTTTCCCTGATAATAACTGTGGTCTGGTTCAGGCATTCAGGGTCACAGTAATGTAGCCCCTGCAGGGGTGGGGGAATCTGAAAGCACCAGGAAGCCATCTATATTCCTCAGCCTCCAGGGGCCAGTTAGAATGATCTTTCTCTATGTTGGGGGTGGCAAAGTGCTCATATTTTTCGGCTGCCATCACATGTGTCCTATACTATTGAGCTTATCTGTTCCAAGTGGTGACGGGACTTTTACACAAGGCCACTGATGCTATAGGCTCAGAAAATGCCCTCGGTTTCATTTACTTTTGTTCTGCTGGTTTTGTTTTGTTGGGCATAGTTTTTTTTTTCATTTATATGTTTTATTCTGATTTTGTTATCTCTAAGCTGCTTTGGCCCTGACCTGGATGGCCCAGGCTAGCCTGATCTCGTCAGATCTCAGAAGCTAAGCAGGGTCAGCCCTGGTTAGTATTTGGATGGGAGACTACCAAGGAATACCAGGGTTGCTGTTCAGAGAAAGGCACTGGCAAACCACCTCTGTTAGTCTCTTGCCATGAAAACCTCAAAAGGGGTCGCCATAAGTCAGCTGCGACTTGAGGGCACTTTACATATACACACAAGCTGCTTTGAGCATTTTTGGAGGATGCAGGAAATATCCTATCAATAGTGGCCTTTGCAGGGTGAGGATCTGGACCAAGCATAAGTAGGGCTTGATCTTAGAACAACATTCAGACTGTTTTGTCTGAGTGAGTGAATCAATAGTATGTTATATCCACAGATCTGCTTGATCCTTTCTCTTCCTTAAAGGTATGGATCACATTAATGGACAAATTTTGCTTACATTTGTACATCACAATTGCCTGGTTTTCACAAGATACCCTTTGTGTGGTGTTGGATCGTCCAAGGCCATAGCTAGCTTTCCTCATTAGGAGAGGCATATACTTTGGGACTTCCCAAAAAATTTCTCTGAATACAGCAGATGCTTCTATAAGATGCTTCTATTGCAGATGCCTGCAATGCTTTATACCATGTACCTGCCAATGTTTCCCCATTACAAGCCTCACCTGTTTGTAGACAGTCAGTTTCTTTTATCTGTCCTATTGCTCCTAATAAAGTATTACTGCTTCAGAGCTGCCTGCCTGGGCGAGTTTGCTTAGGGATGCTAGGGATAGACGCCTGAGCCTGACATCTTGAGGGCCAGCACTTGCGGATTTTCTCTTTGATTTTTATCATGAATTTGTATACCAATAAGAAGACCAGTTATTATTTATTACTTCTGTATCCAGGTTTACATGAGATTTAGAAATCTGCTTATTAAGAGTTTGTTGAAATTCATATGTAACTGTGTGTTGTGAGGAAATTGAATGCTGCCTCATTTTATCATGGCAGGCCTGGGTCCAGCCCCCCACCCCCGTCTCAGTTGCTCATAACAGCATTTCTTTGGTAATCCACTATATCATTTAACCTGCACTAGTATCAGATCATCCTTCTGTTTATTCTAGATTCCAAGTCCTGTCTGATCTCAAAATAGCTGCTGGAGTTCCAGAAGATGCTGATAGAAGCCATTTTAAGAAGTTATTTTTCTGGGATTTTAATGGGGCAATAGTTCCCATTCCCCAAATCTCAGATCAGTTAATGCAACTGCTTTCTCCACATAGATTTTAAGGGCAGGCTCTGCTAGCTGACCTCCTTTTGAACAGATATGGTACTGCTGACTGATATGGCTCATGTTTATATACACGTTTTTTCTGTATTTTATTAATGAGTTTACTTTGCAGGGTTCTTGATTTTCAGCAACAATTTTAACATCTTTTGCAGTAGCCTTGACCATTGCAGTAAAGTCTGATTGAATTGAAAATGTCAAAGAATTGACGGATTGAATTGTCAAAGAATCACTGTTTGTCATTAACAGTGCTTTACTTTTTTATATGCAATCACAGAATCATTAACATCTCAGCATCGGGTGTCTTTACGACCTGAAAGTTCTACAGAGCAGTCTCAAATTGAGCCAGGTTAGATTTATACACTTCAGTAACATTTTTGTTATTTTTATGTATTTTTTTATTTCTGAGATACGTATTTCTCATTTCCGTTACCTTTCTTCTTTCTGCGCACTAGAATTACTCTTTTCTTGGAAGTTGATCCACAAGCATTGGAATCAGTCTGGACAGGGTTCTTCCACATGTCTGTCCGCATGTGCATTTTTACAGTTGTGGAGTCGGTTTATTTTCTTCCATACGTGGCTTCAATAATAAAGATTTTCAAGGGACGGTGCTGTTGGTGTTGGTATCATTATTAGTGGTGTCAGAGCACTCCTCTTATTTTTTTTAAAATGGCCCTAAAATAGCAATATAACTGCAATGTAACAATGATAGTTTAAGCCGGTTATCTGAATTCCCAGCTTTTGTTTTTTTTTAAAGTAAGTTTTTAGTCCCTCCCCTTATGGAGATATGCCTTTTTCCTTATATCTCCACAAAGGGAAGGAGCTAGAGACTTTCTTTTTTTAGTGAAAGCTGCGAATTCAGAGAACCTGCTTAAACTATCATTGTAACACTGCTGCGTTATATCACTATTTTAGGGCCTTTCAAAAAAAAAAAAGAAATAACTTGGCTGTGGGGGGAGAGAGGGAGTGATTTAACTATTGACAACAGTCCAATCATTGAAAAGTGGCTGGAGATGGGTGGGACAAAGAAAACTGTTAAAAACATTAGGCGCTAGAAAAAATCCAACTCAAAACTGACTTCCAGAAAAACATCGGGGTAAAAGTGGTTTCAAAAGAGCCAGAAAAAAAAACAGGAGAACATTTTTTAAAAGCACAAAAATGCATGTTAGAACTGGGGCTCCCAAACCAATTATCTATTATATATCAATCTGTCATTAATTTTTGGTATTCCTTCTTTGGGCCTTCAACAGATCCTGATATGTTTCAGTTGTTAATCTCAGCTATCTCTGTGTCCACCTGAACGAGTCGGTTAGACAAAATATTTTCCCTCCCAATAAAGTTATAGATCAAATCAAGTCTGAACTGACCCTAGAAGCTAAAATGACTAAACTGAGGCAATTGTATTTTGGTCACGTCATGAGACGACAAGAGTCACTGGAAAAGACAGTCATGCTAGGAAAAGTTGAGGGCAGCAGGAAAAGAGGAAGACCCAACAAGAGATGGATTGACTCAATAAAGGAAGCCACAGCCTTCAGTCTGCATGATCTGAGCAAGGCTGTCAAAGATAGGACATTTTGGAGGACTTTCAATTATAGGGTCGCCATGAGTCGGATCGACTTGACGACACTTAACACACACATAGAGTGACTGAGGAACAGAATTCAGAAAGCAAGCTGTAAACAATTACAAAATAAGATCTTAAATAAGGACTGAAATTAGCACTAGTTCTTTGGTTTGCATTTTTATCAGCCCCAGCTCTCTCCCTGCTTCCTCCTGGGTACTGGGGGCACAAGCCTGTACTGATATGACAGGAGATTGGGCAGCTGTGTGTGAATTGGAATGTTGCCTTTGCCTTTCAGATTGTTCTTACCAAAGGGCCCTTCTCCCTCCCCGCAGAATCTGTCTGGGGGGCCCAGGGACACTGGCCAGCTGCCTGCTCAAACAAAACAAAAAAAAGCAGGGGGAGGGCTTTTTGATGTCACCCACTACAACTTCGGTGATGTTCTAGTGACATTTTCTGCAACAGGATGACTGCCCATGTGCAGACCAGGAAAGCCATTGTCGGTTTTGCAAGAAACCGGGAGGTGCGGAGCTTTCATAACCAAGCCAATCTTAACAACTGCAGATCGACCGCATACAAAATCAGGACTATAGGTAGATGCCTAACAGCCCACGCTTAGGACTGCTTCCTCCCATACTATCCAGCCCACTAGTTAAGCGCTCCCTGACGAGTCCTGTTCCCTGTGCACTTACCTGCAGAGGTGAGGCGGGTTTTGACTTGAGACCAGGCTTTTCCCTTACTGGCACATCATCACCTGTAGAGTGCCCTCTCTGTGACTTGCCTGGCACCAGCCCTTCTTTCTTTTAGGTGTCAAGCCAAAATGTCTCTTTTTACCCAGGCTTTTAACAATGATGTTTATCTTTTTAAATTCTTTTTACAATCTGCTTCTCGCATGAGTATCTTTACGCTGTCAAATGTTTTATGCTTGTGGGTTTTTGTATGCTGTTATTGAACACATGAAGCTACCTTATACTGAATCAGACCATTGGCCTCTATCAGGATCAGTATTGTCAAGTTTGACAGCAGTGGCTGTCCAGGATCTCAGGTCAATGTCTTCTACATCACCTTCTACCTGATCATTTTAGCTGAAGATGGCAAGGATACTCTGCATGCATGCCAAGCAGATGCTCTACCAGTCAGTCACATCTCCTTCCCAGTAGGGCTGTCAAAAAAAAAAAAATTCGGTACAGTTCGGATTCGGCCGAATTTGACCCTTGTGGGGTCGGTACGTGCCGAAGTCCGAACTCCCCCGCTTCGGATCCCCGGTAATTCGGGGGGATCCGGAGTTCGGGGGAAAATTCGGCCGAAGCGCGCCTTCAGGGATTCCCTGGAGGCGCGCGGGGGCCCTTTAAACTGATCTGCGCCTCCCAGCTGGGAGGCGCAGATGAGTTTAAAGGACAGCCGCGCCTCTCCAGCGGGCTCCCCTGAAGGGGGGCGGGCTGTCATTTAAACTCATTTGCGCCTCCCGGCCGGGAGGCACAGATGAGTTTAAATGACAGCCCGCCTCCCTTCAGCGGGCTCCCCTGAAGGGGGGCGGGCTGTCATTTAAACTCATCTGCGCCTCCCAGCTGGGAGGCGCAGATCAGTTTAAAGGGCAGCCCGCGCCTTTCAGCGGGCTCCCCTGAAGGGGGGGCCGAATTGGCCGAATTTATTCGCGAACTCCCGAACTCGCTGAATTCGGCCCCCCCGGTTGCCCGCCAGATTTGAGTTCGGATCCGTCCGAACTGAAAATCACCGAATCAGGGGAAATTCGGTTGATTTTCAGTTCGGACCGAACCGAATTGACAGCCCTACTTCCCAGCTCTGTCTTTGCTGTTGTGGAAAGAGGAGTGTTTGGAAACTGGTAGTTCTTGTGAGAAGCTGAGCTTTTTATCATGTCACTTTCAAGGGTGTTCCCTCTCTCTTGGACGAGGCTTTTATTGGGAGTCCATTGTTGGATGATACCTGCATGGTTAATAATAGGTTTTAAAGAAATGGTGGCATTAAATGATACATTTTCCCTTAATGTTTTGAAATCTTTTGGAGATTTTCCCACAATAAAGTTTCTCTGCTTGTTCTCACAGAATCTAAAGAATACTCTGAAAGTGATGGAATAACTGAGATGCACTCATCTGAACGACTGCAGGAAGTGAAAGATATTGTCACTGAGCTAGGTTAGAAGCCAAGACTTTTATTCTTGCTTTCTTGCCCTCTTTTTTGCCACCTTCATTACTCTTTTTTTGTATCAGTAATCCAGGGTTGCTTTCTCATAGATATTTCTTGTTCTGGATTGACATTCAAACTGGAGTAGGGGTTTTTTGTTTTTTGAGCATCCACACAATGTTGGCCCCACTTTCCAGGTTTCTCCTGCTTTGCTGCAGTCTTCCCCAAACCTAGTTTAAGACCTTTTTGAAATATTATTTTCTTTGCAAAAAGATCATATCCATTTAGTTTTGGGAAAGATTGCAGAAAAGCAAGAGAAATTCCAGAAAGTGGATGCCATGTGGGTGAGAAAACACATATTTTTGGAGGTCCCACCCACATTGGCACCATTTACCTTGTCTCAACCTCCCATGGTCACCATTTCCCTTCATTCTACTTGTGGGGTTTCTCAGGCTTTTGTTTATAATCAGTGATTGCTAGATAGCTGTAGCACAGTAACATTATAATAACATATTGCCATCTTCTACAAGTTCATGTGAATTCCCATCTTTCAAGTAAAAAGGAAAAGTCCCTAAACCTTTTTTATTGCCAAGATATACAGTGTGCCCTTTCCCCCTTATACCTCCACAATGAAAAAGGCTAGTGTTACTTTTTCAAAAAATGAAAGCTAGGATCCAATAGATTGTGGCAATAGATCATTATAACTTTATTGCACTGTCGCAATCTAGCAATTACCTGTTGTGGTTGTTTTTTTAAAAGCCTTCCAGTGGTGGTGGGGAGAAAATCTGCCGTGTGGATATTCCTTTAGCACTGTGAATGCCTCTGTATTGGCAGTGGCAATGAGACCTGCATGGAGAATCATTGCCATGGGGAAGGAGCCCCGGTCTATGGTAAAGAACTGAATTTGTTTGCTGTGTCATTAAATAACCACATGCTCATCTTATTTCCCTTTTGCTTAAACAATATCAACAAATAATGGATCAACACAATGGACCTGGTAACTGCAAAATGTGATTCTAAGATAGTATGAAAAAGAAATCAGCAAACATAGAGTCGTGCTGAAAAGAACAATTAATTTGAAGAATGTGGAAGGAATAGATGACTCATACTTGAATAATTTCAACTGTTTTCTAAAATGCACTTTAATTTGTTCAGGAATCGAGCTTCCTGAATTTCCTGAGGATGGTTTCCCAGATGTGCCAGAAATGGAGCCGCTTAAAAACAAGATCAGCTTTTTCATGAATCTTTGGCAAAAATTTGAGCTGGTGATCTCAGAGGCGCCTTTAGTTCAGGTAGCTGATATTGAAATTGAAGGACAGACTCCAAAGATGCTGCTCGAGCTGTGTGATCGGGCCATGAAGAGTAAGTAATGTGCTTCAGTGCTTTTCCATTGAGACTGAAGAAAGAAATTGAAAGACTCTGGAAGAACATCAATGTTAGACTATAACAATATAAATGGGTTAGATTTAGCCAGTTTTTTTGCACAGTCTTGTACAATTCCTCTTGTCGAGTTCCCCATCCCACAGAGCTTTTGTCCATTCAGGCCCCATGAGCCCCAGCAGAACTCCATCCTCCAACCCAGCCTCTTGCGATCACTAAAGCCTCACAAAACTTGCTTTAAAGTAGACCCTGACCCATTTGTAGCCCCTCTTTAGATGCTTTAGGAATGTCCATGTTTGCTGCTTGTCTGGACTGTGAACATGGGGAGGTATCAACAGTAATAGCTGTTTATCCTGTGTGCAAACATCTGCTTTTTTTGGGAAAGGTCACCTCTTGAAGGTCACTGCAGATGCCTTGGGGCAATATTAAGCATTAGACATAAATGCATTCATGTGAAACAAATAGGGTTGCTAGCTCCAGGTTGGGAAATGCCTAGAGATTTTTGGGGTGGAGCCTAAGGAGGGTGGGGTTTGGGGAGGGGAGGGACTTCGATGCCATAGAGACCAACTGCCAAAGTGGCCATTTTCTCCAGGTGAACGGATCTCTATCGGCTGGGGTCAGTTGTAATAACGGGGGATCTCCAGCTACTACCTGGAGGTTGGCAACCCTAGAAACAGACAGTTTTCCTTATTATTCCGGTTTTATTGTACATTTCTCTTAATTGTCTGAGCAGGACTGTGCAAAGGGCTTGAAGGGTTTGCTCCCCGCCTGCTCCGATAGACTAACCTGGAGTGCTGCTCAGGCAGCTGCGCTGTGGCATGGTGGTGGGAGAGAGGCGAGCGACAGAGACAGGCACTGGCAGAAAGACAGCAGCTTCCCATTTAAAAGCAATCACATTTCTGTGTCTATTCATCTGTCTCTCTTTTTTCTCCAACTGAAAAAGTTACAAAAGTTAGTAAAGGTAATAAAATTCTCCACAGATACCTCTCTCTCACGTACTGTGCTAGCCATATGAACCCTTTGTGCGCAAAATAACAGCTCACTGCCCCTCAACAGCTAACTATTTCAGTGTCCACCCTTGAGGAGAGAACTGGAATGAGATGCTTACAGGTCTGCCATTGCCCATACACCCTCCCAATGCCCTGAGCCTTACGCATTCTCTGAGATGCAGGAAAAGGTTTTTCATCAAGCAAGCAATCTTCTGTAGTGGGGAATTAGGCTTCCAGTCGCTTATTTGCAGAATCTACCATACTGGCTTGGAAAGTGAGGCCAAAAAAAAACAAGCAGACAGATTGCAACTTGAGTATCGCACTATCACACAGAGTCCTCCAGTGTGTCTGAAACACCGAAAGCCTCTCCTGGGGTCACATGGCATACCAGAATGATGAAGGGTAGTAAGCTATCAGAAAGAGATGGCCACCAATCATATCCTAGACATGGATCAGGACCGCCTGTGCCATTTCCCAGCAGCTCTGAAGCTCCTCAGTGGTGGGAAAGTAAAAGCAGGAAGGTCTCAGCAGCAGAGGCTTCTTTGGAGAGCCAGGCTGTTAAAAACTTTCAGACTGTGAGTTCTCACACTGTGGGTGACTTTTTCCCTCCTTAGTGATTTTGAAGAGAGGATTAAATGTGAGATGGGTAAGAATTTGGAGGCAGAAGTGGCGAAAGCAGCTAGGAAGCACAGGTGCAAAATTTCCTCTTGCTCCTGCTTACCTCCCCCTGCTACTTCCAAACAGCAGCACAAGTCCAACAGTACCGGCATTGAGCCCCATTCCTCTGATGAAGCTGGGGGGAAGGTTATTTTGCTTCTTTTGCTGTGACCAGAGGCAGTGCTATGGATTGAGAGGTTCCATTAGATTAGCCAGAGCTCTGACCTCATCCCTCTGATAAGGAAGGAGATGATTAGGGCAGGATGTCTTCCTCTGCATAGACCACTCATAGGTTCTTGCTGTGTCAAGATTTTATTCCTGTCCTCACAAAGGCCTTATCTGTCCTGCAGCTGGGGACAAATGTGCAGAATCTCAAGAATAAGATGCCTCATCTCATGAAGATGTTCTGCTTGTTTTTTGGGGTCATGATAATGTTTTTCCCCCTTTGTCCTGAGACCTTTATTCCAAGTCTGAAAGGAGAATAGGCAGGAGAATGTTTTGGGCTCTGCCAAGCATCTATATCCATTCACGCAGTTTGCTATGTAGTTGTTTCAGATCCCCATAATAAGCATACTAGTCTTTGATGCTATGATACCTCAAGATGGACACACTTCTTTTAAAGATCAAGAGGGAAGAAAGTTGGAATCAGTTCTTCTTAAGTCTCACTGGGCTCTGACTTTAGAAAATTGCACTTTCTCTAGAGCATCTATTTTGTAATATTTGTTCCAGCCCTTACTAACCAATTGCATTGGAGTATCCTAGAACTTAATAAAGTGGCCACTTATCTAGCAGACTTCAGTGTGGTTGCCAATCAGTTCTCTTCCACAGCTATGACAGCGGGCATAATGACCAGGCACCACCTCTAACTGAGACAATAGAATATGGATCCAATGTCCAAAAGTAATTTAGCAGGGGTAGCTGTTCAGAGACACTACCTGTTTAGAGAGTCTGCTCTCAAAGACACCTTAGTGAAGGCTACATTTTAAAAGGATGACAGAAAGCCCTCTAGACCACATTTCAGCTCCTTCTGGCCCTTTCAGCCAAAATATAAGTCAAGAGGCTTCATATCTTCCATCTGCTTCTGGAGCAAACACAGGTGTCACCATCCATCCAGGAAGTGTCTGCAACACTTCTACCAAACCTGAGAGTCCATTTCCACAGACAAGTGAATTGCTCAGATCCACAGAGGGTATCTCAGAGGACTTCTGTAGAGTGCTTGTGACAGATTTCTCACCTCTCCAGGATCGAGGTTGCCAGCCATGCACACCTTGGGCCTTCAAGATATCTAAGGAAAGTAATGTAGGGATCAGGTGAGCCTCAAGGGGGCGGGAATTCCAAAGGCAAGGCATCACCACTGAAAAGCCAGCAACAAGGATCCTGAAAATAATTAGGGAAGCCGTTCAACAAGGGGAATAGCTGTCTCTAATAATAGATATTGCCAAGGTATACCTTTATATCCTGAACTATGTGAGCCAGTGGGAGTATCTCCATTTGCCAAGTAGCAAGATGTATTTACGGTACAGAGCCCTCCACTTTGGATTCTTGAGTGCACTTTGAATATTCACAAAACTCACGTTGACCTTAATAGTTCAGTTTTGTCTTCAGGGCATTCACAGCTTCCCTTACCCAGATTGTCTCCTTGTATAGCCCCAGTCTAGCCAGATCTCAGAAGCTAAGCAGGATCGGCCCTGGCTAGTATTTGAAAAGGAGACCTCCACAGAATACCAGGGTTGCGATGCAGAGGAAGGCAATGGCAAACCATCTCTGAATGTCTCTTGCCTTGATCACCCTATGAGGTCTCCATAAGTCAGATGTGACTTGACAGCAAGAAAAAAAAAAGCCCCAGTCTAGCCTGATCTTGTCAGGTCTCAGAAGCTAAGCAGGGTCAGCCCTGACTAGTATTTGGAATGTGTATGCATTTGCCAGGATGGTAGTGTAGAAACAATAGAACATGTGATATTTGATTACAGGATTTACAATCAAATTCGGCAAGAACTGATACTACCCATTTTGGCTGGCCTTTCAACTAGCCAAAGATCTACACAAATAAAGATAATACTTTCAGACAGGAATAGTGAGACAACCCATAAAATTGCCAAGTATGCAAGGCTACGTATTAAACTCAGAAGTACTTGGTCTAACTCTGATAAGGGAAATGGAATGTGTAACTAAATGGGTACTATTAATGTAAATGTTTAATTTTATTGTCAACATTTTATCTAACAGGTGTTTTTACGTGCAGATATTGTTATATTTTTATACCTTTTAATCAAATCTTAATTATTTTGAATATCTTACAAACAGATATATTGCTAGATTTTACTTTTTTAATCAATGTTAATTTTTTGAATGTTTGCTTTGCTGGTCAATGACCGTAATACATTGAAATTGAATTGACTAGTATTTTGGTGAGAGACCCCCAAGGAATACCAGGGGGCATGTCATGGAGGCAGGCAATGGCAAACCACCTCTGAATGTCTCTTGCCTTGAAAACCCTATTGAGTTGCCATAAGTCAGCTGGGACTTGATGGCAAAAAAATAGTCTGTTATTCAGGAACAGGGTGGGGGATGTCAGGGAGATGAATAGAAGAGCTTCCTGACTCCAGCTGAGTGATCAGTTCACCTTGGCATCTTCTTCAACATGCCAAAATACTTGACATGGCGTATCATTGGTCTTGCATGCTTATGTACTTAGATTTTAAAGAAACATTTTAAAGAGGAATTCTTTGTTTACAGGATCTCTTAAATATCATGGCTGGGAAATAACTCAAGAAGATGAAGATGAAGAACAAGAAGATTTGCAGGCTGAAGCAGAAGCCCTGGCAGAGGAGGAAGAGGAAGAAGAAGAGGAAGATGATGCTGAAGATGAAGAAGAGGAAGAAGTAAGCAACATGTATTTTTCAGCTTAACTGTAATTATATTTTAGACAAAAAAATTTCATACCCTGCAACCAAATATATTGTATTTTAGACAATATTGTCTGTACCATTTATGTCAGGGCCCCCCAATTTTTTTGAGCTTGCAGGCACCTTTGGGATTCTGACACATGGCAGAAAATGGCTGCCTCCGGAGGTTATATGAAACTGTGGTAGTAACGCTTCAACATTTCAAGCAGAAGCTCTGTTTAACAGGATGCCTTTTAATCTGCACAGTCAGTCAGATGCTCTGCAGGGCAGACACCCCACCTAGCCCCTCCTCCGCTTTCTAAAAACACTTGCTGGGCACCAGGAAAGGTGGTGCTCAGCAAGAGTTTTTAGGTCGGCGGGTGCCATGGCACCCATAGGCACCACGTTGGGGGCCCCTGCTTTATGTCATAAAGGAGTGCTAGGATTTGGGATTTTTGGTCAAATTATGTATGGCAATAATGTACTGTAATACTCTAGAAATGTGGGTAATACAAGGATAATGGACATTGTCTAGTGAAGCAGTATCAAACCAGATCCTGGTTTGATTAGGCCCTTTCATTTGTACTCAGGTATACATTGTGGCACCTACCTCACTTTAGGGCTAGGAAGCTGAAGCCAAAGCTGCCACTACATTCCATCGTAACAGCCCATTTGAGATGGAATGGATGTTTGTGCTGCACTCAAGCTGAATTCACATTTGGGGTAAAAACTGTGGATGTAGCCCCTAGAATATGTGCTTGGTGGAGACTTTGTCCACTCAAACCATTTGAGTGTGACACCCTTTATCTGGAGGATGTTGGTGTTCCTAAGAGCATTTAACTATGCATGTTCCACTATAGGAACTGAATTGAGTGCCTGGGCTGAAGGCACTCAATTCAGCAACCAAGCTGAAGATAAGCAGGCTTGGAATTTTTCAGTGCCTTGATGGGAGAGTGCCGTGGAACCCATGTGTATGTCGCCATGGAAGAAAGGCACACTGTAAATGAAATTTTAAAAGATTTTTAAAATTAGGAGTGCTTACAGTTCTTTAGATTGCTTCACACCAGCATAATCTAGTAATGATGGATTGTTCCACATGCAGTAACAGCTGTCCCCAAGCAGAAACATGCGAATCTGTTCTAGGAATGCAAAAGACCGCTGTTGGGGAACAGGGGTTCCGTGTTGTGGTCTCAGCACAGTCCCATGGAAACTGAGCACGTGCAAGCCAAGCATGGAACTAATGTTGTTAAAGGGGCCCATGGTGGGCGGGAATCCATAGGAGGGATGTATGACTCAACAAACAGCAGTTCGTTTTCGTGGCTTCTGTGCAGTCCCACATGGGACTGCGCAGGCGCAGGCCAGCCACGGAGATTAAAAAGCTTATGGAAGAGTCGGCTCCCTAGGAGCGCTCCCCCCTCCCCCTGTCCGTTACCAAACCTCAACGGTTTTAACCGTTTATGTGTCACAAAACGGGGGGGGGGAAGCACTCTTCCCTCAGTTCTCTTTCTGCCACCGTGGAGAGAACAGTGTTTAAAGGTTGTTCCTTGCGGTATTTCTGAGGTAAAATCTACTTATTGATTTTCCCTCTTACCGTTTGGGAAGACCTTGGATTAGAAGAGTATAATTAAAAGAAGTATAATTAGATATGACACTTTTTAAGAAATGCTGCTCTTGCGGCACGAAGATGGCCTCCTCTGACGAGCATCACGACTGCTTACTATGTTTAGGGGAAGGCCATATAGTATCCTCCTGTAGATCCTGTTCATTATTTACTGACAAGTGCCGTAGGGATCGTGCCAAAAAACTTAAGGCGGCCCTATACGAGAAGGCATTCCAACCCGATGCAGGGAAGGTTCCTGAGAACCCCTCCATGAATAAAATATCTAAGGAGGTGTGGGGGGAACCTAGAGCTTCATCAGAACCACCTGCGAAGAAGCATAAAGGAAAGACAAAACATCTCTCCTCCCCTAAGTCAAAGCAAGTGGGCTCGGCAGGAGAGGGCTCTGCGCGCTCGGCGCCGGCAGGATCGTCATCAACCTCAGTTGACAAAGGGCAGAGAAAAGCCTCACAATCGCCACCGCCGTCGTCGTTGGGCTCGCCCCCGAGGCATAGGGAACCTCCAGAGGAGGCTCGGGATCGCAGAGAAGCAGATCAAAGTACCCCCGTACCACCTCTCCTAATGAGTGGGGCCGTAGCCCTCATAAACGCCTGCAGACTGCGGCAGCAACTGCTTTAAGGCGTCCTCTTACTCCCGTGCCATTGGGGTTAGAGGTTGTTTGTTCATCTTCGGAAGAAGACTTTATGGAGGCACCTGACATTATGGAATCTGACCCAGAAGACCTACCGGAAAGGGAGGTCCGAGGCTGGGAATGTCAACCCCATTTCCAAGAGTGGAATCCGTGGGGTTTCTGCCCTCCACCGTGGTATCCGCCATTTCGGTACGGAGGTCACCTGTATGTTGTCGGCGACCATCGACGTCACAATGGTGAGGGCTACCGACGTCGCGCTGATGCCGACTGACTGCAGTTCGGAGTAACCTCCGGCAGGTCGGGCACAAGGGCAAGAGCTCCGCCAGCGCAACCGGATGTCAATCTCCAACGACGTCGAGAGGAACGACCCATGCCTGATTTGGGACGGGAAGCCCCTATTCCATCGACGTCGACAACCGTCGACAATTCTTGGCCGCGCTTCAAGAGCTGAGGCAGACGCACCAACAAACAGGCAGGGAGGGAGCGAGCGAGCGAGGAAGGGGGCCCCGAGGAGGAGGAGGAGCGCGCAGCCCGCCCGCATTAGCTCAGCCCCGAACCACCCTCAGTCTGGGCTGGAGCGCGGCGTGGCTGCAGTCGCAACGCTGGAGCGGGTGGGCAGGAGGCGGAGAAGGACGTGGGGAGAGCGGCCGCCCGAGCCCCAGCCAGCCAGCCAGCCGCCTGCCTGCCTTCGCAGGCGGAGCGCGGTTGAGCGCTTCCCTCCGCAAGCCCACGAGCCCCGGCGCGCCTGGGTCCGACTGCCAGCCAGGCAGCAAGCGCTCTTGCCGGGCTCGCCTCCCTTCCCCTTCCTCCCCTCCCTCCTTCGGCGAACATGGACAGAGTGGAGGCGGCTCCCCAGGCGGCTGGGACGGACGTCGTTCCCCGCGGCCGCTGACTTCGCCCTGCCGCATGCCCCAGCCCGAGGTTGGGTTTTTTTGTGGGGGTTGGGGGGCTGGAGGGTCGTTTGGGGCCGGCAGCTGGCGGATCGCCGCCTTGGATGGGGGCAGGAGGCAGCTTTGAGACAGCAAAGGGGGCTTTTCTCCCCCCTTATTTACCCCCCCTCCTCCCCAGAAACAAACTTGCAGCTGCAATTTTTTAAAGGGGCCGGGTTCAGGAACCTAACGGCCCGGATCCGGCCCGCGGGCCGTAGTTTGAGGACCCCTGGTCTACACAAACACTCTCAAGATGGGTAATTTTGGCCATTAGATTGGCATATCAGACAGCAGGTGTAGACTGCACCCTTAACCTGCATGCACATTCCACAAGAGCTCAAGCAGCATCAGCAGCCTTCGCTTCTACGAGTGACATCACTGAGATCTGTAAGGCTGCCACATGGTCCACACCGATGACCTTCATCCAGCATTATGCAGTGGGCGTGGATTCCAGAGCTGACGTGGCTGTGGGGAAAGCAGTGTTGAATACGTTATTTCGCTGACCATCGCACACCCACCTCCACAGTAAGTAAGCTCGCTATTCTCCCATGTGGGACTGCACAGAAGCCACGAAAACAAAAAACAGTGTTGCACTTACCTGTAACTGTTGTTCGTTGAGTGGTCTTCTGTGCAGGCACACATCCCTCCCTCCTTCCCCACTGTGGGCTGGCACCGTAAAACAGTGTACTCCCCGCGGCGGCGAATGGAGAACTGAGGGAAGAGTGCTCCCCCCCCCGTTTTGTGACACATAAACGGTTAAAACCGTTGAGGTTTGGTAACGGACAGGGGGAGGGGGGAGCGCTCCTAGGGAGCCGACTCTTCCATAAGCTTTTTAATCTCCGTGGCTGGCCTGCGCCTGTGCAGTCCCATGTGTGCCTGCACAGAAGACCACTCAACGAACAACAGTTACAGGTAAGTGCAACAACTGTTTTTACAGGTGATACAATCTTGCAACTAGCGCTTGAGGCATTTGCTTGGGCAGTACCCATCTCCAGAGGCTGAGGTGGGGGAGGAGGGATTGCCTCACTCAATCAGATCACTATTTGATTTCCTCGCCTGCTTGCAAGTGATCTGTCAGAACTGCTAACAGTTATCATAGCCTAGGTAAGGAGAGGACTCAGTGAGAGCAGCACTGAGTACCCAGCTTTCTGCTACTCTCTTGGCCTGGATCAGGACCACTTCGTTTAATAAATGTGTCATGGTCTCAGAAATGTTTTGCCTTTTTTAGGATGAAGAAAAAGTCACTGAGAGGAAGAGGCACATGGGAGACACAAAACACTTTTGTCCAGTGATTCTAAAGGAAAACTTTATTCTTTACCCAGGAAGTTATGAGAATGGAGCCAAGTATCGAGACAACTATTGGTATTTTTCAACTTCAGAAAACAGAGACAAATTTCTGGAATATCCTGAAATTTACATCTCTCACAACAAGCCATTAAAAGTATGAAAAGCTTTCAAAATCTTTCATATGCCAATGTTACAAACATGAGATTTATATTGACCGTGATTATAATATAATTTTGTCCAAATATGTTGTAAGGATTTTCCAGGGCGCCCCCTGCTGGCGGCGTACCCATGGAGCCCCTGGACGCGACCTCAGGCTTGACTTCTTTGGCCTCAGATAAGGGAGAGGGGTTGCTCTGTCTTGACAGCCCCTTTTCTCCTCTATTGGCTCCCAGAGACAGACTTTTCTCAGTCTGTCCTGGAGCTCTCCTCCTTGGCTTCTGCCTGTGCCGGCTTATAAAGACTAAGCCCTTCCTTTCCCCGCCTCTTCCCCCACCTCTTCCCCCTCCCTGACTCCACCCCTTTTGAGGCTATAAAGGGATCTGGGGCTGGCCCGCTCTAGATAGGTTCCGAGCCCTGCCCCCTGGCTTCTGCTCTGCTGTGTCCGTACAGCTCGCTGTGGGGAGCCCCAGCTGGCCAGTGGTGAGGGCAAAGGCCACATGGTCCTTCTCACCATCCTCCCAGCTTGCCGGCCAGTCGGGTGACAAGTGCAATGTCAGCCCTGCCCGAAGGGCCCAGCTGATTGTCAGGGCTGTGCATAGCAGCTTGGGCATGATGCAGTGGCGCCTGCCTGTCTTCTGAGAAGCCTGTTGGCCCTGGTGATTGTTCCAGCCCTGGGGCTTTGGTGGCTACCGTGTGGGGTGGAGCTGCGGCGTGGGTCCTGCTGGGAGTCCAAGATGGGAGAGCCCGTCTCGTGACATGTATATTGGTGTTGTTTCATAATAATATATCTGATTTTACAAAAGAGCTCTTTACAAGATATAAGTACTGGTATAGATCAGAATTTTTGTGCATCACAAAAATTGGTCTAATAGAAATCTATCTTGGCTAATTTGTGATTTTCAAACGCAGTTTTGATTTATGAAATTTAGGAAGACTGCAAAGTAACATGTAAGTAATTACTTCAATATGAAGAGTGACAGCTACACCTAATAGTTTGAGGGTAGCCATGTTGGTCTGTAGGAGAACATGGAATTGATCTACTGGACTAGATCCGAGTCCAGTAGCACCTTAGAGACCAACAAGATTTTGCGGGGTACAAGCTTTGAGAGTATCTGACAAAGGAACTTTGACTCTCAAAAGCTCATACCCCAGAAATCATATTGGCTTCTAAGGTGCTACCAGGCTCGAACCTAGCTACACTTAATATTTCAATTAGTGACTAGTGCTTTGACATTAAGTGGTGATAACATCAGAGCCAAGCTGGGCCCATAGCTGGCCATACTCAGAATCCAGACCTGGGCTTAGAGTTGTGTACCAAAGCCAGAGCAAGTGCTTGACCTGGGTGAGATCAAGGATCCTGAAGTACAGCAGGGAGAAAGTACTGATTGTTGAGTGAACCAGGGAAGGAAAGATGGCCAAGTCCTAATACTTAAACCAAGCTTGGCCAGCTGGAGTCCTTTATTCCTGTCCTGCGCTCTTTGGGCTGGGCTGGACCAGTCAGGTCTCCTCTGAAGCAGTCCCGTCAGGTCTAGATAGCAAGGCTTGGGAGCATCAATAGGTAGGGTTGCCAAGTCCCTCTTCACCACTGGCGGGAGATTTTGGGGGCAGAGCCTGAGGAGGGCGGAGTTTGTTGAGGGGAGTACTTCAATGCCATAGAGTCCAATTGCCAAAGCAGCCATTTCCTGCAGGTGAACTGATCTGTCGGCTGGAGATCAGTTGTAATAGCAGGAGATCTCCAGCTAGTACCTGGTGGTTGGCAACCTTATCAATAGGTACTGGCAGCCAAGAGCTGAAACTAGAGGCAAGGAAATGGAGCTGGCAGGCAGGTTTGTGCCTAGTGGAGTTGATCCAACAAGGCAACCTTCCAAGCCTCAGCCTAAATAGGCTGGAAAGCAAATGAACTTAGCTGCCCTCCTGGTAGGTGTTAAGTTCCCGTGGTCGCACTAGGATCTTGAAAAGAATTATTGTTCTCACTGCCTGGCTCTGGGATGGGATTGCGTGTGGCTAGTGAAGCACTTTGCCTCCTTTGGGCCATCTTGACCTGGGCCTGCTGCCGCCAACTTTCCTGTTCCTGCAGAGTGAAAGCATCCCCTGGGGTGTTCAGAGTCTGGGTTTACATCCTGCCTGGCAGAAGCCTGTCGGTTATTAAAAAGGCCGGTCTCCCTTGCAGGCTCAGGCAAGGGACCGACTGTTGGCAGCAGGCACCTTTGCAGTGTCGGGCCGTCCCTGATGGTTCTGGCCCTCCTCGGTCTCTTCTCCTGAGAACTCAGAGTCGCTGGGCTGAGCAAAGGAGGTCATGGCAGTTCCTTTCTGTTCCTGAAAAGGGCTCTGAGGCATGAGTGCACACAAATCTGGGTAGCTCACAAGGCTTGGTCCCACCCTTATATTCCTGGTTCTTGTGTTAGATCACCTTACAGAGAGTCCATGTGTTGATCCTCTTCATCCATAATTATCTTTGGCATCAATACTGTACTAACAACATTTATTTGTTTTTGAGAGCTCTTTTCCAAAGTACCCGTAAAATAGCTCAGAATTTAACGAAGTATTCAGCTGTCAACTTTATTAATCAGAAATCCACTCCAACAAAAAAAAAGTTATTTTCATATGTTTATTTTTCAGGTCCCCCCTCTTAGGGTATGTCTCTTAGGTTCGCATGGAGCAGGTAAAACTGTCTGTGCCCGGTGGTTAGCAAATAAACTAGGAATGTTCCACATTCAGTTTGAAGAACGCTTACAGGAATTGATCATGCTGAAAACCGGGGTCAGAGTAGGACCAGAAACCGAAGAAGAAGATGAGGAAGAGGCTGTTGCAATGCAAGAAATGGGGGGATCCCCTACACCTCTTCATGAAAGTACTGAAACTGAAATGGAGAACGACGAAGAAAAACGATCTCCAGAGGTAACATTAGAATATCTTCTTGAGCAGAAGGTTAAATGCTAAGATGCAGTATCTACAGGACAGACAAAATGAAATGCTTCTTTACTCAATAGGTGATTAAAATATGGAATTCGCTGCCAGAGGATGGCCACAGGCACAGACAGCTTTAAGATGGGATTAGACAGACTCATGTAGGATAGGTCTATCAGTGGAGTGGTCTATCCATGGTGCGGGTTTACGGGGGCCTTCCAATCCATGCCGCTTGCTGGCGCAGAACACCACGTGGAAGTCCAAGCCCACACGCAGTAGGGATCGTAAGGTGGGGGCTCCAGCCCTGCACATAGATCACCCTTCCCCCCCACCCCCAAAGTTGGGGGCGGCAGAGGAGGGCGATGTATGTGCTGGGCTACAGCTCAGCACTTGGATCGCCCTTCCCTGCCGCCCCTAACATCGGGGTCCCGATCTGGGCTAGTGAGCCTGCTGCGGACTTGCCATCCGAGGCAGACACCCCCCAGTTCCGATCTGGGCTGGCAAGCCCGCTGCAGGCTGGTATGCATGGCCTAGCCCAACCAAATGACATTTATGTCATATCCGGCCCTCGTAACCAATGAGTTTGATACTCCTGGGCTAGATCATCCTCAGTTCAGATAGTCTTGAAGCTGGTGCTTTTGAATCTGGCTCCATCACCTTTGGTTCCATCCAAGCCTGTTGTCCACAGTAGCAGTTCAGCACCTAAGCGAAAGCATAAAAATACAGAGTCAGCACCTTTGGAACCAACCAAGCCTAAATGCCAGCATAGCTATTACAAGCACTCGTTGAGCTCCAGCAACCTTATGCCATTAAAGGTTTTTGAATTTGAATTCTACCGAAACTTTAGAACCTATTGAGTCTAATCTGTTTTCATCTTTCTGTTCCCTGTCTGCAACTGAGCAAGATAACATGATAAACTGATTTAGGCTTCTTCCGAAAAAATTAAAGAAATTGCACCGAAGTCCTTCCCAATTAGTAAACGCTCTTTTTAAAGATAAAAGTATAGTTGACATTCCTGCTTCCCAACTGATTCAGATTCAGATTGTTTATTTCCGGCCCTTAGCCAGATAAAACCAGAAACATGGACTAAAATATTCTTACAAAGAATTACAGTCCGAGTCTCATAACACCTAAAAAAAGAAATAACAACCGAGACACTTCTGCCAATTGGGCTAAGAGACTGTTCTGTGGTGTCGAATTTTCATTGCTGCTGAGCAAAATTTCGCAACCTGTAAAGTGATTGAAAGATTATCCCCTTGTAGGAGCAACTCAATGTTTTTTCCTGTCCCGTCAGGTCCCATTCTCAATAAGAGGGGCTCAATAAACTTAGAACCTGCTTCCCAACTGATTACCAACTCTCAGTTTTATGAGTAAAGGGACAGAGATCCCTTTACTAGTGGAGCCTGAAGTGATGTTATGGAAATATAATAATAATGGAAGTGCAGTATATGAACATGATGTTATTACAGAGATGATGCAAGTTTGACTCTATGAAATTCAAGTGAAAATACTACCTTGGAATATAGCTGGTCAGATTTCTAAAGCCCAAACACCTGATGTTGAATCTTTTTTTTAATTCCATATTATATTACTCCAGGAAACTTGGGCAATTAATAACATCTGTTTAACAAGATATGTAGTATTTTCAGTTAAGGCTTAAGTAGGTATTAATGGAGGGCACCCAAAAGCGGGTCTGGCTTGTTTAATTTCTAACACACTACAATGTACCTTAATAGAGCTTCTTTCATTAGCCTTAGCTGTATATATAAAATTTAGAAATGATTCCTTTATAGTAATATAAGTTTATTTACCACCTGTTAAAGATAAAAATGCCCTTCTGAGTAATTGGAGGGAGCTAAGGGATTTAGTTGAAAGATTAGTTACATCCTATCCCAGAGCTGTTAATTGCTGCTGATTTCATCGCTCGAATTGGACCTATCGATTAACAATTATTGACAACCAGAGGGATGAATGGGTCTGAAATGGAAGAGATGGTGGGGATTTGAACCTGAGACTCCCAGATCCTAGTCTGAAATGTGCGGTGGCTGCTGTTGTGCAATAGTGAGCAGCCAAGCTTAGGTGGGTCCTGCCAGTCACGTGGTTTCTGCCAGGTCTGGCTGCAATGAGTCCTCCCTCAAAAGCCGAAACAGCCCTGGTAAGGGCCCTCCCCCATCTTTTTGCCAACAGAAACAAAAGCTTGAAGGTTGGTAGTAAGTTATGGTTGCCTAGCAAAGGCCACTGAGGACATTCGTTTCTTAAAGCTACAGGTGTTGCTTCAGTTATTTGAGGGAGATTAACCCCCCAATGTTTGTTTTTTAGATTTTCAGTTTTTTCTGCAAACCTGGGTCTTTTCTCAGCTTTGTATAAAGATATGTCTTGTCTGTTCATGGCGCCAATCTCCAGATTTAAGTATCCATAGATGGAGCCATGTTGAGAATCAGATATATTTATTTCTGCTAGGGGACACAGTGTAGTATTTGCTGACTTTAATTTTGCAAAAAGGTACATTCATAGGTTATGATTCAAACTTGCTCATGATATGTATCACCATTAGATACCTGAACACTAACAGAAAAGAAAATGTGTGTGCATAAAGTGCCATCAAGTCACAGCTGACTCACAGCGACCCTTTATGGACTTTTCAAGGCAAGAGCTATTCAGAGGTGGTTTGCTATTGCCTGCTTTTAAGTAGCAATTCTTTCCTCTGAAATGATTCATTGGTGATCTTCCATCCAAGTACTAACCAGGGCCAACTGTTTTAGCTTCCAAGATCAGGCTAGAGTAGGCCATCTACAGAGAATGTAGAAGAGTTTAAATGGAGCCCTTGTTCTCAGTTTTAATCAGCAGTTTGTTGATATTTAGGATAGCTATTAGGGCTGTGCACATTGAGACCTGGCTTGTGGATCAAGCTGGGAAATGTATGTAAAACACCACTGTGTACAAGTGATTCAAGCTAGGAATATGTATGCAGAAGCCTGTTTTTGGTATGGAAAGAGAGTGCATATCATAGTTTGTTGCGACTTTATACGTGGCAGCATAAGAATCCTTTTTTTGAGAGAGAGATAAATGAGCCTTCAAATGGCTTCAGTGTTAGGTCGTTGAAGACTAGATAAACGTTTATATCTGTACGTCTTGGGAAACAAAAAGGAATACATTTAACCTGCTTGATTTTTCATAACTATATGTGAAATACAGAGATGGCTCCAACAATCCTCCAAGGACCCTTCCTTCGGCCTAAGGAAACTTTCTCCAGTTTCAATGGCTCTTCCTCCAACAGAAGAGCCACTTAAATTGAAGGAAGTCTTCTTGGGCTAGACTAGAGGAAGGCTTCAAACTTTGCTCAACGGAGTGGGAAGGGAAGTGGTAGGATCTACCCTACTATGCAAAGAAGCATTTTGTTGTCCTTGAAAGAATCTAGATAAAAAGAACAATGTGAAATCCATTAAATGATCATTTTATATGGTTCCATCAGGTAAAGGCAATATTATATGTTTTCATGTGTTTTGAATCATTTCAGCAGAAAGAACTGCAATTAACAGATGAAGAAGAGGCAATCAAGGCAAACTTGGTAGAAAATGAACCCCTGCCCCCAGAGGTGCTTGACAACATTGTTCCTGAATGGTGGACCAAGGAACCCTTCAGGTAACTGTCATGTACATAAAAGAATCTCACTCTTTTAAAAAAAAAGTCCCACTTCATGTAAAGCTCTTAACTTTTGTCCAATAAACCATATGAAGTCGATCTCCCCTTGTGAGCCCACCTCAATGTCCTCTAAGTTCTGGAGGAGAGCCCTTGCTTACACTTCTTTCCATGTGAGAAGAGAGATTGGCTAGTGCATGGGTCAAGGTCTTCTTATTTTATTTCTTTATGAACACTACAAAATGCCTGACATGATGCACAATAAATTGTGCCTCTATCCTTCAGTTACCATCTGGTGTATTTCAACAGTCTTTTAAAAACTACATGTTTGGTCAACAACCATAATAATAATAATAATAAAAAAGATTCCAACAGTCCAGTCATGCACACGATTTATAGGTACTGCATGACCTTTCTGTTTAGGTGAGCTTTTGATTTTTAATGACTTTGTTTTAGAGTTGGATGGTTATGGCATTTTCTTAGTACTTTTCTGTATTGATTATTTTGTTACTCTATCGTTTTTATGAGCCACAGTAGAAAGTCAAGTCTGAATTGTAAAGCATTAGTTATTACTCATCAGACTGCACATTTTAATAGTGCCCTAAATGTACAATACTTATTATAAAGGGTATTAATCACACTAGATGTGGTCCTTCCAAGCTGCCACCACTGTCCATTGTGGCCGCTAGCTACTGCATAGAAGCCATGAACGCTGTTCAGTGGTCAGAGTAACTCACTATGACCAGGATCCAACTAACTGCACAACTAATTTCATATGCTCAGCTGGGATTTGAGCATATTTCCTGAATAGCAGCCCCTTTAAAACGGAAAGGACTATGGAAGACAGTTTGTGGCATGGCATAGGTGCCTGAATTCAAAGTAAAAATATCAACAACCTAAAGTAGCACTCTGTCCTGTGTATCATAGGAAGCCAGAGTGGAGTAGTGGTTAGTGTGTTTACTAGGACTGGATAGATTTGTAATCTAATTCCCACTCTGCCATGAAGCTCACTGGGTGATCTTGGGGCAGTCATTCTCTATGGCCATTTATGCAGAGCTGTTTCCCCATGGTCACCCCTACTGATTGCTTCGGGGCTTCCTTTTGATTATGCATGCCATTGCTGACCATCACTCCCCACGCATTTCTGCACATTTTGCGTGCGTTTTCTGGATTCTGGCTAAAACAGCATCTGGAAAACATGGGCAAAATGCACAGGGAGAGCGAGGTGACCTCTGACAGCTGGGGAAGGCATGCATAATCTAAAGGAAGCCCCAAAGCAGTCGGCGGGGTGACCACGAGGGTAACAGCCCTGAATAAATGGCCACTCTCTGTGATAGACACTGAACCTTTCTGCAAAATAGAGTAGTGATATTAACAATTATTTCTGTTCAATCACAACCATGCACCTGTATATGAGGTTGGCGCATCTTTTAGACACAAAATTTCCAAAGTATCTTGCTTCAGTACTAGCAATACCTAACACTGCTTTTATTAAATTTATTAATTAAAATAATTATATCTCATGGCTCAAGGCATCTATAGCCTCATCTTCACAATTCTGATGCAGACAGAAGTAACATTTAAAGAATTGTGTTTCACTGACCAATAAAGCCTTTTCCATCTAGTTATACCCATCCTTTGTCCACAAGGGTCTATTTGATGAACAGTTTTGCATTTCTGCCATTCACTGGGAGAAAAACCCATAAGATGGTAACACTTTCATTTTCAATTATTGTTTTCATTTAGATCTACAGGATTTATATTGGATGGTTTTCCTCGAACTGTAGATGAAGCCACTTATTTAGCAGAACGTGGGCTTTGTCCAGACCTTGTAGTCTGTCTTGAAGTTGAAGAAGATGATGTTTCTGATCGAATTCTTCCCACACTTTTGCAAAAATGGCAAGAGAAACAAAACCAAAAAAAGGAAAAGAAGCAGAAGATAAAAGATCTGAAAGCACAAATGAGAGTAATTATTTTTTATTATCAGAAGCTAGGTACAACTTCCATATAATAGTTGAGGGATGATTTTCATATTGAATGCATATAACCCCCCAGGTATATATTTGCCACCCTTATAAACAGAAAGCGTTCAATTGCTGCCACCGAAGGTTTAATTTTCCTTGTTATGTAGTTAATGTGAGGTTTCCAACTTAAGTTAGAGCTGAAAGTCACACCCAAGTATGAAAAACTAAAGACTTGCTCTAAGTTGATGTTATCGATTTTCCAAATCACAGGAATACGTATCTCGGTTTTGTTTTTGGAAATTATCAAAACTTTAGATTTTGAATAGTTAATTTTAAGTCCTTCAGTTTTGCAATAGGTTGAAAATTGGGATAATTTTTCAAACCACCTGGATGAGGGACAAAAGTACTGCATCATCTGCGTATAAGAGCAGATTTAAAGCTTTTGAAGATAGATAAGGGGGATGGTAATCTGCTGAGGAGAGGTTGATAGAGAGGTCGTTTAAATATAAGTTGAAAAGTAAGGGGGCCAGAAGGTGAAGCTAGGTACTGTATAATAGATTTAAAATGGCCTGCTTGTGTGGTTATAGTTTAAAACCCCTAGGAATTATATAAACTTAGACCAACCCATCACTTTATGTTGTAGCTGGGTACACTTTTTTATTTAGAAAATGGTGGGTTGGTTCAGATTGGCCAAGCATAGCACTAAATGTTGTGCAAGGAGATCCTATTGCATCTGCTTCTACAACTTTTGTCACCTCTGCCATCTAAAGCACAGGTGAGAGAAACAAGTATTGTTGGGCTCATCAGTTAGTTTTCAGTGCCGATTTTCAGTATGAGTACAGCAATTCAAATAGCTAGTCTAGTCAAAATGTTTCTGGAAACACAAATGGCCTTCGATGGGCCTCCAGCATTTCTAGCTGGACCAGCAAAAGGAACTGGGTTCAAAAATATTATCTATATAGACATAACAATGGATCGTCACAACATTTTCTTGCATCATATGTCTATTCTCCCTGCAATCTGAATAAGAAATTCCCCTCTGTTTCAGTTCCTTTCCATGCCCTGCAAGTCTTTATATACTCTCTTTTCTGAGCTCCTCCCATCTGACTTTTTACTATAAACCCTTAGTATACAAAGGCTATTGTTCCAGGTAAAATCTAGTACTTGGTTCTTGTAGGTTATCCGGGCTGTGTAACCGTGGTCTTGGAATTTTCTTTCCTGACGTTTCGCCAGCAACTGTGGCAGGCATCTTCAGAGGAGTCACACTGAAGGACAGTGTCTCTCAGTGTCAAGTGTGTAGGAAGAGTAATATATAGTAGTCAGAAAGGGGTTGGGTTTGAGCTGAGTAATTGTCCTGCAAAAAGTAATGTGCTAATCATTGTCCTGTAAGTATCAAGATAATGTGCTAATGAGGGTGTGGAACCAATTGTATCCTGAAGTTACACAGCCCGGATAACCTATAAGAACCAATGAACTCTGACCTTGAAAGCCTTCAACAATAGTACTGTTTTTTGCAGCTGGCCGGCTGCTTATTTTATTCAAATATTTCACACAGCGCAGTAGTATGATAGGAATGGAGTGTGTGTATGACAAGATCTGGGTAGGGTTCTGTAGGGGTTGAACTAAAGGTAATCTTCCCTGGTATTCTTATGTATCCAGTGTTCTCTATCCATGGAAAAAGAAACAATTTTGAAATTGAATTTTTGAGTGTCAGTTGCTAAAAGAATAGAATGAAATAAATACTTAAAGGTCTTTTATTAACAGGAAGGCCAAATTATGAAAAGGAGGGCAGAACTTCTAGCAGTGCAAGCAAAAAAGAAACAGGTAAGAAAACCTGAGGCATTGAAATCACTTGGTAAATGAAATTTGTAAATTGGTTGTTAACATATTTTTAAAATATCAGCAACAGAACAGGTCAGAATCATTTTTATTGGTTACAGATGAAAATTATGCTCAAGTATAATCTTGAAAATTGCTTCAAAATATGGGCCTTAATTCAACATAGTATTTATTACTAAACTATTTATTATCCTATCTTTATTCAAGAACTAAAATTACAATAAAACAGCACAAATAGTAACAACTTCAGAATTATATACCAGCCTGAAATAACCACAATAAAACACCCCACCTAACCTTTCCAAGCTAAAAATCATATCAGACTCCAATAAGGCTTTCTCCTTCAAGGCTTTACCCTCCCCGGAGATCTCTGGCACTGAATGTGTGGGCCTGGTCTGGGAAGGCAAGGAGAGCGTGGCTATCTGGCTGATGTACCGGCCGCCCAACGCACCAGCAGATACCCTGAGAATCCCCCTTGGCGATTTTCTAGATGTGCTTGTGGAGGATTGGCATAGTTGGCTCTCCATGGCCATTGATGAAATCGCACCCTAGGCGCCCTCTTCGCCCCCACAGAAACTGGGCTCATGGGACTCGGGGATATGAAACGGGAGCTTAGACGGCGAGCTTGGCAACGTGCTCATAATGAAGCCGCAAGAACATCTTATAGGACGTTTATGAAATCCTATGGGATGGCAGTGAAGGCTACTAAAAAGGAGTATTATTCAGCCACCATTGTGTCTGCTAGCTCTTACCCGGCACAATTATTTAGTACTATTAGGTAACTTACATCCTTAACAGATGGACAAACAAATTTAAAAGTAAATTCAGCACATAGCTATGAGGCTTTCTTGAGCTTTTTTGCAGATAAAGTCTTGTGGCTCTTCCATGCGCTCCCGGCCAACCTTGACATAGGAAGGGAACTGGAAATACCTTTGACAAATATGCAACAGTTAACATGGTTTCAGTGTACAAACCCAGCTAAGCACAGCATTGATTTCAGAGAGAAAATTGAGAACATTGTTTATTCTGATTGTGGTTTATTTTATGGATATTTTTATGCTGTGTTATGTCCCTGTCTTGTTTTTAAAGGGTTGCTTTTATTTTTAGACAGTTTATTATATTGTTTTTACTTGTAAGCTGCCTCAAGTAGGATTGTGGTGAAGTGGCATAAAATTTTTCTAAATAAATAATTATATCCTACAGAAATCAGCAGGATTTCTTTGACTGTCAGATGGTTGCCTGCTGTAGCATTTCTGCAAATCATCAACATATACATAGTGAACTAAGAAGTAGAGAAATGGAGAGATCTTATATTATAATAGTGAAATTGGCCAAATCTTTGGATACTTAAATCCGGTGTGAACTGGAGGTGTGAACGGGCAAGACAGATCTTTCTACAAACCTGAAGAGGGGCCCAGGTTTGCAGAAAAATGTGAAATTAAATAAAATACATTGGGCCATTAAAAAAACAACAACCAAAAATACTAAAAGGATTGTCTGTAGCTTTAAGCAGTGGATTCCCTTAGTGGTTGTTGCTAGGCATCCACAGCTTTCCAAGGCTTGGTTCTGTCAGTAAAAGTAAGGGGTAAGGCAGTTTCCAGGCCTATTTTGGGCTTTGAGGGAGGATTCATTGGGGCCAGGCCTGAGTCTGGCAACAACCTCTGGGTGACTTGATACCATCGGACTTGCATGATTCAACTAGGCCTGGCTGCTTGCTACTGTTCAACACCGGGTACCCTATGAAAGCCAGTATGGTGTAGTTGTTAGAGCTTCACAGTAGGGTGTGAGAGACCCAGGTCTGAATTCCCACCTTGTGGAAGCTCATTGGGTGATTTTGGGCCAGTCACATACTTTCAGTCTAACCTACCTCACAGGGTTGTTGTGAGGATAAAAAGGAGAGGAGAATAATGTAAGCTGCTTTGGTCCCCACTGTGGAGAAAGACTGTAGTTTTCCAAGGTAGAGGCTGCAGGGGGCGGGGCGGGGGGAGAGAGAGAGACAGAAAGCATAAGACAGAGGGTAGGTTGGATAAGAGGGTAGGAAGGGGTTAGGGTTGCCAGGAAGAGTAGGAAGGAGTTAGAGTTGCCAGCTCCAGGTTGGAAAATTTCTGAAGATTTGAGCGGTGGAGCCTGGAGATGATGGGGTTTGAGGAGGGGAGGGACCTCAGAAGGGTATAATGCCATAGACTCCACCCTCCAAAGCAGCCATTTCCTCTGGGGGAATTTCCTCACCAACCTCCACGTGAGGGCTGGAAATCAACTGGAATTACAACTAATCTCCAGATGACCGAGATCAGTTCCCCTGGAGAAATGGCTGCTTTGGAGGGTGGACTGTATGGCATTATATCCTGCTGAGGTTGCTTCCCTCCCCAAACCTCACCATCCCAAGACTGCACCCCAAATCTCCAGGAATTTCCCAACATGGATCTGGCAACCCCAAGGGCAACCAATCTCTGCAGTTGGGAGATCTGTTGTGGTTCTGGGAGAGCTGCCTCCACCACTGCTGTTGCGGAGGGGAGGGAGTAGGGTTGCCAGGTCCTTCGGCACCAGCAGGAGGTTTTTGGGGCAGAGCCTGAGGAGGGTGGGTTTGGGGAGGGACTCCAATGCCATAGAGTCCAATTGCCGAAGCTTCCATTTTCTCCAGGTGAATTGATCTCTACCAGCTGGAGATCCGTTGTAATAGCAGGAGATCTTCAGCTAGTACCTGGAGGTTGGCAACCCTAGTGATGGGGTGGGGGAAGAGAAGCAGAGAAAGTGACAGGCATGGAGGAGAAAGTAAGAAAAGCAGTGGTAGTAGGGAGAAAGAGTGAGAGACTGAGAGGAGCAGGGGGAGAGAGGAGTCAGCAAAGGTGGGGGGGTGAGATAGCTGCTGCCGCACGTTTCCTGCAGGTCCCCACTTGTTAATTTCTATTTCTTTTTATAGAAGTCAGTTCAGTAGTCATAAAGTAAGTATTTTGCATTTTAGAATGCTCCAGCAAGACCTGAAGGTGAGGGTGACGATGAGGATGATGAAGAAGAAGATGATGATATTGAAGCCGTTTTGGAAGAAGAGTTTCCAAAAGAAGAGGATGAAGTGGAAGATGAGGATGAGGAGCAGGAGTCTGAAGCGATTGAACGCTTGAAAACAGAAATTGCAGAGAAGTTTGAAACAGATTTGAGTAATATGCAAGCAGTACAGGTATTTTCTTCATTGTTTATCATATTATTTTCTGCCTTGACATAGATCCTACAGGAGAGTCATTTTACAAAGTTTCTGTAATTAAAAGTCAGATTCTTGAAAAAGTAGAAAAGTACCTTTTCTGTGATAAATTTATTATTATTAAATTTATTTAATCCAATTTACCCAAGCAAGAAAAAAGGATAGCTCAAATCTGAATAAGCCTCACTTTCCTCATCTGCTACTTTATAAGTAATGCCGTGCTCCTGATTATGATCCTTCGTTTTTCTTTTTGTAGTTTGCTGCTTGTCCAGAATTGGTACTCACCCTCCCCCACCCCGTATATAGTTTGCCAATTGCAAACTGTCAAGTGGGGGTTTAGTCTCTGCCGCCGGAGGGGTTTCTGCCCTGGAGGATGTCGTGGCTGAGACAATCTCTTCTGCCTCAGACCAGTCCGAGGGGGAGTCTGAGCTCGACTCTCCCTCGGATGTCGCCAGGTTGCCACAGGACACACCTTGCAGGCAGCCTCTGGCTTCTATCCTCCTCGGCTGCTTGACTTCCCTGGCCTTTATGCCTTCCAGGCCAGAGAAGCCCCTCTCAGACTCCGCCCATAGCCCTCCCCCCGGAAGTCCATAAAAGGGCGGCTGGGGGAAGCCTCCGCCCAGCCATGTGACTGTGGGCGAGTGACACGTCTGTTCCCGCCTGGGCCCGCCCACTCATCAGCTGGGGAGCGGGCCGAGCCACTCCCGATGGCGTTGCCGCTACGGCGGTGCTGGGGCACGCTGCTCCGGCAGCGGCTGTGGTGGGGCCGCAGCAAGCGGCTCTGGCTGCAGCCGCGGCAGCAGGACTCCTGGGTCGCCTCTTGACTCCTCGGGCCGCTAGAGAGCGAGAGAGACCTGTTGGAACCGGCCCAGCTGGGCTGCCGGTGAGTGAGGGGGCGGGGGACAGGCCTGCGAGACGGGGGCGGGAGTCCCTCCCGGGACAAACTGCTCTGCAACAAACACCAGCAGTTAAGTTTTTTTGTAGGAGCTTTCAAGCTAGCTACTTTATCAGCAAAGCTATACTAAAGAGGCTTCCTTATGTCACTTGCTGTGATATAGCTCTTGGCCATGCGTTTGATTAATGTGATGTTCTGCTTTTGTTCTTAGGAAGAACTTGAAAAAATACTGATACCTCAAGTAACAATAGGAAGTAAGCGAAAACCCCGCATTGTGTGTTACCAGCTGTATAAAAAGCTAAAGGACCTGGTGGAAAACCGTGAAAGCCTTTTTGAGAAATGTTATCCAATAAGTGTATCACTTGCACACAAAATGATAGCCCTGTCTTATAAACATCCAAGCAATTTTGGGGAATGGGACCCAATCAAGGTACTGGAACCTTTACAGAAGGACATGTTGCTTGCTTATCAAATAATTTCTCAAAGCCAGTGATGTGAATTCTTATGCTGGTGTATTGATGTAGTGTGGTGTCATGGTTTGGAGTGGTGGACTCTAATCTGAAGAACCGGGTTTGATTCCCCACTCCTCCACATGAGCAGCGGATGCTAATCTGGTGAACTGGGTTGGTTTTCCCACTCCTACGCATGTAGTAACAGGTCTCTTAGAGCTCTCTCAGCTCCACCAACTCACAGGGTGTCTGTTGTGGGGAGGGGAAGGGAAGGTGATTGTAAGCCAGTTTGATTCTTCCTTAAGTGGTAGAGAAAGTTGGCATATAAAAACCAACTCTTCTTCTTCTTATGCAATTAATTCCTGTATGTTATGAGATTTGTACAATTGATTGTTATGGCCTAGCTAAAGCAATAAAAGCTATTAATAACTGTATGTAAAAACAAAGCCAGAGTCTCAAGGAACTTGTGAGAAGTAGGGCATTGCTTCCCATTCCCTCTCTCTCCCTCTCAGCTCCTTCTTCCTCCCTCTATCCCCTCCCCCTTGCTAGCAGAAGGTAGCAGCAAATGCAACAGCAACCACCAAAGGTCTTCCTGCTTACCAGTTTCTTCAGCCACTGGGGTGGGAGAACCAGGGAACAGCCAGCCTAATGTCTTAAGAGTTTCTGGGGCATAGTTTTTGCATCTGCAGAGTTATCCTGGCTGGTGGCTACAGGAAACATGAAGATGTAGGATATTTGAAAGGTCAGCACCATGGCTTGGGAGCTCTCAAGAACTACAATAATCTCTCTGAGTTGTCCCATCAGGCAACCTTGAGGTAGCATAGTTTAACTGATGGTTAAATAACCTTTGCTGTCAGCTTTTTAAATGGAAGAATGTAGAAGCTTTGCTTAACTTTTGCCCCCTGTCCAAGGCCATGTTTTGTTTGTTAATATTCACTAAATTTATCATTATAAAATGGTTACAGCAGCACTTCTAGAAACCAGCAACTTTGTATTTTCTGCAGCTAAGTGAAGGAGAGGCAATCAAGGCTTATCAAAGTCCTGACACTCCAACCTTTCCAGTTATCCATCGAAACCATATTTATTTTTTTGCAAGCAAAGAAAATAGAGACAAGTTTATGAAAAATCCTATCAAATATATTCGTCAGCCCAAACCTAAACCTACCGTGCCAGTCAAGATTGCAATAGTGGGGCCTCCAAAATCTGGAAAGACAACGGGTAAGGCACTGATTCATAAACAGATATGAACTCTGTTAATATGGTTTTAGCCTTGGAGCATAATATTACAAGATGCTTGCATACTGCATACCATCTTTAATGTCCTCTGGTGGTGGATGATATTGTACAGCATCTGTAAGGAAGGTAAAGATAGTCCCCTGTGCAAGCACCGGATCAGTCCTGACCCATGGGGTGACATCACATCCTGACATTTACTAGGCAGATTATTTTTACAGGGTGGTTTGCCAGTTCCTTCCCCAGTCATCTACACTTTACCCCCAGCAAGCAGGGTACTCATTTTACTGACCTCAGAAGAATGGAAGGCTAAGTCAACCTTGAGCCAGCTTCCTGAAGCTGACTCCCGTAGGGATCGAACTCAGGTCATGAGCAGAGCTTTTGACTGCAGTACTGCAGCTTACCACTCTGCGCCACAGGACTCATACTAGGGCTGTCGATTCGGTTCCATCTGACATGAAAAACAGCTGAATTTTCCCCGATTCTGTGGTTTCCAGTTCAGATAGAGCCGAAGTAAAAAAAGGCGGGAAAACAACACGCCGAACTCACTGACTTCGGGCGGACTCCGGATAAATTCATACAAATTCGGCGCCTCTGAATCAGCATTCTCCCCCGGCCAATGGTGGCCCAAGCTGAGTCTTCTTCTGGCCAATCAGAGCAGGGATTCTCCCTTTTGAATTGGCCAGGAGAAGAGTATAAAAACTCCAGTCCCGAGTATGTATTCATTTCCTTCCATTTTGGTGGTGATGCTCCTGAGAGATCCTGAGCTGAGCTGCTGCTGCTTACTGGAATAGGATTGGATTTACTTCTCCTCCCTGCTCCTGCTGGAAGACATCAACACAGTTTGATTTTGGGGGGTTTCTCTATACCTTTTCTCCTGTGTGTGTGTGGGGGTAGCAGATTCTGTGGGGGGAGTCAAAGGGGGGCTGTTGCGTGTTCTGCCGGGGTGTGTGTGCCCGCTCACCTATGTGGGAGTGTGCGTTCTGCCTTTTTCTGCCCATTGCCACCCTTGCCTGGAGTTGAGTCAGTGTGGCGATGCGGCATGAGTCTCCCTCCGCTCGGCACCCGCGCCTCCTTCTCCTTGGTTTGTTTGTTTGGGGTTGAGCCAAGAGCTGTACTGGTTTGAGGAGGGGGCTTTGCCTGTTCTGCCGGGGGGTGCCCGCTCGCCTCTGCGGGAGTGTGCATTCTGCCTTTTTTGCCCATTGCTACCCTCGCCTGGAGTTGAGTGCAGCTGTGCGGCCGTTCCCGTAGTTTCTAATGGGCTAGCCTGTCATTCGTTTTAGTGCATCCCATGTCTCTCTGTCTGGCCTTTTCTTCTCCTTCGTTTGGAATTTGCGTCTTCAGGTTCTGGGGGCGGTTGTTCGGCTTGATTGCCTCTGTGGAGTGTGATTTGGGGGGGTTACCTGTCCTGGAGGGGGCTGATTGCCTCTTTGCGAGTGTGATTGTTGCTGTGGAAGATTTGAATCCAGCAGCAAGAAATCTATCAATACTGAAGATACGGAATTTGTGCAGGTCGCACTTATGCTAGTAGTGTTATGAGATGCACTTTGGCTGTGTTGAAATGAAAAGATACATTACCCATGCTAGTTACGTTGTTTACTTATGCCTTGAGCATTGTTGGATGCACTTTCGGCATAGTTACATCAGCTCTTAGAAGCCACGGACTGGCTTCTACTGTGTGTGGGGGGGGAGCCAAAGGGGGGTGGCTACCTGTCCTGGGGGGGGGGAAGCTGATCTCCTCTTTGAGAGTGTGATTGTTGCTGTGGAAGATTTGAATCCAGCAGCATGAAATCTATCAATCCTGAAGATACGCAATTTGCGCAGGTCGCACTTACGCTAGTAGCCTTATTATTGGAGTCTATAGAGGCCCAATGAATCGTGATTGCAGTTAGAAAGAATTCAGGTCAAGCACACAATAAAAACAGAGTCAAAGACTTGTTTCTTAATCAAACAAAAATCCTTTACTGTACTAAAATTAGGAAGGGTACCATGGATAAAACAATTAACATCTTTCTATCTAGTTCCCTGTAAGTCTTGCTAAAAGTATTAGCAGGTTCCTAAGGCTTAAAATCCCTTTGTCTATCTCTTAGCCCAAGAGGGCTGAGAGCAGGCATCTTGCTTGTTTGAGATTGAAAAAGCAACAGATCACCCTGCCCCAAAGTTACACCTTAAACAAAAGAAACAGGGTCATAAAAGCAGTTCTGACTTCGTGACTTGATGCACGTTCCAAATGGCGATTCTCCAGCCAATAGAATACTTACATCTGTCTCTCGCGTCATCACCTTGAGACAATTCTAAACTATGGAGGTAAACAAGTTAACCCTTTAACTGCCCTGACAGAAATAGAACTCGCACTGAATCCCTAACACTTATAAGATGCACTTTGGCTGTGTTGAAATGAAAAGATACGTTACCTATGCCAGTTACACTGTTTACTTACGCTTTGAGCATTGTTGGATGCACTTTCAGCGTAGTTACATCGGTTCTTAGAAGCCACGGACTGGCTTCTACTGTGTGTGGGGGGGGAAGCCAAAGGGGGGTGACCTGTCCTGGTGGGGGGGGGGCTTGATTTCCTCTTTGCAAGTGTGATTGTTGCTGTTTTCACTGGTTGCCACCTTCACCTGGAGGTCAGTGTGGGTCGGTGAGTCTCTCTCTGGCTGCCCCAGAAACAATGTGAGGTTTTGCCTTGGATTTGCTGCTCTCTAGATGCACATTAAGGATTGCCGGCTCCTCTTCATTCCAATGGGTGGATGGGGGGATCCCTTCCAGACCCCATAACTCAGGACCCCCTGACCCAATCTTCACCAAACTTGGGGGTTCTTGCAAGTAGGATCCCTCCAAGCTACCCTGAAAGTTTGGGACCTCTACCTCCAAAAATGCCCCCCCAGAGCCGTGGAAAGCAGTGAATGTGTTTTTAATGCCTTTAAATGGCTGAATTTATTCACGAACGCCGAATTTATGTTCTTAATTTCATGCCGAATTCCACGGATCCGAATAGGGGGAATTTGGACTTCGGCATTTCCTGAATAAAAACGGGCCGAATTTTGCTGATTTTTTTTTCAACAGCCCTAGCTCATACAGCATCTGTAACACTTGACAAAAATCAGCCGTCACAATAATCCACACCACCCTGAAAAAGACAATTACAGTGACACAATAAGTTAGGTCCAGCTTTTGCTTAAACAAGAAAGTTAAATGCAAAATACTTCCTGGGCCCAGTTATTGGTGGTGGTAGTGAAGTTGCAAAAATAGCCTGCTATACCCTGCACCTGGCAAGCTTCATATTCTGAAAGACCTTATTTGTTTTCTTTATAAAGCATGAGCAATTCATGATCAGTATATTACACTGATATGAGTAAAAGCTTCGCATTCATAACAAAAAATATTTTGCAGTTGCCAAAAAATTTGTGAGCGTATATGGATTAATGCGGCTTTCCATGGGAGATGCCATACGTATGATTTTAAATGATCAGCCGGACACTGAATTAGCACTTATGCTGAAGTGGCACCTTCAAAAAGGGTTGACTGCACCTGATGAACTTGCCATCCAGGCTCTAGACACTGCATTGATGGGCACCGTGTGCAACACTGCAGGGTAAGTGACTTCCATTTTTTTCAGTCGTGTAGAATTTTAGGAGGTAGATACCATGTTGGAGGATGAGCAAGTGAATGAGCCAAAGATAGTGTAGCTGAAGTCATTAGGTCCTGTGATTGTGTAGCATGAGTAGTCATGGGGACAGAGCTGGCATCTGGATTTCTTACAAGGCCTGATTCCTGGTTTTGTGTGTCTGTTAGATGGCCCTTTGCTGTTGATAAGGAACTGTTTTAAGTTGGGAGGTTGTCTGTAAGCAAAGAAAGGCCAACCGCCCAAGGCCTGTGAGACAGAGATATAATTGTCGAAGGCTTTCACGGTCAGAGTTCATTGGTTCTTGTAGGTTATCCGGGCTGTGTGACCGTGGTCTTGGTATTTTCTTTCCTGACTTTTCGCCAGCAGCTGTGGCAGGCATCTTCAAAGGAGTAACACTGAAGGACAGTGTCTCTCAGTGTCAAGTGTGTAGGAAGAGTAATATATAGTCAGAAAGGGGTTGGGTTTGAGCTGAATCATTGTCCTGCAAAAAGTATCAAAGGTAATGTGCTAATCATTGTCCTGTAAGCATCAAGATAATGTGCTAATGAGGGTGTGGTATGTTAATATGGAACTATTGTAATAGTTCCACACCCTCATTGTGGAACCTCATTGTAATAGTTCCACACCACAAAGTTGCCTGGTTTCTGTAGTAATTACACACGAAAAATTGCTAGTTTAGAATACTGTAAGGAGCAAATCTGATATTGCCGTATATATGCATAACTGTGGAAAAACAACAGCCATTATGGCTCCTGCTTTGTGGAATGGGCTCCCTGAAGAAGTAACACACACCCCTTGGAGATCTTCAGGAGATGCTGCAAGACCTGCCTTTTTGCCACAGCTTTTAAAGGAGTCTGGATTGACAGACATCTTTTAAGGGGGAGGAGGTAGAGATTTGGGGTTGTTGTTTTATTTTTGCTTTTAAACTACAAATATTTTAACTATTATTGTAAGCCACCTTGAACCATGAGGAAAGGTCGGATATAAAATTTAATAAATAAATAAAAGATGGGATATAATTTGCTGTCTTAACCTTTAGTACTCATGAAACAAGAAGACAGAACTATTTAGCTATGTATTCATTGCAGGAAAAACAATTATGGCTAAAGATCAAAATAGTAGAAACCTATCCTATCAAATTAATATGTTAAGTTTATTATAATAAAGATACATGCAAATGAAAAGGAAAGAGACTGAAAAGATTGTTCTAAAAATTAATCACTGTTTATTTTATATTGGAATATTTTGTTCAAATATTATTTCATACAAGATCATATTGTTCTGCTATTATGAACTAGCCAAGTCACAATAAAATTTACTGGTCTTCTGGAATCTTAACAGCTATTATATATACATCAATTAGTTTTGTAATCAATATGCCATAATATGACCATGTGGACTCTGACCCTCAGCGTACTTATTTTGTTGCTCGTTTTTTGGAGGCTGCAGAGAAGAGACGAAGGGAGGTGTTTTTAGAGATGGGTCTTATTTAAGCTTTATGATTTTATTGTTCAAGACCTCAGTCTAAGAACAGGGGGAAAGAAAAGAATATGACCATGTTAGAATTAAAAAAGCCTACTTGTATAACAGTGCAGTTTAGTTCTTCCTTAGCTCTTTCATGAATACTCAATTCTAATTTCATTCTGGACCTTCAAATTGTGTTAACTTGTTTATTGTATCATATAAAAAGTATCATAATATTTAAAAAAATATAAAGGGGGAATGGTCAAATTTTTTATTTTTATTTTTTGCTTTTGGGAAAGGGCCATGGTTTAGACTCGAGGAAGACCATCTGTATTCCATAATAATAATATATAATAATAATCCCACATTCCATCCCCCCCCATTATTTCCAGTAAAAGGATCAGGTAGCAGGTAATGGAAATAATTCATTACCTGAGACCTTTAAGAGCCCCTGCCAGTCAGAGGAAATGATACTGACCTCGATAGACCAATGGTCTAACCCAGTATACGGCAGCTAATTAAGCTTATATAGCACTTTCTAGTATCCATTTCAAGACTACAAATGTCATGCTCTTCCATCATTCCCACACCCAATTTTTTTTGTACCGAACATTCAGACTGCTGAAGTGTTTCAGGGAACTAGAAAGCTTTCTCACTATTTTGACAATTTATTTAGTCTTATAAGTGCTGTAAATAAGTAAGTAAGTAAATCATAATCATAATCTATTACAGTGTGGCTTTTCTTTGATAACCGTTAGGTTGTAATTTTGTATAGTGCTAATGGGGATAGTACCAAGTGAACATACTATTCAGCTCTTGTGTTTATTACTGCTTTTGAATATGTTGTCATATCTGCTTATTTCACTAGCAACCATTAACATACAGGAGATGATACTGCAAAATAAACTCCAGATCATAATTTGGTTCCTTTTTTCACAGAGTTGTTATTGATGGGTACCCTGTAACAAGAAAACAAGTAAACCTCTTAGAACATATGAAAATAATTCCAGTTAAAATCTTTGAGATGCAAATTGATGCACAAGAAGTTTTCAGAAGAGCGCTTCTGGATAAACAAAGTTCTGACAGGTAAAAAATACCAGTAAGGAGGTGGCTCAGTAACACTAGGGTTGCCAGCTCCGGGTTGGGAAATACCTGGAGAGTTTGGGGGCGGAGCCTGAGGAGGATGGGGTTTGGGGAGGGGAGGGGCTTCAGTGCCACAGAGTCCAATTGCCAAAGCAGCCATTTTCTCCAGGTGAACTGATCTTTATCGGCTGGAGATCAGTTGTAATAGCAGGAGATCTCCAGCTGGTACCTGGAGGTTAGTAATCAAAAAACGGCTTGCAAGTGCTAAGTAGGGAGTGTGGAAATCAAGAAAGTAGCACAAGACAATTCTTTCTATAATAAGAAGACCAAACTATAGCAATTAGTGCTATTAAGAATATGTATTGGAAACATACAAAGAACAAAATTCTGGAGCAAAAAAGTATCACATAGGTAATTAAGACTCCAACTTTCAATAAGGGCTTTACAATACAAATATGAGCCCAAATTCTCAATCCTTATTCAGTCTACATAAATAATTTCATAAAGTGCATGAGTGAACCACGGGAACAATACTCAGTCCTTATAGAGTCCACATGAAATTTCATAAAGTGCATCAGTAGGTCGCAAAAGCAAGATGAAGGGCAATGGAAATCTGGTATAATTCCATTTCGTGCAGTCTTTTTCAAGCCTTCAATCTTTTTGTGCACTATTCTGCAAAAAATACACATGGTTCTACAATATGCCATTCATTATAAAATGTTCATAAATAGATAGAATAAATAATTAAAAGATCATACCAGTCAATGCACATAGGAGTGTACCCTTTCCTTGTATCTGGACGGCAAAGTAAGACGTCTGAATCAGTAACTCTGTCACGTCATTAAAAAGGGTTTCAGAACAAGCAAACTCATTACCATATTAACTCTATATGAGGCACCATGGAGTTTTTTTTAAAGTGCCACATATCTGAATAGTAAAAAACTTACAGATAACTAGAAGGTCCCTGAAGTTTTTTAAAGTGCCACATATCTGAATAGTAAAAAACTTACAGATAACTAGAAAGGTCCATGAAAGTATTAAGTCCATTTGGAATCAGAGAATTGAACATGAATATAAAACGAGACTCCTGTTGAGACATAAGACGGTCTACATCAACAGTGGAGAAGGGCCTGCCCTTATATTGCCAGACAACAAAAAACTGCAATTCAAAATCTTGGTGCTTCTTTTCTAGATAGTGGACGGTAAGTGGCGCCTGCAAACTAAGTGCCAATGTTTGGCAATAATTTTTTGAATTTCTCTGGATTTATCACTATATTGAAGTGCTGCAGTGATGCCTGTTGCTTTATTTTTGTTCGGAGCACATGTGTTCGGCACTTAGTAAAGAGATCCCAGGGTGCTCCACACCACCCCAATTCGGGCTACGAAGAACGGGCTCTTTAAGGGACAAATTAACTAAATCAGATTGCACCATCATACAGCCCTCTGCCCTTACTGCCGGCTATTTTAGGTGCGGTGACTGCAACGCATGTGCGCAGGCACTGCAAGTTAAGGAATTCTGGGACGAAAAAACGGGCTTTAAATTTACATTAAAATTTTTTACTAATTGTAACAGTAAATATGTTATTTATATTATCAGATGCCCATGTGGCCTTCTTTATGTTGGCAAAACAAAAAGAGCTATTAAAATCAGAATACAAGAGCATAGGTCCCGCATACGGAATCGGAATTTGGAGGCACCACTTACCGTCCACTATCTAGAAAAGAAGCACCAAGATTTTGAATTGCAGTTTTTTGTTGTCTGGCAATATAAGGGCAGGCCCTTCTCCACTGTTGATGTAGACCGTTTTATGTCTCAACAGGAGTCTCGTTTTATATTCATGTTCAATTCTCTGATTCCAAATGGTCTTAATACTTTCATGGACCTTTCTAGTTATCTGTAAGTTTTTTACTATTCAGATATGTGGCACTTTAAAAAACTTCAGGGACCTTCTAGTTATCTGTAAGTTTTTTACTATTCAGATATGTGGCACTTTAAAAAAAACTCCATGGTGCCTCATATAGAGTTAATATGGTAATGAGTTTGCTTGTTCTGAAACCCTTTTTAATGACGTGACAGAGTTACTGATTCAGACGTCTTACTTTGCCGTCCAGATACAAGGAAAGGGTACACTCCTATGTGCATTGACTGGTATGATCTTTTAATTATTTATTCTATCTATTTATGAACATTTTATAATGAATGGCATATTGTAGAACCATGTGTATTTTTTGCAGAATAGTGCACAAAAAGATTGAAGGCTTGAAAAAGACTGCACGAAATGGAATTATACCGGATTTCCATTGCCCTTCATCTTGCTTTTGCGACCTACTGATGCACTTTATGAAATTTCATGTGGACTCTATAAGGACTGAGTATTGTTCCCGTGGTTCACTCATGCACTTTATGAAATTATTTATGTAGACTGAATAAGGATTGAGAATTTGGGCTCATATTTGTATTGTAAAGCCCTTATTGAAAGTTGGGGTCTTAATTACCTATGTGATACTTTTTTGCTCCAGAATTTTGTTCTTTGTATGTTTCCAATACATATTCTTAATAGCACTAATTGCTATAGTTTGGTCTTCTTATTATAGAAAGAATTGTCTTGTGCTACTTTCTTGATTTCCACGGTACCTGGAGGTTGGCAACCCCTAAGTAACACTCTTAAAAGAATTCTTAGAATAATGTCGTTTTTAGTGCTTTTAAGATCTCTACAGTACAACAATTTGTCAACAAATTATATCAAAGTTCTTTCCTTAAAATCCTTATTGTATTCTGTCTGCTAAATAGGTATAAATCACTCCAAAGTCACTCATTCATCCCCATTTGTTCCACAAATCTTGTTTACTGCATCTGTCTTCATTCTTGTGTGCCTTCCGCGATACAGCAGCCAGGGCTCTTGGGCTCAGACCGCATGTTATGTGAAACGCCTGATAGCCATGGGGACTTCCAGCCATACAGCAGCTGCAAGTTCACTATGAAAATTCAATTCTGAAGTGCTGCTGGGGCTCAATTTAAACCGGGACTGTAGTGAAAGGAGGGCTTCAGCATTCCCCACACACCATATTCCTGATTTGCAGCCCTCAATGGGATAAATAAATGCCCACACAGCAATTTGGGGTGAGAAAAATCAGGCCCCTGCATCGTTTAAGAATGGACTTTCCACGCGAAACTCACACCTGAAGTCTGCTGCAAGTCCTTGTGGCAATCGGGTTACACATAATATGTAGTTTGGGCCTGAGACAGTGGCTGTTGGCAGTGAATGCAATATGAACAGACTGGAGGTCTGCAAGCAATTGCAGGAACGTGAACTATTTGGATATTTCACCTCTCCCCTCAAACTGCCCACTCCATTCTATAAACCCTGAGAGACTTGAGTAGGCTGATTTCTAGGCTTACCAGGTCCAGGCGGTCGATCGGCGGGAGGTTTTCTGGGGTGCGTGGTGAGGGCGCGCGCCTGGCTCGATGCTCCAGCCCGCCGACACGCCTACATCACTTCCGGTTTACTCAGAAGTGATGGGGACGCTCTCTCAATCTCGGCTGAAACGCTATGGAAGCCATAGAGTTTCGGCTGAATTTGCTAGAGCGTCCACATCGCTTCAGGGTAAACCCTAAATTGACGTAGGCGCTTCACACGTGCACGCATGCACGGGGTACCCGCTAGCCCTCAGCTGGTCGGCGAGCAGCCCAGTGGATTGGCGGTAGTTTACCTGCCACCACCTGGCACTTGGCAGCCCTACTGATTTCCCTTCCGTTTAATTTCCTTCAACTGGCTCTCAACTGTTCACAACATTCTTTGCTTTCTGGAGTACATTCAGTCCTCAACAGGTTGAGTGGGTTTTTGGTTAATTTATAGTAATATTGTCGAAGGCTTTCACGGTCAGAGTTCATTGGTTCTTGTAGGTTATCCGGGCTGTGTAACCGTGGTCTTGGAATTTTCTTTCCTGACGTTTCGCCAGCAACTGTGGCCGGCATCTTCAGAGGAGTAACACTGAAGGACAGTGTCTCTCAGTGTCAAGGGTGTAGGAAGAGTAATATATAGTCAGAAAGGGGTTGGGTTTGAGCTGAGTATTGTCCTGCAAAAGTATTGTCCTGTAAGTATCAAGATAATGTGCTAATGAGGGTATGGTATGTTAATATGGAACCATTGTATCCTGAAGTGATCTGTTAATGTGTGTAATCCAAAGCTAATCTGTATGGCTATTGTTGAATGTTGTCTTTGTCTGGAGGTTTTTCAGGGCAGGAAGCCAAGCCTTATTCATTCAGAAAAGAGGAGAGTTTAAGAATGAATAAGGCTTGGCTTCCTGCCCTGAAAAACCTCCAGACAAAGACAACATTCAACAATAGCCATACAGATTAGCTTTGGATTACACACATTAACAGATCACTTCAGGATACAATGGTTCCATATTAACATACCATACCCTCATTAGCACATTATCTTGATACTTACAGGACAATACTTTTGCAGGACAATACTCAGCTCAAACCCAACCCCTTTCTGACTATATATTACTCTTCCTACACCCTTGACACTGAGAGACACTGTCCTTCAGTGTTACTCCTCTGAAGATGCCGGCCACAGTTGCTGGCGAAACGTCAGGAAAGAAAATTCCAAGACCACGGTTACACAGCCCGGATAACCTACAAGAACCAATATAGTAATATTATTCTTCATACCTGGAGGGTCCCATGAGAGTGGAATATCCTGTACCTTGTCCATAAATGACCTAGTTTCGCTGCTTTTATTATTGGCATTGCGGCTAGCTACTTCATTTTGAGATAGAGAGATGAGCTGGGAGCTCCCCTCACGGGAAGAGGCAACAGTTCAGGAAGCCAGCACCCCCTCCAAAATCTATTTCTTCAAGGCCCAAACTACACAAAAAAAATTGCCATTGCTTTGGTGGGGGGTTTCCTGACCCAACTTACATTCCTCACAGCTGCCATCATGACAAAATATCTCCTGTGGTTCAGGCCCGAAGATGCTATAAACACTCAGGGCATAAGCGGGCTACTTTCCCCAATCTCTTCTTTCCTTTCACTGGCTCTCAGCATCCCATGACTCTTGGAGCCTGTTCTCATCATGCCATTGGGGAGGAAATTTTAGTTAATTTACAAAGTCATATTTTTCTACAAAACTGAGGATTCCTTTGAGTAAGTATGAAGCTCTCTCTTGTCTGTGGGTGGCCTGTTGTTGCTATTTAAACTTTTCAATAAAATATCCATATCCCACTTCCATGCCCATCAAGGGGCAGCTTTTATGATATGACACTCAATAGAATGTTTAGGAAAAACATAATTAAGCATTATATTAATGCACTTCTAATTCTCTTCTCAGACCTCCTTATCCACTACATAACAGCTCTCAGATTCTTTCTATCAAGAATTCATGTTACAGAACACAAGTTGAAGAAATCCGGGCTTTCTATGAAGAGCAACACCAGAACTGGTATGTGGTTGATGCATTCCACAGCAAGTGGTGGAACTGGAACAAATTACTTGAGGAAACGCAGAAGATCACTAAACAAATCCAGATATATCTTGAAAGAATAAGGCAAGGTAAGCAAAGAATCCTGTTTTAAACTAATGGAGGTTTTGATTATTTTATGGTTTTGTATATTTCTAGACTACCTGTCAACTGTATCTTGTCCCCAAGGTGTTTCATAATACAATTTAAACCAAAGGACATAGAGTCAGAACCATTTCAACAATAAATGTGAGAAGTAATTCCCCCACCCGTGCACAAGCAGCAGCACTACGTTGCATATACCACCATAGCAAACCCCTCCATCAAAATCAAAGGCTCCTTGGGACAGGAAGATCTTTCTAAACCAGTCTGGAAGGCTCCCAGGGATGTGGTCACTCTCACCTCCTGGGGAAAGACTTTCCATAGGTGGGGATGGAAACAGAAAAGGCCCTCACTCAGGTTCTAGCTGTACCTCTGTTAGTTGTATATACTAACACCCCCCCCCTCAGTCTGTCTTCAGAATGGGGGAGCAGTGTTCAGTAGTAGCAGTAGGGAGATACTGTTTTTTTAAATGTAGTGCAGTCAACATGAGATTTCTTTTCTCTCTACTATGTAGGGACGGGTACATACACTTAAAACTCTTGCCTCGCTATTTCACTATACATGCAAATAAACACACTATAGTCATTTATGCATGGTCGCTGTAACCTCCTTTATTCCCTGTTTCAGCTAGGATTTAACTTTTCAGTATGCACGGCATCCCATTCCTTGGTAGCTCAACGCTGTTTCGACACAAAACCAACCCGGGTCTTCCCGTTCCTCTGTTAATCCAACTTATCCCTCTCCCCTGAGCTCAGCCCGGCTCAAAGCAGCATGCTGATGACTACACGGGGAAACACAGAAGATTGGCTTCTCTCACAGCCAATCATGAAGCAGTGTGTAAAGAGGCGGGGATTCAAGTGCTTCCTGCTTCCTGGGAGTTCTTTCTGAGCAAAAGAAAGGCTTTTGAAAAACGAGGCTTGGATTTCTCCCCCCCCCCCCTTCTTTCAGATTGCTCCATTTTTTGTTTTGTTTTTTTGTACTTAAAATGCTTTTTTACGCGGCAGTTGGGTTTGGGGGGAAGGAAATCTCTCATGGTGAGCACTGCGAAGTAAGCCAATTACAGAGCAGCATTTAAAGGGGTGAGACTTGAGTTGAACTTGGGAGACTGCTTTTCTGTATTCATGTCTCCATTAGCACGCAGTTTCAGCCCCGATCATTCAAGCCAATGCATACAGTTTTCCCCAAATCGGGTTACATTAATGTTCAATGAACCCAGGTCCAACCAGAGAGATCCAACCCATGCATAAAAGGCCTATTTCTGTTATCTGAGCAAAAACTTGTTTTCACTTTCTGACAAGCTGCATTTACTACTTTTATGAACTTGCATAAGGTGTTTAAGGGGTTTAATGTCAACATCCATTGCTTCTGGTTACTCACCTGCAACTTTCCCCCCTCTTCTTCTGAGGTAGAAAGGCTTGAAGCCTAACTGCTCATTAGTTCACCACAAAGACTTTCATTCAGACATATGTTGCAAGTTTCCTGCTAAGAACTCAATTCCCAGAGGCACGCAGGGCTGATTCAGGTCAAGGCCATATGCAGGCAGGGAGAAGAGGATGTTTAAGCCTTCCCTCCCTCGCTCCATTTTCCTGTCCCAGAACAGCTAAAGGTTTGCTATTGTTGGCGAGTCCATTTGCACCAATGTGGTACATAGCACACACACGTGGACGGCCACACTGATGGAAGAGACAAGAAGGGCAATTTCATCCCTTTCCCACTGCAACTTCCCAGGTCCTGCAACCCCAGGAATCAATTTTCCAGGGGTCATAAAGTACTGCTGGCAGGAGGGGAACAAGGTAAAAACCCATGTCTATCAACACAGCCCACCAACAGATCGCAGGAGTCATCCTTTTGTCAGCAAAATATATCAACCCAAGCTGCAGTATTTATTATATGTATACATTTATCACCTGCTTTCCACAGTCTTCAGAGCAGGTTACAAATCAAACTGTAGTCAGGATGGTAACACTCCTTGTTTCTGGGGCTAGGAAAAAACAACTTCACAGCAGTAGGATACAGAGCCAGTTCCTGGGCCTAGGACTGGCAGGAAGCCATCGGAGAGCACTAGTTTCATACAAGTGGTTGCAAATCAAATCAAAACTTGTTTCATACAAGTGGTTGTTCTGCCCTTTTTTCCTGTTAAAAGAGATGTTGAAGAAGTTTGTAAGAAGATCCAAGATTATTTTGAAACTGAAGTGAAAAAAAGTATTTTGTCAAAATGTAGTTATACTTTTGATTCCTCCGTATAAAGAATTCATTTAGTAAATGAAATGTTTCAGCAGGGAATGAAAGACTATACTGCTGGTACAGCTGGCTTGTAGAAAGCTTGTTGATAAATTAATCATCAGTAGTAACTCATGATATGTTATGTACTGTACGTTCATCTTCCAAATATTTACTGTCATAGCTAAAACACAGCATATTGTATCTAACTGTTAACAGGGAAAGCAGCAAGTATTGCCGATTTGTGTATCACACCACAAGAACTGCTCTCTCGGCTTGGAGAGTTTGGACAATACTGTCCAGTCAGCCTTGCAGAAAAGGGAGAGCTTATTGATTGTTCTGTAACTCCTTCTCTGCGGTTTGCAGCAGAGTTTCGGGGGCATTACTACAAAATGGCTGGACAGGAAGAGTTGGACGTGAGTATTAGAGGAGGTTGAACACATTTATTATTAATTTTAAAAGTAAACTGGCACTGACACAATGTGATAAATATTCAAATATCATCAGAAAGTGACGGAGAGCTGGGAAATCCATAGAGAGGTAAAAAGGGACATTTGCGGGGAAACTGAAACATATGCAATAATTGTGTTTCCTATGAAACTTAAAGGTGTTTTACTGCTTTAACCATGCATCATTATAACTTATTTAGTATATAAAATTATGCTAACTGGCATATTTACAGAATTTAAAACTATAACTGCCTTCATTTTTATAGACAAAATTGAAAGAGTGCTGCAAATTGCTGTAACCTGTGCTACCTTAGCACATGCATCTTAGTGCCAAACTCTTATATGTTTGACACAAATCCTGACTTGCAGTCATATATACCAGTGGGGAGTTAATGTTCCCAAACATGCCGAGGCCTGATTTTACTCACGAGCATGGAATGGGAAGAGGAGGGGCTTCAGCCTTCCATGCCATTTTCCCAAGGCATTTTCCCAAGAACTCAATTCCCAGAGGCACGCAGGGCTGATTCAGGTCAAGGCCATATGCAGACAGGGAGAAGAGTGTGTTTAAGCCTTCCCTCCTGTTAAGTCCGCGTGGGGAGGCCACACGCGGTTGAGACGGAGTTCCAACAACAATGCTTTATTGTAGTACAGAACAGAACTGGAGAACTCAGGGCAAACGGCCCTGCTTATATGCTCCCTAGTCCAGCCCGCGCCACTCCCCCCTGATCCATGATAGGGGGGAAACAACCCCGGATTACCAATGGCGCATGCTGGCTTAGGGCCAATGGCGCGAGCCGGTTTGGACCAATGGCGCATGCAGGACTTAGGATCCTTCGTCCAGGACTCAAGCTCCTAACTTTCCCCCTGCATATCGCCTAACTATTTACATACATTACACCCCTCCCCCTAGGTCTGGGCAATACGGGAACACATAAAGTCCTTTAGGTGGCTCGGGGGTGTTAGGGTACGCTGGGAGTGGCGCAGCACGGGAACGGGGGTTATCATCGAGGAAACCAGTACGGGGCCTGCCTCTGCGGCGGCAGGGGCATCCTCCGTTGGGTCGTTCGTGGCGACCGCATCGCTGGGCCACCACCAATCCCCCGGCTGCTCGGGGTCAAGAGTCACTGCCGGCTCCTGAGCTGGGGTATCGGGATGCGTTGGCGTCACTGTGACAGGAACGACAGGCAGATCCACCGGTCGGCGGCGGAGCTGGTCAATGTGCCGGCGCAGCAGTTGCCCCTCTGGGGTAGTGACCCGGTAAGACACCGGTCCCGTTGACTCCTGTACGGTGGCTGGAATCCAGGTGGGCCCCGTCCCCTAGTTGCGGGCGTAGACCAGAGCGTCCTGTGCCACAACTCTTGGAGCGGCCACCGGGGACTTTTGAAGGGGGCACTCTGGTGTCAGGTCAGGGTGCAGGCGGTCGAGTGGCGTTTTCGGCCGGCGGCCCATAAGGAGTTCTGCAGGGCACCTCCCAGTCGCGGAGTTGGGTGTGGTGTGCTGGACGAGGAGGTATTCCGCTAGCCCTCGGTCCCAATCATGGCGCTCAATGCATCGGAGCGCCTCTTTAGTTGTCCGGACCATTCTTTCCGCCTGACCGTTGGTGGTGGGGTGGAACGGGGCCGAGGTTGTGTGGCGGATTCCATTTTTGGTCAGGAACTCCTTAAACTCCAAGGACGTAAATTGGGCCCCGTAGTCGGAGACCACAGTCCCCGGCAAGCCGTGGGTGGCTAAAACCTTGTGCAGCTCCTGGACGACAACGCATGACGTCATGGATCCGATGTCGGCCACTTCCAGCCACTTTGAATAGGAGTCCACGATGATGAGGAAAGTCTTACCCTGAAAAGGCCCCGTGAAGTCTATATGGATGTGGGACCAGGGTGTGTGAGTGGACTCCCAGTGGTGGGTTGGAGCTCGTGGCATTTCTGGGCGCGACTCTTGGCATGGCCGGCAATGGCTCACCCACTCCTCAATGGCCGCATCGATGCCCAACCACCATACGTAGCTCCATGCTAGGGCCTTCATGCGCACGATTCCCGGGTGGCAGGCATGTAGAGCCTCCAGGACCTTTGTGTGCAGCTTCGCCAGAACAGTTCCCCCATGCAGTTCCCCCATGCAGTTCCCCCAGAGCAAGCACCCCTTGTTGAGCGAAAGCTCGTGCTGGCGCGCGGTGAACGGCTTGAACTCGCCATCCGGCCTGTTGGCCAGCCACCCTCCTTGCAACGGGGCGGCGGGGCGCAGTGGATGGCCTTGACCTTGTCAGGCGTGGGGTGAATGCCGTCCGCTTCGATCAGGTAGCCCAGAAACTCCACCTGCGGCAGGCCCAGCTGGCACTTCTCTCGCTTGACCATCAGCCCGGCGTCCCGGAAACAGCTGAGCACCCGGCGGCCGCGTTCCAGGAGCTCGTCTTTGGAGCCGGCGGCAACCAAGACATCGTCAAAGTACGGGACGACGCCCGGCAAGCCCTTGAGGAGGTCCTCCATAAGGTTCTGGAATATGTCCGGGGCAGTGCTGACCCCGAACTGCAGGCAAATCACCCGGAAGGCACCCCGGTGGATGACGATCGTCTGCGCCTCGGCCGACTCAGAGTCCACAGGCAGCTGCTGGTACGCTTGGGCCAGGTTGAGTTTTGCGACCTGGCCCCCAGCGAGGGAAGCCAGGAGGTGACTGACCACTGGCACTGGGTACGCGTGGCTTTGGAGAGCCTTGTTCACCGAGCATTTGTAATCTGCACAGATGCGGACGTCGCCGTTCGCCTTCAACGGTGTCACTATTGGGGTCTCCCACTTGGCGTTGGGCACCGGCACCAAGACACCCTGGGCGACGAGACGGTCAAGCTCAGCGTCGATCCGGTCCTTGAGCGCCAAGGGGACCTGGCGTGGCTTGAGGCGGATGGGGGTGGCGGTGGGGTCGACGTGCAGACAAACAGGCGGCCCCTTGTAGCAGCCGAGTGGGCCATTCCAGACGTCCTCGAACTTGAATCAGACGGAGTCGAGGATGGACTGGGAGATGTGGTGAATACCCCCAATGTGGAGTCCAAGGGCCTGGAACCATTCAAGGCCCAGGAGGCTGGCACGGGCCCGTTGACCACGATGAGGCGGAGGCGGCTGGAGCAGTGCTTGAACTGGATGTTCATGTAGGCGATGCCCCAGACTGGCACCCAACAATGCTAGTAGTCAGAGATCAGGACGCCAGTAGGTTGCAGCTTGGGCAAGGCAGTGTGGCGCCCCAGGGCGCGGAAAGTGTCCCAAGAAACCATGGAGAGGGCCGAGCCCGAGTCGACCTCTATGTCGCAGGGGGAACCCTCGATCTTTACGGAGATTGAAACTTTCTCCATGCCGTGAACCAGGTGCACGTGGATGCTGTGCAGCTTGGAGTCGTGGCGGTAGCGGTAGGAGGCGGGAGACTCGTCGTCGGCCATGTCGTGGACGGGCTGAGCGATGCCATCTTTTTTAGCCCAGCCCGCCGGACGGCCCTTCTTCGTGGAGCGGCAGACCTTCGCGATGTGGCCAACCCGGCCGCAAGCCCGGCAGTTGGCATCGCGAAAACAGCAGGAACGGCGGTCGTGCTGGTCGCCGCAGCTGGCGCACAGGCAAGCCATGGGGCCCTGCAACCTGTGTGGTCTGGCAGACATCTTGTGCGTCTTGTCCGCCGAGTCGGAGTCGCAGGCGTCCTCAAAACGGACCGTGGCCCACACATGCTCAGGAAGATCGAGCGCTGCTTGCCGGCATCGTCAATGTCGTTGGCATCCATGAAGCAGGCAACACGATCTGCATAGCTCTCCCACTCGCTGGGGTTGGTGGAGTCGAACGGTTCCAATTATCAGCAGGTGGCCATAGCAGCGAATGCCTACTGGGCACTGTGAGGTCGTGGAGAATCGCAGGCGATTTCAGCGAGAGTGATTTCGGTAGCAAGCCTACCAGCCTTCGTCGCCACTGTTAAGTCCGCGTGGGGAGGACACATGAAGTCGAGACGGAGTTCCAACAACAACGCTTTATTGTAGTACAGAACAGAACTGGAGAACTCAGGGCAAACGGCCCTGTTCATATGTTCCCTAGTCCGACCCGCGCCACTCCCCCCCGATCCGTGATAGGGGGAAACAACCCCAGGTTACCAATGGCGCGTGCCGGCTTAGGGCCAATGGCGCGTGCCGGTTTGGACCAATGGCGCATGCAAGACTTAGGATCCTTCGTCCAGGACTCAAGCTCCTAAGTTTCCCTCTGCATATTGCCTATTTGCATACATTACACCTCCCTCGCTCCATTTTCCTGTCCCAGAACAGCTCAAGGTTTGCTATTGTTGGTGCCACAGGGGAGGGGGCAGTTTGCCCAGTTGTGACACATCATGTATACATCATCGCTGCTTGTTCTCCCTGCCCCTTTGTCATCTCTGGTAGGAACTAGGGTGGGGTGGCTTCTGCTGCCAACCATCCTTCTGAGAGCTGGCTGGGCTCCTTCAAGCTGGCTGACTCCCGAATAGACTCTGCCCCACCCCACTGCAACCCGACAGGTAACTTCCCCAGCCTCACTACTCTCATATATATATATATATATATATATATATATATATATATATATATATATATATATATATATATATATATATATATATATATATATATATATATAAATGTGTGTGTGTGTGTGTGTGTGTGTCTGAGGGAAGTATGAAGCCCTTCCTGTCCAACCACACTCCCAAGCCAAACTGGGCCTGGCATGTTTGGGAACACTTTTAAGAGCATGATACTAAGGGGATAGTTTTACTGTGACATTTCAGCGATTACAATATTGTGGGGTTTCTAAAAGCAAACTCTATAGTAAGAATTGCTTGAAAATGATCCCAGTCAAAATGAAATTTCATTTTAAATTCTAACATTTCCCTTCTGGACATCCATATTTGTATATAAAAAAAGAGTAGTGATTATAGATACTTTTGAGCTGGGTGTCCGTGGTCGATGCCCCCGCCCTTACCACAGGGATTGCAAACCCCACCAAAGGTGCACTGGGCCAGCCAGTCCTGAGGCTGGGGAAGTTGCCTGTCGGGTTGCAGCAGGGTGGGGCAGAGTCTACTTGGGAGTCAGCCAGCTTGAAGGAGCCCAGCCAGCTCTCAGAAGGATGCTTAGCAGCAGAAGCCAACCCACCCAAGTTCCTACCAGAGATAACAAAGGGCAGGGAGAAAGGGCAGCAGTAACCTTCTTAGAGGAGGTTTGATGGGGCAGCCAACTATTTAAAGAAGTCCAGGGGGAAGGGCCAGTGAGCTCACCACTCCAAGGCAATTATCCACTGGCCCAGGGTAGGGTTGCCAACCTCCAGGGTCTAGCTGGAGATCTCCTGCTCTTACAACTGACCTCCAGCCGATAGAGATCAGTTCCCCTGGAGAAAATGGCCACTTTGGCAATTGAACTCTATGGCATTGACGTCCCTCCCCTCTCCAAATCCCACCCTCCTCAGGCTTTGCCCCAAAAACCTCCCTCCAGTGGCAAAGAGAGACCTGGCAACCCTAGCTGGAGATCTTCCACTGTTACAACTGAGCTCCATCAGACAGAGATCAGTTCCCCTGGAGAAAATGGACGCTTTGGCAATTGGACTCTATGGCATTGAAGTCCCTCTCCTCTCCCAACCCCTCCCTCCTCAGGCTCCACCCCAAAAACCTCCCGACGGTGGCGAAGAGGAACCTGGCAACCCAAGCACCGGGACTTGTCACTCCTCTGGGCTCGATTGAGGAGGGAGGATTGGCTGTGCCCACTGCCCAGGGTTGGCCCTCCCTTAGGGAAGCATTTACAGGGCGTGCCCAAGAGCAGCCAGGCCTATTCCTAGGCAGCTGGGAATAGGTGAAGGGCAGAGCAGAGTGGGGAAATTGGTTGGAGAGGAACTCTCTCCTCTTGCCTGACAGCAGGATGGTGATGCACAAGCACCAGCCTTTGCCTGGGTTAGCCTTCTGCCCTCTCTCATTATTTCCCTGTCAGCAGAATCTTTCTGAAACCTGAAAATTGTCACTCGTATTATGCTTCACTCTTCTCTCGCTAGTTAATTGCACCCAGATCTCGGAACAAAGATTGTATTACCAATGCTGTCCTAAGCAGTTACACCATTGTAAAGCCCATTGGCTTCAACTGACTTGGAATTGTGATAGCTCTTCTCAGGCTGGCACTGTAGTATGGTCTACATTCTGGAGAGCATCTAACACACAGCTTCTGCTAAGTGTTAAACAGCAATCATATATAAGAATGCAATAATTCCTGACAAATTAGTTTTATGAGCATTTTGTTCATCAATTAAAACATGAGATGCTGCTGCTTATGTCTGACTTCTTGTCAATGCAGAAATTCCTGAATACACCAGAATTATACGTGCCCCCATTAGCACCTCATCCTCTTCCTCTCCCAAGTAAGCTACCGCAGAAACTGACCGCAGCAGATGTGAAGGCCTTATTCCCCATGCAAGCTGAACTGCAAGGATACTGTCCAGTTACTTATCTAGATGGGAAACAAAGGTAAATACTGACACCTCTCAGGATGATTGAAAGATTTATTTCCCAGATAATAACACAAAGTGAGGCAGTGTTCTAATTCAGATTTTAAACTGGATGTGGCCTCATAGATCACATGATAACCACTTAGGCTTTTACATTAATATAATGTTGTAAATTGTGGACTATTGGAATAATTCTGTTTGAAGCATTCTTTAGATCCCACGTATATGTATAATGGCTTTCTTTCACCATTTCTTCTGAGGTATGAAGCACTGGTACCTGGTAACATTGAATATGCTGTTCTGTATCGCAAAAAGCTATATATTTTTGAAAGTGAAGAAAAACTTCAGAAGTTTATGAGGTACCAAATGCATCAACATTATTTTTAGCTTAAAAAAATATTTTTTTTAAAAAAAAGTTTTAAAAAAACATTATTTTTACCTATCTATTATTCAGTGTTTGCTTTGATCAGCAGTAAATTCTTCGTTTTTAGGCTACCAGAAAAATACTGGAAGCAGAAACTGCCGCATAAACTTCCTCCCAAAAATGAGCCAGTGTTGCTGACAGCTCTTCCCTTAACAGGATATCTTGAACAGGTTAATTTGTATTTATTAATTATTTTCATATTGAATTAACTTTTGGGGACTGTGCTGGTGGTGTATGTGCTATATCCCCACCTCAGTTACTTTTCTAACAGCTCTCACTCCAATTCCCAAATTTGTCTGTGGACTAACTAACACAAAGAGAATGCACAGCACTTGTTCATAGATTAATAGTGGAAAAGATCTTTATTGCCATTAAAGGTAGCCAATACTTTCTGTACTTTTTCTTAAGTAGATGGACAAAGAAAAACAACCTAGAATGCCACTTGAAAAATATGCAAGTTACTAAATAGTTGTGTATTTCCATAACGATGGCTGATTCTCATCATGAGCTCCTCCAGTCCTTGGAAGCGATTTATCACAACTTGATTAAGCTTAATGAAACACTACTATAATATGTGTGTAGGATCTAATCATGTGGCCAGACTTCATAGTAAAATAAGAATGCAAAACCCTAAACAATTAATAGTAACTTTTTTTAAAAAGTTTTATCTTTGTTAATCTCTTTGGATTAACAATCTGGAAGAAGGTGTTGCACAAATCTCCAGGATCTGAAGCTGTTCAACATGTGAATTAGTGATAGGAGTAGATATGCTGACAAAATTTTAAAAGGACAAAAGGGACACCCCTGAAAACATCACAGATGATAACATGACAGGCCAAGATGTTTGTGAACATGCACTGCGCAGTGAAGGCTGCAAACAGAAATCATATTTAAGGAGCAATCGGTTTATACTGCGACACTAACATCAATATTCTTTTATCTCTGCAGGGGGTAGCAACTGCTATAATAAAAGCAATGAATGAAGTAGGCTGTTTAAAGCCGAAATTCCCATTCCTAAGTGTGAAAAAAACTGCACTCCTGTTCATAGCCTATCATTTGAAAGGTACAGTAGAATGTATTAACTAAAATAAAAGTTAAAGTGAATTTCTGTATGTTCAGTCCCTCACTTTCATTTTTCCCGTTATCATACATTATACTATTGTAACTCTGACAAAATAGTAGATTTCCAGCACCTCTATTGGAAATACATTTTCTTGGCAATAACTTACCCTTGTTTCAATGGAGCTTTTCTTCCCAGTGGTCAAAGTTACAAGTCTTTTTAATGGTGGTGCATCAGTGGCAAATGGCAGACCAACTTTGAGCAGCTTTGCCAGTTGCACTAGTCCAGGGGTCCCCAACCTTTTTGAGCCTGTGGGCACATTTGGAATTCTGACTCAGCATGGTGGTTGCAGCAACGAAATGGCTGACACAAAATGGCTGCTACAGGAGGCGGCCCTGGCCGCAAAATGATTGCCACAGCTTAACTTCAGTAACACAGTGCAGACCCTTGTGCTGTGGTGGCAGCTGCTGCCAAAGCAACATTTTTTAAAAATCTGCACAGCCAATCAGAAGCCTTGCTGGGCAAAAGCCCTACGTGGCCCCACCCACTTCCTCAAAACATTTGGCAGGCACCAGATAAGGTGTTGGCAGGTGCCATGGCATCCACGGGCACCACATTGTGGACCCCTGCCCTAATCAGAGCCATGTCTGCCCATTCCATTAACAGAAAAGCTCATAACTTCAGCTGTCCCTTCCAATGGCTTTTCTAAGTTCCCAAACGATAGAAGATGGGCAAACTTACATCAGAATCATCATGCTTGATTTGTCACTTTAGACCTTACAGTACAGAAACATTGCTAACTGACTTAGCCAGTCCAGTTTTCTGGGAGGGGCTTCTGCTAGTGATAGCAGAGCTACTATATTATACTTGTAGTGATATTTGGGTTACAAATGTGGCCATAAACAGTTCATCTTCATAAACCAGCACTTGACTGGCAGCAAGTAGCCTTCTCTCTCAAGCTATTAATCAGATGTTGTTATTAATCAGATACCTGACCTCTCATTCAAAATATTTGAGTCCTGAAACCAGTTGAGAGCTAATAAATTAATCTCTTCAAAACAAAACTAGTAGTCCCTATGTGTATCCACTTGCTTTCTATCACCTGTTTTCAAACTTCCTACCCTCCAGGAATTGTTTCCATAGTAATTATCTGCTGAAAAAAATCAGTGTGCATCAGTGTGGAATCATTGAGAGTGGCAGAGGAGGCAGGAGTACATTCTAGGATGTACCCAGTTGTTCATTCAACCGGTTGGGCACTGCAACACACAAACTTAATATACACTTTAGAAAGCATCTAACATTCCACTGCAGTTGTACAGTTGAGGAGAAGATTGGTAACGACAAACATATCCTTAATGAAAGTCTGTCTTCCATCACTGTTGTTCTCAATGGAGGCTCCCTGAAGTACCTCACAGAGTTCCTAGGAGCACAGTTTGAAAACTACTGTTCTACGAGTGTGAGCTTGTATTCAGGCTGAAAGTGCATATAATGGTGGCAGAGGGGAACAATGTAAGCCACTTTGGTTCCCCATTGAGGAGAAAAATGGGGGATAAATGAATTAAATAATAATGTAATAGAGCCACATCTTCATCCCAAAGAGATCATTACAGATAAGATATGTTTGGCCCTCAGATTATACTAATATAACTGGTTTTAACAGTGTAGCCAAAATCTGGAATTCTAGACAGAGATAACAATAGGGCCACTTGTCATCACAATCACAAATACATATTTCATATGAGGAAATAGCTGGCAGTAAAGTCATCATATACCATGTGCTCAGAGGTCATGATATGAGCAACATGCATCATGAAATGCAAGTGACAAAGGATAATCAATATTGTGTAATTTCCTGCAGCATTTAATCCCAGAAGCTCTGACTATGTGCGAAAGAAGTACAAGAGGAAGTTGGACCGGTTCATAGAGAACTGTGAACTTATCCCATACTTGGGAACCAAAATGACAAAGAAATATAAAGAGCCTCCAAATAGACCAATTGATTTGGATCACAAATTACAGACCTTTCTGTCTCTCAAAGGTGTGGACCCAGCTTCTCTTTAGTTTGGAACATTGGACAACAATGAAAAAGCCAGGCAGTCAAATCTAAATGTGAAATTCTGAGGAGACTAACTTCTTATGGAGTTGCTGACCAGTCTAGCAGTTGGGCCTTTCTCAGCAATATGGCTAAGGCTGTCCTGTACATTTCTGCATTTTAAATGGGATAGTTTGCCAACCGTTACTGTTAGTTCTGCAAGATTCTACTCCATCCTAAACAATCTCTCCTTGGGAAGTAAGTTGCACTGATTTCAGAGGACTACCTCTAAGTAAATGTGTCGATTTGTGGAGCATACTCCTTTAACCATCAGTAAAAGAATATAAGTGCGTGTGTGTGTGTGTATATTATATACACACACACACACACTATTATTAATGTTTTCAAGTGGTCACTGAAGCTGACTTTTTCAATCTGTATTGTTGTTAAGTGTTTAATTATTATGTAGTCTTTAATGGGATTATTTTGGCTTTCATGTTTAATGATACTTGTTCAATTTACCTTCATTTTTTTGAAATAAAACAAGATTCAGCCTATAACTATTGCTTTTTTCTTCAAAACATTTCTAACCAGTAATGGATAAATGACTTATGTTGTACTCCTGAACATTATTATGCACAGTGGTGTAATCTCCACTTGTACAATCTCTTCAGCACTAAAGGCCACCACACATTACAATGTACATTATGTACATTACAGTAAGTAAAAAGGTAAAGGTCCTCTTGTGCAAGCACCGGGTCATTCCTGAGCCATGGGTGTTGGAAATAAAAAGATTTATTTCTTTAAACAGATTTAAGTTTTGAATAAAAAGAAACCCAACCTCAGGATTGAAAGCAAGAGATTTTTAATTATTTTTGCGGCAAAAATAATGAGAGGAAAGATTTGAGCCAAAGGCTACAAAATGAAACTTTTCCTCTAACAAGCTCCTCCTAGTTCTTCATATTTATACGTTTTAGAATCCCTTTGTTTCCTCAAATTTCAAGAGCCATTATAATATCTCCTCCTTCTAAGTTCATCCCAGTTATGATTTCATCTTCGTGGTCACATGTTGTTTTTTTATACCACCCTGTTCCAGATACGAAAAATCACCTGCTTTGTTCAGCTTAAGTTAGACAGGACTATTTTCTACTGACTTATATAAATAACCACAGCTTACAAATATAATAGAAGAATAACATTTTTCTAATATGCTAGAATTAAATTAATTAAAATCTTACACATCCCACAGTCCCCCCTCATGATAAAAATCAAAATTATTTTGAATCTTGATCACTTTATTATATTAATTTGCAATTTTAAAACAATAATGTAGACACAGTGTTTCCCTAGCCACTTTTTCTAAACCAAAGGACCAAGTAATACATCAAAATGGCTCTCTAAAAGAGTCTCAAACATCCACTCTTGTCCTTTAGCTAACAGTTGTGCTCTGGTTTCCACGTTTCCAATCATGAGTCTTGTTGGCTTCTGAATAAAAGTTTAAGTTCGCCTGCAGGTTTTACCGACCACTTCGAGCCTCTTGCGCGTGAGCTCTCGCCAGCTGCTATGGCTTTGGCTGCCACGACGTCTACTGTCCTTCTGGTCTCGACCTCACACGGTGGTAGCGCTTTCTTGCATCTGGAATAATGGACACAGCCTCCCTTTTCATTCACCTTTACTGCAACATCTGTGGTGAAAATAATTTGGAACGGACCCGTCTACCTGAGCTGGAGAGTAGTATGCTTTTAAGATTTCACAAACACCTAATTTCTTATAAAACAAGAATGGACAAGAGTCTAGGGGGAGAGGTTATACAACACAAACCAGTTTTTGGGTTTTATATATCTGTTTTTAACCTTTTTATTCGGTGTTCCTTGATTTTAAAAAATGCTAAGAGAGACATTCATACAGAGCCTCAAAGGGCAACAACTTGTGTGGCCCCCGGGCTAATGTACAGATGCGTGTCAGTGGGATAGGCAATACATTTGACCATTTTAAATTATTATTATTATTATTTTTACACAAATTTTAATTAGCATCCCTTTTTTAGGGTCAGATTCTTTCTTTTTATTTTTCCTGATAACTGGGGTTGCCAAGCCGTGTAAAAACTACACTTTATTTCCATTTCTTTTTTAGAACTGTTTTATAACTTTCCCAACAAACAACCCTCTTTGTCCTTTATTTTTTATATATACCCTTTGATATGTCACATGCTTTTGCTATTTGTTTTGCTTCCTGATAGATGCCCTTCCCATTGTATGATTGCAAGAGTATTTCTGCTAATCTTGTTTCCCAGATGACTATTTTAGTGTAATTGTGTGAGGATGTGTGTGATGCATACCTTCAGGCCCCTTCAACCACCCCCCTCTTGTTTCTGTAGTCCTTACTTTTGCCATCCAGTTTCTTTTCTTCTTCAGTGCAGGGCCCTGTAGGGGGCAGTATAAAAACTGGGGTTAAAGTCATTACCATATTACAGGATGTTGATCTTGCTGCAGCTGCCTTTGCCATTTCATCAGCTCTGCAATTTCCTTTGGTCTCCTTGGTATGTCCAGTTTGATGTTATTGTCACCTGTAACTAAATATTGTCCAAAACCTGTAAAATTAAATCTCCATGCCCTACAGCTTTCCACTAGCTGTCAGGACTCCTCGTTCTTTCTAGATGTGTTTATATGCTTGTACAACTTTAAAAGCATATTTGCTGTCAGTATAAATGTTCACAGTCTTACCTGCTGCTTTAAGTAAGGCCTGGTTTAATGCATATAATTTGGCTGCTTGTGCTGAAATTGACACTGGTAATGGCTTTGCTTCAAGCACTTCGCACTCAGTCACCAGGCTGTATCCACTCTGCCTTTTTCCACTCACCACTCAAGAAGATCCATCAATCCAAATCTCGAGATCTGCGTTGTGGATAGGCTCATCCTTGAGGTCTATCCGTGCCATGGTACATATATTTACAGTCTGTAGACAGTCATGATGTTCCTCCAGGTCAGTTGTTACAGGCAGCAGACTAACAGGATTCAAACGGTTACAAGGTTCATATGTGATATCATCAAGCCACTTGGCCCCTCTCTGTTGTAACAAAATAGTCACTGCATGAGGGCAAAACACTCTGATTGGATGTTCAATAGTCAGTTTCCTTGCTTCCTCCACAGCCAGGGCGGTTGCAGCTACTGCCCTCAAGCATGGAGGCCACCCTTGTGCCACTGGATTCAGCTGTTTGAACAAATAAACTACAGGTCTTTTAGTTGGCCCACAAGTTTGTGTACAGCACTTCTGGTTTTCCATCATGACACATCTTCATCAAGTCTCTGGTTAATTCACTGTACTCTTTTATCCACTCACGACAAAATCCCAATATTCCCAAGAAGGACCTTAGCTGTTTCTTAGTTTGAGGGAGTAGCATGCGACAAATAGTCTCTTTGTGAGAAGGTAAAAGATCTTGTGTTCTCTATGCTATTTTGTGTCCCAAATAAATTATTTCCCTTTTTGCTACTTTCCCATTTGTCAGCAACTGTTATACCACTAATTTTAATTTTTTTTAACTTATAAATATAAAGGATATTGTTTAATCCTGACTGATATTGACACTCCCAGTCAAAGGTTACCTGTATGGGTAAAAAAATTATTTGGCCTGCATTACCATCTTGCACTTATACGCATTTGTTTACAAATAATAATATATATATATATATATTTATTAGTGCAAAATAAATAATACCTAAAGCTATTAAGGCTGAAAAAGCCTTCCTTTTCACCCTGATTTGAATACCTTTTAAACCTTTTTCATTAATGATGCCACTTTTATGTTATAACAACATAAAAACACAAAAACATAAAATAAAAAGACACTGTCCTTCAGTGTTACTCCTCCGAAGATGCCCGCCACAGCTGCTGGCGAAACGTCAGGAAAGAAAACCCCAAGACCACGGCCACACAGCCCAGATAACCCACGAGAACCAATGAACTTTGACCGTGAAAGCCTTCAACAATATCCTGGCTTTAATTTGACTGTTTTAAAACACTTAATATATTAACATGATTTTTCCGCTCCTGGAGAAAACAGGCACCCAGCATCACCAATATTCATTTCATTGAATAACCATAACTATCCTCTCTCTTTATAAACCCTTTTGCTTCCCTTTTAAAGTCTTTCCCAACCATACATAACACCTTTCCTCAGCCCTCTTAAGCCAAAACACTTGCCCCTTCACAGCACACTCAAAACATGCTCTAACTTTCTCAGGTTCTTTCAAAATTCACTTGCTTTTACAAAACCATAATACACACATTTCTTTTTCACCTTATAAGCATTTCCAGTCTGTTTCTTTTCTTATAAAGTTTGATACAGTTCACAAGACTCTGCTTTCCAAATTCCAAACACTTTGACTTGGCCCTTCCCCCTGCGTTCAGCAAGAGGGCTGGTTCAGTCAGAGTTAACTTAAAATTCCATTTTTTTTAAACTTCAGAGAAAAAAAAGGATTTTTTGTTAACAAAACAGTGTCGCTGGCTTGATTTACGACCAGTCTGATAGAGAGAAAGAAGAACAGAAACACTTTGAAGCGGAGAAAGGAGGGGCATGGGGGATTCTTTCTCTTCCAGTCTTTTCCTCAGAAAGATAAAATTGGAGAAAAATGAAGACAACCAGATTACTTTTCTCCCAGCAAAGAACAGATTTACAACAGAAAAAAAACACACACAACAAAACCAGACTACTCAAACAATTTGATTCCCTTTTGGCAACACAGTTTCTTTTTACACTCCAACTCTAAAAAGGAAAAGAAAGAAAATGAAGGGAGGAGGGAAACTCCTTTTAGCCGACGCCGTCCATTATCCCAGGCTGGCCCCATAAAAAATAAACACGTTAACATTTGTCAAATAATCACATAACCCTTTATAAAATACTTCACAGAAAGAGAGGACATATAACAAATCACGCTGGACAAGACAAAACACAAAACTACGTTCCCTTTTCTAGGCATTTACCTCTTCCAGTGCCCTGGAGGCAACTGAAAAAATTCCTGATCAGCACAGGATTCCACAATCCCTGCTCTGGCTACTGCTTTTCCCATTGACAATAATAGACCATTGGCTGAATCCTCTTACAGCCCCCGTTACCATTTCAACTCAGTGGCGTCCCACTGAGCCCCTTATCCATGGTGGCGTTGCTTCTGCCTTCTCCTCTTAGAAGGGCTTACCTCTAAGACTGCCCCACCATTTAGGGTCCCGTAATTCCTTCCCGCGGTTCCTTACCTAAAGTCCGTTGCTTCTCCTGAGTTGGTTTTGAAGAGGGCCTTCTGCTATTCCTGCTGCCTGGAGAGACTGAAGATCCAAAAGCCCCTGAGGACCGGCAAAATCGCCAGGGTGCACCTTCCCCTGGTACTTTGTCACTGCAGACCTCTCCAGGAGAGCTAGGGCAGAAAAGTCCCTTCGTGGTCGCCATCAATCTGTTGGAAATAAAAAAGATTTATTTCTTTAAACAGATTTAAGTTCTGAATAAAAAGAAACCCAATCTCAGGATTGAAAGCAAGAGATTTTTAATTATTTTTGCGGCAAAAATAATGAGAGGAAAGATTTGAGCCAAAGGCTACAAAATGAAACTTTTCCTCTAACAAGCTCCTCCTAGTTCTTCATATTTATACGTTTTAGAATCCCTTTGTTTCCTCAAATTTCAAGAGCCATTATAATATCTCCTCCTTCTAAGTTCATCCCAGTTATGATTTCATCTTCGTGGTCACATGTTGTTTTTTTATACCACCCTGTTCCAGATACGAAAAATCACCTGCTTTGTTCAGCTTAAGTTAGACAGGACTATTTTCTACTGACTTATATAAATAACCACAGCTTACAAATATAATAGAAGAATAACATTTTTCTAATATGCTAGAATTAAATTAATTAAAATCTTACACATCCCACATGGGGTGACACCACATCCCGATGTTTACAAGGCCGGCTTTTGTTTACGGGGTGGTTTGCCAGTGCCTTCCCCAGTCATCTTCCCTTTACCCCCAGCAAGCTGGGTACTCATTTTACCGACCTCAGAAGAATGGAAGGCTGAGTCAACCTTGAGCCGGCTACCTGAAACCAACTTCCGTTGGGATCGAACTCAGGTCGTGAGCAGAGCTTGGACTGCAGTACTGCAGCTTACCATTCTGCGCCATGGGGCTCCTTACATTACAGTACATCACATTTAATGTTGCTATATCACTTCTATGTAGGGTTGCCAACTGCCAAGTAGTAGCAGGAGATCTACTAATTCAACTGATCTCCAGCCGATAGAGATCAGATCACCTGGAGAAAAATGGCTACTTTGGCAATTGAACTCTATGGCATTGAAGTCCCTCCCCTCCCCAAACCCAGCCCTCCTCAGGCTCCGCCCCAAAAATCTCCTGGCAACCCTACGTCTATGCAAATCAAATGGGTGCACTTATTTGCACTTCCCTCCATTTGCACATATGATGGATGGTGAGCACACAGAGGCACTTCCTCTGGTTGTCAACATACCCAATCAAGATGTGCTATTTGCATGCTTTCTGTTTGTCTCACACTGCCTTCCTCTCATATCAGCAGGCAATGATGTTTTATGTGTTGCAAATATGGGTGGCCTCTTTTTCACTCAAATGGTAAACCAGCCTGTCTGGACTGTGCCTCTTCCCAGACTATGGGGGGGGGGGGGGTGTCGCATAACTGAATTCTCCTCCATTCAATGAATTATCTCTATGTAGCAGGCTATATGCCAGGAGAAAGGAGTTGTAACCCAGTATAATTATAATTTGCTATGTGCCAGAATTTTTTTAAAAAATTATTTTTAATGAAGGAGCATAAACCGGAAATCTGAATTGGTATAGCCCACAAACCAGTTTACCATCTCAATAAAATTAGATCTGAAAGGCCAGTCAGGCGAATGAATAATATGGTAGAGCAACATCACCTCTGGAAGGAGGGAAAGGAATTGTAGAAGACTTCGGTACATCGATACAGAAGTTCATAACCCACATCTGTTTCAGCCTGATTTTCCCATCAGTTTCTTCATCAGCAACTTCCCTCTGTCAAATTCCAATTAGCAAATTCCAAATCAACTTAAAACAATTGCACTGTGCCACCTCAAAGGCCTTAAATGGATTCTAGTTTTTCACCACTGATGCTCTAATCATCTCACTCCCTGGTTAACCAGGAGGCTGACCATCTAATTGGGACAGGGCACCCACCCAGGAACAACTCTATCAATTGGCTGTGAGAGCCTGGAATTTCAGGTCCCAACCAATGCATCAGCAGAGTTCCTGATAAGATTCTTGCACTTCCCCAAAGAGCCAATTGGATCCATTCATCTATGCAGGTGGACCATCCTACTGTGTCCTTTGCCTATACTATAATAGCAATGATTTATTAAAATGTGTAATACTTTTTTCAATAGTTTCTACATTTTCCTATTCTGTGCAAGCTCTTTCAAAACTGCAGGTAAATAAAATCTCATTAGTAACAGCAGAATTTTACTGAGAGTATTATAAAAATGCTTCTTAATTAACTGTACAGTTTAGCAGATGCAACTCAGCAATCTGAATAGTGCCACATAAAAAACTCTGCTTACTACACTGATGCTTGCTATACTGCTAAGAGTCAATAGAAAATTTCAAATTATATACATGGCTCACTCTGCAGAGACATCAATCTCTTCACTACCATTGTGGACCCAATATTATAATAGTATCAGTGCAGAAACAGACACATACAGTTACTTGCATCTGACAAAGGGAGATTTTGGTTCTCAAAAAGTTTATACACTGGAAATCTTTTTGGGTCTTTTAAGGTGCTACTGGGCTTCGAATCCTGCTCTTCTACTGCAGACCTACATGGCTACCCACCTGAAACATGTAACAGTGTTTTGCTACAACTGGGTAAGGGGTGGTCTGGAAGACATTATATACTCGGACTTCCAAAATACTTTTGAGAAGGTACATCAACAAAGCGTCCAGTTACCTTAGCAGTCACGTGATCAGAGGACGTCCTCTTACGTATTAAGTTTTCTTATTTATTAAAAATTGTTTCATGACAGGAAGCAGACAGTGGGAATAAATGCAGCATTCTCAGAATGGAGGGGAGTGAGCAGTGGGGTCCCACAAGGATCAGTAATGGGACCAGTGGTATTTTATTCATAAATGATCTTGAATTAGGTGACCTGTATAGAGGCCTAGCTTGTGGATGATATCAAATTGTTCAAGATGGTGAAAATCAAGGTGAATAGTGAAGAGCTACAGGAGGAGCTCTCTAAATTGGAACGTGAGAGGGAAAGAGATGTTGGGATGGTAGGATAGCTTGATGAAGAGTGGTGCAGCAGTGAAGAAACTAAACTCGGCAGCATAGTGGAAAGTAGAGAAATACCCAGATTTGACTGAATGGATAAACAAACTAACAGACAACGCAACTATGGCAAAACTAGCATCTCTTATACATATACAATGCTAGGATGCACTATCAGGGTACGGCCTTGGCCTCTGTGTCCTGTTTGCTGACCCTCCAGGGCAATCGGCTAGCCTCTGTGTGGAAAACAGTGCAGGGCTAGAAGGACCACTGGCCATATCCAGGATGGCTCTTCTCACATCACCATCCTTAGAAAGGGGTATCATGGCACCAACAGACTAAATGTAGCATAAACGTTTGTCTACAGCCCTCTTAATCAGTTGCATGAAGATACTTCTCAGCATCCAGACATTGTACTTTTTTCGTGTGCCATCAAGTCATAGCTGACTTAACCGCCTGTCTCCACGTCATGACCCTGGTGTTCCTTGGAGGTTGCCCATCCCAATACTAACCAGGGTCGACCCTGCTTAGCTTCTGGGGAGATTCTCTTTGGACGAAAACGCACGGAAGGTTTTGCCGCTCTCTAAATGCACATTTTCCCCATCCAAATTCTCAAAAGTGGAAAATAAGCCCCCATGCAGAGTTTTGAGAATTCAGATGGGGAAACTGTGTATCTAGAGAGTAGCAAATCCCAGGCAAAACCTCCCGTGCGTTTTCGCCCTTTGTGTGTCTGTATATAGATAATTCACAGTGGGTAGCCGTGTTAGTCTGTCTGTAGTAGAAGAAAAGGGCAAGAGTCCAGTAGCACCTTAAAGACTAACAAGAATATTTTCTGGTAGGGTATGAGCTTTCGTGAGCCACAGCTCACTTGGTATCTGAAGAAGTGAGCTGTGGCTCACGTAAGCTCATACCCTACCAGAAAATATTTTGGTTAGTCTTTAAGGTGCTACTGGACTCTTGCTCTGTGTATATATAGGTCTGTTAACCAAACATACGTTTTTGCCCACGAAACCTCTTGCCTCGATAAATCAGCCAGCCTTCAAGGGATGGTCTTTCCTGTGGTTTTGCTAACACTCTCGCACAGCTCCCCTCTAGAACGGTCATTAATTTTAATTTTATTTGGGTATTTGTATTTCACGTTTCTTCCCACTAGGGCCTCACAGCGGCTTACGACCCCACCCCTCCTCCCAATAATTCAGACAGGCAAACAAAAAAAGCGTGAAACAGAGTTGAGAATGTGAACACGGCCTCTTCACGGTGAGCTTCAGGAACAAATGCTTACAACCAGGTAAAAGGTAAAGGTCCCCTCTGTACAAGCACTGGGTCATTCCTGACCCATGGGGGTGATGTCACATCCCGACGTTTCCTAGGCACTTTGTTTGCGGGGTGGTTTGCCAGTGCCTTCCCCAGTCGTCTTCCCTTTACCCCCAACAAGCTGGGTGCTCATTTCACCGACCTCGGAAGGATGGAAGGCTGAGTCAACCTTGAGCCGGCGACCTGAAACCAACTTCCGTCGGGATCGAACTCAGATCGTGAGAAGAGCTTCGGACTGCAGTACTGCAGCTTACCACTCTGCGCCACGGGGCTCCTTTACAACCAGGAGCCAGCTCAAATTACCAGAAAGCGCCTGAGCTTGCGCTTTCTCCCTGGCAACATCCTGCCTCTCTCCGGTCACTTATGCACGGTGGGGGGGGGGGGTTGCCTGGGATTCGCCGCTCTCTAGACGCGCATTTTCCGCATCTGAATTCTCAGAACTCTGCACGGGGGCCGATGGTTGAGTTTGGAGAATCTGGATGGGGAAAAGGGGCCTCTAGAGAGCGGCGAACCCCAGGCAAAAAGAACCCGTGCATAAGCGACCTCAATCAAGGAAGCCACAGCCTTCAATTTGCAAGATCTGAGCAAGGCTGTCAAAGTTAGGACATATATATATAGGTTATATATAAGTTATATAAGTTATAATATAATATAAGTTAGGAAGCTCATACCCTACCAGAAAATATTCTTGTTAGTCTTTAAGGTGCTACTGGGCCCTTTTCTACTACTGCAGACAGACTAACATGGCTACCCACTGTGAATTATCTATATATATACATATATATATAAGTTAGGAATTAAAGACAGATGGATTCAAATTCTAGCTGTATCTGAAGAAGTGAGCTGTGGCTCACGAAAGCTCATACCCTGCCAGAAATATATATATATATATATATATATAATTTTTTATTAGTTTTCACAAAAAAACATAACAAATTATAAATCACATAAACAAATAACTAAAAAGCAAAACAAAAAATACAAAAATTTTGACATTCGGGAGGACTTTCATTCATAGGGTCGCCATGAGTCGGAAGCGACTTGACGGCACTTCACACACATATAAGCGGCCTCACCCGCTTCCGGTTTAGCTGCACGCCAACGAGGAACGGGTTGCCTTGCCTCCCGCCCCCCTCTCTGATCACAGCCGTGTTTATGCCGCTCTAGCGACCACCACTCTCTGACTTCTGTTTCCGTGGCTACGGCGGCGTCACTTCCGGGACGGGCGCCCATCTCGCGCTGGGCGGCCGTGTTGCTCTGCCGGGTCCCTTCCTGTCGGTGAGTTCCGCCTCTGGGGGTCCCTTGGCGCTGGGTTGGGCTCCCCTCCCCCGGGCCCAGGTGCCTGAGGGCCCGGCGCTCCCCGCCTTCGCCAGAAACAGAGGAGGGGGCGTGCTTGGAGCCAGACCCTCCTCTCCCCGCGGCTCTTCTCGGCCTCCCGGCGGACGGGAGGCGGCGGCGGCGGGTTGCCTGCGTTGTTTCCTGGCAGGGCCTCTGTGGCTTTAGACGTGGCCTTGCGAGCAGGACTCCAGCAGGCTTCCTCGCCACCGGCACCTGCACCAGGTGGGAAAAAGCGGCCCCTCTCCTCGTGCGCTGCCCATCATCTCTCCCCTTCCCCATTCTTGCTGTTTGATTGCAATTAATTCCCAGTGGGTGGCCGCGTTCGTCTGTCTGCAGTAGTAGAAAAGGGCCGGAGTCCAGGAGCACCTTCAAGACTAACAAGAATATTTTCTGGCAGGGTGTGAGCTGTCGCGAGCCACAGCTAACAAAAGACTAACACAAATATTTCTGGTAGGGTATGAGCTTTCGTGAGCCACAGCTAACAAGACTACCAAAAATATTTTCTGGCAGGGTATGAGCTCGTGAGCCACAGCTCACTTCTTCAGATACAGCTAGAATGGGAATCCATCTGTCTTTAATTCCCGGTGGGTAGCCGTGTTAGTCTGTCTGCAGTAGTAGAAAAGGGCAAGAGTCCAGTAGCACCTTAAAGACTAACAAAAATATTTTCTGGCAGGGTATGAGCTTTCGTGAGCCACACGAAAGCTCATATCCTGCCAGAAAATATTTTTGTTAGTCTGCTTTATTCCATTGTAGAAAAGGGCAAGAGTCCAGTAGCACCTTAAATATTTTTAAGCACCTTAAATATTTAAGCACCTTAAGTATCTGACTCTTGCCAGAAAATATGTTTGTTAGTCTGCTTTATTCCATTGTAGAAAAGGGAGTCCAGGAGCACCTTAAAGACTAACAAAGATATTTCCTGGCAGGGTATGAGCTTTCGTGAGCCACAGCTCACTTCGAAGAAGCAGCTTAAAGACTAACAAAAATATTTTCTGGTAGGGTATGAGCTTTCGTGAGCCACAGCTCACTTCTTCAAAGTGAGCTGTGGCTCACAAAAGCTCATGCCCTACCAGAAAATATTTTTGTTAGTGTTTAAGGTGCTACTGGACTCTTGATTGCAGTTAGTTATTTACAGCTTTCTGTTCATCAGAGTGTTTTTTTTTCTTTCCCCTTTGACAGCGAATGGGAATATGGTTATGGAGTGACCGTAATGTATATTCAGTCGTGTCCTACCTCTATTATAGATTCTCTAATTGCTTCTGTTTAAACCAGTAGAAGTTTAAATAAATGTGTTTGCTCTAGAACAGACTGACTTCTTTCTTACCAAGGAAAACAAGGGCTTCCATTTGTACCTTGAACGTTATCAATAGTGACTATTAGAAATCACTGGGGAAATTGCCATTGATCTGAATGGAGCTAGGGTTATAGTCAATAATTGTAATTAGATTTTATCATTATCTAATCATCTGTATGAGTCATCTTTCAGTAGTTCAAATAATAATCCTAGGATGGCTGGAGTCCTAAGTGCCACATTCAGTATTCATCATGTGCTCTGGGGCTTTGGGTTTTTCCTCTTCCCACAGCAGCCCTGCAGGCCCCCTGAAAATTGGCTCTGGAAGGGCAGGGGATCCTTCACAGTGGCACATAATGAGGTGCAAAGGGATGCCGTTGGAATAGAAAATCTGCAAATGCCTGCTAAATGTGCACAAATACTTTTGATTTATGCAGGAGTTTTTTAGTGCTAACTTTTTAAATACCTCTTTTTGTATGTTTGTTTCCAGCTGCAATGGACGAAGCATTTGCAGACAGCCCAGAGAAGCTTACTGTCATCCATTCAAAAGCTCACAGAGATACAATTCTGGCTAACTTTGAAGATCAGAGGAAGAAAGACTTTTTATGTGATATCACTTTAATTGTAGAAAATGTTCACTTTAGAGCACATAAAGCATTACTTGCTGCCAGCAGTGAATATTTCTCCATGATGTTTGTTGATGAGGGAGAGATAGGCCAGTCTATCTATATGCTGGAAGGGATGGTGGCAGATGCTTTTGGTGCCCTGTTGGAATTTATCTACACAGGCTATCTGCAGGCTAGTGAAAAAAGTACAGAGCAAATATTGGCCACTGCTCATCTCCTCAAAGTGAATGACTTAATAAAGGCATACACAGACCATCAAAAGAGTCATAGTCTGAATAATACGCTATCTGCTGCGCCTAACAATGGAGCCACTGTTGTTGTTTTTGTGGATGACACAAAAAGCGAAGCTCCACCAAAGCGAAAACGAGGAAGACCAAGAAAAGTTCAGAATATTCTAGAGGAAAAACTGGACACACCTTCAGCTGAAGATGCACAGCTGAGAGAGAGCAACTCAGTTCACAATAAGCAAGATTTTATGAAAAAGGGTGTCATAGAAGACAGAAATTCCAGTGAATTGACCACAGTAAACAAAGGTGTAGGAGAAGTTGAGCATGCTTGCAGTTTAGATGCTGTGGTGGCTACTGAAAAAGATGAGAACTGTGATCCAAAGTCCCAAAGTATACAGGCGGGTCAGAGTCGATACAGTAAACGCAGGATTCGGAGATCAATCAAATTAAAAGACTATAAACTTATTGGTGATGAAGAGGGCAGTGGGCTGAAAAATAGGACTGCGGGGAGAAGGAAACGTACAGGTTCTGAAGTCCAGTGCAAAGATTGTGGGAAACTGTTTAAATATAACCATTTTTTAGCTATTCACCGAAGAAGCCACACAGGTAAGCACTGAAGATAGCTTATTTTGCATCAAAATATCATAAGTAGCCTGTGGTCTAATTATTTCAGCTGTGGGGTTTATTGAAATAAAAAACCATATGTTTCAGGTGATTAACAATTGTAGTATCTCCAGGAATTTCCCTCAATAGTTTCCCCCTCTGTGATTCATTCCCTTTCACAACAATAGGGGCGAAAAAAGTATTTGCTGAGTTTACAAATGATGTGAGAGCTGCCACCACAAAGGACGCATTGCTTCGATCCCTCTTCATTTTTCTGTTAGAAGAATAATCCGGTCAAAGGATTCTCCCCCTTTTCGGTTGGACAAAAGACTGGACAGCTCTTGTACGGGCCAGCTACCAATGCATAGGTGCCCTGCATCAAGAGTTGTCAGATCCCCCCAAAAGGGATGTCAGTAAACACCTTTGTAATGCAGAGATGGTAAACTACGGGGAGGTAATATAAGCAATGCCCCTCTGCGCTGTGGCAAGGCAAGGGCTGACCTTGTAACATAAAAGAAGTCTAACCCTTCCACATCAACTGTTGTATAGGTAACTGAAGCATTTCCCCATGTTGACGTGTAGATATCACCACTGAATTTATAAGAATTGCCATTGAAATTGTTGTTGTTAGGACCACATGTCCTCACACAAGATTTTGGTTTGTAAATTGGATGATGCTCCGCCATAAATTAGAAGGTGGACTTTGATTCTCTTTTGTCTTGGTCCCTCTGTCTGTAAAATGGGAATTTAGCTTACAGGGTTTTTGTAAGGATCACCAGAGCAATTTATGCAAACCACTTCAAACACTCTAAATATTATTAAAGTTTATTATTTAACAGGTTTGTATCCCACTTTTTGGTACCACACATTTACCCAAGGCACCTTTCACAGTATCAACTATTAATATGACAAAAACAACCAGGAATAAAAGAAGCCATAATAAAATGACATAGAACATTTTTTAAAAATCGATAAAGGTTAAGACTTACAGAAACCAATAAGACAGCTGAGAAAGCCAGGTGAAATAAGTGTGTTAACTGGCTTTCTAGAACCTGCCAAAAAGGATGGCTACTGAGCTTCCCTGGACAGGACCTTTTGCCGTCTTAGTCCTGCCACTGAGAAGACCTCATGGAAAGGGTGGCACATAAAGCAGGTGTTATCCTAATGGTGCTAGGCATTGCTGATCTCAGCATCTGAATAAGTTTACACAGGAGGCGGTGTCCTTCAGGTACCCTGGCCCCAAACTGTTGAGTCTTTAAAGATCAAGGCCAACACTTTGCATTGCACCTGGAAACAAATTGACAGCCAATATAACTGGATCAAAGTAGGTGTTATCCTGATGGGCAGCCACAGTTTGGACTGACAGAAGTTGTAAGAACTTTTGAAAGGCAGCCCCATGTAGTGCGCATAACGCTAGTCTACTCTGGATGTTACTCGAGTGTGTGTAAGCGTGAGTTTCTAGCAAGAAGACTGGGGGTTGTCATTGTTTTAAGCATCTTTCTGCCAACTTTTAACTATCAAGTTATTTGCTATTCCTAATCCTGATACATTTTTTTTAGGGGAACGCCCATTTAAATGCAGTGAATGTGGTAAAGGGTTCTCCCAAAAACACTCCCTCCAAGTTCATGAGCGAATGCATACTGGTGAACGGCCGTACACATGTACTGTTTGCAGTAAGGCTTTAACAACAAAACACTCACTTCTGGAACACATGAGCCTGCATACAGGTAAATAACGACCAAAGTCAGTAGTAGTCTAGCTGTGCTAAGAGTATTTACTTAAGAAAATAAGAACTGCCTTGCTGGATCAGTCCAAAGATACATCTTGTCCAGCATTCTTCATCCAGTAATGGCCACCCAGATAGATGCTTCTGGAAAACTTACAAGTAGGGCACAAAGGCAAGGGCATTCCTCTGTTGCTTGTCCCCAGAACCTGTTTAAAAGGTACTCTGCCTTAGTCACGGAGGTTCCGATGAATATTCTAGCTAATTTATCAACCTATTCTTCCTGAATTTGAAAGCCATCTAGGATATTCTCCTTCACTGCATCTTCTGGTTGTGAACATGGAGGCAGTTGCATGTTTTGAGTTTTCCTAAATCTAGTTTTGCTTAATGGTTGTCACATTTTTAAATGGTACAGCGGCTAAATCCAGCTAAATAGGTTGTTCACAGTAATAACTGTTGTGATTTTTTAAAAAATGTCCTCTGAAATGCTTTTTTTTAAAAGTTGTTTGTCTTTTAGGTCAGAAGGCTTTTACTTGTGATCAATGTGGAAAATACTTCAGCCAGAAGAGACAACTTAAAAGTCATTACAGAGTTCACACAGGTATAACACATCAGATGCATTATGTATATGGTTGCGATGTTAAAGTTTTCAGTGTGCTCCTACTTACGTCTCATTTATCCTTAATCATTCTCTAATTGCAGTAGAAAAGAGCAAGAGTCCCAGTAGCACCTTAAAGACTAACAAAATTTCTGGCAGGGTATGAGCTTTCATGAGCCACAGCTCAGGTCTTCAGATACAGTTAGAATGTGAATCCATCTCTCCTTAAGTAGAAAAGAGTGAATTAGACATCCAATGGCAATGTAAATGTCAAAAGCAAGTAAACGACATTAGCAAGCGTGATTGGATTTGGTGTGATTTGCAGAGGGGTAGTAGCAAGGAGAAATTGTTTATTATGAATTCCAAAAAATGTCTTTGAATCAAAACTTTTCAAGTATAATGCTGTTTTTTAGGTTTTTGTTTTTTAAAAAAGGTAGATGTAAAAGTCTGACAAAGAAGCAGTGAATGTTAATACCCTAGTATTATATTAAGGAGGAACATGTTTTAAATTCAGTTTTATGGTGTGTTTTTTCTACATAATGCAGTTGATCTAAAGCTTCTAATTAGAAGCCATCTAATTTTGGAGTATATATTTTGAAGCTACAGTCTTCAAAATTTGGGTTTGTTTGCTTGTTCTTTCTTGCTTTTTACCATGCCTTTCTACCTAAATGCTGAAATTGGCTTATATAAAAAGTCATAAAAATACTTTGGCAACACATCATAAAATCCAATAAAATGCTTAAACAAAATCAGCAAGATCAAAAAAGCAGTAATAGCAGCAACATATCTCCAATATCATTCAGGAAAATGCCTGGGTGATTTGGAAATCTTTAAATTAGCACATAAAAGGCAAAATTGACAATGCCAAACTATAGGCAAAATATTCCAAAAATGAAGAGTCACCACCAAAATTTCAAAGTTTTTGAAAACTGCTTTGAAAGTTAAAGTCAGTGAGGCTATTTCTGATTTGATGATTTAAGGGTACCTCAAGATAACAGTGGTGTAGAGTGATAGGCTGCAGTCCAAGCTCTGCTCATGACCTAAGTTCGATTCCGACAGGAGTCAGCTTCAGGAAGCCGGCTAAAGGTTGACTCAGCCTTCCATCCTTCCGAGGTTGGTTAAATGACTACCCAGCTTGCTGGGGGTAAAGGGAAGATGACTGGGGAAGGCACTGGCAAACCACCCCATAAACAAAGTCTACCTAGAAAACGTCGGGATGTGACATCACCCCCATGGATCAGGAATGACCCGGTGCTTGCACAGGGGACCTTTACCTTTACAAGGTAGCAATGCATATGATGTGGAAACTCCAAGAAAGGAAGTGTGTGCGAATCATACTTCCTCCTGTCACATTTCCAATGAAGTATGTTCAGGTTGTGTATGTTTTCTTTACAAATAATACCCCCATTCTTTCATGGGGGAGATGTGCATCTCACTCCTTTGCATGTTATCCATTAAGGCACAGAATGACTCACAGACTTCCTGTTGGGCATTTTGACATAATGCACAGAGCTTTTTTAACATGTTCGAGATTGCAGTATGTTCAGTACCAATATGTTTATTTCATCTTTGGTCTTACCTTGGAAATGGAAAACATTATCTGCCTGATATACTGAGGTGTAGATAAGTTATGGTGGTTACTGTCTCTTTAAATACTGTTTATATGATTTAAACCAACAAATTTTATTTTGGAACGAGAGTTTCAGTAATAAATAGTGGGAAGAAACTAGAGCTTCATGAAACATAGAACTAATGGATCCATTTGAAGCATGAGTTACATAAACAGTAAAAATCTCTAAAAGTTTAGCCGTATTTGTCTGTTATCACAAAATCACAATGGGAAGTAGGGACATCTTAAAGACAGTCAATTTTATCAGACCTGAGCTTTCAGTGGCAAATATCTACATTATGAGACTCTTTGATCAGACAGTAAAAATGTTGGAAATTTTATGCACAGATTTCTCTTGGGTTTTTTTTTTTTTTTTTACATAAAGGAATATGACCTGTAACTAGACATCAGTCCTGAACCAGTCAATAGACATTAACAAGCTTCAGTCACTAGAAGTCAGCAAACCCATATGTAGATGGAACCATCCCTTGGTGGCCTGTGTATGATACTGTTTGAAATTATTTAACCAAGCCAAATTTCTCTTAAGGCCAAAGAAAAGTGTCAAATCTGTGAATGGATTCCAGCTTAGCAGCTGGAAGAACATAGTAAGCTCTGTCACATATGTAACGTTAAGCAGAAACGTGAGCCACCTTGAGAAACCTCTGTTTGGGTAGAAATTTTAACTCAAATAAAATTTACGTAAGATCATGGATTGTTTTCTTTTTCTAAGGCCATTCATTGCCAGAGTGTAGCCAATGTCATCGCAAGTTCATGGATGCGGCTCAGTTGAAGAAACATTTAAGAACACACACAGGTAATATTACTCTGTTTTTCTTTTAAAACAAAGTTAGTTGTTTCAGTGGTGTCACACACAGGCTTTGGCAGCTGAGCACTCAAGTAAATGGGATTAGGTAACTAGGCCAACAGAAGGAGAGGCCTGCTTTCCTACTGGGAGAGTCTAGTATCAGCTAGGCACATCCTCTACAAGAAGGAAACCTGATGCACAAATGGAGTCAGAGGCAGCAACAGTAAAAATGGTTACTAGTCATGATGCATACCTATTTTTTCCAGGATCAGAGGAGCATGCCTATTATATTAAGTGCTGTGGAATACAGGCAGGATGCTGTTGCAGTTGTCTTGTTTGTGGGCTTCCTAGAGTTATCTGGTTGGCCACTGTGTGAACAGACTGCTGGACTTGGTGGACCTTGGTCTGATCCAGCAGGGCTTTTCTTATGTTTTAACATACTCAAGAGAATTGACAGTACTGTAGCGAGTTCTTCTTTTGTGAGTCCTTACAGTGCTGTATCCATGGACTGCAGAACTTTACTGATGAGAAGTCGGGCTCTGAAGTTGAGAAAATAGATGGCTGGCTCTGCTCTATGGGCCCATATGGCCAAACGGCCTAATCCTAACGGGGGGGAGGGGGGTACCTACGACAAGCTCAGGGACGGCGTAGCTGTTCCACTTCCTGAGTGGCTTGCAGCAGTTCAGAAGCTAAAATAAAATGAAATCCCCCCCAAGCCGTGTGAAACTCCTTCATAGAGTTTCACGAAGTTATGCCTGCCTTTGTGCAGGCGTAACTTGGCGCCTGCACAAAGGAGTGTTCCCTGGCCGAAAGGGCATTGGGAGCAGACTAAAGTCAGCTCTGCCCCCAGGAACAACCACTTTGATGCTGGTGTGAGCTCTTGTGCTGGGAAAATGCTGCCGGCAAGGCTGCGCCAGTGTCCACGCTGCTCCCTGGAGCTGCCATTAGTGCCATTAGATTAGTCAGTGCAAGTGGCACTAACACTGGTGCAGGGGTCATGCTGGCTCCTATCCCCTCCCCCCCCAATATTAGGATTGCACAGTAACTCTTCTAATGTTCTTGGAACACTATGGAAAGGACATGGGTTGTCATAGCTCTTGCCCTGCTGTATTTTTATTAGAAGGGACTTGGTGGGGGAAAGCAACGTAGCTGCTATCTTGTACTGGGTACAAGATTTGTTGTGCATCACTTGCATGGATAAGGATCCCTTCTTTCGTACTGCTCTTTAAACTCCTTATAGGATTTCAAATCTATCCAAATGTTGGACCAAATGTGTTTCTTGAGACTCCTGGATATGCCCCGTACTAAACAATTGTATACTGGCAAAACAAAATGTAGGAATGAGCTGCCGTTATTTTATTAGTGGCATGCTACCTGCATGCCCTATCCTTGTGCGCTGTAAGTGTAATGATATTGTTTAATTAAGCAGTGATCACTTACTAATACAGCATCTGATGTATCTTTGTTAGGTGAAAAACCATTCACGTGTGAAATCTGTGGCAAGTCTTTCACAGCAAAAAGCTCTCTCCAGACTCACATCAGGATCCACAGGTACACACCCATTTCCTTCATTCCATGTGAGTTTGTATAGAAAACTTCTTGGGTTCAAACATTTCAATATTACTTACCTAGGGCAATTAAAGTAGCTTGGCATGTGACTACAAGTACAAATTAAGACAATGCTGTTTTATATATTGGCATCTATTAAAATAAATTAATACCTACACTCTCCATGCATTTCAATGTACAAACCTATAGGCCTTCAGGTTAGAGAACAAATGAGTGCTCTTTTTCTCTCATTTTAGATGAGAAACGATGCATAGGAAAAAGTTATGTATCCTTCTGAATTAGGTCTGTGGTGGTGGGGGAATGAAACCACAGCTACATCTCAAAATAGCACTAGAAATGTTTGGCGGCAGTTTTCTGATGTGATTTTCCACAAAAAAACTGTAAAAACTGTAACCTGTGAGGCCACTGAATACCATCACATGTATAAAAATGTTGTTTTTCTTGGTCACTCACCAAGTCCCTGAGAAACCCAGCACTAAAAGTTAAGAAAGTGGATGTGAAGAAGCAGGAATATTTCCTGATGCATTCTATAAGGCTGCTAGATGTGATCATATGTATAAAAATGTAGTGTCTCTTGGTCATTTAACAAGTGTCTTGGTAACCTTTAACTAAAGGTTGGGAAGCTAGAGGCAAAGGACGAAGCAAAATCAAGAGAAGTGTAAAATTGTTTGCATATGTGCTCTGGCCATTCCTTTCCACTTTAACTTCGTGGTTGGACTGGACCTATGCACTTAATCTAGTTTGCCCTACTCACAGTGCATTCCTAAGGAGAGTTACTCCAGTCTAAGCCCATTCATTTCAATGGGCTTAGACTGGAGTAACTGTCCTTAGGAATGCACTGCTAATCATCCGCAAGACCTCCCTTCCATCATATCAGTGGGCTATTATTTCTATATACTTTTTCCCAAGTGTGGTTGCCATCTGCAGATATCTAAATCTCCAAATTGGGGCCATGCTTGTACTAAACAGATATTTCTGCAAACTTGGGGAACCCCCTAGGTTTGCAGAAAAATCTGACATTTGAAAAGAAAACGTCTGGGGTTTAAATTCCCCTCAAAATAAAAGAGCACACATGGCCCAGCCCAGGAGCCATGCTGGGCCCCGCCAACCTGGGAGCTGCAGCAGGCCTGGCAAGAAAGGGGGAGATGGGATTCCCCCTCCTGTGAGTCTTGCAGGGGCTCCTCCACTGAGCTGGGAAGGAAATCCTCGCCGCCCGCTACCCACCTCCTGGAAGGTAGGTGGGGAGAGCAGCAAGGGTGGTGGGTGAGTGGAGTGCCAAGAAGGAAGGGGTTTGTGGAAAGTGCAGATGGGAACAGAAGTGCTTGTAGGCTTGGCTGTGGCCCCGTCTGCCTCTTCCTCTGCCAACTGGAGGAATATCAAGTAATGGCAGGCAGAATAGGCATTGCAGCATGAGCTGGAGTGACACTCATATTATACTGTGTTTATGACTTGTGGTACAGGTATTAAAAAACAGGAAAATTTGGCCAGCACTGAGCTAATTTTAACCTGCATTGCAGTTGCAGTAAAAATACAATCTAGAAAAAGTACTCACATGGTATCCATGTTCAGTTGTTCATGTTACTATCTGTGTCCTCCAAAAAAAAAGTAATGCACCGGATAAAGCCAAATGTCTTCTTCTGTTGTAGAGGAGAAAAGCCATACTCGTGTGGGATTTGTGGGAAATCCTTTTCTGATTCCAGTGCCAAGAGGAGACATTGTATCTTACATACTGGCAAAAAGCCTTTCTCTTGCTCAGAGTGCAGTGTGCAGTTTGCGCGCCTGGACAATTTGAAGTCTCATTTGAAGATTCATACCAAAGAAAAGCAATTGCAGGAAGTGAACAGTGCTCCCAACAGCAATGCTCCAGAGGACGTCAGGAACATCCTTCAGCTACAGCAGTATCAGTTGTCCACCACTGGTGCTCAGGAGATCCAGCTGCTGGTTACAGATTCAGTGCACAACATAAATTTTATGCCTAGCCATAACCAAGGTATTAGCATTGTCACTGCTGATGGGTCCCAAAATGTGATGACGGACCATTCTGGCAGTCTCACCCTTCTGACACAACCACCACAGCAATTGCAGAACCTGCTTCTTTCATCCCAGCCAGAACCAACGGACCAGATGCAGAGTATCAATATGGTGAGCGGTCAGCTGGAGCCTGCCCAGGCCGAGCAAATGCATGTCATCACTCTGTCAAAAGAAGCTCTGGAACATCTCCATGCCAATCAAAGTCCAGCAGAGGTGCTTCAGATAGCAACGGGAGCATCACATCCAGCCCAGCATTTGCAGGTAGCCCAAGAACTGAGTCCCTTTCGCATTGGTCACGATACGGTCCCTACCTCCACACATGAGCAAAGAGCAGGCCCAAACAGTACATGTCTCTGAACCACTTCAGCTGCCCCTGCCTGTAGACCGGTCATCTGGTGACCATCATACTGAGAGGCAGGCTTTTTAAAATGCAGGCTGATTTGCTTCTTAGTTATTTATTTAACAGGAGTAAAAAGAGTTCTTTCATACCAACTGCATTGTGTTTGGTCTGCTGACTCTTTAACTTTGCTTTTTGGTGACACGGATGGATGCCTTATTGAAGTAGGATTTTTTCCCCAAAGAGCTTTATTTACTTAACATTGATAGGATGGTTTCATGTGTGTATTCCATATTTGTTTCACCTGAATTGCTGTGAGTAATGAGGTATTATGACCATGATCTGTGCAAAGCTATGTACTTTGACAATCCCATTAATTTTAATGGGGGAGAGCTCTGTTGAACTATCCCATTGAAATTGATGGGATGTAAAAGTTCTTCACTTGGGCTGGATCTTGCTGTATAGGTTCAACAAAGTTTAAAGCAGATACATTTAATGTTTTTTCTCTTTTGTGTTCCTTGTATGCAGATTGATGCCAGTGGAGACCTAGATTAATCCCGTATGGCAAAACAACTAGATTTGAAATGTCCTTGTGTCTATATGAAGTAGGGATGTATGAAAGCTGACCTTTCATTTCTGTTGAGTTCTCACTCTTGCCTCCCTATGCTCTTGGATATCCTCACAGTCTACGAAGCATCTTAGATACATTTTGGAGAGTTTCTTTTCTCTGCCCCTCCCCCGAGTGAGCATTTTGACAAACTGATGCTTATAACCATAAGTGGCTGATCCTTGCGTGTTGACTTTCTATATGTACAAATGCATGCAGACTGCTGTCCACAATTTCCAGTCCATTTTGCAACCCTGCCTTAATAAGTGAGACAATGTGCAAGGTGAAAAGAGAAGACGATCAAAGTTGGATCTGCAAACAGCATATGCACATAGAGCATTCTAGAAAACGGCAGTTACAAGCTCAAAAAATATGCCCTGAACCAGTCCTAGTAACGCAGAGCTACATGTGGTTAGTTGTGAAGGGGAATGCATATTGGAAGGTTCATCCCACATAATGGTGAAAGTCAGCCACACTTTCTGAGGTACATTCAGCTTCTGTTGTGCGCTCTCTCCCCCTAGAATGCACAAGAACTTGCCGGTTGCCAGTTTGAATCAGGCATATGGAGGGGTCCAGTAACAATCTGTACCAGCATTACATTAGCCATGTTGGAAACTGAACCTTGCAAGATTACTGTGGCATTCCTAGTGTTACCATGGTTAATAGTTAGAAATAACACTGAACTCATAGGGTCGCCATGAGTCGTAAGCAACTTGATGGCACTTAACACACACATGAAGAAAGAAAGCACTGGAAATTGATGCTGAAGAAAGAAGGCAAACAACATGCAGACTTCTGATACTTGAATGATAGTTAAAAGGCCAGAGCTCTGTCACATCATATCTCCGCTAGCCCTTGGGCTTCTGTTGTCTCCAGTTCACTAGAAACTGAAACTGTATGCTTTAACTGCAGTCAATGCATCTGTCATTTTGTGATGATGTTATTCCTCCCAGAGCCCAAAGTGTGCGGCACACCTAGAACTGCGCAAAACAGGCATCCGGTTCACTTCTGCGAAGGGGCCAGTTCTGCACCCATACAGAGCTGCCCTTTTCTTTTACACAATTAGGGAATCCTTTGCGTGCATGGGAACTGTATATGAGTGTGAATTCCAATGTAAACTGCCAGATCAGGGCAGCTGCTTTTTGTTCCTTATATGAGCTCATCCCAATGTATGTACTGCATTGGTGATAGTATTGGCTGGTTAGAATAAACTATTGGGAAGCGTGGGTTCATTTATTGCCTGCACCATCAATGTATTTTAGAACCATAGCCAAATTAAACATTCTGTGCCTTAGCCTTTACAACTGCAAAATGGAAATAAGGAGTCATTGCCTCTGCCTCTGATTGTTCTCAGATGAGAAAGTTCTAAAATGCGCAGGATATTTTTACCATAAAATGCAGCTGTTATTTTTAAATCATTCTCTTTTGTTGTGAAATATATTTTATTGTTGGTTAAAATAGCTTCATACAATCTGGTTGAGCAGTTAATAAAGATTCTCCCCCCCCCAAAAAAAAACACCACATAATTAATATTTCAGAAAACACATTTCAGTCAGTTTCTTAAAACCTGTAAAAGTATTTTTTGGCTGACTTGTTAAAAGTAGAACATATGTGCCAGAATTATTGTGGATAACATGTAGAATGTTGTTTCAAATTATTCAGCAAAAAGAGATTACCTAGCAATTCAACCACTACAGATAACAATTCTCCAACTGCATTGATGTTTCTACTATAACTGATGCAGGTGCTAAATAAATCACTAAACTGATAAATAAAAAATAGGCAGATTTACCAGCTAAGCATTAAAAAGGTGGTGCTTGTTTATGTGCAGATGTTCTTTGTAAAATGAAACTGTTTTGCTTTAAAATAAGAGGGTGGGAGAAGCATGCATAAGTGTGTTCCAAACAGATCCACCTAGCATTTTTCTCTGTAGGGCTTTCCTGTATGCTACCAGCTAGCCAGAATCTCATTCCCAGGGATTTTGAATCCTCATTTTCAGTCTTCCTGATAATAAAAACCTCAGCTGCTGCAATTTGTATAAAAAGCATGCATACTCATTTTTCTGGGCATTATCCTTTTACATAAAGAATAGTTCCCCAACTACAAAAATGTAGTTAATCTGATTTATTTCTCCATAGAAAAACCCTGCATATAGCTGGAACATAGCAAGTATCAACTGAAAAATAAAACAGCTATCTGAAAAAAACTGCTTGTTATGGTTCTGCTAACAAAAATTAAAAAGCTGCATTAACACAAATGAGCTGTAGCTGGGAATATGTTTGCCAGCTGATCTTTGTTGCATTATCAAATAAATGAAGTGGTTTTAATTTTAAAAAACTATGAGGCATATACATATATACATCATTACATCAAACCTTTAATGGCATAAAAGAAGCAGGTTAAGGCAATGCAGAACATCGGGTTCAATAAAATACAGTAGTAAAATACAATAGTTAAAAAATACAGTAGTAAAAAAAGCGTTATAAACATAAGTATCGTTTGCAATAGACAAGCTATTGCTTGCCAGTGCAGAGATTCATAGGTAAAAATTTTGCCAAATATTCGGCAACTGCCTCGGTCAAGTAGGGGCACTTATCGTCTAATAAGAGTTGGGTGGTCCTCTTCACTGGGCCAGGGAAATTCATAATAATTGGGTCTATGAAGCGATTTCTTAGACTAGAAAAGGAGGGGCAGAGCAGTAAAATGTGAGTTAAAGAGTCAGGTTCAAGGAGGCAGTATTTGCATAATCTCTCTTTAAACGGGATATTATGAAATCTCCCGAAAAGGACTGCCGAGGGAAAGACATTCAGCCTGGCGAGCATAAAAGCCCGCCGATGGAGGGGATTGGTGATGTTTTGAATGTAAGGGGCTCTCCCTGGGGTATAGATCAACAATCCGTGAAAACTGGGGGAGCATGTTGTCCTGGAGCCTGCCGATATAATCTGTTCCTCAGTGTCCCTTATTCTTTGCCGGATGATAAAAAGGATATGGGACTCACCACAATTTAGAGAGTCTAAATTCCTAAGAAATTAATTTTCAGCCGAATGTGCTGATACCACAGGGAGAGCATATTCACATATTTCATGCTACCTGTTGTTTATTCAAAACAGTTTTGGCTGCCAATAGGAACCTGTTTGCAAATTCTAATCAACCACAATTTTATTACCCCTCCCCCCCCCCATTGTGCCATTATGGTCTCACAGGGACTGTAGACTGGCAAATTTTTAGAAGGCTATGCAGATATTCCATTCCAAATCAACCATGGGGTTGCAAGCACCATCATGGATTTTGAAATTTTTCAAGGATTATACATTTTGAAATGTATTTACAGACATTTTTAATCTATTCTCTGCTCCTCTAAAAATTGTTCAAAATGTGTGCTCTTGTTGCCAGAGAATGAGACGTGCTCTGTTTCAATAGTCATTAAGGCCTCATTCTGAACTGCTAAATCTCTTTCAAAAACAAAAATTGAAGCATGCCAGATTTTGCAGACATGCAACAATAACTGATGGCCAAACAGAAAATTTCCCATTGTTCTGGAATTCCCATGCCCATTATCTGCTACGTGCAGATGGATCAAGCAATTACTTTTCTGTGAATTCACCTACTAGTGAACAGTGTATCTAGCATGTTTCATTGTGATAGTTTTATACACACATAATCATCTGGGCTGTTGAATTTCTGAAAAATGCAAAACTGCATCCATTTTTGCCATCCATCAGCATGAATGCAAGGTACTATGTTCTTAATATTGTCAAAGGCTTTCACGGTCAGAGTTCATTGGTTCTTGTAGGTTATCCGGGCTGTGTGACCGTGGTCTTGGTATTTTCTTTCCTGATGTTTCGCCAGCTGCTGGCGAAACTTCAGGAAAGAAAATACCAAGACCACGGTCACACAGCCCGGATAACCTACAAGAACCAATACTATGTTCTTATTTGATTGTTTAGGATGGGTTTAGCAACTCAAAATTCATTTGGTAGGCAATCCTCCAGGCTAAACATCTGCCACTGCACATCAGAAAGAGAGATGAGAGAGACTTTGCACCCTCCCTAAGTACTTCGCTGTCCCTTTCAGCATCTAAAACTGCTTGTCACACAGAGACAACCTGCTCCCTTTCTCCAGAGAGGAAACTCCATTCTTCCAATCCCTGGTGACCACTTAAACAAAACAGTTTCCTACAGGTAAAATTTGCAGTCATCAAGACACATTTCCTTTCCCTTCCTCATGTAGGAAAGACAGAGGCAGTGATCAAAGGGCAACTCCACACAACAGGTATACTGTTCCCAAGTGACTCCCTATCTCTACAGGTCTGGAAATGGTGAGCGGAGGGAAAGAGTCTTGCTCCAGTACCCTGATTCATTTGTTCCCTTATCCCTGTAGCTGTTCTTTAGGGACAATAACCTAGCTGGAGTCCTTATCATAGAATTCTAATTATGTATGATTTGCTCCTGAGGAAAAGGCAAACTGGGAGAAATAAAGGGAGAAATCTGCAGAGGGAAGGAAAGGTTCACAAATAGAACTTCCCCAGTCCTTGGTAGCACATCTCCAATAATAACGTTTAACAATGGGAGCCAGTATCCTCGTTGCACTTCAGGCCTATTCCAAACAGCTGTTCATTTCCTTTTATCTGTGTTAATCTTATATAGCTGCCTGCATAGCCACAAATCTTTTTACGGATCATTGAACCCAGAGCTTTAATTCTCAGCTATTAATGCGACTTTAAAAATGCCTATTCATGGTCCCGATGCAAAAGGAGAAATTCCAGCCCCCACTTGCTCCTTTGTTCCTGTTGGCATAGCCATTAGCATGTGCATAGCTAACCCGCCGCTGTTATTTTGCATGGTTCCTTCAAGGGGATTCTTTGCGGCAAACACCAAAGGTCACGTTAAATGGGTTCTTTAGTAATGTGAAGCAGGTATGCACTGGCTTCGCAGTCACTTCTGGAATGACGACGGTTCAGCGTGAAAATTTTTAAAAAATTACGGGGCAATTCAGCCTGGAACGCGCTGCTAATTACCATGCAGAAATGGCCTATGATTCTATGATTTATATTTTTGTGTCTGTGTTAAATTTACTATATATTATTCACAAAATCACTTGTATCAATATTAGCCCATGGTTTCATGTTGATTCCTTACCTTTTGGGTACCTTACTCTAGTTTCATAGGGTTAAGTTCCCCCCCCCCCCCGTTTTGTTGCTATATCACAACTGGCTTTCCAGAAATGCTTGTGGAATAAGCTGATAAGGCCACTTTCTCTTTGGTTACTGTATTGCCTAAATTATTCTGAAAATGTTGATCGACACATTTCATTTTAAAATGCAAATGTACATTTTATTTACATTTCCACTCTGAACTTTGCACTCTGGTCCTATGGTGCTTGAGTATGATCAGGCTTAGAGAATAGGTACCATTTTATTCACTGTGTCTTATTCCCAGGAAAGTATTCTTAGGTCTTCAACCATAGACTATTAGTCAAAAGAGCGAGCAGCAATAATACAGAGAAAATACAATATGGTTATAGCTAAAACTCTATTCTGAAAGCACTTCTTATGTTTCTTAAGACTGCTTGAGACTGTAATTCATTTCTACAGATCTAAAAATAAGCACCCCTAGATGATAAGAACTGTTTAGAGCACTGGTTCCCAACCAGGGGTCCGTGGACCCCCAGGGGTCCGCGAGAACTAAATTAAGGTCCGCGAAACAAAGTTATAAACCCGAAACAAATTAATATTTTCAATTAAAAGTTCTCTATTATAAAAATATATATTCAAATATTATTCTAAGTTTAATGTTTAACTAACAGTTATGATTAAAGTTTATTTTCAAATTCTCTGAATTTTTATTTTGAACCTTGGGGTCCCTGCACCGAACAAAAAAGTCCTAGTGGTCCCTAGTCAATAAAAGGTTGGGAACCACTGGTTTAGAGTGAACTTTCAGTTTTTGCAATGTTATTAACATCAATCAGTGTAACAATTACTTTTACTCATGGAATCGGCCAGCGTCTCGCCACTCCTGCAATCAAAGCTGGAAATCCAGAATATATATCAGCTCCCAAAATCAGACTTTTAATAACACACGAGGTGAATGCTTTAGCATTATCTGGTGCTTTATAAATACAAAAGAAACCGAACACCAATCAAAGGACAGCAGAACTCAGCGCATGACATCATAGATGCCTCTGATTGGAGTTACTATGGTGAATGGAACTGTTTATATTCCTCCTCTAGCAAGGGGAAGGGACAAGCGAAGCAGCAGCAGCCGCAGCCAGACAAGGAAAAGGAATCCTATTGAATGATGGGGACTAAAGGGACCACAGTGGGCCTGCAAGAGATAGTGGTTGCCGGGCTTCTCACAGAGCCCTCCTTTCACATGGCAGTGTGTGCAGCAGAGGTAAACTCAGCCCTCTTTTCCTTTCCTAGTGCTCTGTTCTTGTTAGCTGGATAGCATATGTAGTGAGCGGTTACATCACAAATAAATGCTTAAAGTTAGGTTCAAAGCCGAGCCTTCGAGACCATGATTGTGGTTAGGGCAAATGATAAACATGGTTTATTCAAGAGCAAAACATTGGTTTATAATCTACAGTGTGTAATTATAAAGTACCTTTAAAAAAAATATCTTTCATCCAGTCTTTTGTGAAGCAAATCTATATGTGAAGTGTTAGCATCTAACCTGGTTTAGAAAGTATAGCATGTGTCAGCCTATGTTTGAAAGTGGGTGGCATGCCCATCTGTCAGAGGGGAAAATATTGTCATTTAATTAAAGCCGGAGCAAAAAAAAAAATCCATTTCAGTAAAGCTCTTAAATGTTATTAATTTAGCTTGAAATTTTTGAGCAAATTTCCCTGTGGATATGCCCCCATTGTTGGAGAAAGGGATGAAACATCATGACAAATGACAAATCTATCTATTCAACCGTGACTTCCTAGCAGTAATTAATGTCAGCGTGATTTTTTTAGCCACCATGTTCTGAATATCACCTCTGAGAAGCAGCAGCTTTTTTGTGCACCTTGTCACATATCAGACTCAAACTCTTCCACACATCTTCCCCCTCAAGGCAAATCTGGCCATTCCTGGTCTGAGCCAGCCTCTTAGCATTTTAGAATATAGTATAAAGGCAAAGGTCCCCTGTGCAACCACCGGGTCATTCCTAACCCATGGGGTGACGTCACATTCCCACGTTTCCAAGGCAGACTTTGTTTACGGGGTGGTTTGCCGGTGCCTTCCCCAGTCATCTTCCCTTTACCCCCAGCAAGCTGGGTACTCGTGAGCAGAGCTTGGACTGCAGTACTGCAGCTTACCACTCTGCGCCACGGGGCTCTTACCTTAGAATATAGTAGAACTCGTAAAATCTGGATGTCTAAACATTGGAGCATTCCATTATGTACAGACTAGATTTAATTATTAAACACAATGGACACCCTAAACTTCCAAGATACTCCAATTAAAGCTGTTTCCAGTCAGAATGGACAATACTGTGTCAACTAGACCTACGTTCTGAGTCAGTATAATGTACCTTCCTATAGAGCTAAACTAAGGGAACTGAAAGGTGAGGGATTAAAAAGGCCAGGTCAATGAAGACTAATGGGATTATTTATTGATTTTATTGGAAACAAAATATATCTCCTGACTTTCAGAAAAGCTCAGGACAGTTTATATAGCAACAACATTTAAAAATATTTACACAAAACAGTAAAAAGGAAAGATTACTCATCTAAATGTAAGTCCGCCAATAATCAGTTGAAAATAGGGTTACCAGGTCCCTCTTCGCCACTGGCGGGAGATTTTTGGGGTGGAGCCTGAGGAGGGCAGGGTTTGGGGAGTGGAAGGACTTCGATGCCATAGAGTCCAATTGCCAAAGCGGAACTGATCTCTATTGGCTGGAGGTCAGTTGTAATAGCAGGAGATGATCTGCTATTACCTGGAGGATGGGAACCCTCATCGAAAAAATTGGTAATCCATCCCCCAAAAACAAAATGGCAGTCTCTAAAAGCCACTGGAGGCTTGGTGTACGGCTTCTGGTAAGCCATTCTATAGAACTGGTGCAATGGACGCAAAGGCCTGATTCTTCACTAGGGCTGCCAGGTCTCTCTTTGCCACTGGCAGGTTTTTGGGGCGGAGCCTGAGGAGGGCAGGATTTGGGGAGGGGAGGGACTTCAATGCCATAGAGTCCAACTGCCAAAGTGACCATTTTCTCCAGCCGAACTGATCTCTATCAGCTGGAGATCAGTTGTAATAGCAGGAGATCTCCAGCTATTACCTGGAGGTTCCACCAAAAACAAAATTACTCCTAGTTGTGCTGAGATAGTTCAATACAAATTACAACAATAGGCTCAATACTAATCAAACCGTATCAAGTGTATTCAAAGCAACAATCCACAGACAAGGACTATACACATAAACAATGGTGCTGAACAACAAAAGTGTACTATATACAATATTTATAACAAATAGTCACCACCAGATACATCCATCAAGCTATTCAGCTTACTGATACTAATAGTGTCCGTAGACTCAAAATAAAGTGTCTGGCTTCATCTGTTTCTTGAAATTCCCTTAAAAGGGTAATGCCAAATGTCCGGTGGGGACCACAACTGAATCCAAATTGTTGAGAACCAAGCCTTAGAAAACCAACTTAGCTCTTCTGAGCATGTACTTTTGAAAATTGACTGATGTAAACTAAACAACTTGAGAAACTAATTGAGGCTGATTAAGACTTAGGTGAAACGCAATGAATACCATGGATCTGTATTCCTCCCCCTGATCCAATTCTGAACAAATTTGTAATTTGTATTGAATTACCTGGAGGTTGGCAATCGTATTCTTCACATAGGAAACATTCGCCATCCAAGAAGATGGCACGGTCTGAAGAGAATGCTGGGTGCTTGAGTAAGTGCGAGGATTCATACCAGAAGAGGTGGCCCTTCAGTTATGTGAACCCTAGGCCATGAAGGGCTTTAAAGGTAAAAGCTAGCACTTTGAATTGAACCTTTAAGCAAACAGGAAGCCAGTTCAGCTAGTTTAACACAGATGTAATGTGGCTTGGCTCTGTAAGCAAACTTGCAGCCATATTTTGCACTGGAGAAAGGTGCTGAGTTGTCTTCAGGGGCAACCCAATGTAGAGCATATTACATTGATCACTACAGCCATCAAGGGATGCAAGGCATATTGGCAAAGCACAGGAAAGAAAATGTGTCAATTTCCCCATGCATCCTGTGATTTGGTTGTGTAATCCGGATATCAAGCTTGTAAAGTAGATAAGTAGTATTATCTCCATACTGCAGATAGAGACTGAGAGTGGGAGAGGAAGTGGCTGTCAGAGGTGTCAGTCGTTCCTTAGCTAGTGCCTTGTGTTGCTCTGTTCTGCCATGCTGGAGCCGACCCATACAAGCGGTTAGGCTCTTGACATGAGCACAGGCCCGGTTGCGGATGTTTACATATTTGCTGTACTGTTCTCACTCTCGGTTTCCCTCCACCTGTTGCTGTAGCCTTGAGTGGCTAACAAGCTATGTCTTCCCGCTCTCCCTTCATCCTCCCTCTTCCCCCCCCCCCAGACATTGTTATCAATCCCTTTCCCAGGCTTGTTAGAAAGTGCACCTGTGATGTAATCTTGCTACCACGTTTAAGCTATGCTCTGTAGTCTGGCTCGCTCATTAGCAGCTTTGAAACCTGCAAGTTACCTTAGCTGTACCTGATGCTTCTTCAATAAAGTTTACCTGCTTCTGACTTGGCTGTCTGAGTGAGTGGCTTTTTGGGAATTGCCCAGGTTGGCTGGAGAACCTGACATTAAGCTGCTAATCATCTGCTCCGCTCTCGCTCCCATCCTTTCGTTAGGGTGGCTATGGCGGGGGACGGGGATGACCCAGCCGATAGAGACAAAGCGACTCTGGGTGTGCCCGATCCTGACGTTGGGAAGGAGAAGCCGGCAGAAGGGAAGCCGGAGGAAGAGAAACCGGCCGGGGCAGGCACAGGGACTAGGCAGAAGGTGTCCCAGATCAGCGCCTGGCTGGACTCTCCTCCCTCCTGGGCCCCGTCGAGGGTTACCGTACGGCGGAAGCTGGCGCCCTCCGGGGTGGAGGAGTTGGAAAGTGATGTGGCCAGACAAGAGACCCTCTTACGGCACAAGTGGGAAGAGGAGCATTGGCATATGCAGTTTGAGAGACAGGAGATGTCTGATCGTATGGATGCTATGTACGCTGTGATGCAAGACATGGCACGGGAACTGAAAGACTTGCGGCGGAGGCCGCCACAGCCGCAGCAGCCCATGGGGGCTGGACAGCCGGTTGTACCTGCGCCGCCCCCTGGGGATCGCCCTGCTCCAGTTCCGCCCCATGGACGGGACTTGAAAATAACGTTAGATGGGTCGAGTGACCTGCTGTCTTTTTTCTTGGTCCAAGTGGACGTTTTTATGCGGGTGCAGGGGAAGACCTTCCCCTCCGATGAAAGCCGGGTTCAGTATGTTGCTTCGCTGCTGCAAGGGGAGGCCGCGGCGTGGATGGTGCAGCAATATGAACTCCACTCCCGAGTGTTGCGAAGTCTTGACAACTTCATGATTGCTCTCCGGAACCGGTTCGAGGACCCGCACCGGGGGGAGCGGGCTAAGACTGCCCTGTTGCAGCTGCGCCAAGAGACTAAGTCAGTGGCGCAGTATGCAAGTGAGTTCCAATCGCTCTCCAGTAAGATTCTGGACTGGAGTGAGGCTACCCGAGTACAATATTTCCGTGAGGGCCTTAATCCTGAGTTACAGCACTGGGCCTTCATGCAAGGGAACCCTCCGGATGTGGAGGGGTGGGTGCAGCACGCAGCCGACATTGAGAACCGCAGACAGCTTCTGCAGATCTCCAAACAACGTACAGCGCGGGACACCAAACCCCGTGGGGACAAGCCAGGTTCTGCTAAGGACTTCCGTCCCGGCCAGGGAGGGGGGCAGTCTGTGGCTGAACGCTGCAAACGCTTCGAGTCTGGGGCTTGTCTCATTTGCGGAGGTTAGGGGCATTTCGCCGCCCGTTGTCCGTCCCGATCCGAGAGACCGGGACCTTTTCAGCCAGCGGTAGGAGACTCCGAGAGAGCACGCACCGAAGCCCCGTCCCGTCGCCGTAGCGGCCTACTGGGAAGGCAGGGTACACCCTCGGCCATGCAAGCTCATCTCGACCGGGACCAGCCGAAAGCAACCGGCCCATCGGGGCCGCGGATTACAAACCTGCCTTCTGACTCAGCGGAGTCACGGATTACAAATTCAGATTCCTTCTCCTCGAGCGATGGGGAGGAGGGAGGACTGCCAGCAAAAAACGCCGTCTGTCTGCTGTAAAGGGAGCTCCTCGGCAGACTGTACCGGACCGTGAGCAGGGGGCTCCAACGATGGTAAGCGATCAAGAGGACAATGTGTATGTTGAGGTGACCCTCATGTTGCCCAAAGGGGGACCAGCTCTGCGGGTGACTGCGCTGGTGGATTCGGGCTGTGCTCGGACTTTAATAAACGAAGAGACTGCCCAGGCGTTAAAAGTGAAACGGGTCGAGCTGCCTGAGCCTGTTAAATTCTCCCAGATGGATGGAAGCGATTTCAAGGGGGGTCCTGTCACTCATAGGACTGCGAGGGTTGCCTTGGGAGTGGGAGAACATTGGGAACAAATCCATTTCACCATAGCTCCCATACAAGCCCCCGTTGTGTTGGGCATGAACTGGCTGCTAGGTCACAGTCCCATTATTGACTGGAAAGAACGCAGATTAATGTTCTCGCAAGCTCAATGTGACCGGCATAAGCAGGACTGGGTTCTCCCCAAGGCGTCGGCGGCTGCGGCGGTGGAGCTACCACCCGGTAGGCCACCCCAACTTTGCTGATGTGTTTGATGTTCGTGAATGCGATGAGTTGCCCCCCCATCGGAATACCGATTGCGCTACAGAAGTGGTGGGGGACGGAAAACTCTCAAAAGGAAAGATTTACCCTATGAACCCCACGGAATAAAATGCCTTGCCTGAAAAGGGAGGGGGTTCACTCCTAGGGAGCAGGGCTGGGGACAGGCTGCTGCAGACAGAGGGATCCCTCATCCAGGAAGGGGTGAGTTAGCCTGAGGCCTAGTGCCAGGAGACGGCTAGGGACAGTAAAGATAGGTGTGTTAGGGTTTTTATTTGATTGCCTGCCTTTACTGGTTTTGTCATCCTATTGTGGCTTGAGTTATCATCACTATTAGACCTTTTAAATAAACTGTTTGTTACTCTGCCTGGGCCCTCACGCCTCATTTGGTCACCTAGAAAGTACACCCTGTTGGGAGAAGAAGCAGCCAGGGGCAGGGAGGGTGCTCTGGACCCTCCTAAGTTAGGCCCACACCAGAGTGGTGGCAGCTACCGAAGATCCCCATTCCTCTCTCTTACCTGACAACAGGTAACAACAATCATAATAAAATCATATATATCTAAAATTCATAAGTAATCAATAAAATTAATAAAAACCATTCAATACAGTTAACAAGATGGTACTCATATAATTACAGGGCCATTGGAGGCCCAGCCAAGCAGCCAAATCCTCATGTCAGAAGCCCCAAGGGAGAGGAGAGGGAGGCCAGTAATGATGACAACCTGTGGTTGCCCTCAGTTGTAGGCCTGGTGGGAAAGCTCTGTTTTACAGGCCCTGCAGAATTTCTGAAGGTCCCATAGGGCCCTAATGTTACTTGGAAGAACATTCCATCAGGCTGGGGCCAGGGCCTTGTTGGATGTTGCCCTATTGTTGCTGGTAGCGAAGGGGCCCCCATAACAGTTCAGGCTTCAGGGCCCCAAAAATGTAGGCCCACCACTGCTCTCAGCTCATACATTTAGCCACAACCATCCTGTTATTCAGCTTGCTTTCATCCGTTTTACTGTTGCACAATAAATGGCAGTAGAATTGCAGGGTGTGAGGTCATGAAGGAGGAGAAAGAGAAGAGTTGGTTTTTATATGCTGACTTTCTCTACCACTTAAGGAAGAATCAAACCGGTTTATAATCTCCTTCCCCCCCCCCCCACAACAGACACCCTGTGAGGTAGGTGGGGCTGAGAGGGCTCTAAGAGAGCTGTGACTATCCCAAGATCACCCAGCTGGCTTCATGTGTAGGGGTGGGGAAACTAAACCGGTTCACCCGATTAGAGTCCGCCGCTCATGTGGCGGAGTGGGGAATCAAATCCTGTTCTCCAGATTAGAGTCCACTGCTCCAAACCACCGCTCTTAACCACTACACCACGCTGTCTCTCACAACCACTTCACTACAAACCCAGGGAAATATGGTTATATGATTCAGCCCCCAAGTAAGAGATACATAATTCTAATTGGACCACTTACATCGACACCAATAATATGTGGTAAAGAACATCATTATAAAGCATCATTGGGTGGTATTTTTTATCTTGACTATCTAGGCTCTGAGGAAGAATTTTCCAACCAAGATCGCAGAGCCTAAATTGTTTCCTTTGCTGGAATTTGCATGGGCTGAGTATCTACAAGAGAAAAAAAAGGTGGGTTTTACTTCAGCACTTCCAAAGTAGAATTTATTTATTAAAAAAATTATATTCTACCTTTTCTCTTGGTTCGAGGTGGCTCAGATTAGTGTGATTTTGTTCTTATCGCCACTCTTACTGTAACTGAATGTTGCATTATTCTCCAAACTCTGCTCATCCAATTTTTTCAGGAAATAAGTCTTGATCTTGCAATATAGAAAAATGAAGAAATGCTTACGGTAGGTACACAAGTAATTTTAAATGCCTAAATAACTCTAAATTGCTTGTGCTTAATTTTTAATTTTTTTAATTTTAATGGCATGCCTTTGTTTTTCAGACCTCATCTACACATGCAGCAGCAACAGAATGTAGTAGAATTCTGAGGAGTTAGAATGGGCTGTACGCATTCTGTAATGCTGGCTGCAGGGAAGGGGTGGTATAGGGTTGCCAGCTCTGGGTTGGAAAATACCTGGAGATTTTGGAGGACAAGCCTGAGGAAGGCGGGGTTTGGGGAGGGGAGGGACTTCAATGGGGTAGAATGCTATAGAGTCCACCTTCCAAAGAGGCCGTTTTCTCCAGGTTAACTGATCTCTGTTGCCTGGAGATCAGGTGTAATCCCAGGAGATCTCCAGCCACCACCTGGAGGTTGGCAACCTTAGGGGGGTAACATGCTTAATTGTCCCTCATGTACAAATCCCCTGACAATTACAATTCAGCAAATCAGGGAGAATGGTCCTATTTTATCCCTTTGCATACTGTGCTAGTTTTCTATTTACAGGGAATTATTAAACCATGTTACTTGGAAAGGTTTGGCATGCTCAGCCCTTCACCTGTAGTCGAAAGCGGCAATGTCCAGTCACCTGCCTCAGCACCCTGCCACCTCATTCTGCTGCCCGGCAGCAGAATGAGGTGGCAGGGTGCTGAGGCAGGTGACTGGACATTGCCGCTTTCGACTACAGGTGAAGGGCTGATCATGTTGTTGGCCTTCTGTTGCTAGGCTGCAAGTGTGCTGCCCAAAACGATAATGCCGGGCGCCTGGTAGATACCTCATTCTCAGAACAGCAGAAGGGGTTTTGCTTGTAGGTTGGGACGCCAACAAGGGGCAAATTTGAAGAGGACATTTTCCCTTGTAACATCCGACCAGATTGTTCGGTTGTTGTGACAAAATTATGAGCTGTGCCTGAATTAGATGGTATTTCCTATTCTAATACAAAAACTATGAAGCGGAAGACTAATCAGGAGCACCATAGGTCCATAGGTGTCCATAGGTGTCAATAGATAGACACTGCTTGTGACCCATCAAAACACACAGAGGTCCAGGACAGCTCGCAAGTGTCTGCACCTCTCATGGAAAACTCATCTGACATTTTGGGATCCATTCTTCCGTATGTTGGTAATTTGCCCACTCACCATTCAACATTTCTGCATGTTTAGTTCACTGGGGGCTTTTACGCTAAACACGCAACTAATCCAGAAACCCTGTTATTTCGCCTTCTAAACACAGGAGTTGAGAGGAGAAGTATGGGAATATCCCTCCATCGTGATGTGTTTTGTTGACGGCCAGCTTGTTGGAGATGAAAAAATGCTGCTGAAATGGGCTTATGATGTTTGGGATTATAAAGATTTTAAACCTATAGCCCTTTACCAAGCTATTACAGATGATTTCTTCACAAAATACATGAGAGGCAAAAAGGTAAGGTCACAGATTTCAACAGGAAACTTGTTTGTGATGAACTGGGGCCCGACTAGGGTTGCCTGCTGCAGGTTGGGAAATATCTGGAGATTTTTAGGGGTGGCGAATGCCATAGAATCCACCTTCCAAAGCAGCCATTTTCTCCAGGCAAACTGATCTCTGTTGCCTGGAGATCAGTTGTAACAGCGGGAGATCTTCAGCCACAACCTGGAGGCTGGCAACTCTAGGCCTGACTGACTAAAAATATTATTAAGCTTGGAGTTGCACTAATCACTAGATTTGAGTACAGATTGGCATTTCTCCTGTTTATTTATTTACTTATATGCACAGTTCAGATGATGATCCAAACCAGAGTTTGGAGGTTTATGCCATGATCTATGCCTCTGTGCCTCCCGTCCTGCAAACTGATCCTCTTAATTTTTGCGGCTGTAGCCAGTTTGCTATGAGGTCCAAATCATTTAGCAACGGTTAGATAGTGTTAACCTCCAATCTCTCACTTCATTTGCAAATCCATTTTGGACGTTACAGCAAAGTACAATAAGAATAAAACTGGAACTGGAGAAGGGCATCAGCACATGAGGAAGGTGCACATGAACCCGAGTGCTTTCCTGATTTTTTTCTTAATTATACCCGCACTCTGAATCATGCCTAATATCCTATAATCATTCTGATTTCACTGATCTTAGTCCTAGTACAATGCTGATTCGATGTCACCTCATATCGATTGCATTGGCCTACACTGTGCTTATTAGATGTCTCTTTGTATGGACGATTATCAATTTACACTGTGTAATCTCCTTTGAGTCTCAGTGAGAAAGGTAGACTATAAATATAGTTCGTTATTATTATTATTATCATCATTAGATCATATAGGATTAAGGTAAGACCAGCAACCAAGGAGATCAGCATGCACATGATTCACACTGAGGAGACCCATGTTCAACTTCACACTCAGCCATGAAGCTCACTGGGTGATAGTTGGCCAATTATTCTCTTTCAGTCTAATCTACCCCATTAGGTTGCAAGGCTGTTGTGAGTACAAAATGGGAAGGGGAGCCATGTATACCACCCAGAACTTCTTGGAGGGGGAACAGAACAATAAAATAAATAGAATACCAGTATCCTTCTTAGCAGACTAGTTGATGAGTAAAGGGTTTGTGGAAAGCAGGAAACTGAAAAACCATACCTTCAGAGAAATCTAGAACAATTTCCCTGGTTCCTTATTTTCCAGCATTCAACCCTTTACCTTTAGAAGTATGACTCACAGAGCATTCCTGATCTTTAAGGGCAAAAGCCCTTAGGAGGGCAGGAAGGTGCTGTGCCAGCACTGGGGCCCTCCACGCCGGTACCCGGGCTACTTATGCACCCAGGCGTTAGTGGCCCCAGCACCAGCATGGAGGCCCGGACGCTGGTCTCCGGCAGTGCCACCCCAGATTGCCGGTAGGGCCTTCCGCTGGTGTCCCACCGGTGTAAAGGCCCGCACCGGCATTCTGAGGGGTGTTCTGGCGTCCCGGGAGCGTTCCCAGGGCATTCCAGGGGGAGGAGCTGCCATTAGGCAGCCTCCTGTCCCCTTTCAGTCCCAGACACCAGTGCCAAGAATGGTATTGCTGCACCTGCTTTTTTGCAGGCGCAGCCTCGCTATTCTCGATGAGGCTTTTTGCCCCATTTTACACGAAAAAGCCGGTTAAAGGCTTTTTTTGTACTTTCAGTGTGCAGGGAACTTCTTAGGAGGCGCCACAGCAGCGCCTCCTCCCCGCCGTCCCCACACGCCGAAAGCTCAGAAATGCGCTGTAAGAATCAGAAGGGGATATTTTGTATCTGAGAACTGGGTTTTCTTTCTTTATCTTGGCAGCATGTGTTCGTGTGCTTGAATGTAGCTATTCAGGAGGTGCTTATTGGACAATTGCTGTTTGAGGTAAGTTTGAAGGGAGGAAATCAAATCGTTGCACTGGGCCCAGTACTCAGCATTTAACAAGACTTGGGTTTTCTATTAAGGAAATGTAAATAATTCAGATTAAACAAATATGCCCATGTTTTAAATGTAATTTCAAATAGCACATTTAATGCTTCAGCTTTTTCATTCTGAATGCAGGATTGATTTGTGTGGGATTCATGGTTTCAGGAAGGCCCGCTGGCCTAAATCAAAATCCAAAAAGAAAAGCCATACAATACCTTTCATTAGGAACCTTGCAATCAACACAAAACCATGTACAACATTTTGAGTTCTCAAGAACTCTTCATCAGACTGGATTAAACATAATAATAATAAAAAGGTAGTGTTGAGGGGAAAGAGATGTTGTAAGCTCTGACAGAAGTCAAGGCTTCTTTGCACCCTGAGCAAATTGCAGGGACATTTGAATAAGGAAAAATACTGCTAAGTAAAACTAGTAGAAGGTTGAATTTTTGGCCTTCAGAAAGAAGATCGAATGTTTGTTCCCCCAAAGACTGAAATGGTGCAAGACAAGGAAGTGTTGGGAGGTCAGGGCATAGGAAGGGCAGCTTGCAGCAACATCACTTAATGCCAGAGTTGCAATCTAGCACTGCTGTATAGCAGCTGAAGAAGAAGAGATATATTTATTGCTTAGTAACAGCAAGCAGCAACCAGAATGTGTTTGTGGGTAGGGGCGAAAGATGCTGTTTATAGAAGCTGCTAAAAGGCACAAGCTGCACTATACGATTTATAACACCAGATTTCAAAACACTCCTTACCAGTTTTTCTACCGGCACAAGGAAGGCAATCTTCCCTGATTCTTCTCCTCACTGCAGCCCCATCCCTTGTGCCTTTTGTAGGTTCCACAATCCTTGGTGTTACTTTTTATTTTTATTTTTTTAGTTGGTTTGACAAAGTAAGAGAGATCTATGTGTTGATTAAATTAACTTACTATCAAAATAACAAAAACATAAAGGAATTGGATAGAATATGGGATCCCACTATATCCAGGATGGAGACCATGCTTAAAAGTTTAGATTCTGTTGGTGGTGGCTCATAAAGAGAGTGATTACTTAGAAAGTTATACATTTTATAGGTTTTATAAGTACTGGTCGATGTTCGTTTGTTAAGAAGGTTGTTTTTTTAATGTTGTACTGTAAATTTTAATAAATATATATAATTAAAAAATCCTTGGTGTTACTTTTTAGACGGTCAAACAGGATCCTTCCTTCCTCTTGTGTGACCTGAACCTAAACTTCAGCATGGTTCACAGTGGCATTTGGTCTAAAATTAGATAACACAAAGAATAAAAATTGGTAAAGCACTACATTATATCAAAACAAAATAAATATAAGAATCAAATACTTGTATGTCAAAAATAAATTCAGCTAGGATTAAAACATCAGATTCTTCCGTTTAAAATCTAATTCAACGAAACCTTTTGTAACCTTGACCAGCCTCTTAAAAGCCAATAGGATGGATAGCACGTGAATCCTCTTAGGCAGGAAATTCCAGTAGTGAGAAGGCTCTGGGAAAAGGGCTTCCCTGGCTTTGATTGGCCCTAGGTAATGATGGTTGGGAATAAATACTGTTGGATTGAGGCAGAAAACAGAGTTATGTGGTGAGAGATTTTTTAAGTGGATTCAGAGTATCTATACAAAACACAAGGATTTTGATTAATGGGAAACTGACAGAAGGGCTACAAATCAACAAAGGCACAAGATAAGGTTGTCCATTTTCACCACTGCTGTTTAATATAGTACTGGAAGTGCTTGCAAACAGAATAAGGAGAGACCCCAGCATTAAAGGCCTGCAGGTGGAAGGAGAATAATTCAAATTGAAATGTTAAGCAGATGATGTAGTGCTGGCCATTCTTAATCCTCAGGAATCAATGGGATATCTAAAGGAACAAATAAAAAAAAAAGGCCAATATTCAGGCTATAAAATTAATAAACTCAAGACGAAAATAATTTTAAAGCACCATTTGAGACAAGAAGAAGATGCAATAGGACTCATCACAGGATGCAAGGTGATAGATGAAATAATAAAATATTTGGGAATAAAAATATCACAACAAAATAAGACTTTGTTTAAAAACAATTATAAAATAACATGGGGGGAAATCAAAAAGGATTTGGTGAGATGGTCAAAATTAAAAATTTCATGGCTGGGAAGAATCTCAAAAATTAAAATGAATGTTTTACCAAAACTTAATTTTTTATTCCAAATGCTGCCAATTCACCTGGAATAAAAGACTTTGAATCATTGGCAACAACTACTAAACAAATTTGTGTGGAATGGCAAGAAACGGAGAATCAGGTTTAAAATACTGCAGGACGAAAAAGGGAGAGGTGGTCTGGCTCTACCGAAGTTGAAACTGTATTATCAAACGGCCAGACTGGTGTGGATATCAGATTGGATCAAAAACCCAGAAGCAAGCTTAATAAAGCTGGAGAAAGCGGATATGAAAGAAGGATTACACAATCATCTATGGATGACAAAAATACTGAGAGCCTTGGCACAGCAGGATACAGAACATGTAATCAGTGACAGCCTATTGAGGTTATGGGCGTCAAATAAAAAGAGGCTTATCCCAACTGTCACCATTAATGTCTCCAACAGAAGCATATTATGACAGTACAGAAAGAAAACTTAATGACTGTATAACCCATCAGGATATGACCAATACACATGGAGAAATTAAAATGTGGCAGACAATTAAAGAGAATAAAAACATAAAATGGCTTGCATACTGCCAACTGGTCTCAAGATTAAGAAAAGACTGCCTGGCAACGGGCAAATGGAGAGATATGACAGAATTTGAAAGCATGATTATGAAAAACAAAGATAATCTCCTGGGCAGGATTTATAACCACTTAAATATGACACTGAGTCTGAGCATGTCAAACCATGCATGGTGAAAGGGATGCAGAACTTTGGAGAGGAGATCACGATGCAACAGTGGGAGCAGTTATGGACCAAAGCGATTAAATTTACAGCACGTCAACCTTTAAGAGAAAACTGGTACAAAATGTTTTTTTGTTGTTGGTACATTATGCCAAAAAGACATCCAGAAAATAAATAAGGATGTGAGTGGACGGTGCTGCAAATGCAAGGAGTTGGACGGGACTTTCTTTCATACCTGGTGGTCATGCAAGAAGATTAAAAGTTTTTGGAGTGAAGTCCATATTAAATTCAAAAAATCTTAAAAGCTAAATTTGCAATGGATCCTAATACCATGCTGTTAGGAATTGTACCATCTGCAATTGTGAAGTATTCGGAAGAGATGTTTAGATATATGACTATGGCTGCAAGAGTGGTGCTCGCCACAAAGTGAAAGTCAAAAGGCTGTCCGGATGTAGAAGATTGGAAAGATAAATTAGCAGAGTATGCAGTGATGGCCAAGATGACAAACCAAGTGAATAAAAGACTCAGCAAAGAGTTCCAAAAAAATTGGAAAATGTATTAGTCACAGGTGTGGTAAAATATGTAAAAATAGAATTGAAAAAGGTTAGACATAAATCAATACTGGCAAAGTAAATAAGATAAATTAATGATTACAAATAAGTTAGCATTAATGCTGAAATCAGATTACAATTTAGTAAGGCAAGTTTTACTATGAGAATGAAAGAATGAACAAAAAGTGGCATATTTAATGTCATAAGGCTAGAATAGTACAACTTAGAGAAGATATTAAAATGGAACTGCCTCTAGGACTTCAGTTTTTAGAAACGGGTAGTCTTCTCTGTTCATTTTGCAGCTCTATTCTGATATATGCCCCAAGACATGCAAGAACTTCACATGTTTGTGCACAGGGGAGAAAGGGATGTCTATAACTGGGCAGGCACTCACCTACAGTGGTTCTATCTTTCATCGACTTGTCAAAAATGGATGGATACAAGGAGGAGGTGGGTTTTAGAAGCTGTTCAGAAAAAAAAGGTAACTTATTGGCTCAGTATGTATAGCTGTTCATCCATCAGAAAAAAATAAGATTTGGTGATTATATTATTGTTTATTTATGTATACCTCACCTTCCAACTACAGTTTTTAAGGCAGTTTACAGACTAACTGCCCTGGCACTAATAGGCTAGCCTGATTTCATCAGATCTCAGAAGCCAAGCATGGTCAGCCCTGGCTAGTATTTGGATGGGAGACCGCCAAGAAAACACAAGGTTGCTACCCAGAGGCAGGCAATGGCAAACCACCTCTGAATGTCTTTTGCCTTGAAAGCCCTATGGGGTTGCCACAAATCGGCTGTGACTTGACAGCAAAAAATAATAATCCAGACTAACTAAAAATCCAACAGCATCAATAAATGGTACAAATTAATGTAAAATTCAAAACCAACACAAAGTAATGTATTAGAAGTCAGAGTCTGGGGAGAGGAGGGACTTCAGTGCCATAGAGTCCAATTGTGAAAGCAGCCATTTTCTCCAGGTGAACTGATCTCTATTGGCTGGAGATCAGTTGTAATAGCAGGAGATCTCCAGCTAGTACCTGGAGGTTGTGTTAAGAATCTCCACCAGCCTTGCGGCATGTAGGTAAAAATAAGCAAGAAAGCAGCACCCATGCTCAAGTCTAAGCGACAACTGAACACAAACTCACGAAGTGAGATTTAAACAACTGACGAAAGTGTGGGTTTAGTACAATCCCATTGAAGGTGAAAAACCTCAATTGGGAAACATGTCTTCCAGAATTGGTCAGCTTTTTCACCAGGTCATGGCTTCTTCAGCCCTTGCGTTTTCACTAAGTCACCCTTGCATTTTCACCAAGTCACTAAGGCAATCATTCCTTCTCCTAAACTGACATAAGGAATTCCATTTCGGTCCTAACGCCTACCGGCTGTATAATACAAGGCATCTTTCGCCAGTAAATGGACTGTTTTGAGGAATACTGATAAGTATCACAGAACTGTTATATAAGGATATAGGAACTTTTTGTTGCCAGTTGTTGTTTAACTTTTCGCATGTTTTTTATATTTGTATCATTGGTAGATATAAGACTGGTTGTTAGATATCTAGTTAGGTAGTTTGTATTTATTATGTTGTATATGTATGTTGTATAGTTCCACACATTGCACTTGGTAATTAAGATTTGGTTGTTTAAATCTCACTTCATCAGTTTGTGTTCAGTATCTGGAGGTTGGCAACCCTAATTACAAAGTACAGATTTCTGCTAAAAGCTTTGAAGCCTAATTGCTACTCTTCTTAGTGAATATTACAGGATATCATTTTAACAGCCCATTCCTGAGCTGAGGCGTATGGGGATGGCAGGGAAGAGGAGCAGCGGCGCCTCTTTCTAAGCCGCTCCCCGTACGCCGTTAAACAAAAAAAAGCCGTTTCGCAGCTTTTTTTTGTTTAACCGGGGCCTTTCACCCCATAGGGAATAGCTAGGCTGCGCCTGCTAAAAAGCAGGTGCAGCACCACCATTCCCGGCACCGGCGGAAGTGGCCAAAAGGGGATAAGGAGCCGCCTAACCGGCAGCGCCTCCCCTTGGCCCACCCCCCGGAATGCCCCCCTGCACCGGCGTGGCCTCTCCACGGTGTTGCTGGCGCCACGGAGAGGCCGCGCCAGGGGAGGGGGAGGCACGGTCCTGCGGTGCTTGGCCGCTGCTGGGACTGGCCTCGCCACCAGGATAAGAACGTGTAATCGCGCGATTACACGTACTTACGCTGGCGGCGAGGTGACGCCTCCTCCTAAAGCGTTTTGGCCCAGTTCTCAGGAATGGGCTGAAAGTTTCTGTGTTCCTTTTTCCAATACAAAAGAGACAGATTTATAACCTTAATTTTCCCCCCAATTAATATACAGACATAAAAGAAGGGAAAGGGGATGGCGGCGAGTCTATATATGGACCTGTCTTTGAAGGTAAGAGGGTATTACAATTTCCTGGTGACAGTAAGCTAGAAGCCATTATTAATACAGGTGAGGATACTATCGGAATACAAAAAGTACTACTGTAATAGAAATGGCATTTGATTCAACAGCCCAAGGTCAAGTACATGGTGGAAACTAACTACGGGGAAGCCGTTAGCTGTCTTCTAGAAACTCATCAGTGTCAGTGACTGAGGATTTGGGGTGTTTTTGCATGAGGCTTAAAGCGGCCCTTGGTGTAATTAGGTTTTAATGCAAATGTTAATGTTAGTCAGAATGGCTAACTAGCATGGGTGCTCCCTTGCTTTCTCTTCCACAAGCATGGTGTTTTGAAATGTAGTCTGGATTTGGTTAGGGTTGGAGCATTTTCTTGTAGTCGATGTATGCTGAACTACAGGACTCCTCCAGCCAGGCTGGTATCACATTTCATTGGCATCTGCAAAGTCACTCAACTGCCCTTGGTGGTGGTATATTTTATAAAAGCACAAAACTTGACCAAGCAGGATATCTTCATGCACACCAACCCAGTGCTTAACAGCAGCAGTTATGGACAGCAGTTGCTCCTTGGTAAAGGCGAGGCAGCTATTTTATCAGTCCTGGACAACTGCTCCACGTATTTCATCACTCTACTTTTGAGTTCTTGTTTGCATTTCTGTCTGAACAACTGTTCAACAACAGCAATCGTGGGTTGCTTTATATTTCTGGAGCAGTCTCTGTTGCTGGCCAAAGGTTGACTCCTTCTAGTTTTTAACCAGAGCCATTTGGAAGCAGTTAGATAAGCTTGCCAAATCACACTTCAGACCCTTAACTCCCAGTCTGCAGTCTGCCATGCCCACTACAAAGGTCTAATTCACATAATCAGATTAGCAAACTGAGCATGTGAATTTAGAGGATTCACAATGCAGAGTTCAAAACATGGTGAAATAGTACCTAACAGGCAACTCAGCACATATACATACCACCCTGATACACTGAAATAGGTGGTGTCTTTTAAATGAGCATCAAATTGTGGGTAACGATCTAAGTGTTTAGTAAGGGTAGCTCAGCATCCCCAGAGTGCTCTGAAACAAAACTGTCCGTCTTTCAGCAACAAATACGTATCCCCACCAACAATATTCCCTTTTATCCCCACCAACAATGTTCCCTTTTCTGCTAGTCTAGGATTTCCATGCAGCTGCTACTTTATTCTAAAAGCTTTCAGCACATGCATTGCACAGCATACCCGAAATTTCAGATTATGTCTGCCCCTTGCTAATACAAGCAGGGAACCCTCAAGGACTTGTGGGAGGCATCTCATTTCTCCTCCCCCACTATTTCCTCTTTCCCTTCCCTGGCAACCCCCCCCCATAACTTTTCCTGCTTCCTTTTTGCCTTCACACCCACCAGCCAATGTACCTTTATCAGCCCCGTCTTCAGCTTTTCCTCCATTATACTCTGCCTTTCTCCCCAGTTGGGACCCAAAGCAGCTTACATCATTTTCTCCTACATTTTATCCGCCATGTACCCTGTAAGGTAGATTAGACTGAGAATGTGTGACTAGCTCAAGAGCACCCAGTGAGTTTCCATAGCAGTTTGGTGATTCAAACCTGGATCTCCCAGATCCTAGTCTGGCTTTCATGAGATAGCTGCTGTTGAGCACTGCAAGCAGCCAGTTCTGGGTGAGTCTTGCAAGTAATGTGGTATCAAGTTGTCAGTGGTTGGTGCCAGGCCTGGGCCTGATGGGTCCCCCATCAGACTAAAGACTAAAACAACCCTGGAAATGGCCTCGCCTTTACTGACAGAAAGAAGGCTTGAAGGCCAGCAGTGCTATTGTGGTTGCCTAGCAACAACCACTAAGAAGGCATTAATTTCTTAAAGCTAAATGCAGTACTTCTATTATTTTGGGGAGGTTAACCCCTGATGGGTGTTATTTTTATTTAGTTTTAGATTTCAGGTTTTACTGCAAACCTGGGGCTTTTTCAGGTTTGTGGATACTTCTGTCTTGTATGTTATGGCTCCAATCTCTGGATTTAAATATCCACAGATGGGTTCATGTTGGGAATTTGGTATCTTGACAAGTGGGGATGCACAAGGAATTGCAATGGGCATCTAATTTCCCCTCCTCCACTTTTTCTTCTTTCCCTTCGTTGAAAGCCCCTATAGTATTTCTCCTTTACCTGCTTGTTCTTCTCCTTCCCACCCACTAGTCAACCTACCTTTATCTTCTCCCATCAGCTTTCCCTCCTTCCCTCCCTCTGGCAACTTCTACCTGGGAAATCTATGGCCCAGTTGGACAATGCTGGCCACTAAGCCAACCACAATTGCATGGTGGGGAACCTGCAAGGGTTTGCAAGGGGCATCTGTATCCCCTCCCTTACACTATTCCCTCTTCATGGCAATCCATATCCTCACTTTTCCCCACTTCCTTCTCTTTTTCCTGCCTACCAACCAACCCACCTTTCATCTCCCACCCCCACCTTCAGCAATATTTATTTCATGTATACCTTCTTTTCTACACAGTAAGGGCCTAAAGCAGTTTACATCATTCTCCTCTCCTCCCTTTTATCATCATGACAACTTTGTGAGCAGTTAGGTTGATAATGTGTAATTGGCTCAAAATCACCCAGTGAGTTTCCATGGCAGAGTCGTAATTTTAATTTGGGTCTCCCAGGTCCTAATCTGAAACTCTTAATGCGAGTTCAGTGGATTTAATCAGATGCCCAAGAAACTCCTCCAGACGACAGCTTATACAAAAGTGCTTCTTTATTCACAGTGCAGTTAGTATTCTCTATATACAAAATTCCAGCAGAGCCTCCGGCTTAGCAGTATATTCAGTCCAACACTAAACCCGAGAAGCTGCGCTCCTTATATACATATCTCTGGTATAGTTAATTGCCTGGCCACCTATAGGTATTGCATCATACCACCGGTTCCATCCAGTTCTCTCCAGTCCACTCTGCTGGGGCAGTTCATTACTACAACTTGCATCAGCAAGATCAAGTGGATCTGACAGCTCCTTCTCAGCTGTACTGTCAAAATAATACAGCATGCTTGTTTATTCTTGACAACTCTAACCACTACACCATACTGGCTTTCATGGGGTGGCTGCTGATGAACAACAGCCAGCAGCTGAGACTGAGTAAATCATGTGATATCAAGTCACCTGGTGGTTGCTGCCAGGCCTGGCCCCAGTGAGTCTTCCATCAAAGGCCAAAACAGCCCTGGAAAGAACCCTGCCCCCTCCCCCTATGCTTCTCTAACATAAGCCAAGGCTTAAATGCTGTGTGGATTGCCTAGCAACATCTACTGAAGGCATCCATTTCTTATAGCTATAGGCATTGCCTGTATTATTTTTGGGGGGATAACCCCTCAGTGCATTTTATTTGTTTGTTTGTTTGTTTTTAGATGTCTGCAAACCTAAGGCATTTTTCAGATTTATAGAAAAGTCTGTCTTTTCTGTTCATGGCTCCAGTCTCCAAATTTAAGTAGCCACAGATTTGGCCCTGTGGAGAATTATATATACTGATGGTATCCATTTGTGGCCTCAGTATTTTTTTTCTTGTCATTTTAAATAGGTGTTTAAATGTGGACATGTCAGGGGAGGAGAGGGCAGTTTCTACTACTGGCCACACCCTAGGGGGATGGACATGTGGGGGACAGGGAGAAAATGCCTTCCTGCCTTTTTGTGTTTTGTTTCCCTCTGGTGTCTCATCTCCCATATATTTTTCTATGGGAAAGCTGGGCTTTCTCGATGGCTTTTATCTTATGCACACTCTTACTTTGGAATATGTCCTTTTGAATACAATGGGACTTACTTTGAGTAAATATTCATAGGATACATAACCTATGTCTATCTTTGGGAGGGTTGCCAGGTCCCCTTGCTCCACCAACAGGAGCTTTTCAGGGGCGTAGTTTTAGGTGCGGGATGCTACGCCTACATCACGTCCAGGTTTACCCAGAGGCGACACGGATGCTCTAGCAATCTCCACCAAAACTCTCTAGAGTTTTCACAGAGATTGCTACTGCGTCCGCATCGCTTCCAGGTAAACCCAGAAGTGACGTAGGCGTGGCATGTGGGACGCGCATGCATGCAGTGTGTACCTCCCCCTGTTGGGGGATCTTTTTTGCCCGCCGACCCTCAGCTGGTTGGCAGGCAGCCCAGTGGATTGGCAGGATTTTGCCCGCCATCACCGGGCACTTGGCAACCCTAATCTGTGGAGATGGTGGACTATGAGACAAGCTTGTTGAATGTTCATTCTGTGCTTCACATTTGAAATGAGCAAAGCAGTACATATTGCCTTCTAAAGGGATGACCAGGAATTCCATAGTCTAAAATTACCTAACAGCACCACTGATGGGACCTGTAAGTAAAACGTCTCACGGCAAAATCTAGAGAAGCCCTTAGTCAGCTTTCATTTCTGATGCAAGGCCGACTGAAGTTTTAAATCCAAATAAAAAGACTCATAGCTTGAGGTCAGGGCCAATGACAGGGCTTAGGGTTGCAGCCCTATCACGAACATGGGAAGGGACTGACAATACAGTCCTAAGAAGAGTTACACCCCTCTAAACCCATTGACTTCAATTGACTTAGAAGGGTGTAACTGTTTAGGATTGTATTATGTGTCATTCTTCAACCATGATGTCACAGGAACTATATAACAGAATGTTTTCGAAACTGATGCAACCACATTCCAGGCAGTATTCCAAATTTGCCAAGACCACATAAGCTAGGGAAAGACAGAAATTTCCCCAGCTGCCTTTATTTGTTTATTCAGACATTCCCCACCTTTCACCACAGATTTGTGGTCTGAATGCTGAGGAAATGCAATATCCTTGAAACATAAGCATGTCCTTGAGGGAAGATGTCAGGATACTGATAACAAATGTACAAGAATGATGTCTTAGTTGTGCCATCCAATGATTACTTGGAAGGACCTGTAGCCTTCCAAACTGCGGCCTTTTATGCATGGCTGTTTCCTCCTCACGGTAACCCCTGCTGCTGCTTTGAGGCTTTGCCTTGATTATGCCTGCATTTCCCGACTATCAGAAGTCGCTTTGCTCTCCCCTCACATTTCTGTGCATTTTGCCTGCATTTTCTGGGGAGAGCAAGGCGGCCTCTGACAGTCGGAAAATGCATGCGTAACCAAGGCAAAGCCCCGAAGTAGTTGGTGGGGTTACCATGAGGAAACAGCCATGCATAAATGGCCTGCAAGTCCTACTTGCCTCTGAGGAACAAAGCACACATAACAAGCCTTTCCCACCAAGATGATTTCTGCACATCCCTCATTTTTAACTTGCCTGTTTGGGGTGTTTTATTTTTCTGTCCTGCTTGCCACAAGAGATTTGACCATTTTCTCTTCCTTAACTAGAAGCATTATCATCACCTGGCTCAGTTCTAGGCAATGTTCATTTTAAAAATTGCCTGCACATTTATTTATTTGCCTATTTAGAAAACTTCTAGGATACCTTTCCATTAAAAAAAAATACCATGAATGCCCATGCTGATTTAATACAATGAAACACGTAAAACAACTATGAAATCAGTATAGGCCAAAAAATTAAAATCCAGGGATCACAGTATTCTAAATAAGTTTTAATTGATGCTGGCAGGTTTCTCAAGTGGGGGCCACATACAGTTGCTAGGGGAGTGAATTCCATAATCTAGGGGCAGCCATCAAGAAGCCCCCATGTTTTTCCCAGCAATGGCACCTGGGAAAATTTGGGTTCCACAGCACAGCCTCCTCTTTCCAACTCTGGATGACCTCCCAGCACAGGCAAAACATATAGGTGAATGTGGGTATTGTTCGAATGAAAATATGAAAATGAGAAGCAGTCTTTTTTTTTGGTAACCCCATGTGTCTCATACTGAGAATTACTGTAAAAACTGTGGATGTCACCTATGTTTTCTCAGCTATAAATCATTCCAGTGTTATTTTGTATTTGTGAAAAGTTTCTTTACTTTTGTGCCACTCTGTGGTATAGCAAAGGGTGATGAAATACAAAAAAAAAAAAAAAAAAAGCTCACTAAAAACCCAAATGGCTTTCTCTCCAGTCATGCCCCCTCTTCCTTTTCACATCAGCTTTATACTCTACAGTTCTGCCTCGGCCTTAATGTCCATACTTTATTTATTTTTTATTTTTATATCCCCCTTCCCCCCCCCCACCGAGGTGGGGCTCAGGGCAGTGTACAATATGAGGATAAAAACGTTTACAGGACAATTTACAACATAAATAATAATTGTAAAGCATACTTACATAAAAAACACCGTAAGTCTAAAACATGGCAGCTAAAATTACAGCAACTCTCCAAGACTAAAACAGTGTGAAGATTAAATATTCTTCTAAACATTATGGGGAGATAAACGTACACAGCCTGGTTAAAGACAAAAGAGGGGGCTGGAAAGAGGAGCTGGAGGAAACCGAGCAAGAGGGAGGTTCATAATCCAGACCAGCAGTTAAGATTGTTGTATACGTAATAGGGTTGCCAGGTCCCTCTTCGCCACCAGCGGGAGGTTTTAGGGGCAGAACCTGAGGAGGGCAGGAGGCGGGGAGGGACTTCAATGCCATAGAGTCCAATTGCCAAAGCGGCCATTTTCTCCAGGTGAACTGATTTCTATTGGCTGGAGATCAGCTGGAATAGCAGGAGATCTCCAGCAAGTACCTGGAGGTTGGCAACCCTAATATGTAAGTCCTCCCTATCCTGAACCATAGGCCTGGCAGAATATCTCAGTTTTACGGGCCCTTCGAAACTGACAGAAATCCGACAGAGTGCGGGTCTCCTTAGACAAGAGTTCTACCAGATAGGAGCCAAAGACGAAAAAAATAGGTTATTTCCTATTCACTTTTAAAACACTTTCCAGCTCTTCACTCTCCTATTCTTGTATTAATACCCTTGAACTGAATATGTTCTCTTATTAGATCTGAGTTTGTATCTAGTAACTGGCACCAAATAGAAAGTATATATTCAGTAATTAGCACTAAACATAAGGTAAATGTATCCATTACAATACTAAGCTGCTGATTTACAAGGCAGGGGGAAAGGTTATAAGTAGAGTTGCCAACCTCTAGGTGGAGCCTGGAGAGCTCCTTGTGGTTCAGTGATAGAGCATCTGCTTGGCATACAGAATGTCCCAGGTTCAATCCCTGGCATATCCATTTAGAAGGGCCAGGCAGTAGGTGACAGGACCTCTGCCTGAGACCCTGTAGAGCCTTTAAAGGGCCTGTTCCCAGTGGTAGCCACCCAAATAGGGATCACTGTTGCCTCCCCACCACCATGGGGGCATGGATGGAGTTGGGATCTGCCCTGTCCCCTGACAGATATGACGTTGCCACTTTGGCCAGCATGACCCAAGTCTTAGGGTGTAGTTCCAGCCTTTGAGAATGTGGACAAATATCAGTACGTTTTCTGAACATACAATTTATATTAACGTTGGACACTAGAACAAATTACATATTGTCTTTGGCTATGAAAAAGGAAATTGTACATTCAATGTAGAAAAAAACACGAACCAGGGAAAGGAAAATGGCAGCCATTATACCTAAATGTGCATGTTTCCTAGATGAAACCTTTGCTGTTCCACATGACAAAAGAGGGGTTCTTGGAATGGCCAACAAAGGACGCCACAGCAATGGATCCCAGTTCTACATCACACTACAGCCAGCCCCGTATTTGAATGACAAATATGTGGCTTTTGGGTATGTATAATAGCTCTGTATTAGATCTCAAATACACATTTGAGCATCATGACAGTGTCAGTCTAGAACAGGGGTGAGGAACCTTTTTCCTGTCAAGGGCCATTTGCACATTTAGAACATTATTCGGGGGCCATACCGGCATAGATCTCCCGACGTGTGGGGGGGGGAAAGAGGCTAGGGTTGCCAGGTCTCCAGCCACCACCTGGAGGTTTGCAAACCTAGGAGAGGCTATGCAGGGAGGGAGAGAAGGAAAGAAGGAAAGAAAGAAAAAAAGGAAAGGAAGGAAGGGAAGATGGAAAGAAAGAAAAAAAGGAAAGAAGGAATGAAAGGAAGAAAGGAAAGAAGGAAAGAAAGTAAAAAAGGAAGGAAGGAAAGAGAGGGAGGGAGGCTTCCCCCACACACACACACACGGACTCTCCAGCGGCCCGGGGATTTCGCGCACACACGCATATATACGGGGACGGCTGGGGGGGGACCCTCGGGTGGCAGAGCGGCAAGCACGCAGGCCGAGGAACGGCGCATGGGGAGGGCTGGGGGGGACCCTTGGGCGGCAGAGCGGCAAGCGCGCAGACTGGGGAATGGAGCACGGGGTGGGCTGGGGGGGTACCCTCCGTGGCACCACGGCAAGCGCACAGGCTGAGGAAGAGCACGGGGAGGGGTGGGCGGGGTCCCTCGGCAAGTGGCGGGGGGATGGAGGCAGGGGCCTCAGCTGCCCCAAGAACTCAAGGCCGCGGCGAGGCAAGTGCACAGGCGGCGGGGGGGATGGAGACAGGGGGCTCGACTGCTCCAAGAACTGGAGGCCGTGGCGGGGCAAGTGCACAGGCAGCGGGGGGGAATGGAGGCAGGGGCTTCGCCACCCCAAGAACTCGAGGCAAGCCACTCACTCGCCTGGAAAAAGCCGGTGTGGCACGGGCGAAGGGGGGGGGTGCCAAGGAAACAAAGTTGGGATGCCGAGAGAGCTGGCCAGGCACATGTTTTCTCTCTCTCTCGCAAGGAACAGGAAGCAGGGAGACTTGGGGGAAACGCCCCCACAATCACCCAATCAACCTTCAGCTTTGTGTGCATACGCTCCAGCCTCCCGGTGAAGCCCGAAGTGCTGAGATGAGGGCCTGGCTAGTGACAGCTAGCTCCGTGGAGCTTTAGGCCTTGGCAGGTGGGCCAGGGGCTGGACAAAATAATCTTGTGGGCCGTATCCGGCCCGTGGGCTGGGGGTTCCCCACCCCTGGTCTAGAATCTGGGTGACCCAAGTTCAAATCCCCACTTTGCCATGGAATCTCACTGGGTAACCATGGGCCACTCTGTTATTGTGAGGATAAATAGGGAGGATGGAAGAATGATAGTGGAAGCCATTTTGGGTCTCCATTGAGGAGAAATTCAAGGTATAATTACTACGTGTTGCGTGTATTATAATTAAAATGTGGGAGGCAGTATTGCTTTAACGACAGAATAAAGCATTTAAACTTGAACAGCATTTCAATTTAATTAAAATGATAATCTTACCAAAAATAAATTTTATTTTCAATAACTTATTTGTAGATATACCAAAGAAAATGATTGAAGAATGGCAAAAGATCTGTAATAGATTTATTTGGCAGAATTAAAAAAAACAGATTCAGAAATAGCAATCTATATGAACTTAAAGGCAAAGGTGGGATAGGAATGCCAAATTTACTAGTATATTATCAGGTTGCTAGGGTAAAGTGGTTAAAATCATGGGTAGTAAACGATGAAAAAGGTAGTAAACGATTAAAATTGAACAAGATTTTGTTAAATTTTCACTAAATAGATAGCCATGGGTAAAAAAAAATGATAGGAATTTTTTTTATAATAAAGATAATAACTGCATTAATACCATTCTAAAAAAATGGGATGTATTAAGAGAGAAACTAGCCCCAGATATTTCCCCACTGTCTTCCATCCTTTGGAACATCTTAGCCGAGAATTCAGAATTCCAACTCCCTCGCAGAATAAAGACAGATAAACAGAATGATTATCATTACTGGATTAAAAATAATAATAATTTAGAACCTCTAGAAAATTTTTTGGATTAAAAAGTAGTTAATATTACCTTTATAGAATATTTACAAATGAAAAAGTATTGGAATAATTTAAAAGAAAAAGAATTAACTGAAATTAGAGAAAAATCTGAGTTTGAGAAATTAATGCTTCAAGATAAAGTTTCAACTTCAAAAATATATGCAATTTTAGTAAAAGAAAATTTAAATTCAACATTAGGCTATAGGAACAAATGGAACATTTATTGAGATAAACCATTGAGCGATGAAGAATGGGAATATATTTTTTGAAAGGGACTGGATTTCTCAGCTTGCAAATAAAGAGAAAATCTAATTAAGGTGGTATATATGTGGCATTTAACTCCAATTAGAATAAGTTAAATCTACAAATCAATGAATGATAGTTGCTGGTTCTGTGATAAAAAGCAAGCAGACTTCATTCATATGTGGTGGAAGTGTGAGAGAGCTATAACGTTCTGGACTGAAATAGTGAAATGTCTGTCTGTTGGAATGGAGATTGATATCCCATGTAAACCTGAGATACTTTTGTTAAATTTAGTCCCTAACCTAACTAAAGATAAACAATGTATGGGGTTACACATGATAACTGCTGCTAGAATGACTTTTGCCAGACACTGGAAACAAAAAACGACTCCAAAGATAGAGGAATGGTTGGCTAAAGTAAAAGAAATATATGTATTAATTAAGTTAACAACATATCAGAAAAATAGTGATACAATGAACCTAGAAGAGCTATGGTTACGAACTGTAAATAAAATGGAAAATCTTAAATCAAGGGTGGGAAAGGACAACTTTCTGCGATGACAGTCTAGCTATTTTATAGAGGACTAAACCGTGAAGCTGTAATATAGAAAGTCAGTGTGTGTTTTCTTAAGTTTACACACACACACACACACATATATGGTATTTTAAATTATGAAGACTGCTATATGTTTTTCTATATGTTTTGTTTTGTTTTTGCTGTTGTTAATTTTATTGAATAAATATAACTAAAAAAACTTGAACAGCATTATGACAGTGATTGTTATTGAAAATAACTGATGTGACTTCCTAGTATTTATTGAGATTTTTCTGTTCCAGGCAATTAATTGAGGGTTCAGAGGTTCTCCAGAAACTGGAAGCAACAGAAACATTCAATGAGAGGCCGGTTGTAGAATGTAAAATTATTGGCTGTGGAATTTTTGAGCCTTGATTATAATGGTTAGGATTGTTTTTTTTAATGCGTAATAGTTTTTTTTAACTGTAGATTTTACGATTATTGGAAAATGTTTGACTAATATAAAAATAATTTTGTTTCATTTTTAGAAAATAAATTGAAATCTTTTGGTGTCCTTTCCCATGTTAGAAACGTTCATTGCATTTGATAACGCAATGTCTTTGAGAACCCAAGGCTGGTTCAGTGTGGCTACACTCCGGAGAGCTCCTTTAAGCGTAATGTACTGTTTTGAGTTCTTTACAGTAACTACTACTCCACTTAACGGGAAACAGTTGTTTGGTTAGCTGTTTCTAAATACACTACAGTGCAATATTGCCTCAGTCTGCGAGCACACATTCTGGAATACCAGAGCCTTCAAAGACTACTATGAAGAAATTAGTGTATGGACAGTGCCATAAGAAATAACAATTGATAAACCAATTGTCCCATTTTAAGTTCAGCAATTAAGACTGTTTGTCATGTGTGATCACAGCCATAGTTCTCAAATGCTATTATTGAGAAATTATAAAGCCATGTGTGGCAATTCCCTGGATTCCCAAGGAAATTTTTAAAAATCTGTTACTAATTTCTTATTGTATGCATTTTGCTTGCTGAAAATAAAGGACCTTTAAATATGTTTACTTCTTCTTTCTTTATAACTACGCACTTAGCAGTTAGCATCAGCTCCACCTACTGTAGCACAGTGCCATATTAAGCAGGTATACTTGGGTCTATTCAGTAGAGTTTACTTCCAGGAAAATGTTAGGATTGCACTGAGTAAGCAGTGGTCTCTACCATGATGGAATTTGCTAGTCTTCACAACGAAAATTAGAGAGGTCTTGTAATGCCTGATTATATAAAGGCATGTAGTAATTATATTATATACACACACACATGTACACTCACATAGAGAGTTTGAATAAGTTGGCAATCCCTATTATGAATTGCCAGCAGAGTGCACTGCTTAGAGGTCGGTATGACCTTGAAAATGACAGGTCTGAGTTAATGCACCTGCAAGAAAGTAAAGTTTTGTTTCCTAATGAGACAAACAAGACATTATCCTATGCTACGCCCTTGGGCCATTTTCATGGGGTATGTTAATTTATTAGAAGATGCTATTAATGTTTATTGGTTCTTTATTATACGAAATACTACCATGTAAGGCAAATGCCATCCCCCGATCCTGTGGTATAAAGACTCAATCCTATGCTTTGTTCTCTGGTGAGTAACCCTGCATTTTATCTGTGGTTATTTCACCCCAGGTCTGTGTTTAGCTAAATAAAAAACTGTTGCTTAACCTTCTCCTGGTTGTCTATCATTGGACTATAAGACAAACAGGCATTTCAGTCTTTATTAAGGCCAGGCCTATTTAGGATTCCTAAAAGATTTCACATTATGGGTGAACAGTGATATAGCCAAGTCTGAAATTGGCAACAAATTATTCAGGAAGGGAAAATCACAGCCCTACTTTTGGGGAGTTCCAAGATGATTTCCCTTCAACTGGGCAGAAGAACAGCAGAAGAAATGGAACCAAACGAATACGGACATTGTGTGGTGCACACAGGGACAATACAAAATTCCATTTATACCAATGGAGTTTAAACTGCAATCTAGAATGCAGTCCTAAACAGAGTTACACCTATTGACTCCAATTCTCATACAGAATTACTGTTGTGTTATCAGATAACAAGGTAACACTGGGCAAATTCTCACCAAAATAGAAGTTGAAACTGCATGCAAACCAAAACTACATTGAGATCATAGCTGCTGCTTACTTCCTGCGTCAGGGGAAAACCGACAAAGCTGAAAGAGTTGAAACACCAGTATGTAACCACCTGAAAGTAAGTGAGGAATCGACACAAATAATTTTATATCCAAGCATATGACGTGGACATCTGTTGCATGGGGCAACACCACTCCCATTTCTTACTCAACAGCAGATAAGTTATTTGAATTAAGTGCTACTTCAGATATTATTTTTCCTTATAGCCACGCTTTATAAAAACACACGTAGGGAAATTGCTCAGAAATTGTCATAGACTAGTAGCATGTTTGCAATGTGAGAATAGTGAACATTATTTTAATAGATGTTGCATCCCTTCTGAATTGTATTGTTTTAAAGGTATATGTGTCTTTAATTTTTATTCATTTGCTTTATTTATACCCTGCCTTTTTTGCTGAAAGGAGTATTACACAGTATAAAACAAAGCAATCAGGTAACATGAGACATCCAATAAACGGTGCAGTAGGACCAGAATGACAAAAATTAGACAGCAATGCAAAAAATAACAATCAGACATGATGTATATACTATGCAGGAACAAAAGTAGAAGGCAATGCAGTAAGAGCAAGATAATACATACAATAAACAATGGAACAGACAACACTCCTGTTCCCCTTAACCCTCCTGAACTGTTCCATTGTACTACAGCCCTATTCCTTTTGTTAAAGGACCCTCCTGAACAATGCAATTTTATACAATTTGTGTGGGAGCCTTCCTCATCTCTTCAGGCAGGTTATTCCACAAGGTGGGAGCAACAACAAAGAGTGAACATGCACAGCAGGGTTGCCAGGTCCCTCTTCATCACCGGTGGGAGATTTTTAGGGCAGAGCCTGAGGAGGGCAGGGTTTGGGGAGGGGACGGACTTCAATGCCATAGAGTCCAATTGCCAAAGTGGCCATTTTGTCCAGGTGAACTGATCTCTGTTGCCTGGAGATCCGTTGTAATAGCAGGAGATCTCCAGCTATTACCTGGAGGTTGGCACAGGCAGCTATCAATCTCATCCATTTGCAGAGTGGCACCTTCAGAAGGCTTTGCTCAGATAAATGAAGCTATTACAGCAGAACGTTATAGGAGAGTTGGTCTTGCGGATATGTGGATCCAAGGCTATGAAGGGCTTTGTATGTAATAACCAGTGCCTTGAATTGAACCCAGTCACTGGTAGGTAATTAACTGAGTTACCGGAGAATGGGTGTAATATGCATGGTCTGCCAAACTCTCAGTAGTAACTGAGCTGCAGCACCCTATACCAACTTGAACTTCTAAGTTGACATCAAGTGTAAACTCATGTAGAATGCATTACAATAGTCTAGTCTCAAGGTCTCTGTGGAGTGCGTCCAGGTGGCTGGATCAGCCAAGTTACAAGAGAGGGTGGACCTTCCAGGCTAAATGAAAGAGGAAGAAAAAGTTTTTGTAGCTGCACTAACTTGCTTCTCTAGCAATAGTGTTTGTTATCCAGTAAAACCGCAAGGATCTTAACTGAAGCCTTTTTATACACCTTATCGTGAATGCATGAACACATGCATTCATACACATGCATGCATATCTCTATTGGTAAGAGCCAACGCGTATTCATTTTACCAATGAAACTAAGACCAGTACCTGATAGCTTTCATCTATATCTTTAAACGTTTTGTTTTTATTATTTTTTATTTTGTAAGCCACCAACGGCAGGTTCCTGGAAAAGCAGCATAAACTTTTTCTAAGCAAATAAATAAATGTGGAGTTTGATTCACACTTTCAACTGTACGTGTGTAACAGAATTACTCAATGCATGTAAAAAGAAAAATCAAGTGTACACTGTCCATACTTTGTATGTGCGTTCATTGTAACTTGTGAACAGGGCTAAAGACACCAAGGGTCAGCTGAATGCCATGAAATGTGAGAAGCAGAAAATCCTTTAACAGCTCAGTCTTCCCAACCAGCATTACGTGTCAGGATTCAGTTTCAACTTGTTTGCTCTTAACCATTTAACCATAGCACTTGGACAGTGGCTCAAGACCTCTCAGGAGGGGTAGCTGTGTTAGTCTGTTGCTGCAAACATAACCAGGAGTCTTATGATACCTTAAAGATTTTTAAGGTGGGAAAAGACTCATAGATGGCCTTGAGTATCATGCGGAGCCACTAGTGACCACAACTTTCTGGGCTGAAACCTGGGAGATCTTGATTACCTTCTCACTTCTATCATGAAGAGCTGACTAAAGACGTACAAGCATCTGCCTGATACACCCTTTATATCTCCACAATGAAAAAGGCTAGAGTTTTACTTTTAAAAAAGCTGGAAATTTAGAGCCGCTGATAGATCATGGCAACAGATTATTAGATTGTTGCACTATTGGGAGCTAGCAACTGCTGATTTAAAAAAAAAACTGCTGTGGCATGGGGGGAAGGTGGTGGCCACAAGGGCTAAGACAAGGAAAGTGTGGAGAAAACTGCCCTGTGGACACCCCTGTATTCATGGCATTAAAGAGAGCTACAGAGAATAATCACCATATGAAAGCAGCCTCAGGCTCTCTGGCAATGTTGCAGAGAACTCTGGGCATCAGCCCTGGATGCCTGCAATCCAACAATTGTGCACTAGGATCCTCTCCAACCTTACAAAGGAGCCTATGGCCAACCACTTGGCTCACAAGATGGTGCTGTTACTACATTGGAACCGTAAGCAACTTGGTTTTCTTGTCCTGTCCAGCCAGCTCTGGGCTGATTGTGATTCCTCCAGCATGTAACTGGAGCGGTTATTTTTCTGCTTCATAGGCCTCTTGCAGACCACTTTGCAAGTAAAATGATATGTAAACAAATAGTACCAGTGAGTGTTATTTTACAGGCCATATTCAGCTCTTTCATCAGTGCTTCAAACATTACAAACACATGGGTTGTACAGCTGCCAACCTCGAGGAGGAGCTTGGTAATCTCTCACAATTACAGTTTGTCTTCAGATTACAGCCATCCATTCCCCCGGAAGAAATGGTAGCTTTGGGAGGTGAGGGGCAGACCCTGGGGCACCCCATTCCCACTCAGCTTGCTTCCCAGATACTGCCCCCAAATCACCAGGAACTTCCCAAACTAGCATTGGCAATCCAGCAGTTAAAGCTGCGACAAGTCCGTGTTAGATTCTTGCTTAAGAGTTAGGTCCATGAATTGACAAATAACAAAATGTGCTTTTTTAAAGCGGTTGAAGAAAAGCTACTGTGTGGATGAAACTCTCTCCTAGGACATTTATGCTTGGTAATTAGCAGCGCGTTCCAGGCTGAATTGCCCCGCATATTTTTTTTGAGTTCAGGAAGTGACTGCGAAGCTGACGCATACCTGTTACTCATTACTTAAGAGCCCCTTTAACCCAACCTTCTGCGATTGCTCTGCCGCAAAGAATTCCCTCAAGGAAACGTGGGCCATTTATGCATGGGAGGTTTTGCCGCTCTCTAGATGCACATTTCCCCCATCGAAATGCTCAAAACTCAACTATCAGCCCCTATGCAGAGTTTTGAGAATTCAGATGGGGGGAAATGTGCATCTAGAGAACGGCACATCCAAGGCAAAACCTCCCGTGCATAAGCGGCCATGGAAAATCACAGCTGCGCGTTAGCTACGCAACCAGCAATTGCTATGCATAGCCAATGGCTATGCAAACAAGGAGCAGGCAAGTGAGTGCGTGCGTGCATGAGGAATTTCTCCTTTTGCGCCGGGACCATGAATAGGCATTTTAAAGGTCGCATTTTTAAAAAAAAGAGCTTTGAACGAGCTTCATAAATGGCCCTAAGCTCAAACTTACAAAGATATGGAAGTTTAAAAAAACTTGGTCAAAGGCCATCGCATTTTGAGATGAACTGGCAAAAATGAATTTTACAAGTATAGTTAATGAATTATAGATAAATGTAGTATATATAATGATAGTTTGAGGTAATTTTAAATTCTGTCAGAATACTTCTCCGGAAGTCCAGTGGTGGTGGGACATTCACTTAAGTTGGGTGGTGGGTATTTGGGCACTGTTTATTTTATAATATTATAAAAGAAGAGGCAAAACTGTAATACAAGCGCTCTTTATGTATTTTTTGTATTATTGTGTTTTTGTTTTGTTTGTTAGTTATTTGTTTATGTGATTTATAATTTGTTGTTTTTTTATTTTATAAAAATAATTTTATAAAAATTATTTTAAAAATTCTATAAAAATTATAATTATAATAGATATAATTATACATATTATATATATATTATATAATTACATATAATATATTTTATATAATTATAAAATTATAATTTTAAATTAATTATAATTTGTTGTTTTTATTTTATATTTTATAATTTTATAAAAAGTATAAAAATTATTTTATAAAAACTATTCTATAAAAATAATTATTATATATAATTATATATATTATATAAAATATATTTTATATAATTATAAAATTATAATTTTAAATTTTATATATATAGATAGATAGATAGATATAGATATAGATATATAGATAGATATATAGATATAGATATATATAGATATATATAGATATAAATAAAGGCCCTAAGCCGGGCCTGAGACGCCTCCCTCACGCAGCACATTGACACATCTTTGCACGCACTGACGCGTCAACGGATGTCACGCAGCCCTCCAGGCAGCCACGCCCACCTCTCCGCGCCGCCCGCCTTCCCCCCCCATTGGAAGGCCCCGCCTTCCTCGGAGTGGGAGCGTACCATCGTCACGAGGGTGGGTGTGTAAACAGACGAAACCAGATAATTCTCTGCGCTCGCTCCCCTCGAGCTCTTCTGAGCGTTCTGCCCCCCCCCTCAACGGCCACGTCAAGTGACCCGCGCTCGGCGGGGGAGGGGCGTGACGCACGAGCGGCGCGGGAGGGCGTTGCGTGAGGAGAGCGGCGGCGCCAACGGTCCCCTTCCCGCCTCGTGCCGCTCGCGAACGCCTCGCGTTTCCCTCGCCGCTCTGGGCGCCATGGCCTCCCGCCGCCCCGCGACCCCCCCGGCCTCGGCGCCGCTGCTGCTGCTGCTCGTCGCCGCCTCTTGCCTCACCTGCCTGAGCGGAGTGGCCGCGGAGGGGGAGCCAGGTGAGGGCCGCGCTGGCCGCGGAGGCGGTTTCGGCGCCGCCTGGGCAGCGCTCGCTTCGGAGGGGAGGCGGCGGGGGCCCGGGGGCCCCCTCAGCGGCCCTGGTGAAGAGTCCCAGCGAGGAGGGCGGAGGCGCGCAGGCGACGGCTGTCCGTTGGGGACGGGTTCTGCGCTTCAGGGGCGGCCGCGGCCTTGGTCCGTCTCCCGGGCGGAAGGCAGCTGAGGCGGCGTTTTCCGGTGCGGGGGGGGGACGAGGAAGAAGGGTCCGGGTCGCGAGCTTTGTTGGACGAAGGGGGCGGGGCCACGGAGCGCGAGAGGACGAAGCTTCCAGCACGCTGCCTGCATTGCCGTGGATTGGGGGGGCGGCGGGGGGGGGGCGGGGAAGGCAGCGTCTTTCCCTTGTAGTTCAAATCCCGGGCAAATCACAGTTAACCATTTATGCACGGTTTTGCCTGGGATTTGCCGCTCTCTAGATGCACGTTTTTCCCCACCCGAAATCTCAAAACTCTGCTTATTTTTGGGCTCTGAGAATTCAGATGGGGAAAATGTGTATCTAAAGAGATGCAAATCCACGGCAAAACCTGCCGTGTATAAAGTGTCGGGGGTTAGTATTAGCCGGGGGTATGGGGGGGGTGGAGGGAGAGTGGAACACCCCTCTCTCCCATGCTGCGGTTTGACCGAGGAGGCCGCATTGGATACAAATCGCAACTTTAACACGCCGTGGGAGCCAGCCCAACTGGTCTGTGATTAGTCGCTTGACCTTTTCTGAAGATTAGATTTGTTTTACCCTTGGCAGGTAGGTGGGTTTTGGCTGGCAGGGCAATGGCCCAACCCCTTTCTAGGTGGCAAATTTGCAGGAGGTGGAAGGGAGGCAAGGTTGGTGATCCTGTAGGCTTGTGGTTGCAGGCTTGAAAGAGACCTGTGATGTAGTGGAGGTGGTGTTGGAGTCGGTGTTCCTCTGATGTGTTCCTCCAGAGGCCCCAGACTGATAATTGATGTGCACGTTCTGGTATAAAAGCCTGGTGTTGTTCATGCATATGCACTGCCATCAACTGAAAGTTTAGGAGTATTCTGCTAGAGAAAAACATAAGCTCTCTTCTTATGTAAAACTGGCAGTTTCATGCGCTTGCTTGTTTTGCTCTAGTGACATAAGGCCATTTATCAGATTTGTGTTAATCCAAAGAATAAAATGCTAGGATTTGCTGTTCAAAAGCCTGGTCCTTGCAGGCAGGGAGTTATTTTGAGAGGTCTTACAAGGTTTTACTCACTGATTTTACTTTCTTCCTGAGGAATTGTAACATGTTACAGTTCACACCTCTGTGTTTTTATCTCCTATTTTCTATTGTGTGGTTTGTGTGGTTTTGTCTCCTATTTTTCTTTTCAAATAAAAATACTTAGTTTCCAGTGTTTCTGTGGTTCAGTTCACATAATATACTTCCAGGCGATAGTGGGGCAGTAAGCTCTGGTCTAAAGTACTACTTATTGAAGCTATTGAACTGTTGCTACTGACCCTATTAACCATCTGATTTTTAAAAAGAAAATAAATAACCCGTTTTTCCTTTTCAGTTGATTGTGCAAGCGCTCTCAACTGCAGTTCCTGTCTTGGTACCCCCAAGTTAAATTCTAGCTGTCAGTGGCTTGAGTGTGAAGGTAAACTTTTTTCAAACTTCTTGAACTCTGGTTACTTTGTAAACTTTACCTCTGGAACTCTAACCTATTAGCTATCTGCTCGGCAGGCAGGCATGTGCTCAGAATCTATGATTTCTAAGAATATTTATATATACTTCCTTTGAATTCCTTAAGAGTATGTGTGTGGATAGTTTTTGATACTCAGTTTTTTCTTTATCACAGATCAGTAACATTGAACATTGATGACTTTCTTAAAGCGCTAAGGCAACTGATGGCTATATCCAACTTTCAACTGAACTAAAGTACTTGAGATAGCCTTGTAATTGGACATGATAAAACATTATAACTGCGAATAGAGTTAAATTACTGGCCAGGTTCTGCCTGAATTATTTGATCTGCATCAGGATTGTACTATTCAGAGCCCAACCTCATCTTGCAAATAGTGTTGTACATTTTTTCTCAGCTTTTTAAAATTGAAAGTAAATTGTAAAAATTGGGGTCAGAGGCTGCTCAGACCATCTTTTTTACTCAAAGTCAACTTCTGCTCTTTTTTTTTGGCCATGTGTTAGAAAAGATGGGTACCCATGTAGCGATGTAACCTTTCTGAAAATTTGGAAGCAATGGGAATCAATAGATTTTTCTTCTTGGGGAGAGGGTGCACACAAAGTTTGGTGGAAATTAGAATATATGCAGTACTTTCTTAAGATTTCTTGAATTTTTGTGTGTGAACTTTCTTAATAAGTCTAAACTTATCGTACTGCTTTAATGCCATAAAACGTGTAATTTATAATTTAGCATATACATTTTTGCTGTTTGCATACTTATTGAATTTAGAATTATAAGTGTCTTAGCTGTCTACAAGCAAAATTGTGAATAAACCCAATAGTTGGGAAGAGTTCCTATGTAGCCTTAGCCCATGTATTTTAGTTTTTGGTATCTACGAGGCAGGAGAAAACCCCAGCTTTGTATTGAACAAAATAAATTTATTGATGGGGGCAAGAAATAGTTTCATACAGTCACATAGGACTAGTAACATACTTACTACTAAACTCTATAACATAGAAAACACTGAAGTCTTTAATAGCATACTGTCATACATTTTTCCTATTAATTGTGGACAAAATTTGTCAAACATTTTTGAAAACTGTGTCTACAATTGAAAATTGTATGTGACTACAGTATACACAGAAATTAATATTTAATGTTGTAGATCGTTATACATAAAAGTCTTCATACTGCAAACGTTGAATGAGTAACAGCATGTTTATCTGAGGAAGGGAGCTTTGACTCTCGAAAGCATATACTCAAAAAATCTTGTTGGTCTCTAAGGTGCTATTGGACTCGAATCTAACTGTTTTACTGCAGACCAACATGGCTACCCTCTGAAACTAGCATGTTTAACAGCATTTCATTCATTCCAAATAGAAAATATTTCATAGGAGTTTTTTTTTTCAAAGCTACCCCCCAAAAAGTCCTTGAGCAGGGGGGGGAAAGGGGAGAAACATTTTTTCCAGGCCTTCATATTTCTACCCATATCTCTTCTTCCATGGCAAGAAAGTCAACTAGTGGAGTGGGAAAACAGCCAGAAGGGAAGGACTTAACTAGCCCCCAACCCTGCTGTGCCTCAGAGGCTACTTTTGTTCTGGTTTTTTTACCAAAAATTGGAGGAAAGGATGTATATACTGTGTCATGCTTACCAACTTCAAGGGTAGGCTCACATGATGAAGTTATTCCCCACCAAACCACTCCTACTTAAACATTCTCTCAGGTAGCATATCGGGAAGAAGCATTCTAGCCTGATTAGTATGTGTGTAGGAATTTTTTTATGCTATATGTAGGAATATTTACTTGAATGAGCCTCCATATGCCTGCAGCTTGAAGAGGTGAAAATCTAGACTCTTGGTTATTTCTGCAATGAGAACAAAGTCTAAATTATATTGGAATTGTGGTGATGCATCTTCGGTGGTATGATGATCTCAGATGTGCAGGTAGCAACTCTTCTAAGTGGTTGCAGAGGAAGTTTAGAATTAAGGCAAGAAGAGGCTTTGAAGAAACTTTAGAGTAATTAAGGGCAGGAGAAGCTATGTGCTGTGCAGGAGTAGGGTTGTAGAAAAGTCTGGCTGAGGGACAGGCTAGCTAAAGGAAGTGAGATCAGGTAGACAGTTGAAGGAGCCATCAGTAGTGGAAGATAGGAGGTTATAACCAAAGTTTGCCAAATATCATATGGGTAGGAAACAGGAGGGGCTATATATTGTTGGAAGGCAGGCAAGGAAGGTCTGGGGGCTGTGAGCCAGGACACCAAAGAGGGCTGGGATTCCTAGGCCATCTTAGAACTTAGACGCTGACGGCAGCTGTATTGGTCCCAAAGTAAAATCCAAAAAAGGCAGAAAGCAATCCACATCATAGCTGTTATTAGGACCAGCCAAATATGCTATTCCTTTAAGATCACACAGTAAGAGGGATTTTGTCATTTGTAGCTGCTGCTGCAGTGTCTGCTGTATGGGGCTACTAATGCTGCCTTGAAGGGACATCAAGGGCCAAGAACCAGGAGAATGGGATCTGAACTAAGCACCCAGTTCTTAAACTGTAGGCTTTAGTTTTTCTTGGGAATGACTGAGACCTGTGAACTCTGCTTGCTGAACAGTTGTTCTTTATCTATGCAGCCACTGGCTGTACTTTGACTTCTGTTGTAGAGCTTTTCACAGGTGTTTAGGGGTGGTGGAAGGATGAGATGTCTTAATCTAGCAGCCTTCTGGTTAGCAACCAGAATCCTTAACCCATCTCCTCTGAAGATGCCTGCCACAGCTGCTGGCGAAACGTCAGGAAAGAAAATACCAAGACCACGGTCACACAGCCCGGATAACCTACAAGAACTTAACCCATCTATTCTTAAAAACAGCATTTTGGCTGATCCAGGGAATTGAACTAGTGTGGAAAAAATAGATTACCCAAGTAGAGCAAACTAATAGCTGTAAAAATATTTCTAGAAGAGTGTAGAAAATATTCCTCAGAGGCACTTTGTAGTCAGCATATCTTGCTAAATGCTTTACTTTAATTTTTTAAAATTATAAGCTGAATATTTTTCTTTTTGGCAGGGATGAATATGTCCCATTGTGCAAATAAAACAGAAGGAAATGGCAGTTGTAAAAATATTACAGATCATAATCAATGTTTGGGTAAGTAATTAAATACTTGTATGGATGTGTTATATTAAGTATTTAAATATTGTGTTCATGCCTAAAATTCATTATTTTAGGAAACAGGCAACTGGGAAAGTTGCCACAGTTGCTGAGCTTAAAAGATTTTATATTATAAAAAAAAGAATGAATAGAGCTGCTTATTGTTGTACAGATCCTTTCATTTAAAGTTTCCATACTGCAATTGGAGATCCATCCTGTCCCTTTGAACTCCCCAAGGTAGCAGGACAACAGGCATCTGTTGTGTTCATTAATCTGCAGGACTCCTTACCTGTCTTCCTCCATGGTCCATTAAAGCAAGCAGAACCTTGTTTTTAGTACATAGAAAATAATGGAGAAGGGTCTAGTGGAGGAACAAGGTGGGTGCAGAGGCTGCATAGTTTCTGTACCTTCACTTATAACATAGACTGGTACTCTGAGTTGTGACCTTGCAGCACTCCTGTCTAGGTTACCTCTCTGCTGTGATGGTGGTAACATGGGACATGAAACATTACTCCTATCCATGTAATTTCCTATAGTGATCCTGAGGTGCTCTGATCTATTCCATTAACCACTTGGTTAAAAGCTGACAACTACCATACAGAATGTTCTGTTATATCAGTGCCATATTGTGATTTCTCATTGCTGTGGGAAGAAAAACTGATTCTGATTTGTGTGTTATTAACTGCTTCAAGTGGTGGTGAATTTCCTGTATTTTATATCTTGTGCACACTCGGTATCTGCTGTTCTTAATCTTCCACTTTCCAGTCTTTCAGTGGCGGTAAGCAGGTTAGTTATAAACTCTTGTATGACACATTTCCCAGTAGCACAGGATATGAGCATGTTAGCATTTTGCTTCTGGACTTTATTCTTTGTAGGGACATTCGTGGCATGTCCTCTCCATTGAACTAAGGACAAGTGTGATCATGATACTTCAAGTGTATCTCATAGGTTTGGGTTTTGTGCATACCCACTGCTGTGCTCAGATTTTACATAGACCTGTTTTTGAAAATTAGTTAATGTTCCCTTTTTAATACTTCTTTTCTTAATAGAAGGATTAAAATAGAACTGTAGAGAATCTAAAATCTTAAAACAAATGAACCAGCAATTCTCATAAACTGTATAAGATCCAGCAACTTCTCATAACATGAATTCCTTCTACAATGTGGGAATGGAACATTTAGTAAGTAACGTACTGCTCAGAAGCAGCCTAGCCACGTTCTGGGCAGTCCTTCAAGTGATTTTATACTGTGCCACTATCTGAACAGTTGAGAAATAGCAGGTGGCTCCATTTGACTGACATATATCCACACTGCTAAGGATAGGATGTCCTGAACTTGTTTAGCCGCTCTGAATGTTGCCTTGTTGTCACCCTTGCAGACTGATGTTCCTACGGTAATATACCTAACAGTGGAAGTTAATGGTTTTATCGCATCCATGGCAGTTAATGGTTTTGTCTCATCCATGTGTGTTTTATATCTGTGGAGGGCAGTTAGAGTTTGTTTCTGTAAGCTGCTTAATTGTTTGAAGCGTCTTGAGAGCTACCAGCCACACCACAGCAGCTTAGTGGGTGCAGCCAGTCACAAAATGAAAGCTTGTACAAAAATCACAGCATTTCAGATCAGGTCTGCAGTGCTTGGGTGAGGAAAACCTTTTCTTTGATCTTTTTCCCAAAACAAGCCACCACCACCCCAAATTTTAGCTTGTCCTGCAGGGGGAAAATATACAGTTACAGAAATATATACAGTATACAGAAATATATTTTCTTGGAAAAGTCAAAGAGCTTTGGTGCAGGGGGAGGAAGAGTTTTGGTTCAGGGGGAGGAAGAAACAAGTACTATGTTCCTTGCCCATGCAGAGCACAAGGGGGTGGGGGTGGAAAAGGATGGGAAAGAAGGCTGGTGCTGTTTTCCCATCCAGAGTAGAGATTTCCGTTTACAAGAGAGAGAGGAGAGAAGCTGCTGTGGTAATTTTGAAAGAAAGGAACAGGAAGTAGAGAGTTACTTCTATTGCTTGGAGATTGACTGGTTACTCTTAGTGATCTTCTGCCCACCATTTTACATTATGTCTTCACAAGAATTTCTGCAGCTGGGATGGCTACTGATAACATG